>NC_057891.1:13224213-13954213 GCF_019740435.1 Gambusia affinis | reverse complement strand
GCCCTAAACGTTAGCCCTAAACGTTAGCCCTAAACGTTAGCCCTAAACGTTAGCCCTAAACGTTAGCCCTAAACGTTAGCCCCTAAACGTTAGCTCAAACGTTAGCCTAAACGTTAGCCCCAAACGTTAGCCCCAAACGTTAGCTCCTAAACGTTAGCCCTAAACGTTAGCCCCAAACGTTAGCCCTAAACGTTAGCCCCAAACGTTAGCCCCAAACGTTAGCTCCTAAACGTAGTTCCCAAACGTTAGCCCTAAACGTTAGCCCT
This sequence comes from Gambusia affinis, assembly GCF_019740435.1. Taxonomy (NCBI): domain Eukaryota; kingdom Metazoa; phylum Chordata; class Actinopteri; order Cyprinodontiformes; family Poeciliidae; genus Gambusia; species Gambusia affinis. The sequence goes on along the minus strand of NC_057891.1, from coordinate 13,953,947 downwards.
ACCCGTTAGCCCTAAACGTTAGCCCTAAACGTTAGCCCTAAACGTTAGCCCTAAACGTTAGCCCTAAACGTTAGCCCTAAACGTTAGCCCTAAACGTTAGCCCCAAACGTTAGCTCAAACGTTAGCCCTCAAACGTTAGCTCCCAAACGTTAGCCCTAAACGTTAGCCCTAAACGTTAGCTCCCAACGTTAGCTCCTAAACGTTAGCCCTAAACGTTAGCCCCAAACGTTAGCCCCAAACGTTAGCCCCAAACGTTAGCCCCAAACGTTAGCCCCAAACGTTAGCCCCAAACGAGCCCTAAACGTTAGCCCCAAACGTTAGCTCCTAAACGTTAGCCCCAAACGTTAGCTCCCAAACGTTAGCCCTAAACGTTAGCCCCAAACGTTAGCCCCAAACGTTAGACCCTCACGTTAGCACCAAACGTGAGCTCCACACGTTAGCCCCAAACGTTAGCCCCAAACGTTAGCCCCAAACGTTAGCCCCAAACGTTAGCCCCAAACGTTAGCCCCAAACGTTAGCCCCAAACGTTAGCCCCAAACGTTAGCCCCAAACGTTAGCCCCAAACGTTAGCCCCAAACGTTAGCCCCAAACGTTAGCCCCAAACGTTAGCCCCAAACGTTAGCCCCAAACGTTAGCCCCAAACGTTAGCCCCAAACGTTAGCCCTAAACGTTAGCCCTAACCCTTAGCCCTAAACGTTAGCCCTAAACGTTAGCCCTAAACGTTAGCCCTAAACGTTAGCCCTAAACGTTAGCCCTAAACGTTAGCCCTAAACGTTAGCCCTAAACGTTAGCCCTAAACGTTAGCCCTAAACGTTAGCCCTAAACGTTAGCCCTAAACGTTAGCCCTAAACGTTAGCCCTAAACGTTAGCCCTAAACGTTAGCCCTAAACGTTAGCCCTAAACGTTAGCCCTAAACGTTAGCCCTAAACGTTAGCCCTAAACGTTAGCCCTAAACGTTAGCCCTAAACGTTAGCCCCAAACGTTAGCCCCAAACGTTAGCCCCAAACGTTAGCCCCAAACGTTAGCCCCAACCGTTAGCCCTAAACGCTTAGCTCCTCAAACGTTAGCCCCAAACGTTAGCTCCTAAACGTTAGCCCCGTTAGCCCCAAACGTTAGCCCCAAACGTTAGCCCTAAACGTTAGCTCAAACGTTAGCTCCTTAAACGTTAGCCCTAAACGTTAGCCCTAAACGTTAGCCCTAAACGTTAGCCCTAAACGTTAGCCCTAAACGTTAGCCCTAAACGTTAGCCCTAAACGTTAGCCCTAAACGTTAGCCCTAAACTTTAGCCCTAAACGTTAGCCCTAAACGTTAGCCCTAAACGTTAGCCCCAAACGTTAGCCCCAAACGTTAGCTCAAACGTTAGCCCTAAACGTTAGCCCCAAACGTTAGCCCCAAACGTTAGCCCTAAACGCTAGCTCTCAAACGTTAGCCCCAAACGTTAGCCCTAAACGTTAGCTCCTAAACGTTAGCCCAAACCGTTAGCCCTAAACGTTAGCCCTACACGTTAGCCCTAAACGTTAGCCCTAAACGTTAGCCCTAAACGTTAGCCCTAAACGTTAGCCCTAAACGTTAGCCCTAAACGTTAGCCCTAAACGTTAGCCCTAAACGTTAGCCCTAAACGTTAGCCCTAAACGTTAGCCCTAAACGTTAGCCCTAAACGTTAGCCCTAAACGTTAGCCCTAAACGTTAGCCCTAAACGTTAGGTTTTGCACAGTGGTACCCTTCCTTAAAATTGGTTATTTTCATTGCTCTTTTTATTTTCCTTCCATGTTTTCATCTGTTTACTATTGCATTTATTTTAAAATAGCAAAACTTGGATGGATCTATAATCATTTGTCTTTAAACACTAACCCCCCTATCAAAAATGTTACAATTACATATCTTTAGAGATTTCAGGGGTTTACTTTTATAAAAGCTGCTATATTTTACTTAGATTGGATCTTTAAATCTACCTGATTCATGGGATACATTGTAATATAGTTGTAGGTTACTTTATATTCATCTTTTTGCTGAAGCAGCCAACTAAAGATATTAAATAAGTTGGGGGAGCATGAACACAAGTTACACTGAGTATTGACGTGTTTTCATGGTGAAAAGATCTTGTGCTACACCTGATGTAAACTGTTCATGCAAGACAGCTAGGAGAGAGCTCAAAAAATGTCAAACTTAAGTCTCACAACCCAGTCCCAGTGCAATTGACCTTATGATTTGCTGCAAGACAAATGGCAGAAATGGAAATTGAGGGTACTCATTAAAGATTTGGCTTTAGTGAATAGCTGGCTACCGTACTGCAAAGACCTCTGTGTTGCACCAAGAACAACATCATGGCACCTTTTTGCATGGAATCAGCAAAAACTGTCTTGTCTTAGCTTGATGACAACTGACTTTTCAGAGTGGGAATTTGATTTTACTCCAATGGAAAAAGCCCCCAGTGAAGGTATTGCTCCATGTCTCAGTCCATGGAAGGGCTAATGCCATATGCACAGTAAACTTCAAGAATGCAATGTGATGCAGAGTAAAAGCACATCAGAAAAAATTTTAGTGCAGTTTTATTTACAAGGTGCTCTGCTTACAGGCAGCTTGTTATTGTTATAAAGCTGTTTACACGCAAGTATGAGCATGATCCCATAAGGGGAAAAATAAGTTTAAATAGATTTGGTCTCTGAATTAAATGTTTCAAATTAACTGTTTAGAACAGCAACAATGAGATTTACTTCATATTCAATGGGTGACCTTGTGGAAACAGTCTCAACTACTGTGTAGCATTTTGTTTTTAAACTCAGAAATAATGCTAATGTGAAGAGAAAACAAAGGTTTGGATTTCATTGATCAATTGTTACCATGTAGTCTTTTGTACATTTAAAATGAATGTCCTGATATGTGGACGTAATTTTGTTCAGCAGCTACATTATGTAAAAATAATTTTATATTTGGGCTGATTGGGAACTAATAATTGTAAAAATCACAGAGGATTTAATAATACATGACTAACCCTAGAGTTCAGGTCTTAGGAGGTTAAAGCTATTTAGCAGACCTTTAAGCTGAAGATTTCCTAAAAATAACATTCATTGCTTTTGCAGTTAGAAGTGGAGGAACTGTAGAATTGAAGACAGAATGCCAGTATGTTGCTGTTGTGTGTGTGTGTGTGTGAGGCTATTCCTCATAGAAGACTGGACTGCATTTAAGACTCCCGAGTCCTAGAGTCACCTTTCCCACGTGCTGTTCCTATAGGCGGAACCTGGGAAGGCTGATACGTACCGGGCCCCTGGTTTCAATAACACGCTATCCGTTAACACCGCAAGGTGGAACTAGCATGCCCAGGAAGCAGAAGCGTTCTCCGTTGATTCTTTTTTGGTCTGGTCTGCGTTGAATGCTGGCAGTCTGTAAATACACTGACTCACCTTAGCTAACCTGTGCAGAGTGAACTGCACACCAGTAGATCTCCACCAGGTTGTTATAGGCCCCCATATCCTAGTGCCCACCAGAAGGAGGAGCAAAAGCAGCCATAGCAAGGTATCACTAATTAGCAATCCTCCCAAGGAAGTAGAATCTGAACCAGCCACAACAAGCTGCTGTCTTCCAGGTCTCCAGATACCTGCTGGGATTCAAACCATCAACCATCAAGAGCAATTCTAGTGCCATCATACACCGCAAGACCTCTAGAATGCTCAGAGTATATATGGACCAAAAATAATGCCTGAAGACATTAACAAAGTGAGAAGACTTACCCAAAGCTGCAACCAGGATGTGTCCTCTGTGATCAAGCAGCAGTTCAACAATGAACACCACATTCTGAGTCTTGGTGCTGATTTTCTACATGTTTCCAAGCTCGTTCTAAGCCATTTAGATTGACAGAGGAGCTCATGCTACTCATAACAGTATATAGTTTGTTAGAGTTTGCAGCAAAAAAAGCTGAACTACAAGCTAAAATATGAAGTCCCACCTTACAATGCATTCTGGGTAATGCTGACGGACATCTTAAAATGCATTTCTGATGTTCAGAACAGCATTAACACACATTTCTGACTCCTAGCAGAAGGTCAGATATGAGATTAGAAGCTGAGCTGTGATTTGAAGAAAAAACAAGTGAAATAAAACATGATTAAAAAGTGGACACTTAAAACCAAATTCCAGCCTTCAGAGCAGCATTAGGATAAAACTCCTTCATCCAACAGATTCTCAGAGATGAAATTTTAAAGCTGAGCTGTGATGTATGTAAAAAATGGAGCTAAAAAAATAAAAATTGAGTTTTTGTGGTTGACAGAGATACATGTTCACTGAGTGTCTGTCATAACCCTTTGTATTATTTCAAGTATTTGAGTAACATTTGGATATTCAGAGGAGGTGCTTCATCATTCCTTAGACACCCTAAGCAACCACAGTGCTTTCATCAAATTAAAGTTATTCACCACCCTTACTGCAGTGGATTTCTTGGACAACACAAACTTTAAAGATTCAAATTTCAACAATACACACCAAATGGACATCCAAATTTATTTCAAAATGATATGCACAAACTGGGCTGCACAGTGGCGCAGTTGGTAGAGCTGTTGCCTTGCAGCAAGAAGGTCCTGGGTTCGATTCCCGGCCCGGGGATCTTTCTGCATGGAGTTTGCATGTTCTTCCTGTGCATGCGTGGGTTCTCTCCGGGTTCTCCGGCTTCTTCCCACAGTCCAAAAACATGACTGTCAGGTTAATTGGTTTCTCTAAATTCTCCCTAGGTGTGAGTGTGTGTGTGCATGGTTGTTTGTCTTGTAAGTCTTTGTGTTGCTCTGCGACAGACTGGCGACCTGTACAGGGTGTACCCCGCCTCTCGCCCGGAACGCAGCTGGAGATAGGCACCAGCAACCCTCCTGACCCCATTAGGGAAGAAGGGTGTAAAGAAAATGGATGGATGGATGATATGCAAACATTATTGAAATCAAGTTTTGATCTAAAGCACAAATTTGCTAGATTAGTCAAATCACAATTATTACAGTTTAAAAGAATTTGGAAACAAGAATCTGATTTTTATGAAACAGTTAGGGTGATTTTTGCTACTCTTTTCACCACAGGCTGCCACAGCTCCTCCTTAAGGAGCTGCTTGAAATGGTTTTCTGAAACCAAACCGACTGATGAGGCCATGGCATTTCCTTTTATTACCTGATAATATTGATTTGATTAAAGGTCTCAGAGAGAACTTCCTGTTCCTGTTAGTGGGAGACTGAAGAGCAGGAAGATCATAGCTGCTTTCAAGACCATCTGTGTGCATGCAAAGGTCAGATAAAACCAAGAGCCTTGTACTATTAATCATGGGAAATTTCTTAGGTACCAGAAATGGTTGCTGAGCACTTTAACAGAAGTTGTGTATCATGTTCCTATAACCGGTGGTCCAGAAATACAAAATGGTGTTTATTAGTTACTGCCTTAGTCTTTACTATCTTCTTCTCTAAAGCTAGAGGGAGACAGAGGAGCTCGGGCAACCAGTGGGTATAATCCACGGCATCACGAGAAAAGGATATCCAAGAAACCATAATAGAGTCTTCTCAGGAAGTCATGGGAAAGCACCATTACTGGTAAAACACTCAGGCGATGAAGCGCTGACAGTCCACTCCTTTTGAATCCTGGAGATGATGAACTGATGCAACTCAGATGCGCTGCAGTGTGGACACACCTAATCAAGGCGATGGTCTCTGGCGCCCTCTGGTGGGTAAACAGTAAAGCAGCAGGAGAAAAAGAACCCACAAAGAAGAACCAAAAAACCCTGGTACCCAATACGGGGAAGGTCCGGCTGTCAACAGCTGTGATTAATGACCCAGCTGAAAGATTCCAGGGACGATGGAGATATGATCAGCTTATTTGGGAGGTGGACAATGTGGAGCCCTTTCCAAGAAGAAACTTTGTAAGAAGTAAATTGTAAATATTGATTTGTGAAATGAACTGTCAGTCTCACTTTTTGAGATTACTGGTGCCATCTTGTTGAACGCAAAGCAATACAGTCTAGCACAAGGAGGAGGGGGGACTCAAAAACAGCTTTAGCCACTTAGTGATGCTTGTTCACTTCCATCAGTCTGCAGCTTAGTTTCAATCAAAGGTTAAAAAAAAGATGATCTGTGACATTGATCCAGATTGAAGCTCAATTGACAAGAAGATAATCTGAATATCAGATAAACTGTTTTCCTTTGATGTCTGAATAAAAAAGCTGGGTTTAAATGATGCTTTTGGTGGCTACAAATGGGTAATAAGGTTGTTATAGGTGTGAGAGAGACTGATGTCAGAAACATTTCTACAGCATTTAGTTACTTTTACTTTAATTTCTTCAGTTTTGTATTGAAAACCTGTTATAAAAATAGCCATAAATCACTGTATAATTATTGAGTTATCAATCTGTCTGAAGAAGTTGTCTATCAGTAACTAAGAGAAATAAGATTTTTTTTTTCTGAGTCTATATGTTGTCAAGAACAATATTCACTGTTTAACCTAAAATCTATTTTCTGCTGCTTCCATAGAGGTTTAAGGTCACTGTTGTAGAAAAGGATCTTGACTAGTTATGTATTGTTTCCAATCCCAGCCCGGCTCTTTGGGACAGAAACACAAAATGGTTCTATCAGGCAGAACCTATTTTGTATGAGGAGAGGAAGGGGAATCAAAGTGCATAAAACTATTTTCTTCTGAGAGTTTGTGACTATCAGATGTAGTTTAATGCTTCAGATCGAAATATTTATGAAACTTTCTGAACTTCCCACATAATTAGTGAAAGAACAAATCTAAACACAAATGGAAAAAAACTAGTTTCAGAAAGTGTAGTGGTTAAACAAAATGTCACACTTTTTTTTCTCTCTCTCTTTGGAATATCCATGCTGTTCTCTCAGAATACAGATTATTGTCAATGAAAGATGAAATACGTCCATCTGATTTTTTTTACAAGCAGATTTTTAATGCACACCTTGGAAATTATGGACTAGTAAGAACTGCTTTGTGATGTTTCAGTAATAGCTATGATGACAGTGAAAGGTGTTCTGCAGCTCAAGCACATGTTTGGATATATTTGATACAATATTTCTGTTTATAAAGAATTGCATTAGAGCGAACAGATTAAAATCATAATAACATAATAATCAGAAAAATGATGCCCCACTTTGTTCCTTTTATTTCTGTTTATTCAGAAACCGTCACTAGATGGCAGCACACGTCTATGTAAATCCTTTAAAGTTTCTCTGCTGTTTTACTGAGGAAACCAATCAGTGAACATTTAGTTTGTTCCTCCTCTAAACTCATCTATGATGATGAGAAAGTAAAACTGATGCAGCTCTTTTCCTGCGATGCCTATTCATCACTTCTCACATCCCCCTTTAAAGCTGCAGAGGTTTCAACATGGAGGTGGTCTCTAATCACTTTGATCACTGTTTCCATTAAATTAATTCAAGTTAATTGATTACATGGTAAGTGGCAGATTCTTTTCCTTTGTCTAAAGAAACACAATTTAACCTAAATTGGTCCCTAACCCTAAAACACAATTTCTAATCTGATGAAAAAAAACCCCCAGAAAGTTCAAGTAGAGTTTTGCAAACTCTGTAGGTTTACGTTTGCTAGAGTACGAAGGATTTTTACTGGCATTACTCCCGAGCATCTGGACGGCATTTAGACAACCTTTAGCGATTGCCAGAGAACCCAGGATCATCTTTGTTTTCCAAAAAATAATGTACTCTCCTCTCTTTCCTGTTTTGACAAAAAAAGAAATCAAATGTGAAAAACATGGAAGAAAAAAATATCATGCTCTTATTTTTTTTTTCCCAAAATATTTTTATTAGAATTTTCTGCTATATAGGCTTACAAGAAAAGAACATGAAAAGAAAAAAAAGACATAACACAAAAATTAACACAATGCCATCCCTCCCCCCACCCCAAAAATAGTAATAATAAAGAAAAACACACAAAACCCCAGGGCTCACTATCTACACAAAAAGAAAGAAAAGATTAAGTTTACATGTCACATTGTTCAATAAAATATAGGAAGGGGGACCAAATATCATAAAAGTCTTCAAGTTTTCCTTTTGTTATACAAGTCAGTTTTTCCATTGCCAGGTTGTTGCTCAGTAGTTTGATCCATTCATTTATCTTTGGTCTTTCTGGGTTCCTCCATTTCAAAGCAATCAAATGTTTAGCCTGCAAAAGGCAAAAATTTACAAGCTTCTTTCTCTTTGTAGGTACTTTAAGTCCATCTGGATAAATGTGTAGTAGGCAAAGTTTACTGTCCATTGAAACATCCTGTTCAATCAGACGAGAGGTGAACACAATAACCTCCTTCCAGAAAGTTTGAAGTTCCACACATTGCCACATACAATGAAAAAGAGTACCCTTATCTATATTACATTTAACACACACATCAGGAATATTTGAATTGAAATGGTGAAGTTTTATAGGAGTGATATATGTCCTAAACAACCATTTGTATTGTAATAGTCTAAACCTTGTGTTAATCGTTTGTGTCTGTGCTATTAGACAAGAGTTGTTCCATTCGTCTTCAGAGATTTCTGTTTACAAATCTCCTTTCCATGCTTGTAGATATGCAAGACTGTTTTCTTTTAAGGCAAGATATTATAAAATTTGGAAAGTAGACCCCTACTCTGATTGTGTTGAGTGGCTATATATTCTATGGTAGAGAGTGGGGGTTCAGTAGTGGATTTCAGTAACGCAAAAACAACGCTCCTCATCTGTAAATACTTAAAAAAGTGTTTTTGAGGCAGACTGTACCTATTTGCCAGCTGTTCAAAGGACATCAAAACTCCTTCACTATAAAGGTCCCCTATTTTATTTAAGCCTTTATTCAACCAAATTCTAAATCCTCTGTCTGCCCTTCCTGGTTTGAATCTATTATTTCCCCAGATAGGTGATAGACATGAGAGCTCAGACACCTCATCCAAAACCGAATGTGAGTGGTGCCAAACTGATATTGTGTTTTTGAGAAAAGGATTTTTGGTGTTATTTAATAGGTGTTTGAGATCTGCTGAGTAAAGATAGGATGTCAAAGGTAATGTTAGTAAGTTGTTCTCTATTTGTACCCAAGAGGGTATGTCATCAGTGGAAAAATAGCAAGTAGCAGCACAAAGCTGTGCTGCATAATAGTACAACTTAATGTTTGGAACTCTAAGCCCACCTCGTTCATAGGGCAAGTAAAGAAGAGAGAGTCGCAATCTGGGACGTTTATTGTTCCATATAAATTTGGTAAATGCTTTATCTATCGAAGAAAAGAAGGAAGCTGGAATGTGTAAGGGGATGGACTGAAAAAGGTATAAGAACTTCGGGAGAATGGACATTTAAATTACGTTATATCATGCTCTTATTAATATTTACTCATCACCTTATGAGAGTTTGGCGAGCACATTCTGTAATACAAATTGACTTTAGTTAAATTACACTTTTGTAATAATAGCGAGCTCTACATATGAAACAGACAACATATTTTGCTTGATAAGAACTAAACACTTTTAATCACAAATTCAATTGCTTCTAAAACCTGAAGATACATTTACTCAACAAAATCAATAAATAGGTTTGAACATAAATAGCAAAAAAACTAATTTAAGTCAAATTTCACATTCCTTGCATTAAACAAAAACGTGTATTAATTTTGCATTTGTGCAAGCAATAAATAACATTTAACAAAATGTCTGCCACTGACCACATCAATACATGTTAACTTTTATAACAACAAAACAAAAAGATCTCTAAATATATATGTTTAAGTGAGGTCCAATATATTTGCACGAATAAAATCGCATTTAATTTCTCATCATGGCAAATGAAGGAATTAGACAATCACACAAAAGGACACTAGATGGCGCCAGAAGCTCAGTTAAAAAGACATTTTGCCGCAGTTAGAAAACTTTCTATTGCACGACACTTCCTTTACAGCACGCGGCTGTGGTTATACATTGGCTTCTACATTCAACAAAATCAGTAGACAAGCTCGGAGTTAAAGTGCAAGAAGTGCTGCAGTTGGAGAGAAATGTGAGGTGGTGCCGTTCAAATTCAGCGGTTCATTTGATCTGAGAGAGGCGTCCGGCTTTAGCTTATGAACATCATCAGTGCGTAAGACTCCGAGCTTGTTGTAATGCTTGAATGCTGTGCTGCTGAAAAGGCGGATCAAACGGCAGTGAAATCGTTGCATGTTCTCTTTAATCTGCTGGAAAGAGAAAACAGAAAGATTAGGGGAGGGGGGAAATTATGCATGTTGGAGTGGTTTCTGTTTGTGGAAAGTGAAACCTCTCACCTCTTGTGGATGAATACAACTGCTACGACAGTGACGCAGATGATGACTGCTAGGACTGCGATGATCAGAGCTTTCTGTGACACATTCCCTGAAGAGAAACAACACTTAGTTAGTCTGCGCAGAATTGAGCTTGCTCATATTTCCCTAAAAGAGGAAGCTGGGAATCCCTGCCTCTCTTACTTTTACTATTACATTCTCAGAATGAACCTCTGGGGGTCACTACAGTAAACCACCTGAGATCCCCTCTCTCTACCCCACACCGCACAGTGCAGTGTGACCTGGGTTTTCCATGAACATGAAACTGGGCTAAAAGTGAAACTTAAACCCATGGAGGGCTTGTGAGTCACAGCTCAGCTGATTGAAAGGGCACCATGACTCAGTTTGCTTTGACTTCCAGGACTAAGAGAGGTGACACTTGTGCACAGAGAAATGAAGCTAACCTTGAAGTGACTGTCTGGGATTTCCTGATTGGGTGATCATTATGACAACAATCAGGTCTGTAAAGATTTGTCATCACTACCAGGCAGTGAGAACTATTAGGGAATTTCTTATGCATCTATGGGACTTCCTTGAACCAGGTATTTGTACATCAATGGGAGAGCCGGAGATTATCTGGAATTTGAACTTCCGCAGGAGTGGCACTTCCTCATTGGTTCCCTCTCAGATAGCACATCAGAACACACAGCCTGTTTACACAAATCTCCACATGAAAGCTTGTAAAACCTTTAAGTCCAGCATGCATACCTTCCTCCTCCTCTTTTTCGAGTGAAGAAAAATGGAATTCCTCCTGCCGCTCTCCCCGCAGTCCTTGGTTTATTACACAGAACACAAGTCCTCTCCAGTTTGTAGGCATCTCCACTGTGATGTTGCTGCTGATGGTGAATGTCCCATCACTGTTGCTGACTTTAGTCAGTTGCGGGGAGTCGGTGCGAGGGAGATCGGAGGTGTCCCAGGAAATCTTAGGAGCTGGTTTCCCTGTGGCTGAGCAACTGAGTTCTTCCTTTCTGTTGTTAGGGGCAGAACTGCTTGCGGAGGAGTTCCTTTTGTGCGTCTCTGATATTCCTTCGTGGGAAATCGGAAATCGTTACTCCTGCTTCATGTTTTCCGACATTTTGAAGTAGACACCATTGTAAGAAAAGAAACACCAGCTCACCTTCCACCTTGAGGCAGATCTGCTTCCTTTGGGACCCATCAGGATACACGTTAAAGGAGCAGACGTAACAATTTTCATCAGCCCACGTCACGTTCTTCAACGTGATGGACGAGGAGCTTAAAGATGAGTTGCTCAAGATCACCTTCCCTTTAAAAGGCTCATTTATTTGCTCCCCAACAGGTTTGTTGTATGTTGCCATGTTTTCCAATGACTGGGGTCTAAGACCCCGCTGCCAGGTGACCTGCAGGACGCCTGCGGGGAAAACAAACGGTCAGTACGTCACAGGCGACCTTTGAAAGAGTCATGGTTGTTTAGTTATAGCCATCTGTCAGGAAAACGCTCCAGATGTGGGACTTACCTTTTGGGTTTGGTAGCTTACAGTTGAAGTTTGCCTCCCCGCCGTACTCGACTGCGGTCGTCCCATGGAGGCTGATGAGAGAGGCTCGGGCTGGAAACAGAAACACAGAGTCAACAAACAGAGCGTAGCAAGAGACCTCACAGACAAGAAAACGGTTGAACGCAGTGTGACGGAATAATAATGACATTATCATTGCATAAGTCCTAATCAAAATAAATGAAAAAGAAATACATGAATCCATAAATTACATAAATATAAAGAAATATATAACTGGATAATGCATCATAAGTAAACCACAAATGAAACATCAAATATATTTCATGCTAATAATTTAAGAATATAGACCAAACCCTGACATCATAATTATAATAATAATAATAAATAGAATTAAAATAAATCATAAAAATACACAAATCTATAAATGATGCAAATGCATAAATATAAATGTATTTTTTATTATAAACAGTACTAAAATTGAAAATGTATTGTAAAATAATATATTTAATTATTTTACAATATATAATTGTATATATTATAAAGTTTATTACAAAATGTAATCAAATCTTTACATGAACTGAATCTTTTTTTTTTGGTGCAGCTAATCACAAATTTAACTAAAGATAAATTTCATGTTAATAGACATAATAAAACAATCATTTTAATATTAGGATAACATTTTTATATTAACCAAATTCTTACAAGCCCCTTCAGAAAGAAATTTTGTTTTACTGTACAACGCAAAACAATATTATTATACTATATAATAACTAAACAAACAGTCTTACCTTTAAAAGCCAAACAGAGGACAGAGAGGATCAGTAGCATCCTGTGAGCTGCTGCAGCACGATCAGAAAATACTTTCTGTTTGGGCTGAGCTGCCTTTTATAAGGCAGGGCATGAAATTTCTCCTGACTCATGTGGGGGGGTGGAGGGGAGGTGCTTCCCTCTACATCAATTCATTTTTTTTGCAATTCAGTTTAATAAACAAAAACCGCAAATAATTTCGGGGGAAAGTTAAAACTTTAAGAATCAGATCTGAAGAACTGAAACAGAACTTGAAGTTCTAACTTTTTTTTTTTTTTGTTTTGTTTTTTTAAATCAAACTTAATCTTTGGTCTTTCCAGATCTTCTCTAGGAGGTTTATTTGCATATTTCTGCTAATAAGATTAAAACTAGTCGAAACAATGTGTGTTTTGCAACTTTTTTTTTTTTACACTCAGCATCCAGTAAACAGTGTCAGCACTTCTGCAAACAATATTTACTTGACCTTGACTTGAGTCAAGAGGGGAAAGAACGCTGATACCAATAGTAGAAGTTCCCTAAAGTTGTTGGCTTACGCAAGGTTTATTTTCTGTTGCGTGCAAATGATCACAATCACAGTCTCATTTTGTGTCAATTATCATGAACAAGTTCAAGACACTTGACATATGCAGCAATGTTTCGTTGCCCCTCGCAGTCACTGGTGCCTCCAACAGAAACAGTGCTGTGAGAATCCCAACATGTCACCGCATTGCTTTGATCGAATGTTTTCTCGCCTTTCCCATTTTGAAGAACGGCCAAGACGTTGCACGGTTATATTGACTTTATATTGTTTTCTCATTTAATTCCCATCTGACATGTCGTTTGTGGTGAACCACGTCTCACTTCAACCACAACACCAACAGAATGTGTGACAGAAGTTTGCTGAGCTCATGTTCGGTAAGTTTCATCACCACTCTGGTGCCGTGACATGTTTAGCGTCCGCTTCGCACCGTTTCGCCGCCTTCTAGAGGAACATAAAACCAACTCCTGCAGGGAATCTATGAACGACGCTGTCATTTCCTCTCTTCTATCCACAGAAAGGAGAACAGGAAGAGACATTTAGTAGCACAATAAGCCAGGGCTGGTTTGTTTGAATCATAATTATTACAATAAACCCATGTAAAACCGTATGATTACCAAATAAAGTCAACTTGTCCAATCATGTTAGATCATTTCTTACATATTTTATAGTTTACAAAGAATTCTACTGTACAAAGGCGTCAGTCAGGGGAAGGGTGCTACAAATACAATAGGATTGTATTTCAAAGTAACTGGAGAAAACATGGAATACCCAACAGGTGAGAGACGCATTGCCAGGAAGGGTAATGTGAAGTTTGAGGAAGGACAAGCTACTGTCTGACGCTCAACTCAAAAATGTGGTTTCAGGCTGACAGGGATCTGAGAGGCGTAACAATAACTTACACCCTGGAGTGGGACAAGAAAATGGTTAATTGTAGCAAATTATCTCCCAAGTTTGAGAAATAGAAAACTGAAACTTAGCTAAAGGACCACCATAAACTCCTCTGTAATCTACTAACTCAACCCCAAAACCTTCAAACATTCAGATAAAAGTGTTTCTCAGTGGAATTGCACGGCATTAAAATGTGTTCAAAGGTTTCAGATGTTTTTGTATGACAAATCTCTGGCATTATTCATTAGGGGTGTGTTGCTCAATATTGTTTCCATAGCAACATTTATGGGGAAGTTTAATTCCTCAGAGTCACGGCACAGGAAAGAACCTGACAGCTCGTGCTGCCGTAAGGTTTTAAAAGATACACTAATCATTTTATCATTCTTAAATTTTTTATTTTTTTTTTGCTTTAGTGTGTTTTCTTTCATATTTCAGTTTCAGACTGAATCACCTGCCCTTAAGCAAGCATTAAATGTCTCGTGTTGTTATGTGATTCTGTTATGAAAGTTTTACAGATGGATAGCAACTGTATCCAAATGGATGAACGAGAGTAATTATGCCATATAACTTGGAATAAAATGAGGCAGGGAAGAACCTTTTACACTGAGGTTAAATCTGGTTTTCAAACAGAATCAGGTTAGAAACGTTAGCAGCTTAGAGTTTTATGAATCTAAATTAAAACTCCTGTCAGACTGAAGCGCACAGTCATTTTGCTTTTTTTTTTTTTTAAATCGCAGGTGTCACTTCTCTCATTTTCTAACTTCTCCGCCTGCCTGTCAAAGATAGTCACAGTCTGCCAGTCAGTCAGAAAGTAGTTCCTTTCCCTGAGGGGGTTTCTTTGCAAAAAAAGAGCTGAAATTCTTTTCAAGCCGATACAAAGAAACACCAGCAATAAGCCAATGCATAAAATAATTTTATAACAGGTTCCAGCAAACAACAAACTGTTGTGATTCACAACTGTGTTTAATCTAATGGATGCACCGCTGTTATTGTTAAGTTTGGCCAGCAGTCAGTTTAAAGCATTTTTTTTTTTTTTTATATATATTCTGCAGATTTGCGATTTGTATATTTCTAATTGTTGATGTTAACTTGAAATGCTCTAGATTACAGGATCATTTGCCTTGGACCTCTGGAGTTGGGTGTGGTCATGAGATAACTTTATCATCGACGGAGGGACTTTATGTTTGTAGTTTTCACAGCTCACAGTAAATTACAGTCGATCTTGAAGAGATTTTGTCGAAAGATGCTTTTTTTTGCATAATTCTTAAAATTATCATTGCCAAGACAATATAAGACAGATAATCAGTGAAAAAAAAGAAAGCTCCTTTGCTAACTACAAAAATACACAAATCAGAAACAACCAATCAGAGCCAGGACAATCACTGTCATGCTACTACAGTTTGCTCACCTCAAATTAGCCTACTATGAAGGCTAAAGCTAGTTAGCGTCTGATGACGGCGGACAAACTGTTTCCCTGGAGCGGTGAGTTGATGGACAGCGCTAAGACCCTCCTCCTGGCTCTGATTGGTTGTTTTTGACCGGGAGCGGTGCTTTTCTTCAGACAGCAATATCTGAGGGTTGGCCTGGAGGCCTTGGATCTTTTCACAGATCATCATCATTTCAGGTAACTAGTTTTCACTCAGAAAGTTTCAGAAACAAAATTACCTGTGGTGGTTTCCCTAAAGATCCCTCAGAAGATCCAGGCATTCTGCTTTCAGATTCTAACCTGTACTCTGAGATACAGGTGAAAAAGAAACAAACATTAAAGAAACACACACACATAAAAAAATAAATACACAATACAACAGCTTCTAAAGCGATCAACATTCATAACATCTCTGTATTTTGCAGCTTTGCTTTCTCGTTGTTGTCAAATCCTGTTTTCCAGTCAGAGGTTTGAACTTTGAGCCGGGGAATACCTATATAAACACGACAACCACAGTTCACACCCATAAAACCATGGCATCGTGACTGACTAGGAAAAATAACCATCATTTGTGCAAGTCAATAACAAAGTGTGCAACTCTATGTTTGGAGCAGCAGCCTTTTGTCTCAGTGTTTTGGTTTTGCAATAATAATTAAAAAAAAGATGCTCTTTAGCAGAAATTTAAGCTCTTATCCAAACAGAGCATCCACCTTTCCTTCAATAACAACCGACTCTGTGTAGTGAAAATAAAAATTTTTGCAAGTCACTGAACCTTCATTAGCAAGTATTCTGCTGAACTTGCAGCCTTAATCACGATAGCTAATGGTTTTTGGTTTTTTTGGGTTTTTTGTGGACTGCACAAGTTACTGAACAACAGTCATCTCAATAGATAAGGTAAAATAATAATATAATAATATGTTGGACAGGAAAAGTGAACACCATCGGCTGCACAAACACCATGTATAGATGGAGGGGAGAGAAAAAAAAAGGAAGCCACACAGCTGACATGTAAAGAGGAGGGGGTTTCAGGTCAGATGCTCTTGACCTCGTACTTCCTCTGCGAGTAAACAGGAATGTCGAAGTTAGAGTCCGGGGAACACCAGACTGTGAAAACATAAACAAAGAAAATCTGTTTGTGGAAGGGTTTCACAAATGAAATGAAAGTAGAATTTCAAAAATAAAAAACATATCAACATTTAGACTTATGGAAGATTGTATTGTCCCGTTTCGTTTTATGCAGTCAAATAAATTCCATTAAAGCTCCCTGTTTCGGGACGTGACGGGTTCTCTAAATGCAAATTAAATTTCTGTGTAATTTCAACAAGAACCTACACCAGGGGTCTCAAACTCCAGTCCTCGAGGGCCGCAGCCCTGCAACTTTTAGATGTGCTTCTGCTGCACCACCTGAATAGAATAATTAAGGCTCTGGAGAACTGATCTACACAAGGTGGAGGTAATTAAACCATTTCATTCCAGTGTTTTGTACCTGTGGCACATCTAAAAACTGCAAGAGGACTGGAGTTTGAGACCCCTGACCTACACCATCTAATAGTCCGGCAGCTTTTACATAGATTTGACTTTAGATAAACTTGACTTACTTGCAGTCAAGTTCTCAAGCTAAGACTCCTAAGCTATTTGTTCAAGCAGACACCTAAAAGTTGCAGGAACCCGACTTGAGACATGTTTATACGCACTAAATGAGTCTTCAGGAAACAGAAAGAGAGAGGAAGAGTTTCCCCGCCTTACAGGGCAACACAGAATTAACCTGACAGTCATGTTTCTGGACCGTGAGAGGAAGCAAGAGTTCCTAGATGGGATTTGAACCCACGACCCGCAGGCTGCCAACTGCACGAACTGAGAGGTTGAAGCTCACCGTCTCGGTTCACGTCACTCTGACGTAAACAGAGTAAACCCCGCCCCCCTCATTTCATATTATACGAACATGAACTAAAAAGACCCGGAAATAAAAACAGCAATTAAAAACTGCATACGTCACAAAATAAAACATTATATGAGCAAATAAATCTCTGTCAATTCTAATATGATTACATAACAAATATTCATTTTATTTGATGTAATATTTATTAGCAATAATGTATTTTTAAAATTAGTATTTTGAACGAAGTGGCTCTTTATACAAATAAGAGTTGATTAAAATGATTTAGGGCAGAATTGTCTTTAATAAAACCATTTAAAATTAACATTTAAAAATCGTGCAAAAAAGAAAAAAATAATGTGGTTAGTTTTTCTTTGCATTTGATCTTAATTTTTTTTCCTCTCTCTAACTTAGTCAACTAACTAGCATGCAATTATTTAAGTGCAGCAAACATGCAATGTTCAGATGGTTGGTTGATTCTGTTTGGTGAAATTTATTAATCAGCGCCAAATATTACAGTAAAAAAAAATAAAAAATCGATTGTGATTATTTTTTGTGTCCTTATGATCAATGTTTCCATTTTAATATAAACTTTAACTCACCTGCCACTTCTTGATCTCTTAATAAGTTGATTCTGCGTGAAAAGGCTTCAGTGTTTTATGATGTTGGACCATTTTTAGAGCCTGAAACACAGGAAGTCCCGATGACTAAATGAGAAACAGGCGGCTGAAACGAAGAGGATCAGTTTGGATTATACAAAGTAAGAACAAACAAACTAGCAGGAACGAATAAACTGGTTGGGTAAGATCAAAACATGAAACAAAATATGAACTCAGATTAAAAGTAAAACCAAAACATCCCAGAATTGTGACATATGTTTCACTCAGATAGAAAATGAACACAAATACATTTTGTCATATAGGTTGTCTGATGGTTTCGTAGTGAAAAGTAGCAGAAATTTCACTTAGAAAAACAAGAATGTCACTTTAAAATATATATTAAAAAAGCTTCCTTACAATGCGGTTTTCACTTTGTTTCTTTCCGTGGGGAACTGGAGCTGAAAATCCTAAATCATCATCAAAAAATGATTATGATTAAGACATCAAGCTCAAAACCACGTCCATACAGTAAGTACAATCCACGCTTTGATCAGAAACAGGAAAAACACGCCAACCTCACAGTCTGTGTCGGTTACTGCTGGATAAAACTGAGGTTTGGGTTTCACCAGAAGGATCTTTACAGAGTTGCATAAACTAGAATATGCTGAAACAGAAAACGTACAACTGTGACAAACATTTCTTTTCCTCTCGGTATTATAATCTCTGAAGCAAAACACATGCAAGATGCATCTCAATTCCTCCAAACTTGCTTGATTAAGATCTCAAACTACAATCTCGTTTGTCTTATGTAACTAACACAACAAGTCAGTTTTTACAGCGTAGCAATATATAAATAGATTTTCTAATCTAATGAATTGATTAAGACAGAAAAAATCCCTCAGATTTCCACTGCACACAGGTTTGGCTGGTCCGTCAATCACCTGTCAGAGAAAAAAAAAGTTTATTTTTTCAGAGCCAACAAAACATTTGGAGGTGCTTTCAGGAGAACTTGATTTTCCAGTTACGACATCACGAATACATTGCTTAGATTTTCCCCTGCTTGATCACTGAATATGGTTACTTGATAAATACATTGATATGTGTTATGTAATAAACCGACTCCACTTGACAGTCCAGACTGGCTGCAACGCTTTTGCCTCTCCTTTTTGGTTGATATTTGCAAAATCTGCATACCTGAAATATTAAAATATTTTGCATTTAAAATATTGTCTATTTTATGATTCAAACCTCTTAGATAAATTTAAGTGACCTCTTGATCGCTTTGAGGTATGTATTTTGTTAGAGTACCCTCGGCTGCCCCCTGCTGGCGTAGACTCGTTAAGCAGAAGCCTAGTTTGGTGCTGCAAGTGTCTTTATTCTACATTTGCAAAATAAAGAGAGCACACTGCTGACTGGCATTTGTAGAAAAAGTTAAAATTATAAACATATTTTTAATTTTAATGACAGTTTGGTCAAACAAAACCAAATATGTTAAAAAAGAAAATTGGACTTTATTTAAAATATTTATATATTTATCACTTTTTGGCCCAATATATCAAACCAATGTTATGCTATGATTGACCAGTATTTTTTTTTCAAATGTCGTTTGCGCCTGAGCTTTATCCGTCTACTGCCATCCAGTGGCAGTAGCCCGCAACTACATTATCAAAATCTTTAAATGAGATTGTTAATAAATTTATAAACGCTCATTTGTCAGCTGAAGAACATATGCTACTGTTCAGCATCGATGTCTGGATTTGCACCCGCCAATAATCAGAGTTTGTGTGTAAAAAACAACAACAACAAAAAAACAAAAAAACATCCTGCGATTTCATGATAGAAAAAAATTCTTAATTCCTTCAAATACTATGACTGGAAATACTTAAAGTTATACCGACAGTAATTTTTTTATTTCATTGTTTTTTATTATTTTATTTCAGACCCCTCGTCCATTCCAGTGGACGAGGGGTCTGAAAGAGTAAAAAAAACTTGAAATAAGGCAAGAGCGCCACCTGGTGGACATCAGACAGTAGTTCACTCATCATTGTTGTGAAAAACAACTCAAAATACTTTTTAAAGAAAATTCAACCTCAACATTACCTTCAGCATCCATAAGACATGCAACACATGGCAGAAGCAGTAAAAAGCTGAATCTCTCTGCATCCATCTAACCAGTTTATCGATACAAAATCTGCTGCTGCACTGAACTGAGGTCGTCTCAACTGTCCTCTGAACTTTTAATGGGCGACTCAAACCACAAATTCTCATCTCTCAAAGTGGTTCAAGAGGATGTGACACTTTTTCTTGAAGGGAAACGCGTCTGCATGACGGCTTCACTTTGACACAACAGAACACAAACCAGAATTAACTCTGCACTTCTCAACATGATGGGTCAAAAGTTTGCTTAAAATTCAAGCTATTACTTTTATTAGTCATTAAAGAAATGTATTGTAATGTACTGCTGCCTCTTAGATCACAACAGAGCTGGTGGCATGTTGTCATGGCGGCATGTTGTCATGGCGGCATGTTGTCATGGCGGCATGTTGTCATGGCAGGTGGGACTTCCTGCTTTGTTTTCTGCAAAATAGGTGGTTAGCAAAACTGAAGATCAAAATGTCCGGTTTGCTTTGTGGTCTTCACATATTTATAATCTTGAATGTGAGCTGTTAAGAGAAAAACCATCTTGCTGCAGGTTACGAGTCCAGTAGATTAAAATAAACTCGCGTTGATACGTTTGTTTGTTTTTTGCAGTGCAATAAAAGTATTTTTATTTTTCATCTTTATGTTATAAATAGATATTTCTAAATGAATGTATTGTTTCTTTACAGCATTGTTAAATACTAGAATAAAAGCGTCCAGGATGAAAT
This sequence comes from Gambusia affinis, assembly GCF_019740435.1. NCBI lineage: Eukaryota > Metazoa > Chordata > Actinopteri > Cyprinodontiformes > Poeciliidae > Gambusia > Gambusia affinis. The sequence continues at coordinate 13,933,204 of NC_057891.1, read as the reverse complement.
ATGATTATGATGGTTAAACAGAAACAAAACCATCAACTCAGGAAATATAACAGGAAGAGGACAGAGGGTTTTTTTTCCAAAATTAAAAGTTTTCTGAAATTTGATTTACTTGGTGTTTCAACAACTTCAAAGAAAAATAAATTGAAAGATGTTTTAATGTGGAGCTTTTGTCAAGTAGCTGTAAAATTTATGCAACAAGCTGCGAAATTTAGCAAAACCTTCATGAAATGCCAGAAAAAAGACACCGTGCTCTAGTTTAAAAGTGAAAGGTGAAAAAATGACCCATAAAAACGTCAACTGATGGTTTAAAGGTGGTTGAGGCTGATCATGTTCTAACCACGCCTGACTCTCAACTTCTTTTTCTAAATTCATGAGGCATCGATCGGCTAAAATGTTTTCAATGTGTTTAAATAAAAATGGGCAAATGTTTACTCCAACCTATTTTTACACAATCCGTCTTCAGCTTTAGCACGTGGCAAAGTACTGAGCATTATTCTTTAAAAAAAAAAAAAAAAATAGCAGCTTTCCTTAGTGCTTGCATGGTTGTTTTTGGACATTTATGCAAAAAACGACATGCCAAGATTTCAGAAAGTATGTTAAAGGACGTACTTACATACATATCTTATATGAACACGTCTTTATAAGGAAGCGAGGGCGGCAAAAGAGAAAAGGCAGATAAAGAGAGGGAAAGTCCAGAAAGAAACTAAAACTCAGAAAAGCGACAAGTGAAAAAGATTAACAGAGATGTCAGTGAAATTAATCCAAATGTACAAAAAACCCCAAAAACAACAAGAAACTGAGCACAAAGGAATTTATATGACAACAATAGTGAACCGAATACGGCAAGACCCAGTGAACATAGATAAATCAGGAGGAAATGATCAGAAATTCAAAAGAAAAACACCCAAACACCCCAGAACTGTGATGGTAAATGTGTCCATTCATTAGATAATATTTGTGGAGTCAGAATTAAGTTGACAGCTGTGCAATGTGCCTGTTGAATAAAGTGAATTTTCCTTCTGCGTGTAGGAGATGTACGGCTCAATTTCAGTCACGTCCTGCAGAACAAAACACGTTGCAGAATAAACTTAGACGTCTGCATGAGTAAATAAATAAAATGCACCCTTTGTTTAAAAGTAAATTACCTCCTCTGGAGGATGAATGCATGACTCCGGTTGCTCTCTGTTGGGAAATAAAACGGAGCAACGGTGGCCTGATTTATTTACCTTTTACAGAAAAAGTACATTTCTCTCTCTTTTTTTATATTTTGCTTATGTTGAGAAGCTTAAGTGTAGATAAAAGAAGAAATGTTGCATTATTGTCTCACCGGTCTGGACGTCTTCTGTGAATAAATCCCAGAATAACTGAAACTATGATAACTAAGAGAACTGCAGCAGTCAAAGCATAAAGACGAATCTCATCTGCAGACTGGCTCCAAACTTCATCTGATAGATTCTCATCGGGATTTGAGTCTATTGGAAATAATACAAACATTGTTAGAGAATATACAGTGCATATCAGTTTGATTCAAGCAATATAAAATGTGCTCACCATTAACTGTGATGCTGAGATTGAGAAAATACGTTCCATCAAGTTTTGAACACTGACAGGAGTAGTTCCCACTATCAGCTGCTGTTAAACTGGTCAGCTGCAGAAACACAGTTTGATTCCTGGTTTCCAGTGAGAATCTGGAGTCACACTCATGAACAAAGTCACCTTGGTCTTTATACAGCAGGCTGCACTGATCTCCATTGTTCCTCTCTGTTCTGATTTTACACACAATCATCATGATGATATTTGATGTTTCGTTGGTGCAGATTGGAGTGAAATCAGATTCTTTCCAGATTGTTTTCACAAGATTCACTGCAGGAAGTTAAGAACAATGAATGAGAGATAGTCTGATTTATGAAACAGTGACATTTAAAGTAAATCAGGTCAAAGTACAATTAAAAAGAAACACCCTCTGATTGATTCAAGAAACAAAACACAATTAAATTAAAAAAAAAAGTCATTTTTACGTTACCTTCAGCATCCATAAAACATGCAACACATGGCAGAAGCAGTAAAAAGCTGAATCTCACTGCATCCATCTAACCAGCTTATCGATGCAACACCTGCTGCTGCACTGAACGGAGGCCGCCTCAAATGTCCTTCAAATCTTTTGGGCTACACAAACCACGAATTCTCATCTCTCAAAACGGCACAAGAGGATGTGACTTTCTTCCTTTCTTTTTTTTTTTTTTGAAGGAAATGCGCCTGCACGACGGTTTCTCTTTGAAACAACAGACCAAACAAAAAGGAATCATCTCTGCACAATTAAATTACAGTTTGTAATGCTGGTTTGCTTAGAAGCACAACAATCAACTCCTATTGGTATGAACTATCAATGTATTTTTCTGTACTCTAACATCTTAGATTAAAGCTTTTTCAGCATGTTGTGATTTTGCGCAGGACTTCCTGCTTGTGTTTTTGACAACAACATGAGGTCAGGAGATCTAAATGTCATGTTTGCTTTGTGGTCTTCACACTTTTATAATCTTGAATGTGAGCTGTAAAAGGAAGAAAGGTCATGCTACAGCTTTTGTGTAGGTTAAATCCCTCGTTGCTTCTGAATGTGCAACACTAAACATGTTTGCAACCAGACAGAAAAGTGCAACAAACATCCAAGAGACTGATCTCACCTCAAAGATGCATGGATGCAAATGCATTAGAACCATTATTTACTGCTTAAATTGCTGCTAGTAAGACAGTAAATTCGTAACATCTTGATATTAAGGTTTTTGCTCAGAATCAAATTATATAGACAAGAAAACTAAAACGTTAAAGAGGCATGCATTGTGGTATCGCTTTTAAGTAGCAATAAAAGATAAAAAGTAACATATTCATGTCAGCGACTGACATTACAAGGATGTTTTTATTTTAATCTTCCATCCAAAAATATAAAATCATAACCTGCCATGAAGGGACACAGATATCAGATCCTGTTATGAATTATTGTGCTATATAGTTGAAATAGAGTCCATCATTGGATTCATTTATGTATCATTTGTAAGAGAAATTTACAGGAAAAACAGGAACATATGAAAAATGATATGATATAAAAACATAATCAAGTAAAAAAAAAAAAAAAAAAGTGAAACGACGGTAAAATAAAAAGATTTTTTGTGTTAAAGTTCAACATGCAAGCAAACAGAAAGGTTGTGATAAAACTGACCTTCAACAATCTGCATGTTAATCCATTACAGGAAATTCTGTTGTATTTATCCAGACAGAGTTTTAGTTCAAAACATTTTCATAAATGTTACAATTTCTGTTCATTTCCACGTTTCCCGGCCCGTCAGTGACATTTGTTTCAGTTTTATACTGATGGTGACAAAAGGAGACAGTTTGGTAAATGTCTCTGGTTTGTTGTTGGAGACTTGAGTACAATTCATCCAAGTTGTCTTCATCCTAAAGAACAATAAAAATAAATAAAAAATTATAGTAAAAACCTTCACGCAAACAGCCTAAGTCAAGTGAAACATCACTTGTTGTCTCTGCTGGGAGAAGACGTTTGAAGAACTTTTAAATCTGTTTAATAAAAGACAGAATTTAACAGAAACACGTTCAATCAATCAGTTCTTATTGATTTATTTATTTTTCTTCTTCACATTTTATCTGTTTCTCATAGTTTAAATGCAGAGAAGATCTGTGTTTGTTTGCACAGTTTGGTTCCTATATTTAGAGATTCTCTCTAAGCACAACAGCGCCATCTTGTGATCATTTTGTAAAGTAGTGTTTGGATTTATGTCACTGCTCCTTTATTGGAGCTCAAACAGTCTGTTGATTGAACCAGAATTCATCAGAAACTTCCTCCAGTTGCTTATAATGTTGATAAGTTAGAGATAAAGTTTTGGGACAGTTTTTTTTACAGAATAAAATGAAAACATGTTGTTTCGGTATTTTCTAGTCTTCTTTGTGACAATTTGAAAATAGTAACTTATAAAATAAGGATTTACTCACAACAGCGGCAGCTTGTCGTGGTACAGACGATCTGGATGTTTCAGATTTTAAACAGGAGCTTTAAATATGAAATAAACTCCAGATTAGTGTGAAAATTCAAAATAACATCAGGAGGCAGAGTTCAGGCAAACAGGTTCAAAGAAACAATAGTTTAGATATAAGATAATGGAATAATCATGTTGAAGACGCAGTTAAAGACCGTAAGTTAAATTTTAAATCTGTATCTTCAGCCATAAAGCTTGAATTTATATAAATGAAGAAACTATGAATATTAAATTATTTTCTCACCGGTCTGGACGTCTTCTGTAAATAAAACCCAGAATAACTGAGACTATGATAAATAAGAAAGCTGCAGCAGTAAAAGCAGAAGGAAGAGTCACTCCTGCAGACTGGATCCAAACTTCTTCTGCTGGATTATTATTATGAAATGACTCTTTTGGAAATAAGACAAACATTGTTAGAGAATATACAGTGCATATCAGTTTGATTCAAGCAATATAAAATGTGCTCACCATTAACTGTGATTCTGAGATTGAGAAAATACGTTCCATCAAGTTTTGAACACTGACAGGAGTAGTTCCCACTATCAGCTGCTGTTAAACTGGTCAGCTGCAGAAACACAGTTTGATTCCTGGTTTCCAGTGAGAACCTGGAGTCACACTCATGAACAAAGTCACCTTCGTCTTTATACAGCAGGCTGCACTGATCTCCATTGTTCCTCTCTGTTCTGATTTTACACACAATCATCATGATGATATTTGATGTTTCGTTGGTGCAGATTGGAGTGAAATCAGATTCTTTCCAGATCGTTTTCACAAGATTCACTGACAAGAATAATTAATAAGAATCAGAGTCTTGTTTGTTTTATATTCACATAAGTAAATATTTAAGGATTAAAGAACATTTTATTTGGTAAATGCCAGAATAAAGAAAGTCAGAAGTTTACACTTATACATTGTTTTTTCCCCTCAATTATTTGACCTGTATTTTCCGTACTGCAAACATTTAGACTGTTAAGAAACAAAAGTGGGACTTTGTAATAAAAAAATATGAAATGCACATTGATTTGAAGATCCATAAAAATACCAACTATGCACAATAGTTGAACACAACGCAGCTTCCACATGAAGCAAATTAAGGGGACGAGGCATTCAGAAACAAATTTCATTTTAGACCAGATCAGGTGATTCACTTAATAAGAGACCATCAAGAATGAGCCAAGCTGCCATCATTGACTGCAAAATCTCTGACAGTTGTTAGAAAATGAAGAAAAATCAATGAATGTCCAAACTCCTGACTAGTTTATATGGCATTTACATTAAATTGTCAAAAATAGCTTTACGTTACCTTCACTGTCCAAAACTGAGAGAGACGATGGAATAAGTAGTAAAAAATGCAGCTTAAATATTTCCACAGAGGTCATGATGTCCAAGCAACAGGGAAAGGTTGTTTGTTTTGTTGAGGATGTTCACTGTGTTGGGCTGTCAACCCAGTGAACAGACTCTGGGTTGACAGTGTATGTTGGTGGTCACAACATAAACCACCGATTCTCTGTTTGTCAAAGAAACAGAAACGGAAGTGCAACTACAGGACTATGGCTGCTTTGTCTTTGAGTTCCACCAGATTTGATGTTTTCACACAATTACTTTCTACTAAACGTCAATTTAATTTCTCCTTTTGGGATGAATAAAGCATTTTTGAGTTGATCATCAGCTAAAATGTCAAAAGAAAAGAGTTGGAGCATATAAACACGAGATACTTTAAGTTTCTTTTCACTTCACAATAATTACCAACATAAAAATATCAACTGAAATTATTGACAGTTTCAGGTATTTCCAAACAACATAATTCAAATAAATTTAAACTTGTCCTACCATTAATTTTACAAGTGTAATTGATAAAAATCAAACAGCATTTCCAACCAATTCACAAAACTGTCTTTTATACCCTCTCTTGGCCCCTAGAGGTCCCACAAAGACCAGGTGTCTTTACACGTTTTGTTGATTTCCTAGTTATTCCTAGACGATGTCAACATGTATGCAGATGACACTGTCGGTTATACACAAAACTGCAAAATTTGACCCAAAAAAAATCTGGATATCTGCGCAAATATTTTTAAATCTTGTCCAGACGTGACAAAAAAAAAATAGTATACAATACACAAAATATTGCTGGTTGAGGTTTAGTATCTTTCTGTTGTGGCCTGAAAATGACCCTCCCAAGATCAGATTTTCTTGGTTGAAACTCAAGTTTCATTTTGAGACCAAACATGTAGTTACTACTCTTCATATCTTCTCAAGCTAATTGTTGCATTACAGCATGAAGTCCACATCAAGACAGCCTTTAATAGAAATATATTTACACATTTCAGTCCAAACTGTGGTCTGTTTACTGTAAAAGCTACAAGATGGTCGACTTTAAACAAACTGAACTAGTGCTCCTTTTAAGAGCACATGCTCTCCAGAAACATGACAGAACCCATTAATCATTTACTCAAATAATCTTCTTTCTCCCAGATTCTAAAAGATAAGACTTTAGTTTCACAGAAGACTTTATTCTTGACTTTAACTACTTTTTTTTTTATAACAGTATCTAGGAATCAAATCCTCGTCTCTTGTAAATGCAACAAAAATAAATTATCATTGGCGTACAGGTGATAGAACAGACTGTAGTGAGCATTTAAAGCAGATCCTTATTGGAAGAATCTTCTAAACCCATTTTTGAGTGAGATTTAAAACAAAAGTAAAAAAAAGTAATGCAATGAAAAAAAAACCCTAATGTTAATATAATTCTATTTTTCCCTACATATTTACATCTTTTCAGTTTCTTTATTGCAACCAAGACAAATAAATAACAGGGGAGTGAAGTTAGTTAGAAGAGGGATCAGAAGTCAATGTGGTGTTTGCAGAGTAATCTTTGTGTACAGATCTGCACGCTGCAGTTGACGTGTGGAAGGGTTTCACCTCCAGTTTCACACCAGCAGGCCGCGCGGCCTGTGCGGCTGAAAACAGGAAGTTCAGACAGGAAGAAGGAACATGTTGAGAATTTGTCGGTCAGCCTTAACGCTTCGCTTCGACCTGCTGCTGCCTGAGTGAGTGGTCGACGTTCAAACGACCCTAATACCCAAACTCACCCCTCACCCGTTACGTTATAGCAGGTCGAGCCGAGGAGACTGCGGGGGAGAAAGAGAACGTGGTTCTTCTTTTAAATGTGACATTATTCTGGTCTTTGTTTTACTTTGACATGGAGAAACACTTTACGATATTTAGAAAATAAGTTTTAAACAAAATACACAGAAACGTCGACAGTTACAGTGCTCCATAGAAAAACATGAATTAAAACATGAAATGTCTATAAAGGTCTCCCTGAGCTCGGATTATCCATCCCAATCACAATCAGATTATTTGTAGACAGGCTGGTGTGAATTACGGACGTTAAATAAAGTTCATTCTCTCTGAAGACGCTGTACGGCTCAATGTCCGGCACTTCCTGCAAGAGAGCATGCCAAATGATAAGAAAGTAATCTCTCAAAGTAAAGCGAGAAATGAAAAAAGCTGCATTGGATTCAATCATTTACAACGTAATGTACCGTGTCTGGATGAGGTGTTATGGTCACTTCGCGTCTTCCTCTTCTAAACGACAAACAGAAGTTATTGTACATTTCCAGTCAAAATATTAACTTTTGTACAACCGTGGACGTGTTTGTAGATACTAATAAACATCAATGGATCTTCTCCGTGTTCTGCACTCAGATGAACTCTTAGACATTTTTTTTTCTTCTTTTTTTGATTGTTCTTGGTTCTGCGGTTTGTTCAAACTTTCCCCTCCTTACCATTCATGCTGCTGAAGCAGGACGCCAGCTGAAGAGGGTAAAGTGTGATTGCTTTGCCGTCATTGAAAAGTGTGCCATGTGTCAAACGTGAACATCCTGCCTTCCCATAAACTGCAATCATCATTTTGACTTCATCTGCATCATGAGCAGATAGATTAAAACAATATACTGGTAAATGATGCCTTACGACTTAATTTATAAAACTAAGACCGAGATCAAACCAATGAGAGGCAGGTAATGTAATCATAGTAATGGAGTTGTTGCCATGGAATCTCATTGACAATTTAACCTATGATAAATAAATAAACAACACAAACTGGGTAGAAAGTCGACAGTAACTGTGTTTTTGAAGAGTAAATAAATGCGCCCACAGCAAAGCCTTTCTCAGTTTTGAACCTGGAGCAGAAGAACATTTTACCTTTGCATTTGATTCGCAGATCTTGAGCAGGTTAAAGAAACTGATCTCACAACTTTAGTCAATGAAATGGTGCTTAATTCTAGAAAGATTTAAGATAAACATTAAGGATGCTTAAAAGGAGAATTTTAAATTGAGTTTGTGGATTTATGTCTGTCAGGAAGTCAAGAACAGATTGGAAAGAGGATGATATGTCTGACTGGATAATAAACCTGGCTGTCATCTGCATAAAAATTAGAAGGAATATTAAAGACATTTATTATATATTATTATTAAAAATAATATCAATAAGAGACAACATTCATACAAAAAGGGGTTTGAGAACAGAACTTGTGATACTCCATTACAGAGATCAAAAGCTATAGTTTAACATTTCACTATTTTGATTCTAAAAGCTTCACACCTGAAAAAAGCAGGATTTTTCCCACACTATTAAGTTTAATAATGGAATAATGATTTACTTATTTCAAACTAGAGCAGAAAAATAAAGCAAGACCAGCGATGCTGCAGGTGTCATTTGGCCAAACAACATGACTAAAATCTTATTCTAACTCAAGATGATTTGTTTTCAAATTTCAACCACACAATTAAGGAAAAGCTAGAAAAGCCTCTGAGCGATACACTTTTAGTGGTAAATTAACCTGATGAGGATGAAAGGAAATATGTTTTATTTTTATGGCACTAGACCTTTATTGATGGTCACCAGGCAAAGAGAGAGAGAGAAGGGGGAGACTTGCAGCAAAGGTCGTAAGGTCGGGAATCAAACCCAAAACGACTGTCAGCAACTACAGCCTCTGTTTATGATGCACACATTCTACCTTAATGCTACAGGACATCTTAATGAATAAGGCACAATTATGAAAGTATGGATTACAATTTGAAGGTTTCATGTAGAGAAAATGGACCGGACCTCACAAGGAGGAATCACAAGGTCCCAAGAACTGAGCCTTGTTGTATCCCTGAAGGCAGATGAGCAGCACTGGAGACAAAATCATTGATACTGATGCAGAAAATTGTGTCCAAAATTGCGGATCAAAACCATTAGAATATCTTAAGATGGTTGTTAAGTCTGAACTAGGGCGAGTTTAAACCCAGCCTGGGACATTTCCTGTAAATCTTCAGCAAACATTCGAGTTACCAAGTTTCTATTATCTATTATCTTGGAGGAGGGAACAACTGACCTTATGTACTATAATTTATTTATTGTTTTTTTTTCTTTTGTTGTTTCCTGTGTTTAATGTGGACAATTTACCAAAATAAAGCGATTGATTGATTGATGGGTTGAATTTCAAAATGCACAGTAATCAAAGGTTAATGACGGATTAACTTTAGAGAAAAACCATTCTTATCTCCTACCTGTGGCATTTGTTCCTGCAGACACATCCAGAAATGATTCCCAATAGAATGATGATGATCAATCCACAAACTCCAAATAAAATAATAAAAATTGGAGGGAAAGTTGTTTCTGGAGGAGGGATGGTGTCTATGTCATCTAAAAAATAAATAAATGACAATTATCAAAGATGTTAAATGAACAGCGATGCTAAAAATGGATTATCTTCCAATTTTACACATTTTCACTGTTCAAATGAGGTTGGTGTTCAATTAAAATCCCAAATCAAATTGGCATTTGAAATAGTTCAAGAAGCATGAATACTTCAACAAGAATATAAACTTTTGCTCTGAATCTATTTTATTATTTTCATTGTGATAAATGTGATTTGTGGTAGACAAAAACTTATTGATGTTTTTAAACAAAATAAACATTTCCTTATGTTAGAATTAAACTGATATTAATGATTTCCAAAGCTAATAAATCACTTCCTTACCCTCCACAGTGACGTTGAGCTGTAGCGTAAACGTTCCATCACGGCGTGTGCACTCACAGCTGTAGCTTCCACTATTTTCTGGTGTTAAATTGTTCAGATGGAGAAACATTGTCTGATTTGTTAACATAAGTGAAAACCTGGAGTCACATTCCTGCTCAAAGCTTCTCTCCAGGTGGTAAGAAACACGACACTCTTCTTCTCTGCTCCTCACTGCTCTGATCCGACAGACAACAAGTAAGATTGTATCCAGTGTGGAGTTGCTGCAAACTGGAGTCAAATCTGATTCTTTCCCAATTGTTTTCACCACCGGCTCCAGATTATCTGTAGTAATAAAAAATGGCAAAGAGCAGCTATTGAACAGCATTTATTGGATGTACTGATTGAAAATGAGCGAAACGAAATATTGTTTGGTTCTGTTGAACTTAAGAAATAAAGATCAATTATTTTTGTAATTCGGGGTACAATACAGTAGTTACTGTATGTTTGTTTTACCTTTGTCGTAGGAGCAGAGTGTCAGCCGCAGAAGTAAAACAAACCACAATGTGCATCTCCACATACTGGTTAAACTACCTACGACGAACCACAAAGACGCTGCAGCTCGTTCCTGTAAGCGAAGACAAGAAGCACATTTACCTTCATAACACATTTTAAACTAAATTCCTTCAGGTGAAGACAAAGAGCGTTAAAGATGGAACAGCGTCTCACCTTTAGCAGAAGCAGAGCCAGACGAGGTTTCCATGTATCCTGAGAGCCTGAGTGAAACCGAACTGAGCCGTACTGAGCAGGCTCATGCCCCTTTTGCAGTCTTCTACAGTGCCAACAGTGAAAACCTCAGAGGCAAGACAAAGTGTTTGTTCTCACAAAAGGAAGATCTAGTTCTAGACCCACTGAAAAAGGAAGTGCACAACATTTTCCATCGCTGCCCTTGTGGCGAAGCTGAAGAAGTGGTCAGACGGAAAAAAAATGGCAAAAAATAATCAGTGATACGGAAAACTTTATTATATTTGTGATTTATGAAACATGTGGATGCATGTTGCATAAATCAAGATATCATCAGTCGGCAAAAATAAATAAGTTTATCTTGCTAACTCGTAGCAACGTTCACTTTATAAGAAAACTTTTTTCTTTATAAGAAAAAAGTTTTCTTTATAAAACTAGTAGTCAGATAGGACTACTAATTGCTAATTGGTGGCAAAAAAAAAAAAAAAAAAAATTTTTTTACTTCTTATACCCAGTCCAAACATTGATCACATGCAGGAGAAGAAATCCTCTCAGTCTGTATGAAATTTTTCACTGATTTGTAGTTTGACAACGGGTCACTTTGACTTCAGAATAAAGCCTCGTCACTTCCTGTTTAAGGTAGGGCTCAGCCACCGCTGCTTCCTGTTAACAACAAATGAAAAACAAAAACTGTTGTGACACCAAGACTGAAAGAAGACAAACATAACAGTTCATTCAGTGTTTTACCAGGTACAATGCTGTGCTGGTCACTTCAGTCCAAGTCAGGACTTTCACTTTTCTTCTGCAAACAAACATTAATATATTACAAGCTGTTTCTAATCAGCTACATTTTTTCCACGTGCCAAAAATAACTTAGAAATACAAAATCTACTGGACAGGATAAAGTGTTCAGAAATGCACTTTTAGTGGAAAATTAACCTGACAGTCATCTGCATAAGATTGAAAGGAAATATGATTTATAATATCTCTAAGAGGCAGCAGGTAAAGCAACAAGGAAACGCTTAGAGAAGAATAAAAATATGCTTGGATTACCATTCTAAGATCTAATTTAGGCAAAATTAAAGTATTTTACTGAACGATGCAACAAGGGTCCGAGAACAGAGCCCTGTGGTTTCCTCTAACGCAGCTCAGCAGCAAACACTAGAGCTGATACAAAAACGCTTTTGGTCCAGATTATCATCAGATTATCTGGGAAAGATTTTTTCTAAATCCAAAAGCAAATTTAGGACAGATAGACAGAATCCAAACTGGGGCAACTTTTAGACCCAGACTGGGAAACTTTCAGTGACGTTTGAGTTTTCAGCTAGCGGTCAAAGTTTCATATTTCTCTCACTTGTGTTTTGGAGTCCAGAAGGTCAAAAATAGAGGAAGAGCTACGATTATAAATATTAATTTTAAAATGCATGATATTCATTGATTGGTCAGAATGTCCTACCTCTTGTGTTTATTCCTGCAGCAACATATGGAAATGATTCCTAGTAAAATGACAACAATCAGCACAAACACTCCAAGTAAGATGACTTGATTTGAAGTGGAAATTGTTTCTGGAGGAGGAATTGTGTCTTTATCATCTGAAAAATATAAAATAAATTGACAAAGGGATTAAATATCTGAACAAGTTCTATGGAAATCATAATGTATTGAATAACTTTTGTCTTGCTAAAGTGTTTCTACCATTCTAACTTCTTCTTTCATTGTCACATTTAAAACAATTTATGATACTGTTTATGAATTTAAATAACCTGATGCAAAGTAGTGGATTACTGTGAAGCAAGGGCTTCAAAGGCCTTGATGCAAACTGATCCAAAACACCGTCGCTTTGAGGAATACTGAGGAAACTGTGTTTCATACAGCCACCGCATATAATGATGGCGTGTTAAATTACAATTTAAACTCATCTGTTAATATTTTTTGTATTTCCGTTTGTTTTTCTTTTTTTATTGTAAAATTTATATCCAGTTAGTGAAGAATTTTAAGCCTCTTGTGCGTCAGGGTTTTTAAAAAACATTTTATACACAAAAACATGAGAAAACACTCATAGGGGAAAGTAAGTAAATTCAATTACTAAGTTTTTCTTATGCAGATGATTATGTATTTAAAACATTGATATGAGGTAAACATACACACAACTGATTCTCACATTTCATTTACGTAAATGACAAAGAGAAAAACATTTCAAAATCTGTAGACGCCTTCAAAATTCATAAAACCCTGGATCTTTTTTTTCAATCCAGGAATTTCAAAATTTGTTCATTAAGAAATATTAATACCTGACAAAGACAACCATATGCAGTAAATGTTTTGTTTTTTTTTTATGCTGATTTTACATTAAAAAGAAAAACAAATCTGAAAGATGTATGTGAAACGGCTTAGTTTTCTAACTAAAATTAGTTTTTTAATCTTGTCTTTAACACACCAGTCCACATAAAGCTCGATCACTTAAACATCTCATCACTTTTCACTGTCATGTCATCCTAGTAAATCTTTATCATGTTAGAATTAAACTGATATTAATGATTTTCAAAGCTAATAAATCTCTTCCTTACCCTCCACAGTGACGTTGAGCTGTAGCGTAAACGTTCCATCACGGCGTGTGCAATCACAGCTGTAGCTTCCACTGTTTTCTGGTCTTAAATTGTTCAGATGGAGAAACATTGTTGGATTTATTATCATGAGTGAAAACCTGGAGTCACATTCCTGCTCAAAGCCTCTCTCCAGGTGGTAAGAAACACGACACTCTTCTTCTCTGCTCCTCACTGCTCTGATCCGACAGACAACAAATAAGATTGGATCCAGTGTGGAGTTGCTGCAAACTGGAGTCAAATCTGATTCTTTCCCAACGGTTTTCACCACCGGCTCCAGATTATCTGTAGTAATAAACCAATGAGTCAAAAAACAAATATTAAACTCGAGTTTGCAAATATTGTATGTAATTCACAGCTGTTTTAAACAAAGAATATTCAAGAGAACTGGAAAAAAAAAAAGACACTCCATACAAGCAGTTCTTGTACATACCTTTGTCGTAGGAGCAAAAAGTGAACGGCAGAAGGAGAATAAAGCACAGAGTATATCTGCCCATGCTGGTCAACTCTTCAATTACAGCAGCAATGCTTCTGCTGCTGCTCCTTGTTCACTGTGAATGGTTTATTTGGCGCTCTGCACTTTACCTCAGCAGCTGAACCGCAGATTCTTTAACTCTACAAAGATACGAGCTGCAAAACGCCCCTTTAAAAGGAAGCCGACATCACCTTTAGTACAACCTTCACTTCAAAGTTATAAAATCATCCAAATGCACAGACATAAGTATCAAAAACATCATTTATTTTAAAAGAATGTGGGATGCATACATCAGGATTCCAGTCTGAGACTCGAAGCTCAGCATCGTTTTTAGCTAAACCTCAGATTGACAAAAGAGAAAATAGTTGGACTAAATAGACTTTCTTGTGTTAATCTTTGAACTTATCGTTCCACTTTTAACTCAACAAAAACAAATTATATGACTGTAAGAACTAAAATGTGCTTTCTTTTGGGGTCCATGATTGGTCCCTGCACCAGTCCCACTTCTTAAACATAAAAATCTCAGGATGGAAGTGATTAAAATCAGCTGCATCTTGGTCTGCATTTCTTTTCTTCCCCTCCTGTGTGGCACTGAAAGTTGAGGATACTTGCAATAATCGATACTACTATGATTTTTTATTTAGGTACAAGCATATGCGCAAAAATCCAGCACATAAAAACTTCTTTTAGCATAAAACACAAAACATATACCGGGTAAAACAAAGTATAATAAGTTATTAAGTTATTTATGTTGAGTTTTTAAGTCAGTTCAGCTTCATGTGTTGAGCTCCTGGTACCAAACAAAATAAAATACAGAAAATGATCTAAATTCTGGGACATTAAAATGTGGTCTTGCTGAAAGCAGCTACAAATAATAAACTATTTGCAGCACAAATAAAACAGAAAAGTCAGTTAAGAATGAATGTGGTGCTTGTCCGCCCCCTTTCTACAGCTGCCCTGGGAAACCACCCATATGCCTCATATCACAAGAAATTAATTAAAGCTAAATAACGTAATTTATAAATATTTGTAAAGGTAGAACTAGATGTTCCCAGATTAGCAGATTTTTTCTTTCACCACAGAATTTTTGTTTTTGCTTTACAGGTTTTCATAAATGTCCTGTGTTTCTTGTTCAGCCTCTAAACAGGCCTGTTTACGTTTCTTCCCCAGAGCGCCGACATGCGGCCGGTTCACCAGAGATGTAGTCTGGTAGAAATCTCCCGCAGGCTGCTGAAGGCTGGCGTACTCGCTTTCCTGTTAAAGACAACAAAAGCTCCAGCTAAGAAACGTCCACGAGTTTCTTTGAAAAGTCTAACAAGAGGGTCAACTTTTGAAAGCATCCTAACGGTGGCCAGAGAGAGACGCTCGACGCACTGGAAGTGTGATCAGGAAGCCGCAGTCAAACTGAAACCCGGGTGTTTTTTAGGTCACTCTACGCCCTCATCCTGTCTGCCACCACTGACCTCCTCAAACATCAACAACAGGGGACCAACAAACACTTACTGCAGATTTACAGCTTTTACAATCATTGAGCTGTTCAAGAAGATTTGTAGTTTTTACTCTCATGCCTTGCGCCTCATCCACTGTGTGAAAATGTCACAAATTTACATAGTTTGAGACGTTTTAGGTTGATTGTTTCAGCATGCAGCACTTTGCAAAAGTATCAACATCTCTTACATTTTTCACACTTAAAACCAAACGAATGCATTTTGACAAAAACATCGGAAATGTTGCATAATTGTTAGTTGCGATGTTAAACACTGGTAAAGCTGTGCTGTAATACAATAAGTTCACCACTTTACGTTTGTCTATCTCATACGTAGGCAATAAAATACATGGAACGTTTTGGTGCTCGCAAGATAAAATGTGAAAAAGTTCTAAAGTTGTGAATATTTTTAACACGCCGTTGTGTTAAACTTCCAAAACTGCGACATTAATTCAGATATTTAAGGGATCTGAACTGAAATGCAGGTTTCTGCTGCCGCTACACACACATACGAAAACAGGAAAGGAAATCTTCAGCACTTCTTCACAAACAGTGAAGCATCTCGGTGTTTAAAGAAGAAGCTTCACTTACGTCTAATTCAAGACTTTCAGGGCGTCTGCAGCATCTGGAAGCAAAAAGAAGAATCAGAGTTAAACCTATGAAATCAGCATCAAGGGCACAAAGATTCTTGTCTGCACAGAAAATTGATTGCACCCTTAAACAACATTTAAAAATGTCTGACTTTATCTTCTATGCCCATTGACTAATTGACCTAATTATCCATTCTGTATGTTGATTTTCACTTCAGATGAGTCACAAACAACTTGCGGTCCACCACTTCTTTTACATCTTACGGTTTTGTAGATTTAACCCCAATAAAGGTTTTGCCAGAGGAGATGTAGACGATCACCTGCAGCGTGTTCTTCTCAAGGTGAGTCCAAGTGTCACCGCAGCTACGACTGTAAATCCAGCCGCCGCACTGACCGCCACCATGCAGCTGATCGCTCTGAGCAGAGAAGAGCCGCCGTCATCTGCTGGAGACGCATCAAAGCAAACAACACAAAAACACAAGTGGATCACTATTAGCTTCATCATGTGGAGGGTAGGAATACAATTTTTTGCATGTCATGTTTGTACAAAAATAACTAATTATTGCCTCCAATAATGAGAAGATTAATGATTAGCATACAATTTGAATTAATAGAGGAAACGCGGCCACTACCACTACAATGTAAAATAACGATTAGTTTAAAAAAAAGTAGAAGATCAGGTGTAATATGGAGGAAAGACAGGCTGGTGCGTAGAGGTTACATGGAAAAGCTCCTTTCCTGTACCTTCAGGTTCCAAGCAAAAACAAAGAGGCAGCAGCACAACGAGCCACAGTTTGTCCAGATCCATGACGGTCAAAAGATCTGCGCAACACTTCTGCTGTCTGATGACTCTTCAGAGCTGATGCAAGAAGGAGGGTGAAGGTCGGCACGGCAAAAGCAAATTCTTACACTGAATAGGAAGTAAAACAAAACGACTAATTTCTAAGTTTCTCTCAGCGGCTATAATTAGAGCCACTGCTCTTTGTCTGATGGTTCATTTGGCCACGTTGGAGGCTTTTAGAATGAAAAAGGAAGGAAGAGGGACAAAGTTGGGATATATTGAAGACAATTGCTTTTCCTCTACTTTGCTCGAGTTTCAAAGCCTTGTAAATAGATTTAATACTTTCCTGACTTAATATCTCCCATTTGCTCTTAAATGTCTTTAGATGATGTCATGTTTTCACCTATCTTGGCCTACTTCCTGTTGTTAAACAAGCTATTTCTAAGAAATTTCTTGATTCAGCCGGTGTGGCCTCTAAATATACAAATAATCACAGGTAATAAATGGTGTCAGAAGGGAGTGATTACTTTTTCGACAGCTTTTATTCCTTTGTAAATGAATTAATCATCTGAAAACAGTTGTTCGTTTGTTTTTGTACTATTTTAGGTCATAGTTTCTGAATAAAACGGACAATAAAAAGAGGATCTAAAGGGGAGCAAGGAGTTATTCCTGATGAACGCCTTCAGTTATGTTTCCTGAGATGAATTGATAGTCAGAGCTGAACAGAAATGTACTCTTTTACTGAAACTGAGGCTTAAAAATAAACATGCAACTCCCAACCAAGAAAGGGAAACGTGTCATCAACATTATCAAAACTGGAACTAAAACCAGCATGGTTTAACTCATAGCTTATTACATCAGGGACTCTTTCTGTGAGTTATCTCTCCGTTAGAGGACTGACTGCTGTCTTCTGAGCAGTCGTCACTTTGTGAAGTTGGCATGTTGTTTCTCCAACGGCTGGTGGGTGATGTGTTGCACGAGTCGCCTGCCAGTTTGACACCAGCCTATAACGTCCTGCCCACAATCACGTCTGTTTGTGAAACACAAAAATGACTGACTGCACGGTGTGAAACTAAATGCAGGCAGCGTCCGTGAAGTTTGGGGATTTTACCATTTATGCTTCATGTTTTACGGAAAAGGAAAAAGAAATATTTCCCAGCCATAGATTGATGGGATGAAGCAACACAGAGTCTGCAGACGCTGTTCGTGTCGTAGCTCTGACTGGTGATGATGCTAAGAGCGGTCAAGGTGGTGAGCTAGGAAGGTTGTGGTTTCACACTACAATGCAAAAGTGTGAACAGAATAGGCTTGGGGTTCCCACGCTTCACTTATAGGAAAAACATGGATAGCACACAACAATATGCAACCTTTTACAGCTGTGTCCAGCTACACAGCAGAATTATAAAACGGATTCAGAACGAGGAATGAAAAGAAACTGGCGGTAAAAGCAACGTGATGTGTATTATTGAAAAGCAAATACTTTAAAATATCTGCTGCTTTCATCTTTGGTTTGGGCGCTGCGGCTTTTAACATGTGCTACTCTGTAAGCTAGATAAGAACAGCAGCACGTGGCTGGCGCTACTTTATGAATCGCATCAGGATAAAACAAGGAATCAAACAGAAATAAAGTCCAGGATGAGGTTTCATTCACAAAAATGTGGGTTGTTGGGAAGATTAAAGCAACAGAAAACTTGTTTAGAACTAAAACTTGAATATCACATGACCAAAACAGCCGCTACTACAAGCAGAGAAAGATATATATATACTTCTACAGAACATTTTTAATGTACAAGACTAGGTGTATACAGCAGAAAAAGGATTTGAGCGCATTTGTTACTCATGCTACAAGCAGTAATAAAAATCAAAACAAAACCCGGCTTTTCCTTTTTATACCGTCAACACAAACATAGTCCTGCGTGAAAGGAGAAAACATGTTCAAAGAAGACGCAAGCCTCTCTCCACTTCCTCTGAAAGCTTTGAAGCCTGAAGCCAAAGTATGACCCACATATACAGTAGAACAAGTCTAACAAAGCTGCTCTGCTTGTGTCCTGTTGGCGAAATAGGAAGGCGCCCGTCAAATATCAAATCCAAATGTTTAACAGAGGAATGTTTCACTTTGTTTTGCCCTATTTTTACCTTAAATTACTTGACTTAATCAGTTATGTGCTTGTGATGGAGACCAGGGGCTCCATCCCTATTAATTGATATTTATTTATAGAATAGATACTTTTGTTTCATTTCTGTATTTCAGTTGTGTGTTGTGTTAATTGGGGTTTACCTTCCAGGTGTGTCTCCTTAGAAGGGTGGAGCATACCATTTGAGCCAAGAAGGATAATGCTCTAAAGTTATATTAAGTTTGATTTAATTTCTTGATTGACTTTAGGATTAGTTGTTTCTAAGTTGCATGCATGTAAATATTTATTTGTACCATTTATTTTGTGTTGAGTTTGTAAATCATTTATTGTTGTTTGTCACTCCTTCACCTGGTGGGTGGAAGTGGCCAAAAGCTAAAGCCAGCTGCTGTGCTTTGCAGTGGAGAAATGGGTGTCGGTGTATTGGTGAACTGCAGCACCAATAAAACTTATTCCACCAAATCTTGTTGCGTTGCCTCTCCTCCTTCTAACGCCGTGCCGCCCTCGGAGGGTGACAGTGCTTGTGAGACAAATTTAGCATCGACATCACACACAGAAGCCTAAAGATAATCTGATTAAGTGCAAAGTGTTCAGATGATTATATTTAATAGGGAAATAAGTGATCCAAAGTAACTTTATCCTATGTGAAACTTGAGATGTTGTTGCAAGGAATTTAACACTCGACACTTGAAAACAATGTTGCTAAAGTAGTTATTAGGTTTAACGGGCAGTTACTTTTTCACTTTTAGATAAATTACATAATCATTTAGGGTAGGGTTAGGGTTAGGGTGATTAAAATGCAATTAATGATCTGAAACATCTCATTGTTAAGGAAGAGAAAGGAATCTTTAAGGAGGTCAATTTTTTTTTTTTTTTTTTTTACTTAATTTTCATTTTTAAACTACAATCTTGAAATCCTAAGTTTTATTTTAGGAGCTTTCAAATAAAATTTCTGTTGAAGCCTATAAATAAGAGAGTTTTGGTAACCTAAATTATTATTAGCATAAAAGGCAGTTAATATAACCCAACATTATACCAGTTTCTATATAATAATAAACATTATTCGGGCCTAAATGTTGCACAATTTATTACTATTAAACACATTTGCAGTATGTCCGCAAGGGGGCGACAGATAGCCGGGAGTTGCCTTCCTTTCGCTCAAAGGCTGCTGGGAAATTTTCAATGTGGCCGCCAACAGTAAGAGGTAAACATTTGATGTACTGAGTTAACGATAGATGAAAATATTGCGTTTACTGAATATGTTTAAGATATGAAGAGCGGCGTCGTGTCGACGTCTTGTAATCGCAGCAGACCGTGACGCACAGGACGTCGAACAGGAAGTAGCCTTACAAGAAAGTGTTACATTTACCTACTGTATTTTATCTCTGTCCACACAGAAGACGACCTGCGGAGGGACTGGAGTTAGAGCTGCGTCCAGTCAGTCATGGTAGGAAAGCTAAATTAGCCTCAATTACTGACACCTGGTAGTACTCTACGGCTTCCTGTTTAGTCTCTTCTGGTTTCTGCAGCTTTACTCCTGCAAAAACGCAGCATTTAGAAAATATGAGAGCATAAACAGCACAGAGAGCTAGACAAATATACTCAAGTCTCTGCAGAATCATACGAATAAAAAAAAATGAAAAGCGTTACAGAAATATAGAAAGCAACATTCAGGACAATAGAAGAAGAAAAAAAAAGATACAATACAGTTAATGGAGGAGATTCTGTGCTAATTACATTTATGCTCAAGTATGAACATAAACCATAACACTTAAAATAAAATATCTACATTTCCACACAGAAATTCAGAGCAGATAAGAGAAATTAGCTTGTTGAACACCAAACGGTCTGAAATGGCTTTTTATACCCAGAAAAACAAGAAATCAGTTTCTCTGTTTATTCCTGCCAGAGTGTGGAGAAAAAGAAATGATTTTTCAGCAAATTTGCAATACAAATGCTTCTGTACAAACACATCTTTACTTATTTTTAGCAGAAAGTCTGATTTTCTTATATAGTTTTCAAAATCAGATGTTTCTAAAGTTTTGTTTGAATGCTGCATGTATAAATATTAATATGCTTTTGTTTTGTCTCATCTGGATTACTGCAAGACACTCTACTCATGTCTAACCAAAACATAAAACCAGTTGCAGTCTACAAAAAGCTGCAGCGAGGCTCCTGACTAAATCGTCCTACTTGAGTTGTAAATGGAGAAATAAGAAGTCTTGGTTCTCTGCAGGAGGACGTCAGCGCCGTGATGTCCTGGTTCTCCAGCCCCGTCTACAGCCGCTACTGGCAGCACTACCGGCAGGCCATGGCCTGGCGCCGGAGGCACCGGGGAGCCTACAGGAAGGCCTGGGAAGCGGCTCACGGCCCGGCACGGCAGCGCCGCTACCACGACTGGCAGGCCAGCGGGAGCGACCGCAGCAGCAGCAGCGACGACGACGACGACACGGAAGACCAAAGCAGCTCAGACGGCGACACCGAGTGCGATGTCAGCAACATGGAGATCAGCGAGGAGCTGCGGCAGTACTTCGCCCACACGGAGAGACACAGAGAGGAGCTGAGTACGTCCAGGTGACGGGTCAACTTCCAACTCCTTTAGATGTGGGATGAAGTAATGATGATGATACGTTGCAGGGAGGCAGCAGGAGCTGGAGGCGGAGCAGCAGGACAGCTACGTCCCGGCCGACCAGGACCTGCACGCCGTCTGCCGCCGCCGCAGCGCCGCGCCCCCCGCCGAGCGGCCGGGCGAGAGGCGGGCCGCCGAGATGAAGAAGCTCTACGGCCAAGACGCAGCCAAGATCCTGGCCATGGAGGCGGCCATGCAGCTGGCGTTCGACAGGAACTGCGACCTGAAGCAGCCCAAGTACTGGCCCGTCATCCCGCTGAAGCTGTGAGCTTCACACAGGAGTTACAGTTATCATCCCTGCCTCTTTGCAGCCACGCGTCGTCTGACATGGATTTTGTCTTGTTTTTGTATTTTGACAGAAATGTAATGAATAATAAAGTGCTTTATGTCTAAATATTGAAACAATTTCACCCTTATCTTTCATTTCTAGATTAATAGGATATTAACTGCATGGTATTTAGCATTAATATTTTTTTCTGATCTGGATTCGTGTTAAAAAAAAAAAATGAAAATGAAAATGGTACCAAGTAAATATTTTTATTTCTAGATTCTGTTTTCCATTCCTTCATTAACTTGATGAGTTTTAATTTATGAAAGGTAGTTGCTGCTTACACGGCATTTTCATAACGGAAATCAAAAGGTGAACATTGAAACTCAGAAATAAAAAAGTCAAAAATTCTGTGAAACTCAGAAATACTTATGGGGTTTTTTCAGTGTTTTCTAATCTCTAAGTTTCTTGAATTTTTCTCTGAAAAATCCAACATTTTTTTGTTTTTGTAAAATTTCTCAAATGATGCTAGTTCTGAGGTTTGGTACTCCTCCTTTTTTCCCCATCCACAGTAGCGTGTCGTACATTTTTGCTGAAACAGGTTGAGCAAAATTGGGCCTAATAACCTCGTTCATTTGCGAGCGGACGCCATTCAACATCAAATAGGACATATTTCATTAAGTAAATGAAATCAGTTAACATTTACAAACTGAAATAAAATCCAGTACCAGCACTTTGTTTTGAGGTGCACACTGTAAACCCTTAAAGAAAACTTTTTTTTTTTTTTCGCATTTAATGGCTCACTGTGTTTGATGAGACGTGTAAATCCGGAGCAGGAATTTGCGTCTATTTCTAGCCTCTGGCGGTGACGTCACACCTCCTCCTCCTCCTCCTCTGATTCCTAAACGGGACGTCCAGTTGTTTCTGTGCGGCACGACAACCTGTGGGACAGCATCTCAGGCACTTTTTGTCTCAGGGAAAGTTTCCACGGGAGCGGCGGACATGGGTAAGTGACCTCAGCTTCATATTTATGCAGGTCATCATGTTGGACGCTGTGGGAGTCTTCACTGGTTGTGTGCAAAACGTGCAAAGTGTGTTCAATTTGATCCGTTTTCACACCTTTCTCCTGTGGTGTTTGTGCTATTCTTATTATATATATATATATATATATATATATATATATATTTTTTTTTTTTTTTTTTCAAATTTTTCTAGATGCATCGATCGGTTTTCAACATTGACACACTTTATCCGTTATCTCAGAATGGGGTCAAAACAAGGGCTGCAGATGAGATTATTTTGTGTGTTCTGCAGAGAAAGTGTGTGTAGCCTGTAGTGTGTGTGTGTGTGTGTGTGTGTGTGTGTGTGTGTGTGTGTGTGTTCGTGTCACTTTCTAAGCTTGGGAATAAACATTCCAGGCTCCATTAGCATGCAGAAATAGGGACATCGCCTCTAAATCAGATATATGGAATATTACTGCATTTTCGTACAATATAACACAAAACAAAAAAGATTCTTTTTGCTAGAAAAAAGGAAATTTCAGATTATAGCAGCAATAGGCTCCACAAGCAGCTGCTTAGAAGTCTAACAATGTAATAATTGGTATAAACAAAGCACAGCAGGAAGATGGAAATGTTATTTTACTATTTAAGTCAAGAGACAATTTCTTAAAGAAGCAGATCATCCCGTAACTGATGCAAAATCTGAATTAAAGGGGAAATCACAGGGAATATCAGTGTATACAAAATGTATTTATTAGCAATAATTCAAAGCAAATAGTCTCAGGAATACTAATTATAATCTGTATTATACTTTAAAACACAATTTTCGGTCGTTTGTAGATCCAGATTAAGCAAAAATAAACCAATAATCTCACACAGTTGAAAGCTTTTGTGTAAGGAAAATGGAAATAGATTCCAGCTGCAAGAATAAAATCTCACAAGTGAAATATGTAAATAGTGACATATTTACAAAAATGTCACTAGTTTTGGTGAATTTCTTGGATTACAAGGCAGAATTTGAGCTTACCTAACAGCTCAGATTCATTCCATCATCATCCTCATGTCAGGTGTTCACATGAGGGCTGATGTTGATTGGATTAGGAGGGAGTGATTAATGTAGATTAAACAGACTGCATGAGCTCGTAACGAGCAAGACAACAAACAGGTAAAAGCATGTGTGCACGTTCCGGACGCCATCTACACTAAACTGAATTATCTACTTAAAAATGTTTGTTTTCTTATTAGAAAATTGGGGGCAGAAAAATTGTATTCAAGCCTGATTCAATGTGTCTAAACCAAAAAAAAATAATTTAACTTTTAAACATCCAGCGAAGGTAAAATGAGCATAAATTCATTTTCACTGGATTTCTATTTGATCACAAGCACAGCGTCATACTTATGAAGGTTATTCTTTGGCATTTTGAATTGCATACATGCATACTCTGGTACACGTGATTAAGTGTTGACCACAAAAACACGAAATGGAGCGAAATAAACAGAGGAACGTTTACAGTCTGGGCTGAAACTCATTCTGGTCGCTGTAAATCCAAGCCCGTTGTGTTTGGTATTAAATATTAAAAGGCGCCGGCATTGTTTTGCTTTGACACCAAATTGTTGACGTTCACGTCAAAACACGTTCTCTTAAATGTGAAAGACAAAAATGTTCAATGTTAATGGAGTGAAAGGAAAAAAAACAAAAAAAAAAACATCCCACGATCACCGCCATGTTTGATTTTGGATGAGTATTCAGTGCTAACTCTACTTTTTAAAAGTGCTGAAGCTTGGTAATCAATATTTGATATTAAATTAGAAAAATCTAAAGGGACATTAAATGGAGAGTTGTAAACATGATGGTGAGTTTGAACGAGTGGAGCTAGCAGCTAATGCTAGCCAAAGTTAGTGAACGGCCACATTCGAAGTCGCTTTAATATTTTGAAAATAAAACTGTAAATAAAAATCATGCTGAATAAAATACAAACACCTTATTGAATCTGAGTATTTTCTATTTTAACAAGTCTTAACGACCGCACAAAATCACGCCGAGGTCCACTATGAGCCCACAGGCCGCACTTTGCACCCCTGATTCAAACGATACAACAAACATATGGTGCGTTAACAGCATTTTTTTCCCCGTAATTGTTTTGGGAAACATCATGTTTGTTTTTCCCAACTCGAAAGCAAAAATTATACCAAAAGCATCCAGCTCTTCCCCATTCCTGACCCCTCTAAAGGCCACAGCATCTGTTTCCAATAAGGCAGCGGGCCCGTTTATCGCCTTCAGGCTGGTGCGAACTCGAGAACAGACAGGATGCAGCCCGGCGACATGATTTACTGCCAGGGAGAACTTTGGGGGCCGTTTTCCTGCAGGATGCCGACCTGAACGTCTTCCTCGTTTGGCCCGTTGCTACTCCCAAACCGCGGCTCTCCTCTTTCGTCTGTTCCTCTCATCATCCCCCTGCTTGTTGCCTTCATCGTTATTCTTTCCGACACCCCTTCCACGTGTCCTCCTCCGTGAATTCGCTCTTTGTGCTCTCTCTCTTTCCGCCGCGGCTCGTCTCTGCTCCGCTTTGAGCTTCTGGGTGGGGGTGGGAGGGGAAGCCGTCTCCTTTTGCATCCTCGCCAGTGGATTTGTAGCGGGAGATGCTGGATGTAGCGGCTGTCAGCAGACAGACTTCAAAAAAGAGCTTCTCTTTTAATGACGTGCTACACGCTGAAGGAAAATTTGATCATTCAGTTGGAGAAACAGAGAAAGTGCAACAATCTGATCTGATTTAAAATAAAGGACACAAGCGCTTGTCCGGCAGCAGTAGAGTCTGTTTTTAATGTTTTAGGTTTTCAGCTGATGTCAACATCAATTTCTTTTCTTTTTCATTTTCTCTAGTTGCCAGTATTTTTTTATTTTTTATTTTTTTCACATCCTCCTCTGAATAAAATCAACTCGTATCATCAGTAAAAGCAATACTTTAACTCGTTAAACTGTATATCTACAGAAATCATAAGTAACTAAGACATCAATACCAAGCCTAGTGGAACACCAGAGGTTATTTTTCGGATGCTACATTAAGAAGAAATGTAATTAATAAGTGGTATTAATTAACATTTTTAAAACAACTGTTTTAAATGCTTTCTAACCAATCACTAGTGTACTAGTGTACTGCTACACTGCAGAAATGAAGGATGAATTATGTCAATTTTTCAGCTACTGCTGCCCGTCAACGCTAAAGACGCTGATGGTCACTGAGTGACTCGTATTTGTCAATAACATCGCCAAGCCCTCAAGTTAAAACACAAAATAATAACTCCAAATTTAAAATAATCAATGTATTTTAGAAAATCGATTGAGCAAAATCTGTAGTTTGATTTAATGTGTTTGCACAGGTTTATTTTTTTTTTGCTAAATGGCACCACTTTAACTCTTATTTTGTGATGGAAAACACCTGTTTGAAAGGATTTCTTAAATATATAGAGTTTAGCTTTAGAGGACAAGATGCTACAGTTCATAAGGAGTAGTGGGTAAATTTTGATGGAGAAAAAAAAACAGGAAAAAGTGTGTTCACTGTAGCCAATTTAATCACAATATATACAAAATAATATGTTTTTCTGATGTCCTGCTGCTCTAAAACCCACGTGAGGGCAGAGCCAGATAAACAGAGTAGTTATACCTACTGACGGGTTGATTAGAGGATAAAAAAAACCAAACATTTAAAGGTACTGAGAGAGTCATGAAACTGTGACTCCTCTGCTGGATTCTCATCTGACAGCTTTATTGGGGTTTCTGACAACTATGTACTATTTTGGGCATCAATCGTGGCTTTTCTTCTTTTCCCTCGCTTTTATGCTTCCACATCTGCAGGCCTTATCCACTCTTCTCATGCCAAAGTTAAGATTTCCTCTCCTGTACCAACTTTTGCAGCATCTGTGCATAATCTTCCTGTTTTATGACTGGATTTAATCACTTTTACAGAACCTTTAAAAGAACGAAACCCGAAGCTTAGGTATTTCTTTGCTTTCTGGAAAACGCACTGGATGCCTGTTAACCCTTTTATTGTCTGGAGCGTCTAGTCGCATATCTTCAGATATATATTATGTTTTTAGGGGTGAAATGGTGAAACAATACCATACTATTCCACAACTGCAGTTCATTTTAAACATGAATTGGGCCCCCAAGTTTCAAACTAGTACCTGGATTCAGATGTTATAAATATTAAGCAGTAACATGAATACTAAAAGCTTTTATAACTGCCTATTTTAAAAGTTGAGGTCAAATTACTTTGACCTCAAACTCATTTTTAATTCATCTAGTGTCAGGAAAGCAGCCAGTTTAGGTAAACTCAGCCATTACTGTCAAGAAGAGATATTAGATATTAGGACAAAAACTATGTGGGATTGAGGCGGAGCTTGATAAGGCCATTTATCTGAATATTACTGGAAGTAAATATATTGGAGCCTGCAGGTATAATTTTGAACGTTTGGGGATAAAACAAAAGAAAAAATATAAATAAATGTCATAAAGCCTTTATGTTGTGAAATAATTTTGCGGAAAACAGACGTGTGTACGTTCCTGTCCATATAATTCTCGTCTCCCTTATTTTTATTTTGGCAAAATATTTCACACTCAGATCATGAGACGCGTCAGAATTCCCCCCCCCCCCCCCCCTTACCCCACATCTCTCTTTCTTTCTTCCCAAACAGACGGACTTGTTGCCGAGGCAACGCCGAGATGCAAAGCGCTCGGAGGGTGGGCGTCGTTTCAAATCTGGGCACACGCGGACAGTCATGCATCTTCTCTCACAAGCCCACGCGCGCAAAAAATAGACATCACATAAATATAGTATGACCCACAGGCAGTAGAGAGAGGGTGACGATGATGATGATCACGGTGGTGGAGATGAAGATGCTTTTCCTCCACAGTGACTCACGCTGGTGTCCCACGCTGCTGCATCTCTGTACAGTAGGTCACAGGTGCAGCAGTTCCCGGTGTCACGTGACTCCTGCATGGGGTCGCATGACGTAAGCAGACAAGTCTGAAGCAATAAATAAAAATGTGTGCGCTTTTGAACAGCGGCGGCAGGGCGTCGCGCAATGGAGCAGACCGCGGGCCGAATCTGGGCCAGCAGGATTAGTGGCTTGTTGGATAGAAATTGTTGGGAGGACGAGGTGGGAGGGGGGCTGGTGGTTGGGAGCGTGCGCGAGTTTTTATGTGTGTTTGTGGAGGTGTGCGCCGGTTTAACCATCCGTGCTGACTGCAGTCAGAAAATAATTGTATATACACGAGTTGATTCTGCTTCCAGGAGAGAGAGAGAGAGAGAGAGAGAGAGAGAGAGAGAGAGAGAGAGAGAGAGGGAGAGAGAGAGAGAGAGAGAGGGAGAGAGAGAGAGAGAGAGAGGTGGGCTTTCGGCGAACATGCAGAAGTGAAAAAGAAATTCCGCGTGCAAATCCTGAACACAGGTGTGACAGAGCAGGACGGGTTCAGGGTTTGCATGATTTTTGCATTTAAACTTCTCGTCTCGATTAAACAGTGGATAAAAAGAAAAAGAAAAAAAAACTCCACATCATAACAAGCCTGACCTGAATCTTTAAGTGTTTGTATAATCCGGAAATCTTTACATTATGTGTTGTAAATGTGTGTGTGTGTGTGTGTGTGTGTGTGTGTGCGTGAGCGTGTGTGTGTGTGTGTGTGTGTGTGTTATGAGATGGATTAACCTTTGTCAGCGTCTGATGGGATGAGAGGGAAGCGTCTCCTTGGCGACCGATAGCTGTGGGCGGGGAGGTGGGGGAGATGAAAGTGGGTCAACATCATCGTCATGGCCGCAGATTAATCTGGATATCCAGACGTGTATTTATCAATCGGCAAATAAATAATAAATAAACGTGAGTGGAGGACGAACAAGTTCGGGAAACGTCAAAAATGGAATTAAAATCAGAAGAGGTGATGATAGCGGGGGTTTTTTTGTTTTGTTTCTTTTGCATGTTCACTCACACTTTCGCGGGGCGCCTGTAAAATTTAATAAGAAATATTAAGAGAAACCGTTCAGCCATGTTGGCTGGAAAAAAAAAAATATTGGACACACTATTAAATATTCAGTTCCTCCAAAAGAAATATTCCAATATTTATTCCTTTTAGGCCTTTTTTTTTTTATTTATTGATTGAGTTTTGTGGAAATGGCAACATTTTAAATTTGAATATGAATTGATGAATTTATTTAAGATCAAATTTCTCACAAGAGAAAAGGAAACAACATAAAACTACTGCCAACTATACGTTGAACTTAATTAAATACACTGGGCGTGATGCAGCTTGTAAAATTGAACTCAGTTAATTATTAATAGCATGCAATTCATAATTTAATAAAGACAACGTCATATTTTTGAAGTAGAATTGGTTTGGGTGCCTGTTTTCCCTAAATAGCCTTATTTCAGCAACGATAGTGGGAGACATGAACAACAACCTCCATCAAAGTTAACACTTCAGCTACCAGAACCTTCCTCCTGTTGTTTCCATCTTCACATTTAATGCTAAAATTACAGCAAAACATGTCGTCGCAGCTTTATTTTTACAGTATTTTGCAGCCCGACACCGACGGAGCGATAAGTTGAAGTGCAATAAAAAAGAAAAGGAAAAAAAAAAAACATTGCCACTTCTTCAGTCTCATCTAATTAAGATCAACCCATAAGGCAGCTGCAGACATCTATCTCCCAGAGGATGGCTGAACAAACACTGTGGGGTCACAAAGAGGCCGGCAGCCTCTGGAATCACAGCAGCCTTTCTCTTCAAAGTTCGACCTCACCGCATCCTAATCTGACTCTGGAGCCAAAGGCTTCCATCTCTGACCTCATAGCTGAATATCCCCGACAAGTAAGACACATAATGGACTTGAGCAGTGTGTCAGGAAGACGGTTTAAAGATCAACGCGATGCCTGCAGCGAGGCTGGAGAGACGCAACAGAAGCAGGAAGTGATGTATGTAATCTGTCACTGATTGGGAGAGTGGATTAGAGAGTTTAGGTGATATTCAAGCTTCTGCTGAGACGTGATTTGACTTTTTTTTGTTGCTTTATTTCACTTTGCTTGACACATATTACGATATTAAAGGAGTGATTCATTGGAATATTAAAGCTATAAAAGACATTTTCTCACTTTTCTTTCACTTTTGAATCCTCAGTTGTAAACTTGCTCAGCTGTTTATCCTTGAAATCATTTTTCTTGGATGTTTTTGTGCAGCAACACAGAGAGAGCCTGCGGTTGTTTCTCAGAAATGACTTTTCTCTGAAACATTTAATGGACTCCTCAGAGTCGTGGAGGCAGATGAGAATGTTTCTGAACGCGATTCAGCCCAACCCAGCTGGCGGCGCGGGGTCATTGCCGCGCACGAGACTTTCCAAATGTGTGTGCACTCAAAACAATGGCTCCAACAACAAACAGGCGTGGTGTTTACAGTCCAAAAAGGCCAGGAAGAGTCTTCGGGTGGTTTTAATTTTGTCCCAATACGCCTCTGAGATAAATCACTGCCACCAATACGTTCATGAAGCAGAGCGTGGCACGAGGGACGCGGCTCATTCTGCTAGCATCTTTGATCAAGATTATCTGAGTTTGGATGGATTGCTGTGTAATTTAGGGCAGATATGTACTGAACCCAGGGGGCACAAAAGGCTGATTTCGGTGATGTTTTGGGGTTTTATTGAACCATCTGGATAATAAGAAGAGATCCACCTACTTTTAAGTTGTTTAGAGTTTCGATTTGTTTGCCATTTTAACTTCTGCTACGACGTTTGTGCATGTAGAAGATATCCTTGACTGTTCCTCTATCCAGTCTTTGGTCTTCTCTTTTCCACTGAGTGTTTTTAGAATCATTTTGTTGTTTATTTGTTCATTTTGGGACAAAACGTGACTAAATGTTCAGCAGATTTCGATCTAGTATTTAATTGCTAAAACTACCTGATTTCAGACACCATTACAATGTTGCTGGACGTTTTAAATTGCAATTAAATATTTATTTCCTTTGGCATAATGATCGGCATAGTGACCTCAACTCTCTTAAAAATCTTTATTGAAAATTGTTGCATTTGATGTTTGGTTTTTTTTACAGTGTAGGATTATTCTGCTGCAATAAAAAGTTAGTTTAAAACTTTTTTGAAACCTTTATGTCCATTACCAATAAGTCTTCAGAGTGAATTTATAAGTATAGAGAGTTATAAATTTGAACTTTCTGTACTGTAACAACATTACACGGCAGCTGGACTAACCACAGCGAGTTGATCTATAAACTGATGCAAGAGAAATATTAAAAAAGGAACCAGAGAAACGGTAGAACAAAGAATAAGCAACCAGCCTTCTGACAGTACAGCATAGTTGGAGTGTTGGGCTAAAGTCCAAGGACTGATCAGTGTGTGTGTGTGTGTGTGTGTGTGTGTGTGTGTGTGTGTGTGTGTGTGTGTGTGACACAACATGGTGGAAAAGAGTGCCAGTGAGCTCTGTATCTCATCTTCTGGACAAGTCCTTAATCTGTGTGACCCAGTGAGGGATTATGGGGGTTCTGTAATAAAAGGGGACTAGAAACAACCTTTTTTTAAAAAAAAGGTTGTTTCTATCTTTATCTCTACAGATTTTATTAATATAATGAACTAATTCCTGGTCGTGTTCTTTACTTTTAGCAGATTAGTTTTAAATTGTAACATATGAGAAAATGAGATTTTTAAGTGGAACGCCTCCGACCGCAACATGCTGACCGGGTTATTGGTTTAGAAAGCATCTTCTGCTTCTGACTTTTAGTCATCACATTACCCGCAGTGACGGGAAACCGACAATAGTTTGATTCATACAGTTAGAGATTAATATTTAATCAGCTTGAAATACAGAGAGCTAAATCGTCACAGCTCAGTATATTTTTCTTAATATCCTACTTAAAGCCACCGTCTCTTTTTTGAGGTCAGTTCCCAGCCTATTAAGAGTTTCCATTTCCTATTATTGGTGACAGAAGACAGAACGTGAGCTATTTGTGTGCAAAGAAACAAACAAACAAAAAAAAAACGTTTTTAGGCTCAAATGTGGGGGTTTTGAACCAGAAAACACTTTGATGAACGGTGGTGGTGGTGTCATGATGTGGGGCTTGCAAAAAAAGAGGTGGAATGCTGTAGGAACACTCCCTCCAATGTGTTTTTTTTTCCACTTTGCCTCAAATCAACAGCTGGCTGAAATGACAAAATGTAGCCAAGCTTGACAAAAACATAAACCAGTGCAGATGTTGGCAAAAAGCTAATATCCACAAATACTTGAGATGCCTTTGAAAAACGCTTATAACCAGGTAATTTAATATTTCAAACACCAAATATGCTGTAATATGCATTAATATGCACAGTATGAACCATCTTAGAACAGTGGCAGGAGCTAATATCCACAGTCTTCCTCATTTCTGCTGATTGGGGAACCAATCAACGTCAAGGTAAAGGAAATGCTAGTCAAGCAGCAATTGAGCTTTGGTATTTTAGCTTCCTAAGCCGCATTTTCTTTTGAGTTTCTTTTTTGAAAAAAATAAAAACAAAAGTGTGAATAATTGAATTTGAATTGGAGTTAAGTTCTGCAGAAACATCCGCGGATGATGAACTACAAACGGGTGACAGGAACTGCGTTTTTCCTTAAAGTGCAATCAGTCAGGAGACGAAAATGATCCAAATGTTAAAAGAATCAACAGTTCAGGTGCAACGCAGAGCAGATTTCTCACCAGCCATTTACATCTTTAACTTGACCCGCTTGCTTTAAGGCTCGACTTTAAAAGGACAGCAGAAAAATCTCCCGTTAAAAATGAGACAAAGCTCATGTTAGTAGCTGGAGCGCTACATTGTACTTATTGGTGCTGGTTAGCATTTTTCCCCCATTTATTTTGTGGTGAGAGTTGGTCATTAATCGGCGTGTTGTATTTCCCTACAGTTTTGAAGTCGAAAAGCCGGTGCGAAAGGAGACGCTCCTCCGATTCACAGACATATGGAGTGGAGGGGGTGTTGATTTCTGCCCCCGGGGGTAAAAGGAGCCGCTAAACATCATATATGTCACGTTAACTATTCAAGCATCTGATGTTTTCCTGGGTGAAAGCATTTCAAGGAGAGGAATTAGGGTTTGTAGGAGGGGGTGCCGGTGTGATCACCACTGTCTGCAGTTTGGTGTGTGTGTGTGTGTGTGTGTGTGTGTGTGTGGGAGTCCTGGACTCATCGGTGGGCTGAGCTTTGTCTGAAACAGAACCATGTGAGCCTGCATTAAAACCTCATTTAAGAGGATTCAGGACAGATGGTGTGCCATTGTTTGAGGATATGTTTGTATTAGAAAACAGGGTGAGTGACGGAAACTGACCCACACACACAAACACACACCATCTCCCTTTCCCTTTAATCCTTTATTTCATTCCGTAAACACGCCACACCCACTTTTGACCACTTCAAGCCTGCGTTCCCTCACCTTGCTTTGGGAGTTTATTGGATTGCGTCGCGGGCCAATCGGCTGGCGAACCTCGGACACAAACAAAGGGACCCTCTCTTAAGTGAAGCAGGGCACATGGCCGCTTCACCGGCTCAGGAGCTCCGATTGGTCGCGGAATAATCCAATCAAAGCTGAAATCAACTTAAGTGGCAGCGGTTTGCAGAATGAGAGCTGGAGAAAAGCAACTTTGAGAGAGTTGAGCTTACACATACTCAGCCGTCGCCAGTCTTAGCACGCCCCCCGCACTTTGCATCCCTTCCTGCTGTACTCTCAGTTTCTCACCAGATGGAGAGGGGGCGGCGAGCGCCTTCTTCTTCTGCATGTGTGGCTCTGTGCAGTCCAGAGTATTCATGCCTGGTTACCCATGAGTTTGCATATTTGCATATCCTGAACATCCTGTCCTTCCATGTTGAATGACGACGAAATAATAAGAGCAATCAGCTGCAGGCGGGCGTGCAGCTGCTGGAAAGCCATTTTTATTATTATTATTTAAAAAAAAATTTTAAGTGGAAATGAAGCATAATCATCAAGGTGCATTTGGAGGCTAATCTGCAATCATCTTTTGGCTGGGGGAACTAATCTGCATGGGTGAAATAAATCCCGTCTGTCATCGCCTTTGCATTCTGAACCTGGATTGTTAATATACATAGAGAAAGAGAGAGAGTGTGTGTATGAAAGAGAGATGGAGAGAGAGAGAGTAAGAGAGAGAGAGAGAGAGAGAGAGAACTAAGCTGAAACAGGGAGGAGAGAAAGAGAGGGGGAGTGAATGAGGGAGAATCAAGTCACCAGGACGGGCTCCACTGTTAACGCCGTCAAGGTTTGAGCGCGAGCACCAGGAGGCCACATTTCGTGTGAAATAATGGATGGGACAAAGCCGGCCATGGAGTCCAACGCTGAGGAGACCCAGGACGAGGGGCAGGAGAGCAAAGGTACGCGCTGTCATCTGCGCCTTTTCTCACTCACCTCCGTTTTTTTTTTTTTTTTTTTGTTTTGTGTTTTTTTTTTTCCTTTTGCGTCTGCGCCAGCCCTGAGCGGTTTAACCTACTTGCTACGGCGACACAATAGCGCCGGGGTTTGTAATCATTTCGGGGCATTTAATTGCCCGTGCTGGGGGGTAGAAATAGCAGCTAATCCTCGCGCTGTTTGCAGGTATTTTTCACGTTTGTTGCGCGATTCTGAGGCGGACCGAGGAGCGAGAGGTGGAGGGTGGGTTGATGGGTTGGTGGTGGGCAGAGGAAGGTATTCAAAATGGTCGAGCGGGGGGACCAGGGTGGGTTGTTATGGATCGTGCGTTAATGTCAATTTGCTTTTGCGCTGCTGCACCATCATGAGCTTATTTTGTGCTTAATGAGCGGCTGATAAAGACAGAGGCTGCCGCTGCCGTGCGCGGCGTTGCGCTGCGCTCCGTGCGCGGCGGCATTGTTCTCCTCCAGGTGGATCCTCCCGCCTCCTGCAGCCGCTTCCATGATTATCGGCGGGGGGCTCTGGGGCTGATCTGTCATCGTGATCCTGATTGATGCCCCACGCTGCAACAGAAGGTGTTTTTTTATTGTTGTTTTTTGCGCGACCGCAAGGATCAGTTGCAGTCGAATAAAAGGAGCAGCGGCGCTCTTGGCGCAGAGTGTCGGCTGTGTCGATCATTTGCAAGCCCCCGTAGACACGCGTGTTAATGAAGACCCTGATCCGCGCAATTAATGTTTCATATTCAGCAAAGCGGTCATTGCATGTGTGCACAAAAAGTCCAAATATAATCCTGTTTTTTAATTATTATTTTTTAAAATTGTATTAGAATTGAAAATCACACCCAAACTGTTGCTCCCGTTACACGGTGCGGTGTGTAGGCGTGTCTTTGTGCGTTGGCGGATTCAAGGCCACGCAGAGTGGATGTGACTGATTTGTTTGGAAGCCTATTGTGGCTTTATAGTTCAAAAACTCTTCGCTGTGGTTAAATGAAGCCTTATAATGTACGAGTGCACAGCCAGGGCCGGGTTTAAGAGGCTGCAGGCCTTGGGGCTGAAATTTGTTTTGGTGAGCTAAAGTCATATTTCATGCTTGGAAATTGCTGGTCAGAGACAAAAATATATATATTTTTATTTGTTCTTTCTAAATACATAACCATAAAAATATTAATGCCTACAGAGAGAGAGAGAGAAAAAATTGTTGCAGTAACCATACCAGGCCTGCAGGTGGTGATGTTGCGCGGTCACCAAAATGCCTCCAAAAAACAACGCGCTCTTAAAGTTTGTTTTCGTTACATTTGGTGTGTCCTGGGTTGTATTTTAATAAAATACGGAGCTAAATGGTCATAAGAATGCTCACATCTAATTTCATTCTTTGCAAGAAAACATCCAATTTTCTGTTCCCGTTTATTGTCCTCCTAACCCCCGTTTTTAAAAGTTTGCTTTCATAAAACAAAACAAATCATGAACCCTCATCAACTCAAAGATAACTCAAGAGTTTTTACCTGGGATGTACTGATTGCAGTTTTCTGGCCAATCACCAGATGTTTAATAAGCCTGACCTGCTAATACCAATTTTGACTGATGCTGAGTTTGTTGTCTGAAAAAAGTTGCTAAGTTGTTGCACAGGTTAACAGATTTTCACACCTCTGTGGATTTCTAACTGGAACGTCTTCTAAAGTTAAAATTCAGAGGTGGAAAGCTGGATGTTTCTCACCAATTCAACATGGCTGCTTGGTTAAGAAACAGATTAGAATCTCTAATTGTTAGCACTTCTGCTAGTTCTCTTCCCCTCACTTGCTGAACATTTTCCTTTAGTGTTTGAATACATCAAAGAGTATCACTGTGGTCAGCAAGTGTGTGCGACGAAACTGGTTTTCCAACTTGCAACTGGAACATGGTGTGCTTGGGTGTGTATTAGTTCCCACATGTCCATTCTGGCTTGTGAGATAAATGGAAAAATCAGCATTTTTGGTAATAATCTGGATATGGCAATGTAGATATGAGTCGCAGACCTGCAGCATTGCTTGAAAATATATCAAAGAACAATCATTTCTTTCAAAATACGCTGTGTGACATACAAATGTTGAACAAACCAATATTACGATTGTATTTGCACCAAGTACTTTATACTTCTTGTTTTTTTAAATAGATATTCTTTGAATCCAATCAAAAAAAGTGTTGGAATCACTATTCCACTCCAGCAGGTGGCAACAACATGGTCAACAAGTGAAAAAAGTCCAAAATATGTGGCTTCTAGCATAAAAAGTGCTGGTGTTTTTTTTTTATTCTCTCCGATTACCCAGTCCACATGGATGCACTGCAAAATTAGTTTTTAAAAATCAATAGTTTACAAAGCAATTAAAAAAATTATCATTTTGTTTCTCTCACCAAAAAAACAAACCTCAGTTTATATGAGGACAAGATGTGAAAATGCAACAAAAAAACGTCATTTTTGCTAAATATCCGTTGCCAGTGTGAGCAGACGTTAAGATGACAAATAAATTATATTAATATAAATTTTTTTTATTTTCTCTTGTCAAGTGTTTGAGTGTTATAAAAACTGATGTATGAATTTGATGTGCTATTATTATTATTATTAACCATCAGTCAGTCAAACTTAATGTTTAAACTCTAGTTAGTACTGATTTTGTGTAGAGCATATCTTTAATACTCTAAAGAAAATGCAGCTTTGAAACACACCAAGACACAATGTTACCTGACATTATTGGCTGGTGCTTGAAAAGCAGCCAATCCAGGTTCGCCATATATTCTCCTTGATGACGATTGGCTAATGAACATCAGTAAGGAAGACTGTTGATATTAGCGTCTGCGAACAGTTTCCACTGTTCATATTAATGCATATCAAGGTATAATTGGTGTTTGAACTGTAAAATAGGTAGAAATGAGCGGTTCTAGAGCCGTTCTCAAGCATTCACAGATTTCAGGTGGTCGCTAACGTCTGCTGATATCGGTGGTCAATATAAGGATTTCCTGTGGAAATATGCGATGTTCGTGCTGCAGGGTTTGGCTCTTGGCCCAGTCACACTGCTGGGTCACAGTCTTGTCTGTGACGTAAGGTGCAGGCGAGTTGGATGTCCCTCAGCAGTGAGACTTTACATCATCCTCTCCTGAGGCAAAGCAGCGACACACCGACCACTGTCCAATAACAGCCTGTAATCATGCCACTTCATTTGACAGTGGAGGTGAGCCTGTTGAAAAGCCCCTGAAGATAGCTAAGCAGGAGGACAATGGTATTTATAGCTAGCTATTAGGCCTCTTAATTCCTTAATCACAGTTTTTCCATGGAAGCAGGGAGTTTATTTCACCCAGTTTGGCGTCTGCTGTGCACCCAGGTGAGTTCAAAAGGCAAAAAATGAGAAAAAAAGACCGTCAGAGATTTTCGAAGGTTGCACGTTGTCGGTGCAGTCATTTGACATCTGGACTGTGACCAAGCTTGCAGCATTCGTTAAGAAGCTGGAGATTTGCAGCGGGGGCCAAGAAGGCGAGGGCTGTCGCTTAAGGAGCTTGTGCCGGCGAGTGCCAGAGAGCAGCGTCTACTTCCAGATGCATAATGAAGAGCTGCTGTGTATATATTCTGCACGGCCCACAGACGGAGCGGTGAGTCTCGATATTCATGAGAAATTAGGCCAGATTCATGCAAGCTTTCACAATATCAGAGAGAAAAACACAATATTTCGTGTCAAAGTGAATTACGAAGCTCCATCCAGTCAATCTCATTTCATAGAGAATAGATTCACACATAAAGAAAAGATGTATGAAACTAATCAATAGTTACAGAATCCCTAAGTAGCCCGTTAATAACTACACCAATTTATTTAAATGACTCAAATACAGAAAAAAGCAAGGACTGATTACTTATGAAGGAACTGAACTGAATGTTTTATTCATTGATTAAAGATCCAATTTATCCAAAACATATCATTAGCTGTGTTGGTATTGTTTAAGAAAATAAATTTGCTTAATAGAAAATCACCAATCACCTAAATATAACAAACACATTTTTTGATAAAGAGTTTGTTTGATAGGATGAGGTGGTTTTTCAGCCGTATCAAAATCAATGTTTTCTGCAAAACTGCAATGTAGACACTTTTTTTGCACCACAGAGTCACGTGACCAACAACCAGACGTTGCTTCTGGCAGAAACTATGAAGAAGACAGGAAATGGAAGGAGGATGATGGCATGTCATGTTTTATGATGACTGACTGTGCTAACAAATTTACTTAAATGTGATTTTAATTGCTTTTCATATTTAATGGAAACACCGCAAAATTGCTAAATTGTGTTTTCTTTCCCCGAGATTAGCAGAATTGAAGTTTTGCACACATCTAGTGTCTCTTTCTTACTCTGAAGTAGGATTTGGGTGGCTAAATATTCATCTTAAAGGTAATGTTTGGAGAGGAAGAACGAGAATATAAAATGATAAAGAACTTTTACATCTGCTGGAAGACAACCATAAAGAAACTGATGAAACAAGCCTTACTTTGATTAAGTTTTGTTTGTCCCGTCACCGTTCGATAAGCCGGTGCAGGTGTCTGGACGTAGTTCTGCATGCATCTTGTCTTTTCTCAGCAGATGGAGCACAACATCTGTTCGATCTGCCATCAATATCTGTTTACCTCTTTTGGATGTCTTCCTCTCTTTGGGTCACAGAATCGAACTAACAAGGCCAAAAAAATAACCAAGTTTGCAACTTTTAACTTCTAAAAATGTACGGTAAACCAAATTCTTTATCTAACTAAATCTTAAAAGATGGCCATTTTTGTGTTTTTATTCTCGACTCTGGTCCTGTGTCTTTACTTCACAGAAACTGCCCAGTGGCGTCACACTTAAAAACAACTATTTCTCAAACCCTGCTGCTAACTTCGCAGAGTTCAGTTCCAACTCGAAACAAGAAATGGTACAACTGACAGCAGTCGCTGTCCAATCATTGTCTACAGTCATGGATCTAAAAAGGGACATAAAGAAATACCGTCAGCTTAACTGTCTAGAGATTCAAGTTGACCATAAATCAGTAATCAAGCAGTCATTTTCAAAAAGCTTCTAAAAGTTCTAAACTAGCAAAAATAATCCACCCACTTGAAGAAAAGCAAGTCTCGAGAGGTGAATAAATAAATAGATAATCACCACGGCAGCAGAATCATAAATACTGCATGATCTCACAGTTTCATGCAGTTTTGGGGATAATATATTATGTCAAGTCAAACTAATGTCATGCTGAAGGCCTTCTGGTGCAAAAAGTCGCTATAGCTATGCTAAAGTTAGCATCTGTGCTGTAGCTTCCCGACAGTGCAGCTCACAGCTTTATAAATTGTCTCGGTTGAAACTCAATGCTTCTACAATAAACACAGAATAATAAGAGAACTGTTATAGATTAGTAAAACCTTTATGAATTATAGCCAGTACAGAGGAATGGTGTCAGTGGGCGTAGATGCCTGATTTCATGCTGTAATGTGTAATCTGCCAGCACACAGGGGTACTGTGTGATAATGAGGGATCATCAGGTCTCATAATTACCTGCTTCAATTAGTCCGACACAATTTGATAGGACAACTCACACCGTCATGATTTTACTTTGCTTTAAACGCGATTTCCTGAAGCAGGCTGCTTAAATTTGCAGTAACTGAGGGGCCTGTTAGAGCGTGCTCTTACATAACGCCGCCGACCCTTCGTTATGATGCTCGGATCAGAACCGTAACACATTACATCACCGTCTGGAAGGGGGCAGGTTTTGTTGCATTTTCTGTTTGAATCAGCAGAATCCGCTACTGGAGTTATGCTTAAATCAGGGCTGTTCGTTATGTTTAATAATGTCAGGGATAGATATTCAGCGAGAGCTTTGAAGAGTTTTATTCCTGCAAGATGTTTTGAGGTGCAGTGTTGGCAGAGGGAGAGGAGCTGGGCCTGGAAGCCTTTAAACGAAACATGTTTGGACGTACTTTCAGTTTGGACTGCTGATGTTTCTCGTTTCCAGACGGTTTCCGCTGGTATTTTTAGGAAATTCAGGCTATTTTTGAATCCCACTCGCAAAACTATCAGTGTCTGTTTTTTTTTTTATGTCGCGTGTGGCGTACCGACTCGATGTTGGCTTCATTTGTTTTGGTTCTTGTAGCTCCATCTGCTCAGAATAACAGTGGTTTCAGGTCGTTTGCTTTGCTGAATTTTACAAACAGTTTTGGAAAAGGATTTATTGAGTTTGCAATGAGATTCTGACATCAAAGGAGACAGCTAGTTATTTCAACTGCTGTTAATAATTTAAACATATAATGTTAGTGTTATAGTAACATTACCTACAATATCAGGAGAAAACTACTGCATTAAATACCTTTTTGTGCCAGCTGACTGTAGTTATCCAGCATCTCATTATTTGTTTTTGTTTTTCCCCATAGAAATGGAAAACCAGTGGAAACCTAACAAAAGCATATTTTTAAAGGTTTTGTATCTAATTTGCAGTATAATATAAAGATGGAGTGAATCCTCTAAAAAGGGACAGGATGTTTGTGACATTTTTCAATGAAGTGAGTTTAAGTTACACCAGAGAAATTAGCAAAAAGGTTAGTTTTGTGAATCAGAGTGTAAACTCTGTCTGCCTTGGAGATAAAATAATCAGTATGAACACGAGAGAGTGGGATAAAACCTTTCAAAGATTTCAGTGTGGAGGTTTGTCACCGCTGAAATGAGTTTTTTATGACTAACATCTCAGCATTATCAGAAAAAAAAAACAAAAAAAAAACAGGGTCAGTGAGCGTCCAGCTGGGCGTCGGCTGAGGGCCGGAATCTAAAGGCCAGTTTGATGATCATAGAGAGGAGCCGTCCCTCTCTCACTGGTGGTTGTTGACGTTTGGGCTATGCCGGGTTTCCTTCCTTGGTCTTCCCTGACCTCACTGTAGAAATGATTCACTTACACAACCTGAAATTCTGTTGACAGTATTTGGAAAACCAGATTTCCCTCTGCAATCAGTGAAATCGCTGCATTTTCCTCGCAAGTGGAGCCTGGCAACACATGCTTTTTGTTGTGTTGAATTCTCGTAGCCATCTGGTTGTGATTTGATGTTTTGATTAAGGCTGAAATGATTAATCGAGACAAATCGATAATTGAAATAATAGATTAATCGTCAACTGGAGTGTGCAGACTCAAAAAAAATGGCCATTCACAGAAAGAGCAACATTCTTAGATGAAAAATATATAAGAAAAGTATTCATTTTGCATTTCAGACTAAAAAAAATAAAATAAATGTAAATACTTTCTACCAAATATTCCTCAAGGTTTCAGTTTGAGCTCCACGTGGATCTAATAAAGTAAAGAAATACATATTTTTAAGCACCTCCTGCTTTCTAATTATTAATTAGTTAATCAAAGCTACACTGCATTGATGCCCAAGTCAAGCAGAAAGCTTTTCACATGTTGATGTCAAAACTATTTCCTTTGCAGCATCCTTTGCTAGAAATAACCAAGCATTCACTAAAGGATTGCTGTTATTATGGGCAATAAGATGTTTATCTTTTGATTTTAAAAAAAAGAATTAAATTATTTGTTTGCATCTTTTAATCTATGTTTATTGATTAGCAAATCTTTTTTAATCCGATGAAACGACTAATCGTCAGAATAAATGAAAGATGAATTAGTTGCAGCCCTAATTTTTTTACCATCCCTCCTTTGTTTCTCGCGTTGCTCCTACCCAGTCCCGCCATCGTCACCCCGGCCCGTCTCTCCCCCGCCGTCGCCCCGGAGGTGTGTGAGGCTGTGGAAGCATGTGAAAGCCGTCACACAGAGAGAGGCTCATGTGTTCCTCGTTTTGAAGCCATTTGCCCAGAGCATGCTGTCAGCCTCCATCTGGACACGCGCGTGTTTGTGTAGGTTTACCGTCGGTGTGTGCGCTCGCATTTGTTTACGTGTCAGTGACCAGGAGTGGTTGAGGGGAATGTCTCTGGGAGTGCTTCGCTTGCACCGAAAACGAAAAGGAAAACAAAAAAAAACAAAAAAAGAAACAGCCTTATTTCTGCGCAAACCTGTGTGGGGAGCCGTGCGGTACGCCGCTGTGTTTGTATTTAGCGCTTCCTGTCCTCTCGGCACCATCATTTTTTTATCCGCAGAGAAAAGGATTTGCAGCGACATAGCAGATCTCACTTCTATCTGAACCACCTTTGGACTCATCTCAGGTGTCATGGTTGACCGTATTTATCCCAAATGCAGTACAGAACAACTACTTTTAGCCGCCGTCTTTTACCTACTGCCCTTTCTATCAATCTGGGTCCCAATTACGTTTGACAGAAGTAGCGAGGGTGAAACAATGCAGCGTTTTGTACTTGATCTGAATAAAGTTGAATGCTCCTTTGATGAAAGGTTTAAGATGAATAAAGCACATATGAAAGAATCTACACTGCTCCTGTTCACATGGTTTTAAAGTCAAACTCTTTATATTTTTAGAGTTCCTGCTCCGTTTTTAGTCTTTTTACTCAAAATACTGAATAGAAATAAACAGTTACATTCATACATTCATGGTAATATTTCCACTGATGTCAGGCTTTACATGGAAAATATGGATGGATGAATGGATGGACAGAGAAAGAGTCAAGATTTTGAAACAAGGTCCTTCTTGCTGCTAGGCAACAATGGCAACCTGTGCAGAATCCTGCAACCCTGTTCAACATTTCTTTTCTTTAAATTATATATATATATTTAAAATAAAATCTAAAACCTGAAATGGAAAAATGAAGCTAATCACAAGAAATGGTGTCCAACACTGAAAACAGACTTTTCACATCTGATCCAGGCTGACAGGCAAACAGCTGCAGCCTTAAATCAAACCAACCTCGCCCAGTCGTCCTGTAAACCAAACTCATTTCAGGAGTTCAACATGCAACCACTGCGGTCAGACTGCAGGAATCTAACACTTCTCGCTTGCCATAAGAATGGCATCTCTAACGTGTGCGGGATTACGTTGCTGTCGAGTCTGCCGTTGGTATATGAATAGCAGCAAATGGCAGGTTGGCCCAGCAGGTCTTGTTCCTGACCGATGCCAGCCTCATCTGGCCCTCTTCCATCACCTACTGATGCTCAATCTGCTGCTCTCACCCAGAGCCCATAAAATACCTGATGCTGATTAACACTTGACATCACTGGCTGAAATGGACGTTGATGAGTCACTGTGCCGGACGTGTGGCTTGATCTGAATATTACGGTGCTGCGTTTCTTTGTTTTGTTTGCTTTTGTCCCATTTTGCCATCTTAGCCAAAGTAGAACATAAAAACAAGTTTCAAGTGAGAAAATCTGAGACCATTCAGTGACGTGGAGACAACAAGACCGACTGACTGGTGTTGAAATATGATGTGGTGCCTTGGTCATTGAGCGGGAGATGGATAAACAGATCGGGTCGCCTGGTCTGGAGTAATTTAGCCACTGCTCCAATCTATTGTGATGATGAAAGAGCTGAGCTAGAAAGCAAAGCTGTTGATACACCCAACTGTGTACAGTCTGGATTATGACTGAAAGGACGAGATTCTGGACACAAGCAACACAAACAAGGTTTCAATATAGACTCAGCCTTCAAGAGATCAATCATCTCAGGGTGGTGATTGGTCAGCTGCAAAACGGTTCGATCGGGTTGCTTCCTGCTAGCCCTGCTAAGAAAATGACTAGGATTGTTGATGAAGGCCTTAAAATCCCCCAGAATAAGTTGGAGAGTGTCGCTGAGAAGACGGTGATTGAGTTTCTGTCTTAGATTTGGTACCTTCATAACCAAAAGTAGAAGACTATGAGTTAAAATATCTATTCGGTCTAAACTCCATTAGACGACTTATGTCAACTTGAATGTCACTTTGTTTACAAGTATGCACTTAAATCAAAGTGGAGACGTTGCAGGACTATGCAATGGAACTATACATATCACCAATACACAACAGAAATCACAATCTCCTGTACACAAACCAGAAGCATTTTTTTTATTTTTTTATTTCTAGATTTCTGAGCATTGCTGTGTTTCTGTAATCATAGTGAATCCT
Source organism: Gambusia affinis (assembly GCF_019740435.1). Classification (NCBI taxonomy): domain Eukaryota; kingdom Metazoa; phylum Chordata; class Actinopteri; order Cyprinodontiformes; family Poeciliidae; genus Gambusia; species Gambusia affinis. The sequence continues at coordinate 13,888,991 of NC_057891.1, read as the reverse complement.
CCGCAGGGAGCGGCTTTGTGCTACCAAACAACAGACTTTGTGCACACACTCGCATCGCGGTTTGGGCCACACACTTAACACACACACACACACACACACACGCCCTCTCACATACAAAGTGCTCATCTGCAGCTGGAAACCAAATCGCTATAATCTCATCGGCAGAAGTGGGAGGAGGGGTGAAAGAAAGAGATGACTTCTTTGACTTCTTGGAGAAAAAGTGTCATTAGCCAAGTTGGTTGTGTAACCGCTAAGGCGCAGCATTTGTAGCCAGAGGGACCATTTTACATTTTGGTGGGACTAAAAGTGTTGCCTCTGCTCTTTGCTTTGTCCTTGGGATTGTATTACAGAGGGTTATAAGCAAATAGTTTTCAAGCCATGTGCTTGTTTCTTAAAATTTCTGCTATTTTATCTAATTTTTGGCACTGATAATGAGTTGTTTTTAACAATTTCAGTGTCAGACAGAGTTTTCAGTTCAATTAATTGACTCATGCAACTGAAAAAAGGGACTCTGCGATCTGGGCAGGATAGTAATTGCTTGATTTAGTGGGTTGCCCAGTCTATTAAAAACACACAAATGTGTGCTAATTTGGATGTAGAGCAGCATTAGCAAGAAATATTTCTCTAATCTGCGGCATAAGTGCATTGATCCCCACGCAGAGATCCGCGAACGGGATTTAAAGGAACATTCCGGCCATCAATCTCAGTTACGCCTGGCCACATGCTGACCTTGTGACCTGCATAAACAGCTGCGGGTTTCTCACAAATAGCAGATTGGGGTCAGTTTTGTGTCGTCACAAAATAGAACAAAAAAAAAAAAAAAAAAGAAAGAAAAACAACAATATTTTGGGAACAGTGATGGCTATATCCTCTTAAACCTCAGCCGCCATTACTGAAAACATTCTCAGCATTATGTGTTTGGAAAACCGCTTTGACAGGTTTGTGACATCTTCATAGTTATTTTTTTAAGTAGTTACAGAATTTATGTGGGACGTCTGTAATCCTGTTTATTGTCTTCATATCTATGGCTAAAAATATGAAATATAGGACTCCATCTGGTTAAAATGCACCCGGTTTGTCCAAAATACTCCATTAAAAGAAGCTAATTATCGTCTGAACCTTTAAGGGTTGAAGAGAATTTCGGAAAAATAATCAAATGGGACATTTGTGGCTGATTACCGATTTTCTTTCTGGTCTTCCTGTCATTAGTTCTCATTAGTTATTTATATTAGAAGCAGAGATGACGTCACACTGTGTGAGAGAGAACAATCCCCACATAAGTAACATTCACAGCATCTTCTATTATCATCTAAAGTGCCTCTCAAATTGTTCCCAACTCTTTTTTTATTTCTGGTATATTTGACTTTTTTTTTTCTCCTTTCTTTGTGATGGTCATTAAGTCTGAGACGGACATTTATTCCTAAACTGCAGTGAAATCTCCAGAGCTTTTTTTCAATGGTTTTGTGTTGTTGTGTCCGCGGTCGGCCTCCATGAAGCAGATGGGACCTTGTTTTCATCTCCATGTGACGCAGCCAGTTATCCCACACCTTTTGTTCTCCGAAGGCCTCCTCTTCCCTCGCGGGGATCTCTACCCATGATGCACTCTGAGGATATTGCCCGATAATGAATACAGCGTTTCCGAGATCTGAATGCAGCCACAGGCGGTGGAGGAGCTGGGGGGGTGAGGGGGACCAGATCGGTCACTGAAATATTCAGAAAGCTTTATTAAGGCTGTTATTTCTGGCAGATGTACTGCGCGCACCAACAGTTGGAGATAATCGCTGCGAATCTGGATTGGAGGAAGATATTTTAACGGGATTCCTCTGCCGTCCCCAAACCTTGGAGTTTTGTTTTCAGTCTTTTCTAGAAAAATGTTTGCACATTTTGTTCTTCTTTCTTTACTCCCTGCCCCTGATGTATGTCATTTTCCCCCCCCCATTCATTGTCCCTCCTTCCTACATAAATTTAAGTTGGATTTCAGTGTTTTACATTTTAAAATAAAAGCAGAAAACTGCAATGTTAACTGGAACGATGTAGTAGAAGAGTCATGACGGTGGAAATAATCGTCTCATCGTTTGAGTTTATCCTGTATTTAGGATTTGCAGGAATTACAACAATGAAATCTGTGTAGCCAGAAAAAAAACAGCACATTATTCAGCCAATATTATCCAGAACTAACAGACACTGCGCCTTGATAACACTATTTACCCCGTTTTTTTTTTTTTTTTCTCTACATCTACTTACTTGGAAGCATTTTTTTCTTTCTAACAAATGCTCCAAATTCAATTCCTGTGACAATGAAGTTTGTAAGACGACATGCATTTGAGGGATTATTTCATACCGTGGGTGTCGGGTGATTGACAGAATGCGAAGCGTAATCACAAAAGATGTCAGCAATGGGTGACAGGTTCTGTTTGCGAGCGCATCTCCACTTTAGGCCTGCAAGGCATTATTAATTCAGTCACAACGCTCACCAGTCTAATAGGAAGGCACAGATTTAAATATAAAGGCGGAAAAATGGGAGCGTGGGGAAAAAACAAGGATGAAGATGAAGAATCAGAAACGAGAGCTGTCTATTATTTAGAAACGGAAGCAGGGATTAAAGCTTTTATGATCTATTTACAATGTGTTCAATGAATTTATTATCATAAATAATTAGTTAGTTGGAAAGAGGACCCACATTCAGGCTCAGAAATCTGGAAGCAGGCTGATTCTGGTGACGGTTTTTGTAATTATGAACCAAATTGAATTAAAAAACAAGGATCTGACAACAACAACAACAAAACAGTGCGGTTCCAAATACTTGACCCAAGAACGAGTCGAACTCACATGATCAGAAATAAACTATAAACACATAGTATGTGCAAACATATTGCTAAAAACATGTACTGTAAACATTCATTCAGCTGAATTTATATTAAAAAAAGAAGCATCTAAGAATTTATAATGGAAAGGAGGTGATCATTTACAAGTCTAAGAAATTTCAGCACATCTTTTTTGTAACATTATAATAGATAATATACATATTATGCTACATAAATGTGGATAGCTTAGCCACTTTAGGCTAACATGAGGACTACAAATGTATAAAAATAATAATCCTCTGGCAAGTTAATTCTTTGTAATTCAACACAACTAAAATGGTACTAAAATGAAAACTAAAGGTGTAAAATGTAACTAGGATACCTAAAGGATTGAGTCTGAGGCATAAGCTGACATTTTGAAGTTTGATGTTTTCTCCATTCACAAAACTTTGATTTGAATCGGATCAGAAAACAAGAACAGACGAACCGTCCGCCACTCTGCAGCTTTAGCGTCAGCTGCTGCTTCACGCCAATCTTTGGGTTTTGATGGCGCGTGAAGGCGGAGCGAAGCGGCTGCGAGGGACTGAAGTGGGTCGTGGGTAACACGTTGCTATGACAACTGGCGTTCGCCGGCCCCAGGGCCAAGAAAACGCTTTCCCCATCCTTCCCTCACTCTGCCTTTTTCCCCTCTCACCTCCTCGCTTGTTCCTAGTCGTTCTACACGTTCCCTCTTCTTTCATGGTTTTCTTTCTCATTTTATCGCCCGTTTGTTTCAGAGCTGTCCATGAAAAGGCGATAAAAGCAAGCAGCCTTTCGCTTAGCTGTCAGCCACAAATTGAGATCGGCATTTAAGCGGGAAAACTGTCCCTCTACTCCCGAATTCTGCTTATCGTCTGTCAAATTCTGCCTCCTAACGTGAACAGAAAGGTGAAATCCTTCGGTGGGGACCCGCCGAAAGTTATTCAAAATGATCTACGACGCCATAACATAACAGGAGCGTAACAAAGTGTCTTGGTGATTAACTCCAGCTGGCTTAATAGAGCACGACGGCAACAAGCGGCCATATTTCAGAGAAAAGGAGACCGTAGAGCGAAGACAGAGGCAGCGAGGTATAAAACAAGGCAGATAGGCCAGCCTCGGTGTGTCACCTAAATTCTGCTCTAATGAATAGCCCATTGATTTCCATTAGGGCCAGCTGGAGCTGACCACGCCGGCCGGTCTGCTTCCCATTAGCGCACTTTTAAACCGAGGCTGGCAGTCGCAGCCGGGGGGGGAAGTGGAAGGACCGGATAGAGGGGAGAGTCGGGTCCGTCGTTCAAGAGGAACCTGTGAATTCATCCGTGAAGCAGCGTGGAACCAGGGGAGAGAAGACGGAGCTAAAAGCAGAAACAATAAAGCCCTTAAATAGCTCCCACCAAGGCGTGGGATTTGTCCCAAAAAGGCTCCCATCCTGTCAGATTACTCGCATCCACTACAGAGGATAAATGTAGAAATCCTTCATTTGCATTCGAAAGGAAGGATTCCCTTTTGTTTCTGTCTCGTTTCGAAAATAAAACACTCAAATTTGACTCGTTGAGGGTATTGAGGACCCGTCGACGTGCTGACCAGTGAGCCAGAGAGGCCGCAGCCTCATACTTCTCGGTCCAGACGTTCAGCTTCATCAGCTGGACGCCTCCACCGGCGCGCTTCCTTCATTAACATTAATAGGATTTGGGTCCGTTACGTAACGGGCCTCCGCTGGGTTACGTAAGGCAGGAGGAAGATGATGCTTCTTCAGATTTAAGGATGAGCTTTTATTATGACTCAAACGTCTTGAATCAACTTCTTATCTGGATGTGGAAAAAAATGTATCCAAACTGTTGGATGTAAACTATGTTTATACTGCGGGAGCCGGAACAACTTTTGGTTTTAAAAAATAAATAAATAGCAAATGGCCAAAAGATTAATATTTAGCTCGTCACAAAGGATGTCTGAGCTGATCTGCTCCATTAATCTGATCAGATGAATACACACACAGCAGTAATACATGTAATAATTGCTAGAATTATTACATTTGCAGAGCGATTTGGAAGCAACAGTTACTACTTTATATAAAAAATAAAAAACATACTGATGTTTTTGCAGTCGGACTCTAAATTAAGCTGACATTTTGTATTTGAAAATGCCATAAAATAGACAGAAATGTGGGTATTTTGGGCGTCACTCTTGGTTAAAGAGTCAGTTGGATACAAACACCGACGTGATCGGATGGTGGTATGAAGTATGCTTTTGACCTCCAGTGTTACTTTACAGAGAGAAAAGCAGTCAAACACCCTAAAAACGTACATTTACTCAATGTTTAATTTGTATTATGTTGATAAAAAATACATTAAATTGGAAAAAATAAATCTAGATTACAATATAACTACACATTAGTTTATCAGTAGTAGGAGTACTTATTGCTTTTCTGTCTTAAATAAAGTCAAAAGGCTGTTCTTGAAGTCATTTTCTGTCATATGAAGATCGACACTGTTGAATATAATGTTTTCCTGTCTTTCCCATTTTGAAACGAAGCAAACAGAAAGGGACTTGTGTGACGTACTATTTCCCCCCTGGAGGAACAGGAAGTCATAGATCAGCAACTAAAGTAAAAAAAGAAAAAAAGTTTTTAACTGGTAGACTCTTCAATATTTGTATTATCAGTAATATTAGAGCGATTTTATTCCCTATTTAATACATTTATTCAAATTACCGTCTTTTGCAGGGGTGATAACTGTGGAGGAAAAAACCCAAGCTCCATTTAGTTTGTATAGTGTTATAGATTGCTATTGCTCCCCTTGGGGACGCTTAAATCAATTGGCTCTTTTAAACCCATCAACAGCAACCGCCTGCAGGCCGTAAACTACCGCGCCTCAACATTTCAATCCAGAGTTTCTCTGAGGGTTTCTGTTGCGTTTGCTGCTGAAAGCTAACCTTGAAGTTGTATTTTTTTTCCCACACTTCCCGCCATTGGGTGTCACAGTGCATCGATGAAGGTCCACGCTGATAAAAGCCGTCAGCGGGTCCGGGCTCCCCGGTCGTGTGGATATTTGAGCGGCTCTAATGTCTTCACGAGGCGAGCCGTCGCGTAGAGTAGAAATCGCAAAGGGCCACGACTGCCACCGAGTGCGTTGGAGGAGCGTGTCAGGACAGATAATGTTGTGCACAGAGAACCACACAGAGGACGCGCGGTGGGTCCAGTCGGCACCAAAACCCGTGCCGACTTGCGAACATCAGCTGGCGGTGCCAACTGGAGCAGGCTGTCATGGAAACAGCAACGTAGCCACAAAAGACGGTTCTTTTTGTCTTTTTTACTCCCAGAGTAACTTCCTGCTTTGCCACAGGAGTTATTTTTATCTCCTAAGCTGCATGTTATATAACATGCAGGTCTTGTATTCGGTGTCTTTGGTTCCAGATTTTTTTGGAGGAAGTTGGGAGGATTTTGGAGCAGGATGGATCTGCAGCACCTGTAGACCTCACACAGGAAGCTGAAAATAAATTTACTTATTCGGCATCGCAAAACAGAAGAGAGGGATTTTTAATTTTTCATCAACCTTTGGGAAGTCCTACTGGCAAATTCACACATTTACTTCAATCTAAAACAAGCTGAACATCATGCATTCGATCACTCTAGCTAAGATTATGAGGCATTCTTGAACAGAAAAGAAAAAAAATAAATAACGTTACACGGAGGGTTTTTGTAGGCGGTGCAAAATTCAGCACTCCAACTCGCTGTGAAAGATGTTCAACATGCCTGATGCAGAGGATAAAAAAGGCCATTGAGTTTTGCAGCTAATGTCGTCAGCAGAAGTCACTATGGGATGTCAGCCTGCTCTCTTTGTTCTTTCTTATAAAAACATGGCTGCAGCAGAGATTCTTTTTCTACCCCCCATCCCCCATCTGCCTTCTTTCATATCTGACCTAAATTCTTTGTTCTCAGATCCTCTTTAATGCTTTCTTAGCTGTGAGCTTTCTCGTGGCTAAATGCAACAGGAAAAGTGGAAACAACCTCGCTCTTCGTCTCCCTCTGCAGGATGCTTCGAGTGCTGCATCAAGTGTCTGGGCGGGGTGCCCTACGCCTCGCTGGTGGCCACCATCCTCTGCTTCTCGGGCGTGGCCCTGTTCTGCGGCTGCGGCCACGTGGCGCTGACCGGCACCCTGACCATGCTGGAGAACCACTTCTCCAGGATCACCAGTGACCACGCCACCCTCGCCGCTGTGTGAGTCGCTCAACTTTGGGTTTTTCCTTCCTTTAAAACCAAGAATCCAATTCATAATCCTGTAGTAGATTTTTCTTTTTCCCCCCCCATTTTCCTTCCATGGAGATCATCCCTATTTCCTGCATATTTGATCTTTGTCATAAATATTCTGAGTTATTCCATCTGATCCACCGACAATTTCCTGTTAGAGGGCCTTTATTGTCTGATTTACACAAGTCCATCATCCTTATCGTGTTCACTTCCTGTTTAGGCAATCTGCTTTGAAAAATGATGTTTCATGTACTCTAACATCCAGACCTACATAACCATTAATAATATCAATCAGAAAAGCCTTAAAACTTGTGCTGAGCAGAAATAAACCTGACGCTATCGTTTGTTTCCCGCGTCCAGGATCCAGATCTTTCAGTACATCATCTATGGCATTGCCTCCTTCTTCTTCGTCTACGCCATCCTCCTGCTGGGCGAGGGCTTCTACACCACCAGCGCCATCAAGAAGGAGCTGCAGAGCGACTTTAAGACGACCATCTGTGGACGCTGCATCACTGCCTTCGTATGTTAAAGCCAATAAATGAGACGTAGCTGCTTCCATTTTGTTCTTTAGAATACGAAGTCGCTATGGCGGCTTAAAGATGTGGAGATGTTTTTAAATCATGTACTCTTAAGCTAGATTCTTGATTCACGCTTCAGCCTTCAGGGTTTCTTTGGCACAGTTTGTCCTTCCTTGTCTGATTAAGTTAATTACTGCAGATGTCCAGTTACATTAGCATGCAAGCAAAGTGTGATGCATGAGTGGGTGGATGGTGAGGACTTTAAGTAAATATGAGCCTAATTCTTCAGTGCATCACAACGTAATAATAATATCACATCTTCTGCCTCCTTCTTTCCTCGGTTCAGTTCATGTTCCTGACCTACATCTTCGCTCTGGTGTTTATCGCCATCTTCTGCTTCACGGCGATCCCGGTTTTTCTCTTCTTTAACATGTGGAACACCTGCGCCGCCATGAGATCTCCAGACTCCAACATCACCTATCCTGACTCCGTCTGTGTGGATGTCAGGCAATACGGTCAGTCGCCGATGTCTTCATTCTCACTCTGGTTCTCTGGGAGGGCCGCCTGGTATGGGTGGTCACCCCGGGGTGGCATTCGGAGGTGGGGAGAGCTGCGGATTCAAGAGTCTTTTTATGCCTCGATTGCATCCTGACAGATTTTTTTTGTTGCTTATTTGCAAGTCTGCATCAAGATTTCAAAGGTAAAAACTGACTTTCAGGATGAAATAAAGGGGTTAAGACAATCTTAATGCTCCAGCTGGGGTTTTCCCTTTTGATCTAATTAAAGACGACAGATTTTCATTACAGTTGCGTAGCATCAGGTGGGCTGGAGCCGAACCCGAGGGGCAGCAGGGTTATGAAAGAAAGTTTTCGAAACAAAAAACAAAGTTACAATTCTTCTATTTAAGACTGAATATCCTGCCTTTGTAGCTTTAACCTCCAAAGCCTCAGCTCTCAGAACCTCGCTATCGTATTCAACCAACACAAAAACGATATCGTCAGCCCACCATCTGAGAATGGAACGGCTGCAAATATGGCCGCCCTCCGACAACAACAAGGCAGTCAAGGAGAGCAATAATCAGAGAAGTAGTAAGAAGTTGTTTTTAACATTTCTGGAGGAGCCACTGTAGAAAGAAAGCATTGTTTGCACCACATAAAGGGCATTACAAACATGTGCAAACCTTTTAGCCAACTTGCAAAGCACAATATGTGGAGGAAGGCTAACACTGGGCATCCCCTTGATGACACCTTCTCCAAACAAAACATGCTAGTGCTAACCTCAAACACCCTGTTTTGGTGCTGAAAAAACAAACAAACACTTGAAACAATTTGACTGAGCTTAAATTATTCTACAACAAACGATGAGTCAAAAGATACAATACAAAATCCGGTGGTTAAAGTGTTGAAAAAAAGGCGATATTTTGTTTTGATCCATTAAATAGCATCTGTGGAAAAAGTTCAGGGGAAGGAATACTTTCTTATATGCATCACCTTTCTGAATATTGCATTTGCAGCTTCAGAGAGCGAATGCAAAATATGCACGGCTGCGTTTCTTCAAAGATGAAGAGCGACTCCCCTTGATCAAGGAGCTCAGAGAGAAGCATCTGATGTGAAAGCCTCTGATTTTCAAACCAACAGGATGGTAGGAAAAAAGAAAATGCAAAAGGAAGAAAAAAAAATGCAGTTTAAGTACGGAGAATCCAATCTTGTAGTGCTACGGTTCACTGTTTGATGAAACAATGTACAGAATTCGACCCACATCTGAAAGACAGCTGGCCGGATTGTAAAGTAGGATAAGGACATGCTTCAGAATATTAACCCCAATTAGTGGGAAGCGCCAAATTATTGTCAGCAGATGCTAAAACTGAGGAGAGATTATAGTTCTTTGTGACTGAAACAAGAAAGAGGCCAAATTGGGTTGATAAATGATATATTTTTCATCCTATCTGATGAAATGAGGTGGAAATTCATTCAGAATAATGACCCATATTTTTCCAGCAGCAGCAGCCTGTTTCCTTTAATCTTTCTCTGAGCCTCATTCAATATACTTTCAATCAGGGGAAAAAAAAAAAAAAAAGCTTCTTGTCGTTTGGTAACGTTTCGTCTCTTTGATCCTGCAGGCGTTATTCCCTTGAACGCAACACCTGGGAAGGCTTGTGGAACCACACTGACAGATATTTGCAGCACCAGCGAGGTGAGTGGGTGGGGTTTTATTTTTTTATTTTTCCCACTTTTTTCAGTTTATTCTTATATAATTGCATAAAATCCATTTTTCCCCCTCTCAGTTCTACCTGTCCTACCACCTCTACATCGTGGCGTTGGCCGGCGCCGGAGCCACCGTCATCGCTCTGGTGAGCTGCTCTGATAACCCGCCGCTCAAAATATGCAGGTTGCCATGGCGTGCTTATCTGTTGCCGCGGCAACCGCGCCTCACACGTAAATGTGTTGTACTATCAGCTGAAATCCTGCCCCGCGGCCTGTTATGCGAGAGTGTGTGTGTGTGTGTGTGTGTGTGTGTGTGTGTGAGCGTCTGTGTTTTACTCCACTGTGGAGGCGGACTTTTGTGTTTGGCATCCAGGGAAATGGAGAGGCCAGAAAACAAATGAAAACTCACGAAACATCTCAACACACGTTTCGCTGCATCACCTGCATGCCTTTTACTTTTTGATCTTTTAAAGGAACAGTGTCATGAAAATGGATTGGCAGCATCAACACATTTCTTCAGTCATTTATGGATAACAGTTCTCACTGTGGCTGCTTAGAAATAGTTTTGTTCAGATTAGGACGTTTAAATCAGAGCTATACCTTTTTTTTTTTTTTTCTTGATCATTTAGCCCACTTCCTGTTTATAAAATCAAGAGTTTTCATAATTTTATAGGTGTAGTAATAAGCTTTGGATGGGATTCGTGGGATTAAACTAAGAAAGGTGGCTAGTCTTATTTAGCTCTTCATTTAAGGAGGAGGGTAATTACATTTTCACAGCTATTCAGGTTGTTTTGGATAACTTTTTTTAGCCTAATAAATATATTTACTGTAATTACTAATGACACTTAACATAATTAGGAAAAACAAACTGATATTTCTATTTGTTCTCTGATGTTAAGTCCAGAACGTTCTTGTTCATTTGGCTCAGACACCAAGAAAAACCTGCTTTAGCTTTTTAGCTAGATCTTATTTATGGCATGGTATTAATGTACAAAGTTCCTGTCAAACAAACCAATTCTTTTTGGCCTTTAGTGTAGGAGGAAAATCCACGGACATCGGCAGGTATTTTATGATGACAGAAAATGCAACAAGCAAACACAACGAAAAAATAAAAAAGAAGTTTTTCTTACCTGAAAAACGTCGGCAATATTTCTTCAACTCTACGAGCAGATTCATCGGGATATCTTTGTAGAGCCTTCACTCCTTGCGTTTCCATGAGGACGTTGCCTGAAACACAGTGTAGTTACATCAGAGGGCTGCTTATTATTAGATTTTTTTTAATTATTATTATCTTCTTTTGAGGAGAATTTATTGAGAGGCTTGAAACTGTTTTAGAAAGGTGGTGATATGGTATTGAATATGTTTTTTGCAACACATTGCAGTCATTTACTTTTGAGTTCTGAAATGTAAAATGTCTTTTTTCCCCCGCCCCCTCTGCTCTCAGATCCACTATCTGATGATTTTAGCGGCCAACTGGGCGTACCTGAAGACCGCCGCCTCCACGCACGACTACCAGGACATCAAGACGAAGGACGACCAGGACCTGGAGGCCGAGGCGCGCTCCAAGGACGGCCAGAACTCCTCCTCCTACTCATAAGGACAAAACGTCCTCTCTTGCCATTGCTCATCTTCTCCCCCGAATTTTAAACCCATCCCTCAACACCTAGCGCCCGCCACTCCCAAACTCTCCCCTTTCGCCCCCCGACAAAACAAAACCACTCTCGGTCATGTTCGGCAGCCCAGTCTCCTGATTCTCCATCCTCTTCCGTTTACCCAGAAGCGCTTTCCGCTCCGAGGCGCCAGCGCGCTCTCACCACCGGTAGGGGAAGAGGCTGGAGGGTCAGGAGGAGAGCGGCCTGGCCCCGGACGCAGGCGGCTGCTTCAGAGCGGTGAAGGCTCGCCCCGTCGGGTGTCGAGCTCAGGTACGGTACCTTGGTTTTCGAAGCGCCTCCTCCTCCTCCTCTTCCTCCCTCCCTGTGCTTTTTGGGCGGCGGCTCGTGAACGTGGCCCGGCTGTGATGGCCTCGCGCCCTGAGCCAGCACAGCCTCTCGACACATAGCTCCTAACGACAACAAATAAAAAAATAAAGAAAAGAAAAAACAATAAAAATCGAAAAACAATGTTCACTGTGTGTTTCAGCCACTGGGAAGCACCACAGCAACCAAGTTCCTCTGTTTTTTGGTGTTTTATATGCATATATATATATATGAATATGAATATATTGTGCGAATGTGTGTGAATGTTGTTCTTTTTTTTTAAATACTCTGAAAAGTATGCCAGGTATTGTTATGATCTTTATGAGTTTGGGCTCATAGATTCTTTTCTCCTTTTAGTTTTTCTATCCCCACCACTTTGACTTTTTATTGCTATTGCTCTGAACATTGTTGCACTATTTAAAAACAAATTAAAACGGGGGAGAGAATAAAATCCCCTGAGCGAAACAAACCCTTCCTTTCCCCCCTCCAGGACTAAATACCTAAAAGAATGAAAAACCGTGTAGTATCTCAAGGATTTCTGTGCATTTGAATAAGTATATTTAAGCGCTACTTTTCTTATAGGATCCATTAACAGTTTATCTGCTTCCACGTCCTGGATTAAGATGAAGTTTTCTTGCTGAGAGGTCATAGATATGGAACCAGTCCTCTCATCTGGCCGTGAAAGAATCCAAGGAAGCTCACCAAATGTCTCCTTTTAAGACCATTTAAGTTTGAGGTTTTTTTTGTTGTTACATTCATCACCAGCTGAAATAAAAGTCAAAGGCGGCGCCCTCCACAATTACTGGAACAAGTGGCTAAAACGTCTACATTTTTTCTTGTTACGAAGTATGGTGGTGGCAGCATCATGCCATGGGGATAACGTTTTTTATTTAGTTACTACTTTGGGTGATTTCAGGACCAATTTAGCTAATGCAAATAGGAGTCTTTGTCAAATCACATTTATATATATTGGTGTCCAAAGTGAGGGTCGTGGACCATTTTAGACACTTTGTGTGATTTTTTTGCGGTCCGCCAACAGAGAAGCAGACGGACATTTGCTTTGTGGCACCGAATTATTAAACATTAAATGAAAAATGTTAGACAAAGCAAAAAAATATTGAATTTATTTATTTTTATTTTTTTTTTTGCTATTTGAAATTAATTTAAAATTTAATTTACAAACTTGTCTTTGTTTTAAGTTAGTTTTTGACTGCGCGGGAAAGATGTCAGACACTTTAAAGCAAAGTTAATTTGAATTTTTTTTTTTCATTAATTTTATTAGAAACGTTAGAGATTATTGTCGGGTCAATGATTTAGCAATTTTAGTTTTACTTTTTTACATCTACGCAGTGACTGAATGGTGCTCAAATGGACTTTTTCTAATTTCCTGCAACGAAAGCGTTTTGTTTTTTTTATTTCTTTACGACTTTAACAAGACTGTCTCTAAGTGTGGAGGGCGCTGCACATCTAGGTTTAAAAATAACATTAAAAAATAAAAATAAAGACACACCTCAGGTATCAAACCAAAATCCGACTCGTGTTTTATTTCCAAACATTCGCCATTTAAACTCTGACCTGATTACTGATCTTATCCTGTGTGAACTCCACCCACCGGTTCCTCCTTTCGGGAACTAAATTCACTTGTAAATAACAGAATCACCCAAAAAAATAAAAAAAAAAAAAAATCCACCCACACCTCTTCCCATGCCCCAAAACGGGGAGAACACAACCCATATTTTATTTCTGACATGCTTCTTTTTTTTATAATAATGTTTTTTTTAACAAATATATGTAAACGTACCCTTTGAGAAATGTTTAGCACTGGAATACTAGTTCTGCATTTGATATACTAATTGTAATGTAACATCTTCAATGATATGTTGTGAGAGGGACACAGTTCAGTCAAGATTATATGATGGATTTGAGGTGATTGTGACGTATACATTTTAAAATGTGAAGAAAAAAATATGGGAATTATTATTTTTTATTATTATTATTCTCTTTATCCATTTTAGGCAGCTGGGTTTTTGTGGTTAAGTATTTGTGCTTATTTTTAGCCAAATGCGTGACAAAAGTCACTTTTTTTTCTTCGTTTTGTTTCTCTTTTCTCCCGTTTCCTTTGAATGCCATGACTCTCATACAAGCCACAAAGACTGTTTTGGATGTTTACACTGAATAAAACAAGTCAGGAATTTTCATACATTAATTTTATAACCAGATGTGTTTCAATAATCATGGCCTATATTCTATATTAACCATGACCGATTAGTTAACCCTTAGAAAAAAAAAGAAAAAAAAAAACAGGCAAGAGAAATTTTGATGAGATGAAGCATGTCAGTATCGTCCATGTGCGCAGCTGTCTATTCTGTATTAAAAAAGGACTATATTGCCAAGTGTGTTATGTTGAATAAATATCCGTGCTTTGCCGCCAGGTTGATGTAAAAGGCAAAACTTCAATTTCCTATAAGCCGACGATGCGTGTCAGGGTGTTGTTGTTTCCTCGTTATTTGCATGAAGGAGACATGACTGTGTCTTTGCAGTTTTTTCAGGTGATGTGTAGTCATTTGTACTGACAACTATGGTAGGCGGTGTTTTGCCCCCTTCCTCCCTCCCCTCTCTCCGCCCCTGCTCTTTTCTAAAGAAAACCTCCATTGTACTTTGATGGCATTGTAGTCCCTGTAGGTGTTTCATTCTGGTTTTTCTTCATTCCTTCTTTTTTTTTTTTTAAGTTGGAAATAGTTCTATGACTCCTCTATGGTGATTTTTGTAACCTTCTCTAGTAAAACCGATATTTTTTATTATCGTGACGACTGTGTATTTCGCCTCTTTCTTCAATTTGTGACTTTTATGGAAAGTTTACAAAGTGAAAACAGTCGGGAGCTACAAAATGTGTCTAAGGTTCACTGCAAAAAGAAAAGCAAAAGCCCGACTTACAAGAATCTAACTATTAATTAAATACAGGGCAGCTACTTTAACTCTGTTTCACAGTGTAAACTCTTTTGGATTCACTGTATACACCTTAAAATCTGAAATTAGTAGGAGACAAAGGTATTCAGAGGTATATTATTAAATTAAATAGCATTTCTGTTAACATATTAATGAAACTACAAATAATATTGAAAAATATATAAAATGAAGGCCAAATCGCTCCAATTATTGAATCCATTTTGTTGTTGTTTGGTGTCAAGTTAATGTCACTTTTTTTTTCAAAGTTAAAATTTGTCAAAAAAGTTGCACATCTATAAATTTCATTATTGATTCCGATTGCATTATACTTTACATTGTATACTAGCAGCAAGTATATTGTTTTAAAATATTCTATATATTTGCTAACTTCTAACAACATTAAGTAACATTCATATTTAATGTCAAATCTTCCAAAGAAAAATAAACATAGTCGATATTGTAAATTTCTTAGTACTAATCGGTTTTTCTTCCATTGATTTTCTTCCACTAAATGGTGGAAGAAAAACTTATACATTAAAGAATGTATGAGTTATGCAGATTCTAACTTTTAGCCACAACATTATTTTTACAGAAAGAATTACTGATATTTAAAGTTACCAATTTGACATAAATTACCTTCGAAAAGTAAATGGAAGTTCAGAATTTTGACTTAATTAAAAAGTGCCTTTTCAAAATTACATTACAGAATTACTTAGGAGCTTGTTTTATTTTTCTGTTAGCTCTTAATTGCTAAAATTAATGCATTTTTTCTTGAATAGTTGTCTAATTCCTCTTTTTAGCAGAGACTAAAAACATAGCTAAACCTGCTGCTTTCCTTTTTGTTTAATAATAATTGGTATTTATCAACAAAATAGGAAGAAAACGACTCTTCCGCCTTGCGTTTTAGCTAAAAAAAAAAAAATAAACAAAACGAGTCGTTTGGTTTTTATCACTTTTCGTAATCTTTCCTACGGATAAACCTGTTGCTCAACTTGAACAAATCTCTCAACAGGAATAAAGTAAAAATCTTTTGTTTAAAACTTTATCTACTAAAGAAAAACTTACTTTTTAATCCTCGCGTTGTTGTCTTCCCGTTTCCTGACGACGCCGCAGCCGCTGCGCCTAATTGCTGCCACCTGTGTTCAATCTTTTTTTTTTTTTACCAGTCGATGTCCAGCGGATTTTATTTAAAATATCAAAAAGTTACGAGGAAACACCTATTGCAGTAAAACGGGGCGGGTTTTGTGAAATAAAAGTCAGTAAATTAAAGAATGTTTTATTTAATTTAAGGCACGTCTGCTATATTTACCGCTCTTTATTGGCTAATCTTTAAAATTAGTCACCCTTGTTAAAACGAATCGATTGTTTTCATGGTTCATTTTAATTCTACAATGAAGCTTTACCATGTAGAGCTAAAACGTTGCGTGTGTTTCTGATAATGCAATAATAAAGCTCTAAATCTTCCGATTTTAAACGTGGTTTGAACATGAACTTTGTAAGACAGTGGCGCGACCTTGTGGACGAAAAGGGTACTGCACAAAAATAAAACGAAAGCAAGTTACCTGAATTGTTCCACAAATTTTTGTCAACTTCACAGCAATTTTAGAGTAAAAACTATAGTATGGTAAGATGTTCCGTTCATAGTGGGATATAATGTAGCTAAAACCCTCATATGAAAGTTTTTTGCTTTATATTGGGCTATAATGGAGCCCAAAATCTCATACTTCAAAACATAATTTCACTACGAGTTATTAAGAAATGAGAACTCTTGGCTTCTATGCAGATTATCTTTTTTTACATAAATACAAGACAAGAATGATCATTTTTGGACAGAATAAATCTAAATCCAGTGGGTGTGCAAGTGTTAACAATCTGAGCACAAAATAATCTCAACTTTTGTTTTTGTAGGCATCAACATATTTTAATCACAGTTTGTTTTTTTTGTCTTAGTTGCTTCCCTGATACAAACAAAAGAGATAACCTCAGTAGATGTGAACCAAACGTAGTGTAGTTTTGATTGTTGAGCTAAAACTTGACATTAAAATGTTGATCCAGGTTTAAGCATAAATAGTAGCATGCAGAACTGTACAGTGGCGTCAGTGAAAACCAAAACCCCGGAGTCCTTCAGATTAACAGCAGCTGGGCTCAGGGCGAGGCTTCTTCTGCAGGTTCACTGTGTCAGTCTGAATCAGGTGATCGTCTCTATCTTCAGACGCCAGAATGCGACGCACCGCCTCCTCAAAGGCCGACGCTACGTTTGTCGCGTCTTTGGCGCTCGTTTCGAAGTACGGGTGCCCTCCGTTTTCCCGGCACCACCTGCGGGCTTCGTCCCCGGACACCTGGCGTTCGGGGACATCCAGTTTGTTGCCCAGTACCACAAACGGGAAGCTGTCAGGGTCCTTGACATCAGCATAGAAGGCGAACTCCTTCTTCCAGTTGGAGAGGTTCTGGAAGCTCTGTCCGTCGTCCAGACTGAAGGTGAGGAGGCAGCAGTCGGAGCCGCGGTAGAAGGGCGTGCGGAGGCTGCGGAAGCGCTCCTGTCCCGCCGTGTCCCAGATCTGCAGGGTGACCCGCCGCCCGTCCACCTCCAGCTCTCTGTTGAGGAACTCCACGCCTATCGTGTGGAAAAGGTGCGAGTCGAACTTGTTGGTGACGTAGCGGTTCATGAGGGACGACTTGCCAACGCCGCCGTCGCCCAGGAGGATGACCTTCAGCAGAGCGGACTTGGACATCATGGCTGCGGTGATGTGGGGATGTAAAGGGTTGGACACCAAGAGGCCAGACGGGAGTTCTGAAGACACCAGAACCAGAACCAGGAGTTGGACCTAAAGGGGAAGATAGCATCCAATTACCTTCACGTACAACCCGATAGCCAAATGTAATGCTCACAACTGTATTTCACATGAACATTTAGGACTTTATCTTGGTACAACAGAGAAGTAAGGCCTTATCTAAAATGCATTAATTTAAAATAACGTGTCTTTTTACTTCCATAAAGGCTTTTTTTTCTGTTCTTCTCTGTATTCTGTAAGATATTCCAAGCTGGAAAGCAGTTTGGAAAACAAAGCAGAAGTGCTCCTTACTTTTTTTCTGACTGATTTTTCATCTGCAAAAAAATAAAAATAAATAAAAATCAAGCAAAACAAACCTTCAACAGAAAGTTTAGATAAGGACAAACTGCTTTCACTTTATCGTCTACCATGTTACGTTTTCTTTCACTCAACCAGACCAGATAATCCTATTACCAGTCCAGATCTTACACTACGTCACACATATACACCCTGTGTAATAGGTTAGGCATGAAATAATCCGTGTGATGCATCACATGAATGCTGATCACAGGATCTTTGAGCGTGCCACGAGTATTAAAAAGAAGGGGGGGAAAAACTCAGCAGTGGGAAACTACTTCTTTCCTCTGAGCAGAACCTTTCAAGCAGAAGCCTCTAAAGAAAAAGACGGATCAGAACCGAAATGTTTTACCAACGCCTGCGTTGACTGTGGAAAACTAATAAAGTGGTTTAATGCAATCATTTAATTTCTAAAGGATGCTTAAGGACACAAAGACGGGATAAAAACTAGGAAGTCAATGAACATGCTGAGGAGTAGACAAGTGGTCATAATTAATTCAGTTTAAACCAGATAGAAAAAAATGTGAAAGATTTTAATTATCACTTAAAGATGCATTTAAGTCACTTAAACCAACAGTTTTTGATCATAACAGTGCTACAAGGCCATAAAACTCTCATGTTATGATGGCAAAATATATACACCAAATCTAAAGTGACCCTGAAGACATTTTTGAAGAACTAAATCTGTGTAAAAGGTCAGATTTGAGGTGCTAGCATATGCTACGCTGCTAACTTGACAGCTGTCCAACAAACACTCATCGACACCCTGGATAGGTTGCAAAAACAGAACACGACTAAAACAGCCGGTATTTTCCACGGGGCTGTATCCAGGCATATAAATGGAAAAGTTGAGTGGAAGGAAAAAGTGTTATGACACGTTTTTTGTTTTTAAACGGGTGGAGCTTCCAGTCGGTAATGACTGTGGAGAAACGTCGTCAAGATGTCTGCATACGACCCAACCGAAGAGAAAAACCGAAGGCCCATAAAGACGAAGCGTCACATGAACTGGCAGCGGAACAAATACTAGCGGGTAAATGATCTCTTTGTCTTGGAGCCTTGAAACCTGCTGCTGCTTCTGCCGTTTCCTCTAGAGACAGAAGCAGAAGTGCATGGCCTCCTGCTCGGGAGTCATGTGCTTCTTTCAGCAGCTTCTGTGTGACGTGACTGCCATCAATAAACTGGACGTGTGACTGTAATTAAACTACGGTTAAACCCTCAAAATGCAACAAGTCAGGTTTCATTTTTAAACCCAGGAAAACTGCAAAGTAATGATTTACCCACCAGAGTCAAGGTTAAAGCTCAGCTTGCAGTTTCAAGAGACGTGCCTCTGATTTGACATGTGATTGTTTTGAACTGTTTATGAGGAAGCAAGGGTGCCGGTTAATGTTTAATGACACTTTAAATAACTTGGCTAAGTATTTGAGGTTGGAAATCCCTTAAAGCTTTTTTGTTGTTTGTTTGTTGTTGTTTTGTTTTTTTTATTGCACAGGTGTCCCAAAGTTAAATGGGGCCCTAAACGGATGTTGACTTAAGAGCTACCAGCACCAGAATTTTTAATTCTTTCTTGAATGGTGAATTAAAAAAATTAAATAAAATAAAATACAGTTTTATGGCCAACCAGTGAACCTGTGAATGAGGTTAGCTGTAAGATTAAAACCTCATTTAGTTTGTGTTTATGAATTTAAAATACTTCTTTATGTTTACTTTAAAATCAAAAGTGGATAAAGAAAACATTACCTTGGCAACTTCACCACAGTATGAGCATTAATTAATTTAACGACCATTTAGAAATACTTTAAGATAAAAATGCACAATACAATTTAAATGTTATGAAAAGTTGCCTCACTCTGAAAAGCAACTTGAAAGAAAACCAGGTCGGAAATCTGCATTGCGTTACAAATCTAAGTGCTCTTGGCTGCCCCCAGCTGGCCTGGCGGGACATAACCAGAGACAGGATTTGCTTATGCTTCAGACCGGCTGTCCATACAGCCATCAAATTCATTTTTGTTACAAATTATGTGCTAAAATAAACTAAATCAAAACCAACAAATTATGGCTTCAAAACTAACATGTTATTGCGAGTAAATATTTTTGCCACAAATGATCAAAATAAAGAGACTGGAGTTCCGTCCGACAATGGAAGTTTCATCACGTCACGTTTACAACTTCATAGCTTAAAACTTCAGGAAGTGTCCCGTTTAAAAAATAGCACACAATATTTTCTTCCTCGGTAGCTGTACCTGTTCCTATGGGGCTTCTCGCAGGCTTCCAGCGGGTTACATCCTCCTGTTTACCCCGGCAGAGCGCAGTTGTCCAGTGCCGACACGGTGCTCCGTGTGTCCCCGCCGCTGTGAAGCGCAGGAGCGGCTGATGACGCTCATATGACCCGCTGACGGTCACGCCCGCCTCCTTTCTGATGCGGGAACTTAATCCGATACATGCCTGGCGTGGTTCACATTTTGTGGTGGTGAGGGGGGGAGGGGGGGGGAGAAAAAAAAATCTATAACAGTCATAATCTCGTAATTCTTCAGTTATGATAAAAGCAGAAGTGAAATTTACAATCATTGAGAAGCGCTAGATAGTTAAGTTTACTTCCAACTAGTTGTAATATAACCTCACTTTCAGAGTGTCAAACCTACTAGATTCAAAGTAATTCTAAAAATGTAATTTTCTTTAAGTTCACCAAAATGTATTCAACATAAACATATATAATTTGTCTTTACAGCTGGTAGAACTGCTATTCACTTTAAGTGCTCCCAATATAAGAAACCAATTTCTAAACAATATATGTGTAAGAATGAAATAAAGAAATCACCCAAGTACTTTTTAAATGTTAATTTCATTTATTAAGGGAGAGAAAAAATTTTTGTGTTATTCATTTTTCAAAATACAAGAGAACAACAAATATCAACTCAGAAATTTGTCGGTAGTTTTCAAAACAAGACTCTTTTAGCAGCTTAGCAAACAAATTCATGTAAAACAAATAAATATGAAATACATTTAGGCTTTAACGTGGGCCGCATCTCGTACGTCACACTAAAAGTTTTCGAAAACATCACTTGAATCACTGCAAAACCAATGTAAAGTGTTAAATGCTACAATATTACTATCAGTTTTCCGCATGGTGATCTTTGAAAGATTTTGGCCATCCTTCCCTATTTGATGCTTGTTTGAGCAATAACACGACAAGCCACAGTGACTCAAAGGATGAAATCCTTTATTCAACAAAATAACTGAGATCATTCAAAAAGTAAACAGAGATGAAGGGCAGAGAAACACCAAAACTGGCAGGAGTGGCGGCGCATTCTCTGGCACGAGTCTGTCCTGATCGTCCTCGGGGCTCGAATATCACAAGTCTCATCCACTGGATCCACTTTGCTGCATATGAAAGGGCAATTGTCAGCTTTTTTTTCGCTTCCGTTTTTATAAGGGATCTGCACACCCATTATGACCCCACAGAGGGTGCATATGGTTTTCTTGTAGCAGCATCATACTGCGGGAATGGGGAAGCTGGGAAGACATGATGGGAAAAACGGGTGGAGCTAAACACGACAATCCGGGAAGAAAAGCCTGCTGCAAAAGGCTTGAGATTCCCCTTCCAAGAGAACGGTCAAGACTTGGCAATTTTGCTGCGGCCGGGGGGGTATGGATGAATATGTCTGCTCTAAACTCAGTAATGTGATGCCACTGTTCAGTATATAAACCACTGAAGGGCTATTAGGCCTGGAAGAGGCAGGAAATGAATCAGTAATGTGATGAGTGACTCTTTAAAAGTCTTGGTTCCGGTTAGCAGCGGCTCTCCTTTAGCAAAGAAGAAGAAGCCCCTTTCTGGACTTTTAAACAAGCAGGCAAATCTGTTTAGACTTTATGCAAAAGTTAAAAGGAAAAGAACTGCTTTTATTAACTTCCTCGCCAGATCATCACTAGATAGTCAACGTGGCTTTTGGATTCAGAGGCACACCCAGCCATTGTGGTACCACTGCTGGCCACACCCACTGCAGGTCACAAAGGTCATCGCGTCCTCGTCAGGGCCGCCACGCCTCACCCAGGCAGGCAAAAACAGGGCACCTCTGGACACTTGTGTCACCCTGCAGTCTGATCCTCCGCATCGTTTGCAGCGGACCTTCTGCGTCGGCGTACCCTCCAACCCTTGGGGCAGCTGCCTCTCGCTCACACCCCTGGATGAGTACTCCTCCCGGAGCTGCCGGAGCTCAGCGTTGGCCATCTCCTCCGCAGACATCCGAGCGAAGGACTCTGGCGCCAGGGAGCCGCACAGGAGGCCCTGGCGTAGATGACTGTTCTTGGGATTCCTCAGGTTGGCCACCTTGCTCCTCACGCAGGCTTTGTATTTGAGGTGCTTGGTTTTGTGGAGACGGTGGATGTGCCACTCAATGCTCTCCGCCAGCTCTGCTGCCTTGTCTCCATCGGGAGGTTCAGGGTGGAGGGCAGCCAGCAGGAGCTGGACACATTTGGTTCTCACAGAGTCAGAAGAGGGAGACGTCGTCTCTCCTGTGGGAGCCTCACATTCCTGTCCTGATGCACTGTCCTCCTTATTTCCACCCATTTGTGCCGAATCCTTGGAAACCCCCCCATCCTCTGTTTGTCCTGAAGAATCAGCTCGGGAGTTTCCTGAGTTTCCCTGCCTTTCACTCCCGTACCGTCTCTTCCACCTCGACAGCAGACTCTTCGCTGTTTTCCTCACGCTGCTCTCCCTGCAGGTTTTTAGGAGTTTATAAAGCACTTTGACTATGTCCGTCATTTCCAGCTGCTCTGGAGATATATCACATCTATCAAGATCCCCAAGCAGAGTTGAGATGCTCCCAAAGTTTTGCTCGGCAGCTAACTTCTCTAGCTGCAGAGCACAGTGGACTACTTCCTTTGTTTCCATTGTGTCTGCAGACAGACGAAGCTGAGAATGAAACAACACAAACTTTACACAACAGCTAATCTCAACAGATCAGGCAATAATATCTGTATAAAACCACAAACACTACATGTGGTCTCCCCCTAACTATGATTAAAAACCATCACAGGATCTCTTTTCGCATCTGTGCCAGGATGTATCCAAAGTTTAATCAAACTGACCATCATCCTACATGCTGTTGCCACCATTTTGGCTTTTTCCTGTTAAAACAGGATACAGAGAAACTGGCGGACGCTTTTATTTTCAGTAGGTCGGATTGTTGTCGCGGTGTCTTTATAGGTGTCTGTAAACATTAGAGCGACATCCTGCTCCCAGAGACCCAACACCAACCAGGGAAATGGATCATATCCACCTGGAATCATAAACTTTCAGTTTATCTGTAAAGCACAGCAAAGAAATGTGTTTCTTTTACATTTACATTTTAATATTCCCCTTATTCAGCTAATGCGTACATTTTACTATTACCTATCAAAGTTATTTCTTCTCTTTAATGTAACTGTACTGAATTTACTTCTCTTATTTAGAGGTAAACATTGAAGTCAGGAACGTATTCACAAATATTGCATTTAAAAATCTAGAAGCAGAAACTATAAATCTCATTTCTTCGTGCATGGCGTGTATATGTTTTTATTATTTTATTTTTTTACATACACTAACAAATGTTTCGGTTATATTACCTGGCTTTCTTCATGGTTTGCTGCCCTTTCTTTCCTGTGAACCGTATTCCAGAAAACGTCTGTATGGGAGCAGCCATGTTGTGTCTGTAAAAACAAAAAAAACAAAACATTTAACATTAACTTACCACTAGATGGAGCTGTAGGCTCACTTCATTTTAACAATAAAGGCTGTAGGGTGAGTTGGTAAAATGCGTTGTAATGTGGATGTTATGCTCACTGGACTAGTTTGGATTAAGCACACAGTCAAGAAGGAGTTTTTCATTGTTTGAACTGTAATTGTAACCCAACAAAACCTTGATGCCTTGTTTTCCTTTTTGTTATTTGTCCAAATATGTGCGGAGAGATTAGAGCTTCTCCAAAGGGATTTATGTGTGTGAGTTCAGGTTCTTCCCACAGCTCAAAGGTTTCTGTTTACCTTCTGTGTTTGCAAATACTCGGTAGGATTAGTCATGCTGTGGGATGTGTGCAGGCATCAACTAAATAAAGTGGCTAATAAAAAAAAAGAAGAGGAAGAAGAAGATAATGTGCCACAATCTTTAAGGAAATGAGCATAACCTCATTTACTCTGGATAAATACGACCATGTTGGAGACATCCGCATGAACCAAACGTTTGAATCTAGCATGTAGAAACATGCATCTGCCTTTCACAAGCAGAAAACAGGCCACTAGATAGGAATTCAAAAAGGTATCTCATAACGAGACGAGGCTCGTCTTTAGGCCGTGGCGCAATAAGATGTGTTGAAACAGAAAGATGATTGAGTGTTCAGGATCCTTTGTGGCCTGAGATGTTTCTGTGTGAAACGTTTGAACGCACTTGTTCTTAAACTCTTAAGACCGAGTTCCACCAAATCTTATATTTGGGAATACAAAGCAGAGGAGTCGGACGGCCAAAAGGCAGGTTATTCAGTGATACGAAGGCAAAAGATTGCATGGAAACGAGCGGAGGATTAAAAGTCAAGTGTTGCAAAACATCCATGTTTTATTGAGTTGGCCCAAACTCAAAAACCCTTCTGGGTAAAAAAAACCCACAACTCATGGACCTCATTTCACATCATATCTGCAGAAATAAACCCAGGAAGACTTTAAAACCGCCATTCTGAGCATGGATACTAACAGTTTGCAAGAAGCTAACGGACATTTAGAAGGGAAACGTTTAATTTGAAGTCAGGAAAGGATTGAGTTGAGCTTCTGGCTGACTGTTTCTTGGCTGCGGTTAAGATGTTCAGCTCTCATTAGTCATTGAAGCTTGACTCCCCCATGCATCCCTGACCACCGTCTCACTCTGGCCAGACTATTTCTCTTCAGACAACAAACGTTTTTCCTTCTTGTACAAGAGACTAAATAAATGAATTTGCTTCTGCCGCTAATAGGCTAACAACTTCCCACATTTTTCAGCTGCTTTTTGCATTCCAGACACTTATGCAGAGGCGACTCTTTGTTTATCCGGAATTAATCATTAAGCACATTGAAAGCTAATGATAGTCCTGATAGAAATGATATATCTCACAAGAGACATTTTAGGAAAACAACTTTTTCAATGTGTCGTTTCACGATTTCTGAGGGAGCTGAAACCCTAAAGTTTTGCACTCAAGTGACGAAAAATGTTGGGAAACAAGAAAAAAATTGAGAAATCTGGAAATCTGCATGTAAGGTTGCAATGTAACGTAGATGAGCTAAATGCCAAAAAAAAAAAAAAAGCACACACCCGTATTAAAAAATACATAAACAGACCGACGTCACCCGTGTTTACTTTGAATTAAAAAATTGTTTTTCAGAATTCCTGCAGCTCCTCCCAGTGCCAGCGGAGGGGCCTGAGGGAAAACCAGTCCAGCGACTCTTTGGTTAATCGCTCCGGCCCTCTCAAGTCTTCACCCAGCAGCCCTCAGAGATCCAAATGGAAGTCAGCGCTTCCAGGAAGCTTTTAGCAGCGTTAGTGTTTGCGTTTCCAGACCAGAGTGCGCACGGCGAGGCTGGGAAAGTGCGTCGTTACATCTTAGAGGTTTTAAGGGGATTTTGTCAACTTCTCAGTTGCCTGAGGGTCTTGAACTTTACAGTTGACATGCGTGGGGTTCCTCAGCACCGCATGTATGTCTGATAAACTAAAGCAAACCGGTTCAACTGTTAAGCGCGACGTTCCTGCAGCATTTCGTCCAAACTGCACATGGACCAGAATTCCCCCCCAAAAAAAACACTCATGAGGCTCCTTGGATCTTATTGAGTAATTTCACTTTGGCCTGTTTGCACTTGTTCTTTCCTTATCTCAGGGAGTGGAATTTTACCAGCACGCCGCCGCCGTGGCGACAGCTCGCCAAGAGGTGGCGCTCTCTGCACTGCCAAGGATCCAGCAGAGATGAATGAGGAAGTGCTGTATCACATCCTGCCTTTGTCTCCACCTCTTTGCTAGACCACGCCACATATGATGGCATGTACGAGTGAACACACACACACACACCCACACACACACCCACCCTGAGCTTGAGAAATCCAGAGGAGGAGGGGAGCGTTCTTGTTAAAGAGATCAGCTCCTTTATGAGTTGACAATCATGACATCTTGGCAAGTCCCTGCCAGCTGCCCCTACCCTTCAACCTGAATCGCCTTCGCCCCACACACACACACACACACACACACACCCACACACGCACACACACGCTCACATACCAAGTGCACAAAAGAGCAGTGAAAAGATTTGCTGTGGCCATTTTCATCAAATTTAAACCCACAGGTTTAAGTGTTCGAGCCGGAACTTTGCTGGATGAAAACACAAACGGTCGAATGTTCTTTCAACAGTTTAAAACGAGACAAATGTGTCTCTTTTTTTTTGTTTTTAGCTAACATGTGGAGGGCAGGTTCTGCAGCTACTTCCTGATTGTTCTGGTCCAAAAAATGTGTTTTGCAGTGACGTCCCTGACCTCTTAAAAACACAACAGTAACCGATCTCACTTCTGGTTAAACATGGCGGTAGTCAAACCATTCTTTGCGTTTACATCTACAGCATATTTCAAGGTTTGTGAGCTTTTTCTTCTTTCTTTTTTTTTTTTTTTGCATGTGACATTTTATTGTAGCAACATCTATAATGTTTTTATACATGCAAATTCTGTGAAAAATGTTTAAAAGTGAGGCAGTATTACTCAGAGGTACTCAGGTTTTGCAAAAGAGCACATGACAAAACAGAGGGGAAAAAAAACAAAACCCTGTGGTTTTTACAGCTGCAAATGCAAAATCAACCCCTTAGTTGGTTACTTAAATGCTTCTGACGGGGTGTGTGTTTTCGGAAGTGAGCGTGTGTGTCGTGGGGCTGCATGGTTGGCTGTTGCCCTCCTGTCACACCCGCCCGCCCCCGACCTTTAAGACCTTGACAGTGATCGCAGACGACTGGAGTGGAAGGGGTTTTCTGCAGGATTCGCCTGTTTAGTCTGACACCCTGCAAGGTTTTTTGACGCTTCTCGACTTCTTTTTTTTTTCCATTCTTGGGGTGTGGCGGGGGAGACGAAGTGTCACGAGCTTTTCAGATTTGCACTTATTAGCAACCCCGCTGCGTCTCAGGCAGGAAACGCGACTCCCCAAAACGCCAGAGGGCAAAAAAAATCAGCCACCGTTAGTAATGTCCGCTGTGATGCCGCCCTTCTTCCGCAAGTTAAAGCTGTCTAAACTTAAACAAGTTGTTTTCCTGTATGTATCTCTCTAGAATAACTTATCTGAAACATAAAAAAACAGAATATAAAGCTCTGAAGGAGGTGGCGCTCCTTTATATGTTCCCTGCCGAGTTATCAGTGTCTCTCCTGATTTGTTTTCCCATGAAAACCTTCACACACACAGCGACCGGACGACTGTTCGGCCTTGTGGGAAATCCACCACCAGCGCAGCCACACGCGGGTAAATAATCACATCATCTGTTGGCTCACAGTCGTGACGCATCTGCAGGACATTTATTGCTCCACTGGAGTCAGAGATGGAGTCCTCAAGTGGAAACTGTGAGATCGATTATGCTCAGAGATGCGCAGCATCTGCGTGAGACTTAGAAATCAAAACAGAAGAGAGAGTTTAGAGAAATCTTTAGTCCTACACAGTATCTAAAGGAGACCAAATTCAAAAAGCACAGCTTTGCTTTGAGAGACGGACGCAGTCCACTGCATGGTCAGCAAAGAGACAAAGGGATCAATCTGGTCGGAACGAAAGCGTAATCTGATTTCACTTCTTCCAGGAGCATCAAGAGGAAAACATCTTTTAGCTCAAGATGAACGACGCAGACGATCAGGTATCTCTGGGTTTTTGTTCAGGAGCAAAGAGAAAATGGAGGTGTATTGTGCGGATTGAACCGAAAGGTGAAGATCTCGATGTTATTGGTCGATTTAAGTTCTTACAATCGTCTACGGTCACAAGCTTTGAGTAGTAGCGTCATGCTCTTGTGAATTAATAGGTTTGCCTTCTTTGCTGTGGAGACAAAATGGAATAAAGTTGTTCATGTTGGACAGATTTCATGCAGGCTGCCTTTGGATCGTCAATGAAGCTTTTAGCAGTGGCGCGTGTTTGTCAAAAGGCCAAAAGTGACGTTAGCCTAGCTTCTGCCGAGCGCTGATCAAAGGAAGAAGAGGTTCGGTCAAAACAGAGGGGGATGTAAAAAGACGGAAGTAAACAAAAAACGGCAACGAGAAGGTCAGTCTCAATCGGGGGTTTAGTTGTTTGAAAGCCTCTCGATGTGGTTCCATGTTAGCCGCTGATAAGCGAGAACTGTTGAAGGACATTTCCTGTCTGTGTTTACTGTGGGTGCTGCCAGAGGGAAAAGCGGCGATGCGGGGCAGCTATGTGTGTGTGTGTGTGTGTGTGTGTGTTGGAGAGTGATGGTGAGATGCAGAAAACAGATATCCGGATGTAGTCTCTTCTTTCTAGACATGTAGACTTCTGTGCCAAAGTATCTCCAGTCTTATAGTCAAATGTAAAAGTAGTAAATGAAAGAGCTATCCAATCCAACTTGGAAAAGCATTAGAGGTTTTTTTTTTCTTGGAATAGACTTGAATCTTTACTTTGACTGTAACAACGAAACATTGTACAACAAAATGTGGGTGTGTTCCTCCAAGTCAAAATAACGTCTCATACTTCACACTTCTATTACACCTGATAAGAAGTTAACTTTAAACTAAAATAATCATAAAAATAGAGGAGGTCAAACTGACCTCTAAGCAGCGTTTCAGTATTTCTCGGTTCTACATTTGGTAAGTGAAACCAAACTCCACTTTAGAAAAAAATAAAACAAATAAAAAGGTTGTCAATAGCAGCAAATTCACGCGGGTTGACATTGTCTCAAAATAATAATTTGCTTGACAATCTGAAACAGTGAAGTAGGAACAATGAAGCAGAAGGAAGGGCATTTTCCACAGGACTGTAAACCAACACAAACCCCCTGTTATCAATGAGTACCAAGATAAGAGGAGATTGTCTGGAGGACTGGTGCCAGGTTTGTAAAATGACTAGTTTTATCCACTGTGACCCACTGCGAAGGTGAGAGGTTATCTTTGTCCGTGTTCGTTATCGTGTCAAGCTGACGTAAGGATGAGGCTGCAACGCTTTCAGCCTTATAAGAAGAAGACAGAGTTCGTACGAGGTTTTTGTTTTGTTTGGTTGGGTTTTTTTTTTCCCAAAGCAGAACGAAAGTGAAGAGGTACTTTCCTTTCTGCGTGTTTCATTTAAAGCCCTCTGCCTCTGTGGTAATTTCCGCTGACTGATTGAGTCCAAATTCCAGATATCCCACAGTTAAAACTCATTGGCCTGCGGTGGGCAGGACTCCTTAGAACTCCACTACCTTTCTGTTCCCACCCTCCATCTTTTCTTTGTCCTTCATTTCCTGCTCCTCATCTCTTTCGGCTCCCCCACGTTGCTGCCTCGTCTCACCCACTCCACCCCCACCTCTTCGCCAATTTACCAAACGCATTCCTCCCCTCCCCTCTTCTGACATCCTCCATTTCTCCTCTCGGCGCCTGCTCTCCGCTTCAGCCGTCTTCGATGGAAGCCCGGCCTTAATCTCAATGGTCGAGTTTAAGAGGGCTTGAAAAGACGAGGGAGGCGAAGCCGTGAAAGAAAAGGCGACGCACGCTTGTGTTGGTTCTGCGTGCTCCAACAAATTCCCGATTGGTCATGTGACAAAAACATCAACAAGCCAAACGGAGAGCAGGAGGGAACACATGTCTCCTCCGGTCTGAGTAATCAATAAAGGAATGCAACACCGCGGTTTTCTCTAGTTTCCCTCACGTATTTCAAACATAAGAGGAGAAAAAGTGGGAATAGACCATGCAGATGTTGCTTTACGGTCACTTTTATAGGGACATCTGGGTTTTATTTTACATGTTACCCTTTCTACGGATGGATGATCAAATTAGGTGTGATTAATGCCTACATATGCGATGGGGATCCCCCCCCCCATCTCTTCGTGGATTTTTCTACAAATTGTTTGCAGAGAAATTGTCTGTTTCCTTTAACAGATCTAAAAATAAATGAATGCTGGAATTATGCTCCTTCACAAGCTATTTGCTGGCATTTGCAAATTAGCCAATCCCACTGTAAAATGTAAAAGTAAAGTGTACTCAAAAAGAAAAGTGACCTGAACTCATTCCAGCTTACTCTGTTGACTATACTAACTTAAACTTAGCAAAGACAACTTTCTACTGAGGCAAGTAATCAAACTCATCAGCAGCAAGTAACCCGAACTTGGAGTTATGAGTGAGCAAAACGCATTTGCATAACCAGCAAAAAACTCGGCATCATTCGGCAGCTCTCGTTGAACGCACATGCGCATTGGACACTGACGAGTGACGACGTGTTTGAAAGAAGCGCCAAACTGTCAACAATACGGCGGTTGCTGCAGCTAAGTTTTGTCACGGTAAGTCCCACTGTTTTTTAGCAAACTTATATTCGTTATCTCGGCCGTATAATTCATCCGTAAGTCCAGGTTTTGAGGTTAACTTTATGTGTAATGATTTAGCGATGCCTGGGACTAACGTTAGTCGAAAATATCATGTTTATTTAGTGGCAACAAGATGGAGCGGCAGAGCAAAAAAGCTGTCCGGGGCGCAAAACAAAAAAAAGGAAAAGGGATAAGGATAAAGATGTTGGCGGGTTAAAAAAGCCGCTGTACTGTTATAGAAGGCTTATGATGAGTAGACTGCCATAGGTGGGACAGCTGTAAACTGTAGGAGAAGCAGCCATGATGAAGAAGTGTAGGGTCACCAGATTTGGGTTTCTGAAAAGGAGGACACTTCTTTTTTTGTTGGGGGGGGGGTAGAATCGGCGGACACACATGCGCCAACGGGGGGGTGGGGGGGGTAGAACCTGCGGTAGCACAAGAAATCGGTAGCACATGTGTGTACATGTGCTGCCGATTTCTTTGCCATACAAAGAAACCTGGAATGGAGTAGTGGAACGGAGTGGCAATGTAATCACAATGCACTGTAAGCTATGTAATGTGTTTTGAGGCAGTTGACCAAAATCCCTAACGATTTTTAAATTCCCCCCAGACATTTTTTTAGGTCTGAAAAGTAGGACATGTCCAGAAAAAAGAGGACGTCTGGTCACCCTAAAGAAGTGTTATGTTGATATGTAATTGTGGTGTTACTTCTATTGTTGTTAGGACTGCGAAGACCCAGAGGTGTCTCACACCCCCATTGGGATCCTGACCATCATTCCTGAGGACAGGCAGGCCTCCACTGACTCACTGCACCTCCAGTCTTCAAGTACTGCCATCATTTTGGGAGGAAGTCTTGTCATGAATGATCTTGGGAATCTTCCACATGCCATGTGTTTGCTCTTTGGACTTATTTATACTCTGAATTTGGAGTACCCTCAACAACTGAAGTACACCTTTGACCTCATCCAAAGGGTGCTTCTGTCACTTGGACATAAATCCCTAAAACCAAAAATACAATCACTCAAAAATCTTCTGATGCAATGAGTGAATGTGATGTGACATTATGGATCAACGTTGATACCTTTACCCTTATTGGAAAAGTGATTTTTATTTCTTGTTTGATTCTTTTTTTGTTGGAGAGAGCATCATTGCACTTGCAGACTACTAAATGGTTTTATGTTAATGAGGAGAAACATTACTTCACTTCACTACTTCACTATTTACTTTATCAATGTTATGATAAATGTTGGGCTCTAGTATTGAGAATTGAGTTTTTGTTTCACACCAGTCAACAAAGACATTTAAGCAGGGATTCTCAAAGTTTTAAAGACTGAGGGCCATTTGAAGGATTCAATATTAGATTGAAGGCTACCCTAGAAAAAAAGTTGTGTCATTTTTTTTCCCTAAAGTCTATGAAAAACTTTGTTTCCAGGTTAGTGTGTATGTAACCACACTTGAGAACCTTGTATTTAAGGTAAACTTGTTTAATTATTAAACATTTTTTCCCATTCAAACTGTTGTCTGTTGGCTCTTCGTTCCAATAACTTAACACTTTTGGTTCATCTTACTTGAACATATCAAGGCAATTGGTTTCCTGATATTTTGCAAGTAATGTGAACTCTTAAATGTGTAAGTATAACTTATTTTTATGAGTACTGCTTAATTGACATAACTCACAATTTGAAGTAGTCATAATTGACATTTTATAGTTAACTTTACTAATGATTTTGAGTTAACGGCACTCAGGTTTACTGCCTTTATCTGAGTGGTCTAAACATAGTTATTTATAGCAATAACACCTTAAAATGAATTAGCTACTTTACTTGAAGATTTTGAGGCAATCGGTTTCCTAACTTTTTTTAAGTAAAGTGAACTTATTACATTTTACAGTGCCAGGAACACAATCATTTTCCTTGGCGCTGATTGGCTTTACCCCAAAAAAGCGTCAATAAGGAAGATTGAAGATATTAGCTTCTGTGTTACTCCTAAGATGGTTTACAGTTTGCATATTCTTATAACAAGCAGCTATAAGTTATTTTTAGATTGGGGTGTGGAGTATTTGTGCATTTCAGGCCTTTGCAGGAGAAAGTGGCACCTGTCTTGTGTCGTCATATTGTGAATTAATCACTTCCTGTTGGGTCTAAACCTCGAATAACAGTGGGGTTCGGTTATAATAATGTAGAAAAACACAAGTAGGAGGAAAAAAAATACATCCCTATTTGAGTGCTGCTATCACTATTTCTGCTGATTTTGCTTTTATTTATACTTTACTTCAGATCACATCAAAACAAAATGCAGAGTTTCAAAATTGATTTCACTGATTCAAACCAGCCATGGAAAATTATAATTTAACAGCGACCAAAATGTAGTTTTTATTTTGTTTAATTCCACCAGATTCACTCAGATGTTAAAAATTGCTTAAACAGAACCTGACTGACGACACGAAGTAGGCCAGAAAAGATGGTTTGTTTGTTTTTTACTCTAGAGGACAAGAGGAGGGCCTCAAAGATGGAGGGGAAAAAATCCCTGACATCTCGAGGCATTCAGAGCAACATCTAAGGCTTTGGGATTTCGGCGAGACATTCTTGAACCGTACAAGAAGCGGCCATCCTGCCAAAGAAGCAAAGAACTAAAGCTCTGCAGCTGCCAAAATGAAGCACCCTTTTCACTTTTACCAAAACGTGGGACTTATGAGACAAAAGCTGAGCTTTTTGGAAGATGTGTGTCTCCTTCCATCTGGAGCAGAAGCGGACAGGATTTCAGAATCATCACGCCGAACGAGAAGCTGGTCAAAGACCCAAAGCAAACCAGCGGCTTCACCTCCGGACGGCTTGTGTGAACTAATAAAGGTTTTTGCTGTGGCCTAATCAAAGTTTAAACTTAAATCTCAATGAAATGCCTTGTAGAAACTTCAGACAAGCCTCCGGTTTGACCAAGTTGGACACAGCACCGCGTCAGTGCAGATGACTAACTTTTGCAGCGTGGTAGGAAGTGGAAGTGGTCAGTCAGATGTATTGTGGGGATTAAAGTCCTTCCTACACACTGAAGACAGAAGCCAGGTCTTGCTCTTTGAGCCCCCCTCCCTCCGTGTGCTTTGAACTGAGTCCCTTTTTTAGCTGTTTTGAGGTAAACCGCATCTCACTTCCTGTCATTGAGCCAACATGTTGTCTCCTTTCAAACGGGGAACTTAAAAAGCAAAAAAAAACACCCAACTCTGAGCCGCCTTGCTGTTTTTTGAGGAAGCTTGCGCGGTGAACAGGAAGTTGCCTCTCAGTCGAGAACCGAGAGCCGGAGTTTTAGCAAGGCAGCGACGTCCACTCGACTGGTTGAAAGTATCAAAAACATTTAATGGTTCAGCAGCCCAAGAGTTACTGCAGGCCTTTGTTTTGTTTTGTTTTTTCCTCCACCAAATGCCCATTTTAGGCCGCCGTCGACACAAAAACAAAAGAAGTGCGTAAAAGTCCTACACTGACGGTCTGTGAAGCGAAGCAGCTGTGGCCAAGGGTGAAAAAAAGAAAAGAAAGTGGGGGAAGCATCTCGACCATGTGGTGCAAAGGTTCACAATCTGGCTGCTTCAACTGAGTTAGATAACGGCCAACATGTGAGGAGAAAACGTCAACAGAGGGGAAGATAGAGGTGAGGGAAGAAAAAAGGGGTGAAGGAGGAAAAAATAACAAAATGATGTAACATAAGGGAAGAAGAAAGAGGCTGCGAGCTTTACGTTTCTTTCCTCTGGCGTTCTCTCATTGCATTGCGATGAGGAGAGCGACAGCTGAAAACATGAGGCCTCGGATTTCAGCACATGTTGCCTTATTTGGCGTCCCAGGAAAGAGAGGTGGAGGGCCGGGGGGAGGGAGGGAGGAAGGAAGGAAGGAGGCGATGAGGACCAAAATTCCACATCAGGTTTTTATCAAACCAAGACTGACGCGGAGTCAGCAGCAGCCACTCAAATTCCTGAAAGCTCAACGATATCAGACGGCGGTCGGGGTCCAGGTTTGAGCCATCTCTCTTCCCGTAGAGGGCCTCTGTGCGTGTGTGTGTGTGTGTGTGTGTGTGGCCCTCAAAGCACAAACAGTTCATTTTGACACATAAAGGCACATTGAGCTGCTCACATCTGACAAAACAACCAACAGGAAGCCAAACAGACACTTCCTTGTCTCCGCCGCACTTTTAGCAGCAATAGCCGCCCCCACTGTTATCAAGCCTGGGGGGGTCGCACTTCCTGCCTTTCTGCAGACTTGAATTCGCTCACAGAAGGATTCTGGGTATAGTATGATGAAGCTAGAATAAGCCCCGCCTTCCTCCATTTTTTGTCTTTGTTTTGTCCCCGCCCACTTGTTTCAGCAGCAGGAAGTCAGCTCTCCCACTTCCTCCTCGCTCGGGAGCAAATGCAGAAGTGCGGACGGCTTCGCGTCGGGGGGGTAAAGGTCGCTCTCGGTTCTCCATCTGCAGCTCCTCTTCGTCTTCTTCCTCTTTGAAAGAGAAACGTCAACTGCAGG
The DNA here is from genome assembly GCF_019740435.1 of Gambusia affinis. Classification (NCBI taxonomy): domain Eukaryota; kingdom Metazoa; phylum Chordata; class Actinopteri; order Cyprinodontiformes; family Poeciliidae; genus Gambusia; species Gambusia affinis. Next base: position 13,854,150 of record NC_057891.1, on the reverse strand, counting down.
ACCATTTTCATTGCCAAGTGTAAAGTGGCAAAAACATTACGGTTTATATGTTCGGCGAACTGAGGAAGCTTCGGAGCAACGTCCTCGTAGAGGGAGCTAAATCTACTGGACAATGAGCACCTGAAAACTGCTTATTTTAAATCTTTGTCTTAATACTTTGACACCGTGGATACTGAATTGAATTTGGGAGCTTAATCCATCATCTTTAGGCATCTAAAAGAGCAAAAATAATGACAACAAGATGTCACATATGTCAATAAAACTCATCAATTTGACCCAGAACAAGAAGAATGTTTAATGTAATTTTCTTGGCCCTGCAGAGGTCAGTGAGGGGAGGAGGAAGGGTAACTTTAGAGCTCTGAACATCCTCTATATGAACTGTTTAAACTGCAAGGGAAGAAGACAAACAGAACCGCAACATCGAAAGCAGAACCAAGCCGGCGTTCTGTTGGGTCCCACCAAACAACAGCAGCTCACACTGCAGGGCGAATAGAAACAAGGCGAATAGCACGGCTAATTTTCACCAACGTCCCCGTCTCAATAATCACAACATTCCTCATGGACGCCTGAAACAATGGCCGCCCTCTCTGCCCACCGCAGTGATCCTACGGTTAATGGACAGAGCGGTGTGGCAGCACGCTGTCCTTGGACTGGGCAGGTTATCTGGCTGGTTTCAGTGTAACAGAGGAAAGAGACGGCTCACATTCTTCACCGCTGACATCATGTGTGAAGGTCGCTTTTGCCCCGTTTGTACACCGGAAGGTCCAAATCTGAGGTGGGTACTGGGTCGTTGTTCACCGGACATTTAGCATGAAAATATGTAAATAATAAAAATAAATAAATAAAATGAAATTTGCCCTTAAAAAAACATGTGATTTCTGGTGAGCAGCCAAACCTTTATTTTCACTTAAAATGTGTCAAAAAACTAGCAACTCTTACTACTGTTAAAGTGCGAGGAGGAAACTTTTTCATTCCAGGAAAGGCCAGACTTAACACCATCTCTAAAAACAACATGAAAGTCGAAGTAGAACTGGAACCAAAACAACCCATGAGAATCAGTCCCACGATGTGAGGTTCCGGGCCTAGTCAAAGCCCAGGTCCTGATCTCAAACGTATTTCCCCAAAAGCCAAAGACGTGTTTGTCGAAATATTTTCTGCTTAATCCATAAAGTAAGTCGGTTTTTTTTCCACAGAAGCAGATTTTTAAAAAAGTGTCACTCTGTAGACATTTCTTATCCAATGAGTGAATTCTTTATTGGGATGTTCTTTTTTTCTTTTTTTTTTGTGAAACTAGTGTTTATTTTGTTCCCTGCCTACCATCCGGGAGAGACGCTCACCTTATCTTATCACACTGGAATGGAGAGTTAGGCCAGATTAAGAAATTCCTGCTCTGCAAACGGCAGCTGGTCCATCCTTCTCCAAATATGGCCACACGCTGCAAGACGCGGGAAAACAAAGTCGAGGTGGGAGCTGCAGATTCGAGATTGTGTGTGTGTGTGTGTGCGTGTGTGTGTGTGTGTGCGTGTGTGCGCATCTTCCGCGTGAGCGACCGAGGAATGTTCTCCTGTTTTCCACCGGCCCCGCGAGAAAAGACCTCTGACCCCAGGTGGGCTCCTGGAGCTCAGGCAGCTCGGACTCTGAAAAGCGTTCAGAGCACCCGCTGCGCAGCTTGTTCCCACTCACAAAGATCGTCTTCGTGCAGGCGGACAGTGAACTTTCATGTATATGGATCTTTACTCTCTTCTTTTACCTGACACGGTTAATTCATCATCCAGATATCGACACGCACGCACAGTTACACGGACGGACACACGCTAAGCCGGGACCGCTAATGAGCTGCAACGTCCACAGATCAATGAAAGAGGACAGCAGATGTCGCAGCAGGGAGCCCTCCTATTGGTTGGCTGTTGTCTGCAGCCAGCAGTACCACACACACACACACACACACACACACATCACTAATCCGACAATAGCATGACTGGCTTTTCCCGCCATGGGTGAGTTAATACTGTACAATGAGGGACAGTGACAAAGAACCAGGCTGAGGATTCGTTTCTCAAAGTTTCAGAAGATGGGAGTTTGCTCTTGTTTTTTTAATTATTATTATTTAACTTGTTCATGCATTTATTTTATTTCTTTTATTATTATTTGTTTCCTAATTAACTTTGCAAATTGATTCTTCCGGCCAAACAGGTGGCTGCCCAGGGCGGCATTATAAATGGGGACGCAATAATAACAAATTGTAAAATAAAATCCATCTGTCATCTAGGCCTTAAGTATTTTTTTTATTGCTTATGCTAACATCTTTTTGCAAGCCTGCGTTTTATTCCACAAAATTTCTTGCATTTTTATTGGTCGAATGGTGGCAGAGGGAGGGGCTTGCCCAAGGTGAGAGTCGCCATTGGCCGGGTAAGAATTGCTAACATCATTCCTGATTTGAAAAAACTTTGAAAACATTTTTTAATCCAGACATTCTACATAAACAATCAATATATGAGTTGTTTCATTGTGTGACTTTTGTCATTGAACAGTGCAGCTGCTGTCGGTCATCGCTTAGCATCCATGCATGTTATACAGGTCACAAAACACAGGATGCAGGATCTCACTGCCAGCATATCTGACATATTTCCCCTTTTTTTCTTGTTGTTCTAGTTCTTCTTCTTCTTTCCACCGACTGTAGCCACAAAAATCTGACGAAACAGAGCTGACGCAGCCTCAGCGAAAATGTAGGCAAATAAACCGCAGCGAGAAACGCAAGTAAAGAGAGTTAAAAGAACGATGAAAACGAGCCAGGAAGAATCCATTAAACCACTTTACTACTATAATCCCCCTCCCGCCGCTCAACAGAGGCTGCGCACGCCGACTGCAACACAAACAAACGCTTCATTCAGGACGCCCAGAGACTTAAACATCACCTTTAATACCCACACAAAGCGCTGCGATGACATAAGTGCAACAGTGGCAGCAGTAACTCCCCATCTGCTTCCCGGGAGCGGCCTAACGTCTGAGGAATGAACGGGAAGCAGGAGACCAGAAGGAGGAGGAACGTTCACAGGCCAGACTTTGAGACAGAAAGGAAAAAGACAAATAGAGGGCCGATTTTTGTTGTTGTTGTTTTTAAAGCGGTGCGTCTGTGTTTGTGCACGGACCTGCGCAGGATTTGTCTGCGCCTCTCTCTATATATGAATGCGGGGATTACATAACATGAGGTCTGATTGGCTGCCTCCAAGCATGATAGCCTCCATGGACGCATCACAGTGGATTAAGGGAGGAATATTGGAAAGCTGCGTTGAGGACAGGCGGTCCGTCTGGCTGAGTGCTTTCTCCGTCTCTTGGGGGCTGCATTGACATTTCTCTCAAATGAATACAGTGAAAGCAAAAAGAGGGTCAAACAAGGACATTCATATTGGGGGGTTGGGAAGAGAGGAGGTTAAAGGGCATAAAGTCCAAACAAAATAAGGAAAGCTACAAAATGCTCTATAGCTTTTCTTGCAAAAACATTCACTGTCTGATTTTTATGTTGTTTTTCCACACATTTTGCCACGTTACAATCATAACACTTTATTACGTCTCTAACATAAAAGTGAGCGGGAGAAGCTGAAAAGTGCGGTGTGCTTTTTTTATTTTTTTATTTTATTTTTTAGCTCCATTTGACCTGAATTGAATCTAGACTGTTTTGCAACGCCTCAGAGAACCTGCCTGACTGGAGGTGGAGTAAGAGGAGGCAGCACACAAATGCACACCGCACCATTCAGATTTATGGTTTTATGTTGCAAAAACAAATGTGCAAGATAGCCAAAATATGCTACTTTCTGCTACACTCTCATATCAAATCCCACTCAACTACAACATGCATGGTTATTCCTGAGAGGTAAAGTCCAGGAAATGGGATATTTCAGCACGTCTTTCAGCGTTTCAGCAGACATTTGATTTCCAAGCTTCAGGCCTCGGCTTTGAATCCAAGAAAAGGTCGCACCTTTACAGGGAATTTCTGACAAGTCTGAGCCACAAGCAGAAAGGAGGCAACCAACCAAACAATGCGGCAGGCCCGAGCACGCTTCATCCGACTCGCACGGCGGCGACTCACACACCCACTGTCTGTGGCGCAACGCAAGCCGAGCACAAATTCTCTCTTTTCCTCTGGGTCTGAGGCAAATCAGCGGATCAGCTCGTTTGGTTCGTCGCCATTGATTTTCTCAAGCCATCTGCTCAGATTTGGCCCTGGCAAACATTTCCATGACAACGCGGCGTTAAAAATTGGAGTCTTATTTAAGTCTGTCTTCTGCTCACACGGTGGAAGTGTAAAAAAATAACTAAATAAATCAACAATTTTCCACCAGAAAGAAAGAACAAAACAAAGAGAAAGAAAAATTAAGCCTCTGAGATTCTTCTGTTTTAAGTTTCATAAGGAGAACCACATTACGGTCATTTGGATTTAGAGGAAGTTGACACGGGAGGTTTTGAATGTGCAAAGCCGGGCCAAGCAAACAAAACAGAACATCCCCGCTGCCTCTCGCGTTCCCATAAAAACAAGCCTCTCGACTTTTCTCCGCGAGCCAGATCCGCTTTCCTGTGACCTTTTCGCTCCCATTTTAACCTCCAGTTTTCAGTTCCTCCGAGCTTCGTGTAGACACTGCGCTGTTCCACAAAAAGCATCTGACCACTTGTGAAAGATAAAGTGTCATAGTTGTTTAAAAAGAGTGTGAAACACATATTTAGCCATGAGCTGCACAGACAATGAGCAGCAGGGGTGAGGCTGGTGTCCTGTTTCAAATGTGAGCACGGCTAATAGTGGGCCTCTGCACTTTAATTTGCTTTTGTTTACACTTTGTAATAGGAGATATAAATCCAGCGCCTTCCAGTGTCACCCAAAACTAAACTCATTCACAGTCCAGGCTTGTTCTGAGCCCTAAAGCCGCAATTTTAAGCAAATATCCAATTAGCTAAATGGTAGCTGGAGAAAGACGAGAAGTTAGCATTTAAGCTAACCTCAGGAGCAAGCTGAAGCATACGGGAAATGTCTCCGTCCGTTGCTACTGTCAGAGCGGGGGGAACTAACGTAAGAGAGCATTACGTTACCGTAACGCAAAGCTAACATAAGAGTTAGCTTATGTTAGCTAGCATGGAAGTGTAGAGCGCCTGGTTGAGAGGAGCATAATACAGGATATTTGCAGGAAAATACTAATAAGTTTTAAAGATACTTTATTTGCAGCACTTTCAGTTAGCATGTTGCTAAACAAGTCAAATGTTACACAATTTCCTTAGTGGGCATAGCAAAGCAAAAATACAAAATGCAGAGAAATAAGTTTCTGTTAGCACGTGTGGCTAATATTTAGGATTTCGTTTTGGAGTTGAAACACTTTAAGCTAATGTGTTCACACAAACGTTTCAAACAAATAGTGCACTCGGATAGCCATGGCAATACGCTGTTTATTCATTTTTAAAGTGGAAGATCTCTATCTATAACGTCAGCTGTTTCCTCTCCGCGTATCGTTTCCGTGTCCTTTCTGTGACAGCAGCCTGATGACGCAGTCAAAATGTCAGTGGGACACATAAATGCCCAAAATATGGGTGAGTTCTGTCAAAACGCTGCTTTGTACGCCATTGGGGCGTCTCAACCAGCATCACTCGGTCTGTCAGTCGTTGGTTATGTAAGATCCAATCACAGAAAACCTGACGGGACACGCACGCCTGTCAGAGGAATCCGGCTACCATGTCCTCAGCTACAGCGTGATCAGCATGTTGTCAGATTGGATCAGTTTGTTGTGGTGTGATATTATTTCTCCCTTGACAGGCTGGTGGTTGTCTGTGGAATCACAAGCAGCAAAGATAAAACCTGATCAAATGGTTCCGCAATTAAATTCATTTACCTAAACTATGTTAGCAGGGTAGCATAATCTTTTTTTACGGGCTTTCAAAAGAGAACCATCACACTTCCCCCACCATGCTTATCAATACAGTTAAATTATTCATCTTTTATTCACAAATAACCCAGAATGCCACTGAAAAGATTTATTTTTTATGTACATTTTCATGTAGCATTAGCTTAAAGAGACTTCATGGAGTCGAAGAATGATAATATCTATCTGAATATCTGGCAGAATTTTATTGTTCTGAATGATACTTTTCATCACAAGTGATCATTCATCCATAAGTTGGAATACAGGCAGACCGGTTCTACAAAAGAGGCTTTTAAATACACATGTGGGGTGCTGGTTTGTAAGGGAACACTCCTCCTGATTTTCTTCTCTTTTCAACCAAAACTCCACTGTATTACTCCGAAACGATATTCAAAAATGAGCTTTGTGGATATTTGTGTGTGTTTCTTGGTATTACTGTCACACAGCCTCATTGTTACTACCAGCACAAGTTGTCCTACTTATCAACACACACGCAGGACTTTGCGCCGCCCCCTCTGGCTAACAGGCTAATAGCCGCTTCCGTCACCCAATGAATGTGATCCAGGCCTGAAATGGCGCACACGTGAAATAATGACAACCAGTTTTTTTCCCCCGTGGTGTTCACGCCCTCGTGCGACACCACTAGCTTGTGAGCGGCCTGTGAGGGGGCGCAGGAATGTTCAAGGCCGTCAGTCTCTCATTGTCTTCCTATCAGATGCCGGAGACGAAGACAGATGCTACATTGTTGGGAAAACTCGAGGTTTCTTTGGACTGGATCAGCATCACATCCCATCAGACCGTCAGCGCAGCGGAATGCTTGAAACTCTTCACCGACTCACACAGCGCCAACATTTGTCGTGTTTTCGTTCGCTGCTCTCAAACTCAAATGTGCGCAACCCAGACATAAGAGTTTGCATTTACAATGTTTGACTCCGAATAGAGGTTGATTGCTAAAGGCAGGAATACGCAGTGACATTTGTTCTGCCAGCAGGTTCAACCAGACACACTAACACGTTTTGTTAGTAACACAAATCCCTCAAACACAGATTAGACTCACGATTACATGTGGGCTTTTCATTGTTGTCGCTGGGACTTTTTGTCTGTTTTCATTTGATTTTAGAGTGTGTTTGCTGGCTTTTATTAGTAATTATTAGTTCAGTATTGTTGAGCTTGAGCTTAGTTTTTATTCGTTTTAGTAGTAGTTTTTTCATGCGCTAGTTAATTAATTATGAATACATCAATTAGTACGAATCCCCAACAGAAGACAGTTTTCAAATATGTATTCATAAACTGCTTGTGTGAGTGGAAAAAAAAAATCACATCAGTTTGAAAGGTAATAAATAGAATCATAAACAAAAACTGAGTGTGTTATATCTATACTTTCACTATGTCTTAGTTTTATAAATGCGCGATATTGTTCCCCATTAGTTACCATTTTTAATCATTTCAGTTAACAAAAACAATTTCTCAATTAACCCTAACCCTCAAATAACAGAATAAATTTGTAAGTAGTAAAACACATTTCCACAGTAGTTTATTTGTTACGGAGAAAGCTAGACGCACGTTTCAGTTCTCCTACTGCTACAATCTTAATTACAACAATGTAGCTGTGATGAAAATGAGTCCACGAGGCATTCGGACCAGAAAACAAAGTATTTCAGCAACGAGCAGAGGGCGTGCTGGCTCAGGTTCTGGTGGAGCAATGAAACGCAATCCGGGCAATTTGCTCAGAGAAATGCAGCAGATCCTGGACGCTTTTAAAGAGCTTTCAGATGCCAAAACACAGCATGTAATACGAGGCAGGTTTTTACAACATGGACATGTAAACATGGACGGCACCTAACGAAACACAGTTAGCTTCTACTGTACCTCAGGACAGCTTTAACACGATAAAGTCATCTTTTCATAAAGTGTTGGAATCATAACCTAAAAGGCCTGGGCAGGAGATTCAAAGGAGAAATCATTTTTTTATAGCTACTTCCTGGGTCAGTAATTACACTTGTGAAGCTAAATGTGGGTTAATCCTGCATGAAAGCCCTAGAGGACGCAAAAGAAAACTATATTCTTGAGCCATAATGGCATAGTCAAAGTCCAGGCCAAGATCCAGCTGAGAGTTGGTTGCAAAATATGAAAATTGCTGCTCAAAAGTTCAAACTGGCAGAATTACGACCATTTGAACCGCATTTCTCGAGAACCGACATCACAAAAGTCAGATTGGTTGAACAAATGTGGGTTCGATTTCCAAGGAGGATTTCCATCGACAAACTTTTGTCTTGCAATGAAAAGACGAAAGTCAGCTCTGATGTTGGTATGGTGTGCCTAATAAAACGGCCAGCGAGTACAGAGTGAGGAGGGATTTCCTGTTCGTTCTGCTGCGACGTGGAAACCCGTTTCACCAGTAACAGTAACACCGCGGCTCATTAAGTCTAATCTCTCTCTGCTTGTTTTCGTCACTTTCCGAGGATTTAGCTGCAGCCCCATTAGCGTGCCGCACAAGAACGGCGAGGCGGCAGCGTGACTCACTCCCAGAAGGCAACAAAAGGCGATGCAACGGTGAAAACACACTTTAGACTTTCTGCAGCATCAGGAATCCCATCTATCAGCTGAGGGTTGTTTTTCTTTTAGCTCCTGGGACTGTGGATACTTTTGTGTTTCTTTCTTTTTTTTTTTTTTTTTGAGGACTTGTTTTGGAAAGGGAGGGCCTGTTTCTGGGAAATAACCTCACTCTGACCTCTGAATAGTCGGGGGAGGGGTCAACAAAGGCGGAGAAAGAAGAGGATTCTTTCACATCCACTCGTCCCACTGAAATGTCCCCTCCTGGGTTTCTTATGTCGATCCATGCCTGCTTTGTTTGAAGCTTCCCATCGACCCTCAGGACTGGAGGAAAAGTCCCGCTTAATAAAACGAAAACAAGGTAAAGATTGAGCGGGACTCAGTCGGTTTGGCAGGAGCTTTGTGTCAAACACACACTCCTCCATGCTAAAGCTCACTCCTTTGCTTCACTCCAACACAATTCTGAAGGAAATCGGCCGAATCCCGAAGGATCTCGCCTCCTTCTTAAAGAGAAGCCACTGGAGAAACAATCGTTTATGATTATGTTTCCAGCCTAACTCTGTCCAGGTCTGGTCGCTACGCTCATCGACAGCTTAACAGATGGACTCTGACTCCGGCTTTTCTGGGCCAATCCAAACATTTACATTCCGATGAGGGCTCTTTCAGAAGATCAGCCCTGTATCTGTTAGTCCGCTTCTTTATTAGAGTGTTTGACCCTCTTGGTTTTCATTACACGCAGACCCACATATTAATAAACGCTGAATCTTTTCAGTATTCTGCTCGTGGCTAAGCACGGACTAGATTCGTCTTTTCTGTGGTTTTGGTTTCATAATTTGTACATTTAAAAAGTCGAATGCTCGGGAGTGAAACTCTCTTTTAATCATTGGTGAGAAATGGTGGGTTATGTCCAAACTTTGGTGAAATTTAGTGGTGTTCAAGTTATTATCTATCAGAATTATCTACAAGATAGAAGCAGGTAAATCGACAACTTTTACAATCGACAAAGATCAGTCAAACTTTAAAACTCACTCCAGCCGAACAAGTTCCAAAATTAGAAAACCACCCGGGTTTGTCTGTCAATTAGCAGCTAGCAAGTTAGCTGTGAAAGCTAACAGCTAATAACATTTTGTACTTTAAACAATGCAACATTACGTTCACTCGTGGAGGTTGTGTTTTGATGTGTGGCAAGTTAATTAGATAAAACTGTCAAAAGTAAAAATAAAATTAAAGAAAAACAAAAGTTAGGCGGCCATATTGGATTTTTAGTTTGCCGTTGGTAAGAAAACTTCAAGTCCAAGTCCTACTGTTTTGTTATGTAGTATTATGGTTCTTATGGTACTTAAGAACAATCTTCTGACCATCACTCCTCTGACCGTTTGAGTAAACCGGATACATTTTAAGACAAATATTCAAAACACACACTAATCTCAGGTTTTGAACAGAAACTCCTTGACGTTTTCTAAAAGAAGAGACCATGCCTTCCTGGATGACATTTATTCAAACATTACTGTGGGTCCAAGACCTAAATTTAAATTGATCATTTTAAAAAATCCTCAAGGAATCAAAGCTTGTGTTTCACGTTGCTGCCCATAAATTTGTTTCTTAATTCAGCCGCCACTCCACACAAAAGGCAACGCACAGCTGGGAAAAACGAGGCAGCTACAGCGCAGCACTGGCGCCGTGATTGCGGTCGTGCCCGACTTGGCGGCGTGCCGACTCGTAAACTCGGGGAGATTTCTTTTAGGGGGCAACTGAGGGCAAGAGGGAACAATGGGGGCGTGGGTGCCGCCTGGAGCTGGGCCCGCCGGCCAAAGCTGCCAGAGCCACTCGTGTGCCAGATCGGCAGACAAAGAGGGCAAGTCGGTACTCATCTGGGCAGGGGTCCAGTCCAACTTGAGACGGCAGAGGATTGTTGAGAGGGGTTGGAGAGAATGCAGGCACACGTCTGACCAGAGTTTTTGTGCGAGAAGGGGGGCCACGAGGGACAAAAAGACACAACGGCCAGCTGGCTCTCTGGAGGGGCATCTGGCATTCTTTTCACAAATGCTCGGTGCTGCAAAGTGGGGAAGTAACGGTATTGCAGGAAGTACAACTCAAAATCCTGGATCCTCTTTACACTCTGTGATTGCTATCATGTGTAACTTCTGCACAGTCACCCCCCATCGCGGGCCGCTTATTTTCACAGGAAGTCGCGGCTACAACAAGCGGGCCTGCCGCCCTCAAGCTTCCATAATTCATTAACCCGGAGCTCAGAACAAAGCGCTTTCACCTTTGATACTCACTTGGCAAAGGGGAGCGCAGCCGAGGCAAAGACTCGCACCCGAAAACAGGAAGAGCAATCACCTCCTTCGCTTCCTGGTGTGCTCACGGCAGCAGAAAACCTGCAAGCACAAACCCAGCTTCAGTGCAACTTCATGATGGGTCTCAGACTGCACATTTGAGACTTTTCTGTGTTTATACCCTTTTAAACTTGACCACGGTCGCTTCTTTTAAATGTATTGAAATTGTATTAAAAAGGCCAACCCAAGACAAAACCAAGGGCAACCAATTGTCACACAGCTAGAGTGTGGAGGAAGATGAAAACTTTTAGGCCTCCTTGTAAAGTTTTTGAAAAGGCAGAAAAATCACACAATATTTCCACTTTGAAACATGATGATGCAGTGAGAATCTAGTTCTGTTGAAGAGACAATGGACAGAACCAGCAGTTCTCCCTCTAAACAAGCAAAAGTAGCAAAGGAATGATTAGTTCAAGGGTGTCCAATCTTAGTCTTTGAGTCCTTCTTCTTCTTCTTTGATTTTACTGGCGATTGGCAAACAGCTTTTAGTGTGCGCTACCGCCACCTTCTGAATTGGTGTGTGAACCAGAGTTGAAACCTTCAATTCTACTGTAAAGTTCTACTTATAATGAGATTTGACTTCAAACAACGTGGAGAACGATGGTACTGCATGTGCTGACGTCACGGGAAAAAACTTATTCAGATGTGATTCTTACCTAATGGGATCACATTTCGGAATATCGACAAGGTCTTGTGGGCTTTCGTCATGGAAACCAAGATCTTTTAGGTGCACCACAATTCAGAGACGCCCGAATCTCACAAATTGCCGATTACCATCAGAACATGATGACATGTAGGAGGTGAAAATTCAGCCATTTGGTTGAGGTGTGTTTGTAAAGGTATCTCTTGACAACTGGAGTTGGAAACCATTCGCTTAAATCAAACCTAGTCAATAACCAAACCTAAATCCAGCCGATGATCTGTGGCTCCATCCAAAACACCCAATAAAATACAATGAGGTTGAGGCGAAAACATGAAAAAGCAGAAAGTAGGTTTTGGGGTATGACTACTCGTCCTGTTTGTCCGCTTGAAGAAAATCAGGTCTTCTTATCTTTATTGATTGGGTGTTGACTTCTGTTGCTCACACACTATCAGAGACTCAGTCTGGGTTTATGTACGATTCAGTACAAAGGACGATGTGTCTGCGGCAGTTATTTTTACAATGATGAAGCTGTAAACAGTTGGCCTGAGTTGTGCAACACGCGCCGACAAACAGAAACCGAAGCTCAACCCCCCACATCAGCTTCCCCTCTGACATTTATTTTCACCACAGGCCCCTAACGAGGGAGCATTAACGCTCTCTAGGCCGTAACCCATAAAACTGAGACGCGTTTGCTGTTCAAGAAGTCTGAGCATCGTCCCTGCCATGTTTCGTCGCTGTTCAGACAGCCCCTTAGCGCTTGTTGTCAAATCACGTCACAACTTTCCCAGCTCCGAAAACCATTTATAGTGCGACTTCTTGTCGACGTCTGAAATAACGCGTGTTGTTTGTTGTTTGGAGCCGCCCGACTCGGATAGCTTGCCTCCAAAAACAGCGGCTGCAGTATTAAGTGAGGGGAAGTGAAGTTCTTCTCCTTTTGAGGCGACCAAGAACACAAAAGGCCTTTTCATGAGCCACATGCTCGGCGCTGAAAAGCCTGCTGGGGCATTCAGGAGGCCGGAGAAGGCAGGATTCAAACCTAGCCGCGGTTGGGGCTGACGGGAGTCAACTTTTAAACTCTGGCTCAATTTTCTGAACCCATATAAGGGTAATGAAGCTCACGGTTATGTTGATTTCTGGTGGGAAGCGCAGCAAGGTCAAAGGTTGGCCGAAGAAAGTTTGAATAATTCAAAAGCTTTTAACTCAAGACCACAATCTCTTTTGAGGTTCCTCAGGGCATGGAAGTCACTTTTTCAACTTCTTCTCCAAAACAACAACAAAAAAGACATATTTAATAATTGTATAATCAGTGCTGAGCTCATTGACACAACAAAACTCCAAAAATGCCAGATGAGCTGGTGAGGGGAGGTTCTAGTTGTCTGGGTTGTCCTTGATTCTTAACCCAGAGGGAATCTGATTTCACTTCACAAAAATCAACCTGTCTTATTTGCCATCTGGAACTGTCAATGCAAAACTCTGCACCCCCTCAATCAGTCAACACAGTGTTAGCATCGTGTTGTGGTTAAAAAAAGCTTCATATATGCAATATATGATGAGGTGTTTATTATTCTTTTAAATATCATTTTAAGGTCCATATTTAGTCAATAACTGTTAGCTGCCATAAGAGAGTAGCATCCACTAACTAACTACTTAGCAATAGATTCTGATTAATTAGTTTGTCAAATTTGTTCCTTTTTCCTCGTCTTTTTCTTTATCACTTATCTGAAAAAAAAAACATTTCTAAAAGTTTGTTAGAAAATGTTAAGCTAATGCTAATGCTAAAGAACTAGAAAAATGCTAACGATTACAAAAATGTCCCCATCAAGTTTTTAGCCAACATATTTAGGCCGAAATAAAAACTCTGTAGTCAATTTCTTACATTTTTGTATACGTCCTAGTTTTCATTACACATTACTCCACCATGATGAACGGATATGATTTATTGGAGTCACAAATCCAGATTTTATTCTTTCAATCAAAAGTTTAGTTGATGTTTTAAAGTGGTTGGGAACGGCGTGGTCAAATGTAGACTGATGAACAACTGTAAACCACTTTTTCATTTTTTCATTGAACTTTGTAGAGAAACCGTCGCTAAACGCGACATGAGGAGCTTTGATAATCACTGCAATCCGCTCGTTGCCCGACTTTATGCCACATAGTTGCTGTTGGCCCTGTAAGGCTACCCTTGGCCCCTGGGTGACTAATCGCCATAAAAACGATCAGCCTTGCCAAAAAACACAATGCCAAACAAATATGAGTCTGGAGGTTAAGTGCAGAGTGGCGGCTGTCGCCCCAAACTCCCAACGAACTTTGCACACAAACACATTTCAAAGATCTCTTCACATTTTCCTTAGCATTTAACATGAATTACTAAAGCGGACGGCGACAACAGCCTAAGAAAGTGTTGTGAAATGTCACTTTGAGACACGATGTTTGAGTCATTTTCATATGATGTAACAAAAGGAGGAAGTTGAACCCAGAGTATCTCTAACCTCAGGGTGTCAGACAGACAATAATTTGTGCTTTTTTATGTTTGCAATAATAAACGCTCCTTTAGGCCGTGTTTCAGAGGAGAACAGAGAGGCGCTGTTAGAAACCGGCGGCAGGCGCTGGCAGTAAATTATCAGCGCAACTCCACCCTGATAACGCAGACAGAAACTGGCAACTCTACTGAGAAACGGCCTTCATTCCCGGTTTAATGTGTAAGCAGAGAAAGCAGCAGCAGCAGCAGCAGCAGCAGCAGCAGGAGTCAAGAGTCCTGCAGTTTTCTGTAATTACACCACAAGAATGTGCAGCTGAAATTCAAAATAAATATACAGGCTCCTTTCCAAGGCCAAATCATCAATCAGCGTCTGTGAAACAGCAACACTGTGAGATGAAAATGTGTCCCGAGGCGATTCACCTGCAAATTTCAAAAACCACACGGGAGATCAGAGTTATTAATCACAGATTCTGCAATAATCCATCCATCCATCCATCCATCCATCCATCCATCCATCCATCCATCCATCCATCCATCCATCCATCCATCCGTCCATCCATTCACTCCTTTCAGTTCACCAAACCACAAAATCCACTAAACGTGTTCCATTTAAATCTAATTTTACCTCAGCCCAATGTTTTCATAATCAGATTCTAATTCCTTAATAGTCCCAATATGAATATGAACAATTCCCATAAGTGTAATTTACAGTTAATGGAAAACCAAAACTCTGTTTCTCAGAAGAAAAAAAATAAATAATGTTGCATAGGATTATTAAAACAAGGATTCTACAACTTTTTTTTTTTTACACCAGATTTTCCTTCCACTCAACTTTTCATAACAATGCTTACATGCAGCACCGTGAAAAGACAGTTTCTTTCCATTTTTAAAAAACTGAGGGCTAAAAATATTGCCTTCCATCAGACAACAACTGGGGACATTTGAGGAAATCATCTCTACCTCTCCTCACCTCCCTCTGGAAATCTCTCCATCTAAACGCCGTGTGGGCACCTGAACGCGTCTTCCTGCTCCACGTCGCTGAGTAGGAAAGCCTGAATAAGGAGGTCACGGCTTGGCAAAGCTTGTTATTACCGACGGGCAGTAATTAAGCAGCTCTCTCCCGGGATTACTCAGGTAATTAACGCTCATGATCAACATTCCTGCAGCCGGGGAGTCCAACTGCTTTGTCCGGCCTGGACTTTCGCAAAGCTCATGCGCTTTTCCGTGCTGTTTGTGTTCTTTTTTTCTTTTTTCTTTTGCTGGTAAGTGGCTCACAAACACAGGAAGAGTGCCAGAAAGATTCACGCCTGGCCTGTAACGCGCGTTAGCCTGTTAATGTGCAGATTTCTCCCAGTTTTGATCTGGACCCTGAACTTGTGAAAAGGAGACATTTGGCTGCAGAGTTGAAACACGTCTTGGGTTTCTTAAAATGAGCAAAGCGCATTAAAAAAAAAGAATATAAATATTAATCTGGTTATATAATCCCTGGTGGTTGGCTCACATGTAAACTGTAACTTCATTTCATTAGATATATGTGGAAAATTTTCTCGATATTTTACTAATGTGAAAAAAAATCTATTGCCACGTTTCCATTAATAAGAAACGCGATTAAAATCACAAACATGCAGCGTCATCATACCGTTGGTTTGTGGCAACATCCGGTTGTTGATCACGTGATTTTTAATTCAGGGGTTCCGTTGCAGTTTTGCGAAACGATGGTAAACAAAACCATCGGAAAACGCGATTTTTATTTATCTATTTATTTATTTTGAAATTGGCCTGTTTCCATTAAGCAAATTTATTTTCTAAATGTGAATTATATGGTAAACGGAAACGCGGCTTCCAATTAAAATCAGCTCACAGACAGGTCGGAGAACAGTTTCTCTTCAGGATCAGTTTTTAAAGAGTACCTGACCGACAACACGAAGTAGGCCAAACGATCTCGAAGAGCAGCCGTTTGACATTTATCATTCTGGAAAGATTTACAAAGTCATTCCTGAGGCTTTGGGGCTCCAGTGAAGCACGACGACGGCCATTTCCCACACAGAGTCGGAGTTAATGATTCAACCACTGCAAAAAGACGGGGCAAAGATGGCTTCCAGAGAGAGAGAGAGAGAGAGACAGAGAGAGAGAGAGAGATCGGCTGACCAAAAAAAACGACACCAAAACACAGTTGAGTTAAAGCAATTCTGCAAAGAGCAATGGGTCAATTTATTCTAGAAGGATGTAAAAAAACTAATTTAAATGTGACCCAAAAAAAAAACATCACA
This sequence comes from Gambusia affinis, assembly GCF_019740435.1. Taxonomy (NCBI): domain Eukaryota; kingdom Metazoa; phylum Chordata; class Actinopteri; order Cyprinodontiformes; family Poeciliidae; genus Gambusia; species Gambusia affinis. The sequence goes on along the minus strand of NC_057891.1, from coordinate 13,837,969 downwards.
GCACTGAAAGTGTTTGAAAATAAAACCACCAAAAGAGATTGTTCATCCAGATATATATATAAATTTTTTTATTATTTTTTTTTTTGCAGAAATGTGCTGCGTGCACTGCGGTGAAGGCAGAAAGCAAAAGTGTAAACCATCTCCAGCGGAGGAGCTGCAGAGAGGCCCCGACCGGTGGCTGCTGTGGGGGAGGAGGAGGAGGAGGCGTGGAGCGACGGAAACGGCGAGCCTGTCACTCCTGAGAGTTGATATTTTCCTCTCAACAAGTCCGAGTGAGTCAGGCTGACACAGGATGAGCTCTGCTGTCTCTGCAGCTGCATCGATTCCTGTGTTGGTTAATGCATTTAGAAGCAAATGGGGCAGGAGGTGGGGGTGGGGGGGCTGTTGTTCAGACAGCATCGATCAGATCTCCACCTGGGGCCAGACTGGCAGAGCAGCTCAGTCTGAAACATGGGGGGGTAGACGGGGCACACCTGCTTCCTTCTCACCCTGATAGCCAGGCTGCAGTTTAGCTGCTTGATGTTGAAGCTGGTCTGCTGAACTGTGCAGCAGGCTTTCAACTAAACCCACAAAGATCTGATGTAATTGTTATTTATGCAAGTGCATGCAGCCCGTGGCTCCTGTTTAAATTTGCAGAGAGAGGGGATTTCTCGCTGCTTCTCTGCTTCCTGTCTGCTTTCTCACAGATATGAAAAAAGAAGAAGAAAAAAACGGCTTCTGTGAGTGGTTTTTGTTTCTTGTCACCTTTATTTCATGTCAGAGCAATTTGTCTCTTTGCTCAGGAATGTGCTGGTTTAAAAAAAAAGAGGAAAAAAAAAAATAAATAAAAGAGCAGTTTCTGCTTTCCTGCAAAGTCCGGATGGGGAACGACAGGTTGCTGTAAACGCCTTGCACAAAAAAGAAAAAAAAAGAAAGAAGTGTGGCGAAACTTTGAGCAGGCCTGTTTTTTTTGTTTGTTTGTTTTTTTGTTGCAGGAAACATTTTTTTTAAATTGAGTGGAAAGAAAAATGCGTCCTACCCCTTGTACTCTCATACACCTGAATAAAATCCAATACAAACAACCGAAAGTTTGAGTTCACCGAATTGATTAATCAGGTCAGGATGATTATCTGCAACTTGGCGTCGGCAGTATCATGCTGTGTTGTTGCATAAAACTGCAGCAACACAGTAAGAAACCCTAAAACCAGGGTGAAAGTTAACCGAAACACAACACCAGAATAGTATAAAACAAAACATATTCGAGTGCTAGAATGGCCTAGTCAAAGTTCAGACCTAAGTGAACTCAATAATGTGTGGTAAAAATGTGAAAATTGCCACTTTTCATCCAATGTGACTGAGTTTGCTCATGGAGACATTCGCTAAAAAGCCGTAGCTAACTCGCTGACTGGGGTGGCTAAAGCAAATACATGCCACACTAATCAGATTGTATTGGTCTACCTTATGAAAACGGCAACAAACAAATTGAGGTTTTGGATCGACGGCGAACAAAATATGCATAACTCCAGGAAGAGTGTTGCAAAGCACTGCTGGTGTAAATAAAATATTATTTTTGATCATAAAAGCTGTGGACGGTTAGTTTTTCTAACGTTTTTTTGTTTGTTTGTTTGTTTGTTTCCCCTCGACCCCCGAGCTCAACTCAACGTCCCAACTCCGGTTTCGGTTTCAGTATGATTGTCATCTGCTTAGAGAATCAGATCGAATGACAGTCCGAGGTCTCGGGCTGAACCCGACATCACCACATGTCGTCTAAAAAAGAAGAGGAAGCAGCAGTGGGGGAGCAGCTGGGCCTGGTGACCTCCAGCACAGCAGCCGGGCGAAGAACGCAGTCGCCTCTCTCTTTGTCACGCTAGACGTCCAAAGACAGCAGCAGACACAGAAAAGAAACAAACAAACAAACAAAAACATAGAGAACAGACAGAACAAGGAGATATGCTTCAGACAGGAAGCCAAAATAATGGCACAAACATCCATTTCCTGTTTGGGTCTGTTAGCATCGCTGTACGCCACACTGGCGGACAAAGAGAGGCGAGGATATGATTAATGCCAATGGCCAGGTGTTAGCATGCAGACAGACAGCAAATGTAGGCTCCTGAATGGGCGGTTGCCATGGAAATCCACAGCAGACGCAGCGTTTTGTCTTTGTCAGAGAGGGATGGTTGATGAAACCGAGTGCTCTGTGGAGCTATTGTTTTGTCATCTCAAGACGGCCAAACTATTTTTAATATCATTAGCTTGGGAAAGCAAATGTCGACATGTCAAAATGACGAGGATTTTTGTGATTTATTCCAGCTTCAATATCTTTTTTGATCCTGTCTCGTCATCTTGAAAAACAAATTTATTTCAAGATTTACCTATTTAAACCCTGTGCAACTTAATAGCAGTATATATATGTAACAGCATGCATAGAAGACACTTTTACACAAAGTTATCTCAAGATAAAAAGATTTAATGATTTTTCCAATTTTCAAGTGAAAGAACCTTTACTTATCGTAACTACTTCATCTCCAGGTAAAGCACCTTATCTTAGAGAATTATTGGGTATTTTCACCAGATAGCATTTTGTTAATTTGGCCTAGCAACACTTGCTAGCACCGATCACGTTTGGAAATTTACTTTTGTTATATTATGTTGAGGAAAATCCGAATGAAGCCTTTATTATGGTTTAATTTTCTTATTTGCTCAATAGAACATTTATTTTTGTTTGAGGTAAAATTGCTGCTAGCTTAGCGGTAGCTATTTAAAGTTGACCTTACAGGTCAAAGATAAACATCTTAAGATAACGGTTTGTTAATCTCTATATTTTCGCAGTCTTGCTTTAAAATATATTTTCATAAAGTTAACTTAGAATAAAGCATAATTTATGCCAATATTTTTACATAAGAGAGATTTTTTTTAATAACTATTCAGATTTCTAATAATCCTTAAATAATTGCCTGCTTTGGAGTTAACTGTCTCATCTCTGAGCTCTTATTTTGAAATATTTGCTAGATTTAAGTGATATAAATAGCTCCATCACCTCAGGATAAGGAGAAAAATAATATATCTTGAGATATTGACATAAAAATATATTTGTCAGCATGTCCTTTCTAAGTGATTCAATCCAGCAGATGTAGGAATATTTTAGCATAACCAGCAACAACGACAAAAAAGTTCCCTTTTTTAGGACAAAATGTGGTCAAAAGAAAGTATTTTCAGCGTCCGCTTCCGTCTTATAAAAGCTGAAACACAAGGATGTTACATCCATTAGCTCCCTGGTAATGGAGCTGCATTAGTGGGAGACTTCCTCTCAGTGACCGTTGATAAATCCTGCTAGTAACAAAGAAATGCCTTCACTGGAGGAACAATGCTGGAGGGGCCAGATGGACAAACACATCTAAATATAGACAAAACATTGGTAATCTCCCGGGTGTTCGAAACGCGCCAGCGGAACAGGTTTGATGCTGGCCGGGGAGACCGAGCATCCGACCGCCCAACCCCAGCAAGGCGGTGACTCAGCAGCAGCTGTTGCTATGGGTTACCAGGCAGGACAGGCTCAGTGCTGACACATCTGACCCCCACCAAACACCACCTCCCTGCGGCGGCTCCACCCTGTATCAGCTGCTCCCCCTCTGAAATCCACTTTCTCTGGAAGGCTGAGGAGGTAATCCCATCTGGGAGCGTGGAGCCGGCCGTCTCGCCACTTCCCCACTGACCTGCACGGCTACGCCGCTCTTCCCTCCCCCAGTGAGATTAATGCCTCATTAGGAGCATCTGATTTAACAGTAATCCACTTACACCGAGATTCGTTGACTAGCTAGTTTTCCCAAGATCAAATGTTGTTGAATGGATTGAAACTACTGTGTACATTTGCGAGATTTGGACTTCAGTACCGACATATCCTTGATAGCACTGGCGGTGCCATTACAAAAACAATTTGCTCCGCTAGAACTCAGTCCCGTTAAAACACCCAGTAACTCCCTTCAAATGTACAAGTACCTCTTAAAGCAGTGGTCTCAACCTGCAGTCCTCGAAGGCCAGAGTCCATAGTCTTACAAACTTGAATCAAATGGCTAAACTGCTTCACTGGCATGCAGTCGAGCTCTACTAATGAGCTAATATTGGAGCCAGGTGTGCTGAAGCAGAGACACATCTAAACGTTGAGACCACTGTTTTAAAGCAATGCCATGCTAATGTCATTAGACCTCGTAGCAAGTGGCTAATTTGGGACGAAGGCGGAGTTAATCCCCTGCAGGAGACACCCTGCGTTCTGGGTCAGGCCGGGATATAACGACCAGGCCAACAGGTGTTCAATGCAGAGTTGGTTTAATGTTGAGACCGACTCTACCTCCATGACACCAAAAGCAAAAGAATGCTTGTTGCAGGGCCTCTACAAAACCAAAGCATTGCAGACATTTGGTTCAAATGTTGAAGGAATACCTGCCATTGCAAAAATGCTAGCCCTTGAGGATTGGACTTTGGCACCTTTAGTTTAGCTTCGTTAGGACTGGCGTAGCATTTAGCCAACAAGTTGTTTGGGGCAGTCCATTTCCTTGATCCCAGGAAACAAGGCAGGCTTGGCAGAAGTTTACTCAACCTAATCATTTAGCAGTAAATTTGAAAGTCATGCAAGCATTTTGACAATGCAGGAAGCAACCTCCAGTGTGTGATGTAGCCAGAATGAGCAGTCAAAGAGTTCATTTTAGTAACAAATTCTTTTTATTACAACATTTCACGGTTTTCCCATTTTCTGGCAATGGTTTGTGGCAGAGTAACATGACTGCTGGGAAATTTACAAAACTCCAAAAGAAGTTTGATTAACAGTTCAAAGCAAACACAGAACCAGTTACCCAAACAATTTCCTCAACAGAGACAACTCGGGGAGATGGCAATACAAGCGCTTCCCTGAATCGCTCAGAAAACAAAGAGGGCCCAAGTGTGTTACAATCGGACCGCGACATAGGTCCATTTGAGCTTCTCCTAGATCAAGATGGAATCCGTTATTTTAATCCATGTATACATACATACAAAAAAAAAAAAAAAAAAAAAAAAAAAAAAAAGTGGTGACAGTATCAATTTTTGGGCATTTACATTTTGGCCAGCGTACGAACAAAGTTGTGCATTTCCGAAAATTAGAAGACGAAAAAAAAAAAAAAGAACCTGACGCCTCGGCTTTGGCGGAAAAGCAGCCACACGGGATGCTGGGTGGTGGTGAAGGTGCGACGATGATGATGATGATGACGGTGATGGTGATGATGAGCTTCCTGGAGCGCAGACCACGCCCCACGGTCCCCCAACCTGCAGGTAAGCATTGGCAGTCTCGGTGGCGTTTGGACCACATCAGAGCCCCCTCCTCCTCCGTTACCGGCCAACAGGACGGCGCACGAAGGTGGGAACTGGGTAGGGGGATGAGGCTGACAAAGGCATCATCCGTCCACATGGCTGTGCAGCTTGGTTATAGTCGTCGATTCATAATTTCGGTTACAGAGTTATACAGCTAAAAGAAGTGACTGAAAACAAGGCAATGCAGGAGGAGAAGGGGGTGAACAGTGCATGACGGGAAGGGAGGGGCTTCATGAGGCTTGCTTCTCCTGTTCAATGGCTGTCAAAGACAAAATAAAGAGATTTAGGGAACCTTTCCTGGCAGTAAATCTTAGAAATAAAGAGTCCAAAGCGAGAGCTTACTCTCTTTCGTAGGCAGGGGGTTCTTCTCCTGCGTCTCTGTCTTCTTCAGCTTGGACTTGTCGAAGCTGGTCACCTCTGAGATGTCGGGCTTGTCACTCATTGTTGCAGTTAGTCTAAGAGAAAAGGAGCAAAAAAAGAAAATAAATATATATATATGGAGAGTTAATTTACAGCACGTGCAAGAAACCTGAAGGGGGTTGGAGGAATAGGAGCTTGTTGGATATTAATGACGCATTTTCAAAATCCGCCCAAGCATGCGGTCTTGCTTTTTTATCAGGAAGAGGGGGAGGGAAGAAAGGGCGTTGCCTCAAAAGAAAAAAAAAAAATCTCAGCCAACAAATGTCACTTTCTCAGCTCGCTCCTTGTAACGTGCACGGAAATTAACCGCCTCCTTTTGTTCGCCTGCGGCTCAGCAGAGCCCGATTTCATCGGCATGCATCCCCCGCTGCCCTGCGCACACAGCTCGGGGATGTTGCACCCAAAGGGGGTCGGTGGGGGGTTGGTGGGGACGCACAATGACACCGAAGCCAGTCTTAGTCTGGCATTTACATAACAATTGGAGTTCCCATGCTGCGTCGACTGGGAGGACTAACGGGGAGTATAATGAAAAGCAGGGAATTCATTCCTTTTATTTAGAGTTCAATTTAAATTCAGAAGCTTGGTGTTTAGTTTGAGCGCGGATGGCAGCTGTGCAACATCCGCAAATTCACCAATCACGTACTTCTGGCGTCGGGGGTCGCAGTCTGAGGGAACCACCGCCCAGATTATCATTCAGCTTCCCCTTAAATGAAACAAACAAACTTCGGCTTCACCTTCAGTTTTGGTTTTAACAGAGAAAGTTGGGGGGAGATTTATAAACAGGAAATAGTCCGCTGCACAAGACTTAAGCAGCGGGTTGATAACGGGACTGAGCGCGTGCAGCTCACGCGCACACAGAGCAACAACAAAGAAAAGCAGAGACAGTGCGCAAGACAAAGCACGAATTAAGCTTTGATGTTATCTCATGCCAAATTATTATTATTTTTTTTACCGAATTAAAATGTACCACTGAAGCAAATTAAATACGTTTCCTTCCTAATCCAGTTGCATATTGCCTTACAAAATTAAAAATTAAAAAAATCCTTCCCCTCCGTCTTCATCAAATTCCAACATTAATCCCACTGCTTGGTTCCCCATAAACGCTGCTGGCACCACATAGGGGGGGACAAAGATGGGAGAAACAAGCCAAGAAGAGGCGCTTACCGATGTGCTGGATCACTGATGAGACTTCTGTGCTCGGTGGGTTTGCAGCAGTAGTGTTTGCGTCTTTGCGCAAGCCTCTCATATACTCAGAAATATGCTAATGACGTCTGACATCACCAGCTTTCCTCCCCGCTATTCGCTCGCCGTCGCCCTCCGCTGGACGAAAGGGGCAGTACGCTCTCCAGAAATTCCAAAAAGGGAAGCAAACGGGTAAAAAGAACGAAAGTACGTGGATTTAAATCTCAAAATGTGACCCAAAATGCTCCACACGAGACACGCTCGCTTTATGTCATCCGTTATAGTGAGGTAACTTATTAGTGTCAAAATAGAAGCGCTTAAAAATCTGTTCTTCCTGGTGTTTGGCTCGCTTCCTGCTAACTTGTGAACACTGGGCGCCACCTGGTGGCGACGAGGCGTACGTCTCCGCTTTAATTTTGTTCACACCCCGTAACAGTTGGGGTCGCAGAAGAATCAAATCTTAAGCAAAACGTTCATCACCAAGACAATTTATTTCTATATTCACACAATAATATGTGTAGAAATGAAACTTTTGCATTGTTAGTAGCCCACACTCCTTTTTAAAGCAGTTTTAGTGCTTGATACCTCTAAACATCTATCAGAGAAATAGAGGCAGAATATGCATGTTCCTCATACAATATATATATATATATATATATATATATATATATATATATATATATATAAAACCTACAGAACTGCACTTTAAAAACATAAAAAGTATAGCTTTTATTCCAGGTGTGTATTTAATTGGTTTATGTTCATCGAATGTGGAAAAATCTTTGCAGTTCCACTTATTCCTAATCCGAGTCTATAAAAAAATTATGCAGCTTTTTTTCCTGTCCAGTTTGATCATTTCCTGCATTTTTTTTTGGACATTCTTTCAGATTCCAATCCATAACTGCAATCAAATTCTGTCTTTTTTTTATTTTTTTTGCACCTTCATTACCTGCGTGCGACGCCACTTTGATGCAAACACGTCTTCAAACTCCACTTCCACGCAGGTGCAAAACGAATTCATGTCATGTTCTGTAGACGAAACGGAGGACTTGCTTCTCACGCGCAAATGAGAAAAATCAGACTCACGCCGGGATCAGTTTGCAATTTTCAGAGCTTTATTATTAAAAGAAACAGCTTTTCCTGTGGTAGATTAAAAAATAAAAAATAAAAAATCAGCACATTTCTTTGTTTTAATCACCTTTCAAGCCGCTTTCAGGCACACTGTGAAATCTGCCTTTACTCAACAGAAGTGACCCGTTACAGCTGTGGCAGCGACGGCGATTTACAACAAATAAGTCCCGGATTCTTAGCACTATTTAAAAAAACTAAACAAAAGCTTTGGGCTCCATCGCTTCTCATGACCTTTTCTTTTTTTTCTTTTTTTTTTTGGAGAAAGCAGGCGACGACGCGCCTGCCGCACCTCGAGTCGAGTCAGTTAGGAGAGCATTTTAGTACAATCAGAAGGATTAGATCAGAGAGGGGTCATGCTAACGTCATGACAGCAGCTTGCATTTGCTGTGGCTCGTAAAAATAAAAATAAAAATTAGGATGAAAACAAAACAAAACAAAAAGAAACAAACAAAAAAAAAAAGTGATGTCAGAATCCCTAATCAAGTCAGACTGCTGAGGAGACGCTTTTAAATGTTTGCGTCGGATGCCGGTGAGGAATGCACGACTGAAACTGGATTCAACAGAAAATTTAAAAGAAGATGCGACATGACGGACCACTTGGTTGAAGTGAAACTTAGAGCTAACAGGGAAGTCATAAATACAAACTTGGTCTTGTCTGCTGGGTGGAAATGTGTGTTGGTGGGACCGTTTTGGGACGAGCGAGGCCGTTCGGCCAGAAAGTGCCGGCCAGAGAGGCCTCGTGGGAGGAGAAACGCCGGAGGACGAGGAGGAGGAGGCTGGGGTTGGTTCTTCCTCACAGAGGCACGTGGCTGAAGAGATACGAAACTGATTCTCCGTTGTGGGTCCTCCTGATCGCCTCGGCCAGGATCATGGAGATGTCGATGACCTGGTGGGAAGCGCAGGAACCAGCTCAGTTCTGCAGAACACTTCCTAAAAAGCTTCACTTCCTCCTCCGGTGCGTTCACTGAGGCTCCGGAAACTACAACATTCAAGAACCGTTCCACGATCCACAAGGTAACTTTTCAAACGTTTCCAGCCCAACTTTGGAGATGAGAACAGCGCAAATTAACTCGAGAAGACAAGTTGCGACTCACCGTTTACACCTTGTGGTTCGTTCCTGCTGTTAATAACGTCGTCCGCGTTCCACAGCAGGGATGGAGCAAATTAAAATGTAACTAAATTTGTTGTCTCTCTCAAAAAAGCCAACAGTAATTTAATTTGACAGAAAATACAAGGAAAGTAAAAGAAAAATCACCAAAAAAAATAAATAAATTTCTCGCAGTTTTTTGGCTTTTATCAAAGAGACAGAATCCTAACAAACCTAAAATGAGAAGAATTTAGTTTGTTTTTAAAAAAAACTATGTGTCTTTATTAGGTGCATAAAAATATCTGGTTTCAGCAGGAAGTGACTCTTTCCAAATGACCCCTGGATTCAGACATTTGCATGAACTCATCAAAAAGACACTGGTTGGTACCGGTAAGAGAACAACGTCATTCACGGTCAAGTAAGTTCTGTAACGCCCTGGACTGAAACGCAGAGTTTTTTCTTTTTATTTAGGACGATTGGTGGCTAAAGTTCATCAAATGCAGAAAACTTGTGGAACCAAATCCAAAACGTTTGACTCAAGTTGAGGGAATCGGTAGGTGACCTTCAGAATAAAAACAGAAAACGTAAAACGCCTACCTGTATCTTTGGGCACGCCTTCATCTTCTCCTCCTGTGGGATGGTGTTGGTCACCACCACGGCCTCGAACGGCGCGCTGTTGATGCGGGAGATAGCCGGGCCGGAGAAGATGCCGTGCGTGAGGATGGCGTAGACCTTGGTGGCGCCGGCGTCGATCAACCTGACGAGCGACAAACCAACACGGCGCCTTTGAGAGAGACGTTCGGGGCGAGCGGCGGACATCTGGAGGACCTGAACGGGAGGGGGACCAACTTGTCGGCGGCGTGGCAGATGGTGCCGCACGTGTCGGCCATGTCGTCCACCAGGATGGCCACGCGGTCCTTGACGTCCCCGACCAGAACCATGCGGTCCACTTCGTTGGCCTTCTTCCTCTCTTTGTGGATGAGGGCGAAGTCCACGTTGAGGCGGTCGGCGATGGACGTCACGCTGCGCCAAACGCAACCAAAAGAAACAAAGAGCGACCCCCGAGGGCGTGTTAATCAGCTGTGCCGACGCGACGAGCAGCAGACCGTCTGCGGCGCCCTTTGACCCCGACGTGTCTTATCAAATCTGCTCACCGCTTCGCTCCGCCGGCGTCTGGAGACACGATGATGCAATTCTTCCACTCAGGGATGTTTTCTTTGATCCACTGCAGGACGGCGGGCTCTGCATACAGGTTGTCCACGGCGATGTCAAAGAATCCCTTCAGAACACACACACACACACACACACACAAAATAAAAATTATTGTAGAATTTAAAAATCTAAACTAATTTGCTAAGACAGGAGTAAAGAAAAAAAAAGTTTTCTCATTTTGGAGTCTACACTAGGGTTCAGCTGAACAGAAGGCAAAAATTACTCGACCTTTGACCCTAACCAGGCACTATTACATCATCACCTTTCTACATATTAATTTTGTCAGTCACTTGTTTGGTATTTCTTCTATGTGTAATCGGATATATTTTCTTTTAAGTAGAACATCAATACAATGAATTTAACAAGTTATTGATTAAATTGAGGCCAGAATTGAGAACAAAGTCAACGTCTTTTTTTCTTTCTGGACCTTAAATTATGAAGAAACCTGTGGAAACTTATAGAAAGTTGAAGAAGAAGAACTTTTTTCTTGTAAAAAACAAAAAAACAAAATGCGTATTAGTAGGGATTTGAGGTCTGGAAGTCTTTTTAAACTGAGCTAAAATTTAAAAAGTCTAAATTCTGTTCACATTTTGCTTGTGTAGTTTTTAATTTTTTTTCTCTCTCTTCATGTTCACATGTTCATCTGACAGGTTGAGCTCACTCACCTGGATCTGCGAGGCGTGGAGGTCCATGGTGATGATGTGGTCAGCGCCGGCCACCGACAGCATGTTGGCGACCAGCTTGGCCGATATGGGCGCTCGACTCTGAAACGAGATGGAGGGAGGAAAGAAGGAAAACGGAGGATCAGCGCTGGGCTTTTGAAGCACAAAACGTGCTTTTCCCCCTCTTTCTTTCTTTTGGGAGTCGCCACTTCGGCTCTGCGGCTCCCCTGACCTTGTCCTTCTTGTCCTGCCGGGCGTATGGGAAGCAGGGGATGACGGCGGTGACGCGGGACGACGAGGCGATCTTGCAGGCGTTGATCATGATCAGCAGCTCCATCAGGTTGTCGTTGATTTCGCCGCAGCCGCTTTGGATGATGTACACGTCCTCGCCGCGCACGCTTTCCCCGATTTCCACGCTGTCAGGAAATTAAAAAAAAAAAAACTAATGTAAAAAATTGACACATCAGCGGCCTTGTTGTTTTCCGGGCTGTTCGGGTTGTCGGCGGCGCGCAGCCGGTGATTCTTCCAGAATTCAGCTTCGCCTTGCCACGTCAAATTTTCCCCATCTCCGCTTTAGAAAAGCATCAGCAGCTTATTTTGCTGTTTACCCTGAGACAAAATGATCAACAAGTGACTCTGCAAACAGAAGAAAGATACTCTTAACTGCTTTTCACGCCACAAAGACACCGCCATGGTGGTGCAGCACAAAGCCCAAAAGAGGTCATCCTTCCCAGCAGCACACACTATTATATTATATTATATTATATTATATTATATTATATTATATTATATTATATTATATTAATTTCCCTTTGGGATCAATAAAGCACACATACATTTACTCATCTGTTGTGTTTGTTTTTTAATGTTTGCTTTGTGACAATGTGAATTGTTTGAATTTTGATTTATGACATTGCAGGAAATGACATTTAAGTTTAAGGAATTATTTGGACATTTAAGGAATATTTTGTTGTGCATTTAACAAACTACTGAATAAATTGCTGAACTACTTTAAATAACAACATAAACCTGCTTTTATATAGTAAATATGGGCGTTTCCTATTTTATTTACCTATATATTTTTTATGCTAACGACGGAAACGTGCATTGGGTTGTGTTATTTTTGCCTCCGAAATCTAAGAATAAAAAAGAACATTAGAAAACCCCAGATATAAAGCAACAGTTACATATATACATACATACAGACTGAATTCTAACTGTTTGAAGCATTTAGTTTTTCTGGACAAAGCAGGCCGAACAACTCCTTCACTAAATGCTGCCAATAGCATTTGGGGTATCATTAGAATGTTGTCTGTAATTGACTCATTCCATTCAGTATACTAAACATGGCTAATAAGTAAGAAAAATAGCTAATAGCTTAATTAAGGTAAAAGGATTTTTTGTAGTCCTAACCAGCAGCCCTCCCTTCCTGTGTTCAGTTGCTATGGTTATCAATCCTCTGCTAACTGTCCTGTGTGTGTGAGACAGAGAGGTGGAGGAAGAATTCTATCTTTGTGAGACACTCAGTTTTTATTAAAAAAAAAAGCAGCCCGAACAACTCCTTCCTGTTCAGGAACCGAGAGACCTATTTGAATTCGAAACAAATTAGAGGGCTATTTGTCCTAGGAGATTCATATCTGTAGCTCACTCACAGTAGTAGCAGTGATGAGGCCAAGATGGTGTGTGCTGAGCTCAGAAATGTCCCAGAAATATATGGAAGTGAATCTGGGAGTTCTGTCAGTTGCCCCGGTGCATGATTTTGCTCTGAAGCACCTTGACAGAAAACTGTAAGCCCTAGGGAAATTTAGCCAAAATGCTAAATTTGCCTGCTTTTACGTGAACAGGCATTTTTATCAATGTCATGACAGTTTGATACCAATAGGACGATATTTGTGGGCGTGACAGCGGTTTTAAAATTGTTTTGGGGTTAAAAATCTACTTCATTTCTCACTCTAAAGGAGCAGCAGTTGGTGTCAATTACACTCTGCGTTTCGGCAGTTGGAAATTTTGCTCGTTTTTCGCTTTTTACGTCGCCGTCGTAAATCGGAATCCCACTACAAGTAATAGCACGTTTTGAAACCACTTTTGTGGGGGTGCACGCAGCGGTACGAGCCGCATTAACGGTGATGGAAGAAAAATAACTAAAAATATAAAGAGACATTCTATTGAGTGTAGAATAATAGGTGACTGACTTGCTTCGCTTCGCAAGTCAGTCACTGCTCTCCGTATGCATTGCTATAGGCAGGCCCCAAATACTGCAACAGATATCAGTCAGGCTAAGCAGAAGAACGCCACACGGTATTGTGTCCAATTTAGTACACCCCAAAAATCGTCCAATGTCCCAACTTGCAAGTATTAGCTTCTTAGCTAACTGTGAGAACTTTAGCAAGACCGTGAAAAATGAGCCACAAAGTCTTGTCACAGCAAGCAGTGAATACGTCTAACTATTATTCAGAACCTAAAGTCAGACTTTCTGCTTCGTTTGAACGGCGGGCATGTCAAAAACATGACAAAACACTTAAATATGGGCTTTTGTCCGAGTATAGGAACACTAGCAGTAGCTTGATGTGTTTACATGAGGCTACATGTTAGCCTTGAAGCTAAGCTACACACACGTGACAACGGTGATGGAGCACCGTACGAGACCAACAGCTTGATTTTAACATGCGAAATGACTACAACAACACAGGCAAACACAGTGTTTGAATAAACCACGGACCCACCACGTCTCCTGGTTACTAAACTTCTTTGTGATCACTTTCCCGAGCTCCAGTCCGAGCCGATCAGCCACTTTCTGGGACAGGTCATGATGGGAGCTCCCGCTGAAAAGCACGATGTTCGGCATGTCCTCGGAAATGTGGGATTCCGCTGCAGACGGGTCGAAAACAAAAAGGCGACGGAGATCGCGGAAGCAAAGAGGGGTCTTTCCCCGCAGGGTGATGAAGACGGGGGGAAGTAAAGAGTGCTAATGTTGCAGCTTGGGCATGGCACAGTCGCAGCGCTGAGGACAGACGGCAGAGAGGAAATAGGAGGTCAGTATTTGCATGTAGAAAGGAATAGGCCGCTCCTCATTGGACAGTGAGGAGAGTCACTGACACACGCAGAGTCATTGTTTACTATACATGATATGGCAAGCTTTGTAACATATAATTAACCCACACCGCTGTCTGTTATAACATTAGCACTGTTACTCATTAACATTAGGTATTAACGAGATATATCGGGCTAAAAGCATGATATTGCTGGCATGTGAACTGAAGTAAATGTTGACCATATTTATCACATAAATACAGGCAAACTCCCACTTTATACTTACATGTTGCCATTTCGTCCTTTCTACTTCCGAGTACTTCTGTGAAATATTGTCTGTCAGTTCAGTTTTCTTTTTCACCAGTTATGCTTGTAATCATAAAATTGCAAAAATCTCATTCAGAATTTAATTCAATATTACATTAATTTATTAATTCTTTGCATTGCAATAATTCCTTTTCATAAGGGAAGTAATTAACAGATTTGTTAAATTGCGGTTTGGCTTGGAAGATGAAATTTCAAATGGAAAGAAATATATAGCCTATTAGAAAGTACTTTGAAGCCGAAAATCCAAGTAGAAAAGTTGATTTCTCTTTAGTCCAAACCTCAAAATCCAACATGGCTGCCTAGTGTGCACAATCAAGAGACAGCTGCAGTAATAGTAATAATTTGACCTACATTTTTTTTTGCACAGCAAAGTGAAGTTCGATCCCATTTAATGAATAGTACCCATATCGATTTTTGATAACAGTGTTATCTGTTATATGATAAAGAAGCTTACCATACATTCCTTAGTGACGCTGATTAAAATTGATCTAATTGTTTTTACTGACAGGCTAGCACTCTTTTGGTTTGTTATAATTTATGCTATAGTATTTTTTATTAATCAGTTAATTCTACATCACTAAAATGCCTGTTTGTATGTACTTTTATTTTTTGATCACTTAAAAAAAAAGACAGCTTTTTTTATCAGCTGAAACAACTTTTCAGAGTAGAGGCAACTTTTCCTGCAGAACTTTAGAGGAAAGTCACCAGACTGTTTTGTAATTAGGTTTTCCACTCAAAGAGAAGTCATCTGAGAGTCTTTTTTTTTTAAGTTGTCATGTGCTGGGAAGTGTTTTTTTTTTGTCACGTTATCAGATCAGATGCAACAGAAAAATCAGAAGCAGAAGATCTACTGGAGTTATCCCAAGTCAGGGATTGATTGCCTGACAAGATTTTGTGCTGTTGTGAACTTTGAGCAAAACCGGGAACAAGATAACTCAAAGTGTGTCTCTTTAAATCAATTCTGCTCAGACGTCTTGTTATCAACGCGCTGCATTCATGAAATAGCAAACAGAAAGTTACTCAATTAAAACATTTGTCTGGTTTCATAAAGGAAGAAAACGAACGACGACGACAAGAACAACAACAAAAACCACATGAAACATTAGTAATTTTCAGAAATATATTCTATAGATGATGTCAGAGATGAAATGTCTAAAGCATAGGTCCCAAAGAAAGAGAAAGATTTTCATCAATAGAGACAAACAGACAAAAAAATAACTTTTTTTTCTCATCAATTTACATGTAAACCAAGATTTGCTCTTGAGCCACAGTGGTTTATATATATATATGTATATATATATATATATATATATAACTGGCCGAAGTGGGTGTGACAATCAAATGACGATGCCCTTTGTTTTCCCAAACTGCCTTCCAGACATCATCCGTCATTTGCAAAAAAAATAAAATAAAAATAAAAAACCCTTTTGAAACGAGAGCGTTCTTTGGGAGTCTCTTCTTGGGAGTTGCTAATGTTGCGGAAGGTTTGGCAGAGCACGTCTCTCGAAAACGCAGTCCGTAAGTGCTGAATCGTGTGAAAAATATCAAATGCTTCTCAGCGTCAAAGTCTTTGTAAATCGTTCGGACCGGCGGAGGCTGGAGAAAAGCCTCCCCTCCGGCCCGGGAGGTTTCGTCTTAAAAGTCCCTCCAGTGTTCTTCTGTTGTGCAAATACAATTTCCTTTTTTTTCTTTTCATTACGTAGACAAGCAGGCATGCTGACTCACAAACCATGCAAAGAGTTAAAGTTGGTGCGAGCAGACAGCAAAAAACAATGACGGAAAAACAAACAAACGGTTACTTAGGTTTCTACAAAAAAATAAAAAAGAATTTAAATAAAAAGAAAAAAAATACTCAAGAGAAATCAAATTAAACAGATAACAAGTGGAATGTATCGTCAGGCTCGAAAAACATCAAATCAACTTCCAATCTTACAAGTTTATAAAATGATATCAGCTTAAACATGACGGGCGTTTTTAAATTACAGCTGGAACTGGATTTATTTAAACTGTATGGAAACCCATTTTTCCCTGATCGTCTGACATTAAATCGACTAAGCTTTTCTCGTTTTACGTCACATGCGAGTAGCATTTTTAAATAACAAGCTAAATGCCAGACATAAACAAATATTTTGTTTTATTTTCTCAAAATTGAGGCGCTTTTGCGCCTGAGTCGGGTTCAGGCTTTGGATGTAATTGGAGGAAACATTACAAAAAGTGACCTCAACTAATCGACCAAAAACCAGGATGTTATTGTACATTTCAGAATTCAAGCTAATAAAATCAGTGTTATTATTCTGGTATTTAGCTAATTTAAAACAGAATAATTAGTCGGATTTAATGCCCAAAGTTGAGCAAAAAACAGCAACGTTTCCTTTTTTTTAAAATCCAGGGTACGTAAACGTCCGGTTAAAGCTGCAGCAAGTTGGTTTCTCCTTCTGCGCCGTTTTGTGCCGCGAGGAGCTGCGTAAAAAAACGGCCTGGAAACGTCCGCGCGGGCGGCGCGGTCACAGTCGAAAGGCGACCGTCGCTCCGTGCGCAGGAGGAGGATGAACTGATGAGGCAACGAAGTGATGAAACGCGTCAAAAGTCAACTTCAGTGCCTTGATTCGCCGGAGGGCCGCTTGAAAAACAGTGCAGTCGACGAAGAGTTGAATACGCTGTTTATACACACCGTATTAGGGTTTTTTCTTTTTGCTCACAATATCATAGCTGTCATTAGGTAAGAGTACATTTATAAAGTTTCCATATACAAATCTCCTATAAACAGTACATGTTATAAATACATAGTTGATGAAAATGCTGAAAAAGGCTCCGGGAGCCGTAGAAAGAAAGAAAGGAAGAAAGAAAGGAAGAAAGAAAGGAAATGTTGCTCCTCGTTTTCCATAAATACAAGAAAGAATAAACGACAACAGCACTAAAGGTACATGAACGCAGACCTATATCTATCCAGAAAAAAAATGGATGCAAACAAAACACGACGAAACCTATGCATGAAAAAAAAAAACAACAACAAGACGTTAGAAAAATAATCTTGCACATAAAAAAAAAAAAAAAAAAGCGAACTTGCTGAACCAAACACGTTTCTGATATAAGATCAACCACATCGATGCGGAAACTCAAACATGTAGATACAAACCGACAATACTTGGATTACGGTCAAAATATATTCAGTTAAATTTACACGACTGGTGTGAAGCTCACATTAAGGTAGTTGCCAAACTATCGATCAGCACGCGGAAAGAAATGCTCACCTGATCCGAGGCGGATTAAATCAGTAAACGTTGGACCGGGTGTTGGACCCTCTATGGTACCATGTTGGCCTGTCAGAGCTCCGAAAGGCACCGCTTTACATGATGCAATACTTTAAAAACAGACAAAAGACCGTAGGGAACCAACAAGAGTGCTTTGATTTGCCAAATAACTTCAGGAAAAGCTTATTTCAAACTTGTTTTGGGAGAATTTTCCATATTAACTATTTATTTATTTTGCTGTGTGGGCAGGTGCCCAGGGCAGCAAAAGAAGGGGGGTGGAGCACCAGATGTAAAAAAAATAAATAAATAAAAAAATAAAGCAAGAACTGAAAAAGTTTTCTATTGCTTTTGTACATTGTTTTATGGTTACAAACATCTAAATAATCTTTAATAGTTGTAAGAATGCAACCAGATTTATGATGACATTCACTTAATCGGAAACTGATATCATTTGCCTGTGTGATTTAAGACAAATAAAAAAAATTTAAAAATAAAAAAAAAACTCCAGATATTTTTTTCCCCTAACTGGCATCATAATGCATACCATAGAGGGTTAAAGGGCTAATACGTGAAATGTTGAGTGTCGACTCGCCCTTTTCAGATAAGAAAACGGTAAAAATGCAAACTCATGCTTTGGCTTTTTTTTTTTTCTTTTCATTTTTTCTTGCTCGCCTTTCTCTTTTGGGGCAACATTCGTTAAAATCTGCTTAAAATGCATGCTCTGCAAAAAGCGCTGACTCTTAAAGGGAGGCTACATCAAAGGCTAAACTGCTGTGAGAGTTCGCGACCCGATTCCTTTTCTCAGTGTTTGCACCGTTGTCTAAAGAAGCTGGCAACTACCTTTTACAAAGCGGTTTCTTTCTTTCTCTCTCTCTCTTTTTTAAACTTTTTTACAGAAAAATAGATCCATCAAAAAAGTAAAGTAACTCTTCAAGAGAGGCCGTCGGAGACGTAAATGTCGTCTCCGTCACTTTCTAAGTAAACATGCTGAAAGATTGTTAGCTTTTTTTTTTTCGCCATTCCTCCCTCCTTCCCCCGTCTGCTTCCTCGCACCAATTCCTCGGT
The DNA here is from genome assembly GCF_019740435.1 of Gambusia affinis. NCBI lineage: Eukaryota > Metazoa > Chordata > Actinopteri > Cyprinodontiformes > Poeciliidae > Gambusia > Gambusia affinis. The sequence continues at coordinate 13,819,283 of NC_057891.1, read as the reverse complement.
GGGAGAAACGGTTAAACTTAAGGCAATCTTTTTCCTGAACAATCCTGAAAACAGGCGGATCCCCCCTCCCTCTCCAAGGCACTCCTCTGACTCGTCAACCTTCGACGGCGGGCTGCTCCAAGCGAGGCGACAGTCTCAGCCGTCGAAATCTTTTGCGAAAGCCTTCCTTGAACGACGGCGAAACTGGAATCCACAGTGAGCGCGGCACGTAAAAAAAAAAAAAGAAGAAAAAAAAAAAAGAGTCCTCCCAGATGCCGCGGCGTTCCCCTTGTTTAGTGGGGAATGAAGTTAAGAGAAGAGAAACAAACACCCTCACTACTCCCGCAACCCTCCAGGACGGCCGGGAACGTCTGCTGTCCCTGCTTTCCAGACTGGATGCGGTCAGAGAGGGCAGCTGCGCAAAGCACCAGGTGTGACAGCACACCTTTCCTTTCTGCGACAAGATCCGATCTCGACCCCTGCCGGCTGCTGTGATCGCACAGTCGGCCGCTGTGGGCTGACGCCAAGGTGCGAAGACTGACAGAAAAAACATTGAGTGTCTCTAAACGAGTGCCGCTTAGCAACGCCGTTAAGTTTTGTTATTTTTTTGCCCCCCATTTCAGTTCAGTTCAGTCCTCTGTCTTCTGATTGGCTCCCTACGCTGAGGCTGAGCCCGCCCCTCTCCCCCGCCCTCGTTTTAGACCGAGGGATCGCCAATCAAGCTGACTGACATGGTGAGTGGGGTCGGGGGCGACTAAATGAAGGGGTCAGCCGAGGCTCTTCTCCGGAGAGGTCAATGGCAAAACTGCAACGCCCTGACGCCAGCCTCAGTTACAGCGGAGCCTCTTCCTCCATGGGCTCCTCCTCAGCCCTGCTGGGAGAGAAAAAAGTCAGAAACTACTCTCATATGCAGATGATCTCACGTTCTTCATCAAATTCATACAATGGCCACGATACAGAATTTAAATGTGTGTAAAGTCAGAAAACGTGCTTCTGTGCAGATGATCTCATGCTCTTCATCAAATTCATACAATGGCCGAGATGTAGAATTTAGACAGTAACTTCAGAAGGCGCTATACGTTTAGATAATAAGACACGAATTCCACAAAAGTTTAACTAAAAACTATAAAAAATATCATTTTGTGATATTCAAAGCTTAGATTAAAAATAATTTGAGGAATTTGTCTGCTGAGTTCTGTCAGGAAGCTGCACCTTTGATCCATGGTGTTGGTGTTGGCTACAGACAGAGACGCCATGGCGTTAACGGCCTCGGCCTCCTCCGAGTCGCCTCGCTTGGCCTCCAGCAGAGAGAGTCCCAGCCGCGACGAGTAGCGATGCACCGAGCGCCAGTACTTACCTGAGATGGAAGGGAAGGACAGGACAAAATAAGAAATACTCTCTGGTGTACAACTTGATGAAAGTCAATGTGGTAACCAAAGAATAGTGCAGTTCTAGGAAATATACAGTCATAACACACAGTTAAAAATATGAAAATCTTTCCCACTCTATAACCTGAACCTTCAAAGTCCTATAAACCATTTCCATATCGGCACTTTCTAATTCTCTGTCCATCAGCAGCAGAGAACCATGTGTGTAATCCTCTGTGTTTTGCAGCTAGAGAACATCTGTGTGTTTCCCGTGGCGGCGCTGTGTGTGTGTGTGTGTGTGTGTGTTTACGTGACCGAGGCCGAACTCACTGTGAGTCTCTACGACTTTCTCCAGAGAGCGCACTGCGTTGGGGTTGGGCCTCTGCTCCAGGACGGCCTTTGGAAGCGGATCCAGCTGCACGTGACAAAAACACACACAACATGGAAACAGAACATGGAAACATGAGGATGGAGCAGGTTTCCACCAGGGGTCAGTCTGGACAGGAAAAGCACAAGGGAAAACAAGGCTTCGTCCATTCCCAGCAAATTCCCGCTGTTCTGTTTACTCCTGAAATGCTGCTCCAGAAATAAATCAACACGGCACGTTCAGTAAAATATTTTATCACTTTCTTTTCTAAAAAAGAAATTACAAATGACAGGAAGTGTTTTTTGAGACGGAGTGTTAGTGCCAGGCTGTGTTTAGTTATGATTATATAGTTATAGTTTTATTAGAATAAAGACTCAATTTTACTAGAACCTCTTAAAATTATAAGAAGGTTGCTTTGACTTGAAAAAAGCTTGAATTGTTCATTTTTTTGTAGTAGTTTGAGCCTTATGTTTCATCATAGAATCGACCTGAATTCAAAATCCAAATAAATAGAAGCAATAAAATAAGAGGGCGTCTCTGGAGAGCATTGGAGAAAAGAAAGAAGATCCAGATTTTCCATAAATCAACTATTCTAAAACTAAGAATGTTTTATTGATTTTTTTTAATCAATAAAACTGATCTAATGTCCCGCCCCATTTCAGAATCAAATCTAGATGCTAAATTTTGTAACTTCTCACCTCCTGTCCAAGCAGGGCGGCCACGCAGGCCTCAGAGGCGTCACAGATCGCTGTGAGGTCGTGACCTCCCTCCAACGCCAGGACCACCCGGCCTCCAGCGAGGGTCATCAGCTGTCTGGTCAGATACCCAAAACCTGAGCGGCAGAACCCATCAGTCAAATATGAGCAGATTGAGGGTTTCTGCAGGGTTTGTTAACTTAAATTAAGACTTTTTAAGAACATAATGAATGGAATTTAAGACTTTTATCTCCACAGAAATGTAGAGACTTTGTGGCAATAAAATTATGCTTACCATGACAGACAAAACAAAAGCCATCCAGCTGTGTATGCTAGCAGTGAGTTAGCGTTAGCTTCAACCATCTCGAGTCACAAAAAAGCTACATAGAATAGTGCTGTCAAGACAAAATTTAAGGCCAACTTACCTTTTTTAAAATATATTTTAGACATTTTTAAACTTTATATTTACATACATTATTTTAAGACTCTTTAAGGGTTTGCAGACACCCTGATATTTATCAGTCACATGCCAAAAAATGCAGATGCGGTTGCACATTTTCCTGCTGGTGTTTGAGATAAAAAAAGAAAAAAGAAAAAAAAGTGCTCAGACAATCTTTTGCTCACATTTGGAGGTCAGGGTGTAGCCGCCCAGCGGTGGGGGGTGTCCCTCCACGGCGTCGAAGCCGGAGGAGACCAGCACGATGTCCGGGGCGAACTCGTCGGCTATCGGCATCACCGCAGACCTGGGAGGAGGGCGGGGGGGGGATTATCAAGCTGCACAGCTCACGCTTCAAAGTCAATAATCGAAACAGAAAGCAGTGAAGATTTATTGATTGAGAAAGTTTCAGTTTGAGAAAACTTTGCTTCAAAACATCCTGGGACACAGTTTAATGATAACAGAAAGAACCCAAAGCATAAAAATGAGTTCAATCTTCTAAAATGTTACCTGAAGGCAGCGAGGTACTCTGCGTCTCCCATGGGGGGGTCCAGGCCTCCGGTGAAGGCCACGTTGACGTTAAACCCCACCCCTGGACCGCTCCCCACCTGAATAAAACGTTTAAGAAAAGATTTAGTGGGATAATGATTCAAAACATTTGCCCAAATGTTCTGCAATTATCTAAAATATCAAACAGAGAAAACAGGAGAAGGTTCTAGTGATAAAAGTTGAAATTATTAATAGTTTAAAAAGATTTTCAGTCACTAGAAGTGGTTGGAAAACTCACCTCATCGGGTGCTCCACTTCCTGGAAAAAAGTTGCCGTCGTCGTAGCGATGGATAGACATGTAGAGGACATTAGGGTCGTCGTAGAAGGCCTGCTGGGTGCCGTTGCCATGGTGAACATCCTGAAGTTAGAGAGATAAAGTGAGCTTGTTCAGTTCCACACTAGGACCAGGCTAAAACAAAAAGATGCGGTTGCTAAGGAGACGGACCCAGTCCACGATGAGGATCTTACTGACGCTGAGTCTCTGCTGCAGCAGTTTGGCCGCGATGGCCACCGAGTTGAAGTAGCAGAAGCCCCTGAAACGGCAGCACAGGCGGCAACCGTCACAAATCCACAAGCAAACCCACGTCAGTGCTCCATTTTCATGTTTACATGGCAACGCTTTGCCTTTTACACTTTACGTGCAAAGAAACCCAGCGGTTAGTGTCGCTGCGCTCCCTGCTGCTGTTTGTGTCTGCGGGGGGATAAATGAGCATGTGGTGATGGATGTGGTCTTACATGGGAGTGCTTTCCTCGGCGTGGTGTCCAGGAGGGCGGACCACCGCAAAACCGTTCTGGGAAGAAAGACGAAGGTTTGTTAACCACAGAAGAATGGAACAATGGAACAATCATGAACAGACGCCTTTAATGAAAAAAAGTCTTTCCATCTTCGGTGTTCTGAATCAGAATTTATTGAAAATCATGCTGTGTTGAACCGTTCACCTTTAGTTCTCCGGTTGCCACCTTGAAGACCAGCTCCACGACGGAGCCGACGGCGAGCCGCGCCGCGCTGGACGAGTGGACCTCGTTCCAGATGGTGTCGCTGTCCACCTGAAACACCAGGAACCACATCAGACTCGCCTGTGGCGGAGGGGGAACTTACAGGAGACGAATTCAGGAGACGAATTCAGGAGACGCTTGGTGCTGACTGACCCCCACTCCTCCGCACGGCAGCCGAACGAACATGGGCGTTATGGAACCTGTTGGTCGGGGAGGAAACGTGGGATTAGCAGAAAACGGCAGCAGATTCCTCCTGGTTTTAATGAACAGAGTGAAACTCACAGTCGAGTTTCTGCCGGAGTGGGTTGGTTCCGTACAGCAGGACGTGGGCTTCAGAGTGGACCGTCTGCAGCTCCTCCAGAGTGGCCTTCCTCCCACGGATACACTAAGCAAACACACGCGGTCAGTCGGAGGTGCGAACGCGGTCCGACCGTCAACTGGAGTCGGGTTCCAGGCTCACCTCGCACTGAGCTCGGAGTCCGGTCTCCTGCAGCCGGGACCAGATGCTCTGGATGCGCCCGGCGTGCTCCGGGTGGCTGTTGGTGTTTCCACACATGCACTGGTGCTTCTGCATCAGGGAGTCGTACACCAGGCCTGAGGAGACGCAAAGTTCTGCGGTCTGAATGTCGAGCGCTTTCGAAGACTTTCCAAATCAACTTGAAATTCAGGCATTTTCCAGAAACTCAAGGATTCGGTCAGATGTGCTGACCTGTGGTGAAGCGAGGCTTGACAGGAGGATCCTGCGTGGGGACGCTGATGGAGAAGGACGACGCCGAGGCCGGAGACGACTGCGCCCTGGACAGGGGTCTGTGTCCAGGGAAGGACACGGACATGCCGGCGGCCTCCATGGACGCCTGGTAGTTCCTCAGCTGGTGGATCCGCTGCTGCTCCAACAGCAGAGCCTGCTGCTCACCCGGCGACGCAGAAGATAAGCAGATGTTAACGAGTTTTAATGTACTTACACTCGCGATTCAGCTAAACAAGTTTAACTTCTTAACTTTTTTTTAAATCGTCCTGAATATGGAAACCTACAAGACAGAGATGCTTAGTTTGAGACAACAAAAGATTTTCTTAAACATTTCACATTTCCAGCTGACAAAGTTCACCGTAGTGATGAGAAGTGTGAATAATCTGATCAATTTTTTAAAATAATTTTAAGGCAATACTGTAATTGCAACAAACCGCCAACAGATGGCGGCCAAAGCAAATGATTTATCTCTGATGTTTTGTCACGTGGGGGATCCAAAGTGATATTTTGGATGTAAATTCATGCTGTACCTGTCTGAAGAGCAGCTCCTGCTCCCGCTCGCGGTGCTGCTGCAGTGCCTCCTCCTGCAGCTCCTGCAGCTCCTGCGGGTCCGGCGGCTCCTGCTTGATGGTGACCCCCGGTGGCAGGGCCCCGGCGTCCTGGTGCTCCCTCAGCTCCTCCTCCGTCTCCTCCGGGTGGCTCTGGTGCTGCCGCCCCACTGGCGACTCGCCAGGCTTCCCCATCATCTGCGGAAAACGCAAAAGAACAATAATGAAACAAACAAACAAAAAAAATCGGGTTCATAATCTAACAAATCCCATCCAGCGCAAATCGAATTGATGAATCGTTTCCTTTCTCTGAAGCATTCTGCGTTTAACGAGCTTAATTTGGATTACGCAGTCAGCTCCTCTGAAGCCTCTCTGTTTCTAATTGGATGTGAGTGGCCTTGCTGACGGGACACCGGGGCGACATGTCTCGCTGATCAGAGGCATTCCACACGCGGAGTCGCGCTGCTCGTCATCGACTCACTCCACCCGCCCGAGACGGACCAGTCAAAGCCCCGATGGCTCTCGCCCTGCCAGGACCTGGGGTGTTAATGATGTTGCAAGAAAGACAAAGTGGGAAGTTTCAAGAGTGGCCTGCAGGTGTGTGTGTGTGTGTGTGTGTGTGTGTTCCCAGTGCTACAAAGGCCTTGGGCTCCATGGTTTTATGCCAAGGGGACAGCATTGACGTCAGAGCATTCATTCGTCTTCTGGGCTTCTGCCTGAGGCTCCTTTGCGTCCAAACGGACGTCGACGTGTCCCCGACGAGAACTCTTTGCTCCACTTACACAGAACCGGTTCAAACCCGGGTCCGGTCCCTGATCGGAACCATCGCTGCCAGTTGTAGACGTTTTCTTCAGTTTCCTGTCTTTTAAATCTGTGGAAATCAATCTTTTTTTTTCACCACAGAGTTTCTGTAGAATTCCTTAACGATGTTCCAACACTCCTCGACGACGTGCTTTTCTGCTGTTTTCTTTAGAAATAAAAATGAGAGAAATGCAAATAATTCCCTGCTGACGCTGTTTATGAAGGAACGGCTGCCGAACGCACTTTCATTTTGGGCCAAACTGAGATCCTAAATGTTTTTAAAGGGCCGGTTGTCCCTTTAAGAAACTTTCCGACTTGTTGACGTGTGAACATTTTCGCTCAGGCGCTACGGGTATTCCCAGTTTTCTCTCTCCATAAGCATCCGCCTGGCTGTGTTTCTAGAGGGGTAATGCAAGCCTGCTGTTCTTCACAGACCCCTTTATGAACTGTGATCACCGATCAGAAGAAGCATTGCTCCAGACGGAAACGCTGCTCTGTGATGTTCGACGAGGAATGGCTTCAGTCTGGGCGCGCGACCAAAGCAGAGTTATGGAAGGGTGACTTTTTAAATTTTGTTTTTAATTTAAGTTTTTTTTCTAAATCTACTACGTAACGGAGGTATGTTTGGCAACAGAAGTTGATACTTGATATCCTGGCTTTGTTTGCTTCTTATAGGTCAATAAAAACAATAAAAACAGCAAAAAGAAAAGAACTAAAAGTGCATCTGGTTTCAACAAAATAGCGAGATCTTAAAATAACTAAATTGATGCATATTTCATCTGGAGTAGATGAAGGCAAATCCATATTTTCTGTAACAACAGAGAAACGTTGAGGCACAAATAATCGGTGTGCCGGCGGCTTTTCCAGAGGTGTTTGTGTGGAAAGCCGCCGCTGGAGAGCCGGGAAGCATCTGGGAGGGAGGGAGAAGGAGGGGGGGAGGTGGAGGAGAGGAAATCCCTCGTTTCATCCGTCCACCTCTCCTGTTTCCTTGGCTCCGATAGGTAAGCGCCGTCAGGGGCGACCGACTGCTCACTTCCTCCCTGCCCATATGAGGCGCAGGCTTCCGGTCCGTTGCCATGGCAGCCAACAGTTAACTCGCACCGACCACAGTCACAGAAACGTGAATGCAAGCGTTTGCAGATATAAACTGACACACACACACACACACACCGGTTCTGCTATACGTGTCGGCCCATACCTGCTACCACCTACTCACAAACAGAAATACTACAGAGAGGGAGAAGAGGAGGACGCCTCATTGGCTGAGCTGCTGGCTGCTGCCCACGCAAAACTACAACACCAGGGCCCTCCGGAGCTGATAATTATCCGTTTATTTCGCCGCAGTGTCACGTCCAGCGGCTGCCACCGGAGCCGCTTCCACCCATTCCCTGAATATTTCAAACCCCACTTCGAGGTCTTCTTTTTTAAATATACATTCAAGATGGACAGACGACAGAGGAGGGCCGATGCAGGAGGGGAGGAGCGGTACCTTGTTGAGGTGGAGCTGCTGCTGCTGGAACTGCTGCTTGTGCTTCTCCAGGAACTGCTGGTGCTGCTGCTGCACCACCAGCTGCTGCAGGGCCAGGGCCTGAGCGTGGGCCTGGGCGGCGCTCCCCTGGGGCAGCGGCGCCGACTGGGTCCGCCCCAGGGGCCGGTGCTGCCGCTGCAGCTTGGCCATGGAGGCCGACGACATGGACATGCCGCTTACGCCTGGGGACGGACACACACACACACACACACGCACACACACACACACACACACACACAAACAAACAAACATGGTGGGGGTTAGGGATTAGATGAACGGCACTATCTGATCTGAACTTCCTGGTGAGGAAATGTTAAACTAGTAACGCTGAAAGACTTTTATTGATGAAAAACGAACCAGAAACTGTTCAGGAAAACAGTCTGGATGACAAAGATCTGGGATTATGTCAGGATTCGTGAAGGGAAAAGTGAAATGTTTATAGAGACTTGACTTCTGTTTGTAGTTTAAATATATAAAATACTTAAGGTGGGATGGAAGGAGGGAAAGAAAGATATGAGCAACAACAATGAAGAGGAGTAAGGAATCTAGAAATAATGACCGAAGGAAGGAAGAAAGAAAGGAAGGACAACATTTTGGGTTAAAGTCTGTTTTTAGTTTTTCTAGATGAGGAAAATGCTTACATTACATTTTACTGTAACACATGTGGAAAAGGTTTTCCCACTTTCCTGAGAAATTAATATTCAAATCAACCCGAACGCATCATTCTGGGGAGAAACACAATCGTGGCAGCATCATGCTCTGGGGATCAGCATTGATACATAAAACCTGAGACTGATAAATCATTTCATTTCGAGGTACCAGAGTAAACGTGTCTGCCCCCCGGTACTCTTTGGTTCTCCTCGCTCTGCCGCCACCGATGACCAGATGCACGAGTGAACCTGAACCAGCAGAGCCATCTGTGCCGCCATACTGCGGCGGATTCCCCAACGAGATCATCCGAGCACAGCGTCGTCTCAAGGCGTTGGGGGGGGGGGGTCTAAACCTTAATGGGGGCCGCTAAATGATGCGAGAAGTTTGACGACTGTGCAGATTTGTCCACCGCTGCATCACCAGGATGCAGAAACCCCGCCGGCGCGCAGCTGCCGGAGATGGGAGGAAAACTAGAAACCACGACGGTCTGCTGTCCTCCGATCTGTAATTTCTCACATCTATGGTCTTCAACGTTTTTTTTCTTTTCTCTTTTGTTTTTTTTTGTTAAAGAGCAGAAAACAGTCCTGCGTGCGTCTGCATGTGCGTCACAGCTCTTTCAACCCTAATGCCTGCCTGAAAATAGAAGCCATGTTTTTTTTTTTGTCTGTGAAGGAGCTGATGGGAAAGGGCGCACAATGCTCCCATGTCACACTCTCATAGCACACGCTGACATATGAAAGGAGCTCATTAGTTTGAGCAAATGAATGGACGTCTGTCAGCGAGAGGGGGTTACATCCCCTCTGAGTGCGAGAACGCCTCACTTTTTCTTTCTTTTTTTTGAATGCCTCGCTGCTTTCCTTCCTGTTTTATTTAGTTAAAGGCGATTTTTCCAGACTTAAATTGAGACATTTTCTTCTAAATTAAAGCATCCAGGATATTTGAATGCACACGTTTACCAACAAGCCATGAAACAAGATGATGATGCAGCGGACTTCCTGTTCGGCCGTGTGCTCATTTCCTGAAGAAATCAAATTGTGACTTTGAACACCAAAAACACAGAATATGGTTCAGATAGAAACAAATGTAAAAAGCACTCAGATTTAGTTTTAAATCCTGCATATTTCCAGACATTTCTGTTCATCTTACATAATACATAATAAGAAAGTTCACAATGGACTGGTGACAAATATTATTAGGGTGATTTGAAGGATGACAGCCTGAAAGGATGCAAGGAAAGATGGAGGACGGCTGGAACAAGATAAGGATGGACAGGGAAGAAAACTGGGGAGGGAAAAAAAAAGGGACGAGGACACAAGGAAGAAAGAAGAGAGGTAAGGAAAGACTGAGCAAGGAAGTAGAGAAGGAAGGCAGGAATAAAGAGAGGACAAAAAGCAAAGGTGGTGCAACAGAAAGATGGATGGACACGACAAAGGAAGAAATGAAGGAGTAAGGACAAATGAAAAAGGAAGAAAAGACACAAGGACACAAAGTGAGGAAGAACAAAAAGAAAGTAGGAAAGAAAGAAAGCTAAAAACAAGGACAGAGATCGGGTAAGATGGAATAAATGACAGAAGGAAGTAAGGAAACACGAATGAAAGGGTAGAAGGAGAAGTAAGGAAGGACAAAATTTAAAAAATGAAAGAAACTGAGGAAGGATACAAGGAAAGTAAGAGAGCAAGGGTAGAGGTAGAGAAAGACGAATGGATAGAAAGACAGAAATGAAGGGAAGGAACGAACAAACCTTTAGACAACAGGAGAGAGAATAAAGTCTCGAAATATGATTTTTTTTCCAAAGTCCAGAGCTGGAAAGTCGTGAAATCAGATTCCAGAAAGCCTGTTTTAATTTGTTTCCCAAGTCTGGAAGATTTTCGACTCAGACTCACCTGTCACCAGAGGGCTCTGAGCGGGACTCTGCTCCATCAGAACCATGTGCTGCAGCAGGGGGCTGTGAGCGCCGTGGCCGCCTGACAAGCCATCCGCAAGGTAGGGGCTCAAATGGCCGCCGGACAGGAAGGGGGGGCTGAGGGAGAGGGCCGGCTGCAGGCCTGCATCCTGCTGAGCGGAAGTCACCTGGAGGAGAGGGGGAGGGAAAAAAAACACAAAAAAACACAGACGTTAACTGCAAAATAAACACATTCATGGATGCAGAGTCAGATGGCCGGCTGATTTCCTCCTTACATTGGAGGCGGCGGTGGCGGTGGCAGTGGCCGGCAGCCCCAGGGTGATGTTGGGGAGGGACGGCGAGGTGTAGAGGGACAGCTGGTTGAGGGAGCCCTGATCGCCGCCGCACAGCCGCTGGGCCAGAGACGCCTGGGAAACACATTTACACAATCTGCATCACGGATATGGACAAACATCCGGCGCACAACGGAAAACAGACACCATGATTCTGAATTATTATAGGTTGGTGGGAGCCATCTTCTTTGACGAGCGTGTTTTACCCCATCTGTTTATTTGCACTTTGAATTCAGGTCGACTCTACGACAGAATGTTGGAAAAATATTTTTCTACTCCAAAACCAAAGCCGTACAACAATAGAGTTCAAATTGTACGAAAATATCATCAGACTATTGTTACGGTGCTGCAAAAACTCAGTCGAACGAGAATAAATATTTTCAGCCATTTCCCATTTCTATCTTTTTTTTTTCTTTTTCTGTAGAAGAAGAAGAAATAAAAATTAAGGTTGGACCAGATATAGAAAAAAAATCAAATCAAATCCTAGTTTTCATTTGTAAGCCGTGTCGCCCAGGCCTAGCGGACGTCCGCGCATGGAGGAACGACATTTGCTCCCTCCCGGCGTTCTAACGTTGTCACGGCCACCAGCCTCCTCCACACTGCCTGAGTGGCCCTAATGGCTTCCACAAATAGCATCCTGTCAGCTCCTCGACGCTGTCTCCCCGTCTGGAGCTCCGTCACTTCGCTCACAGCCTTTGTACATGCAACAGCCGGAAATGTTTGGTGAGCTAGAAACCAGAGACACAAATCTAATCCTACAGCTACAACTTTTTTTCTTGTTTTATACGCTAGAAATAAAGACGATGGGTGTGATGTACCTCCATGTTGTTGGAGACGGACACAGTGATGCCGTTCTCGTTGGGGATGTTGTTGGAGCTGTTGTTTGGGGAGCTGGGGCCGGAGCCGGGGGCGCTGCTGCATGCAGAGTCTGAGACAGGAGGAGGAAAAGAAGAAGAAGGAGAATCAGCAGGAGTCTGGAGAAAACAAAACAAAAAAAAAAAAACGGTTTGAGACAGCGGGATCCTCGCCACCACCTCCTCCTCCTCCTCCGCCTCTCACCCGCCATGTCGAGGGAGCGCTTCTTGGCCGTAGTGATGGGGCTGTCTCTGCGGCGGAGCAGCGGGCTGCTGCGGCGCTCGCTCACTTTCTGCTTCAGCCGGGAGCGCAGCTTCAGGTTGGGCTCCGAGGCTGCAGGGACACGGAGGGACCAACATCTGTCACGTAGCGTTTTCAACACAAAATAATCTGCTGGTTTCATTTAGAAAAACCCCAAATTAAGTATTCCCCCCCCATATGTGCATGACTGGAGTCAGAGTAGAAAGAAACTAAACACTCTCTTTCAATTCCTTCATTTTTTTTTTTTTTTGCTCTCAATATTAACGATGTCAGTGTGGAATGTGTTCTGTCTTGTAATTTCTACACTTGAGGTTAGATTAAAATAATCCCAGAACTCAGTGAAGACCGGTTCGCTGCATTTGTCTCAACTGCCACTGAAAACGAGAATGGGAAACTGGGCGAGAACAAACGGATCCAAACTTTTCATGCCTCAACAGAGCATCGAACAAAGCACAGGGCTTGAGAAAAAGTCGCATTTTCACGAAACAATCTCACAATCTACCAGCTTGGGCTCCACACACGTTTCTGTTATGGAGCACCTTCCACAAAGCTGCCCTGTTATTAAAACCTCTTTGCAAGACAAACTGTTACACGCTGCTGTTCATTTAGCCTACAATTCATCCTTCCCAATTAGGTGCTTCTGAACAAGCCAAATTCATATTTTCCCAAAGATGAGCTAAAAAGCAATTAGCTCCAATTTGGGAGCCGTGTCTGACTTGCCTGCATGGCATTTTAGTCTTTTGTCTGGCCTGTCACCGACTTGTGAATGGAGACAGGGAGAAGGGAACGGCATGTCACCTTGGCCAGGCCTCTGGCCACTAATGCTCTGTTTACTTTATCCAGACGTTCATCAGCCTGGAATCTTTTCATTATTCATTATCTAATTTTTGGATACCAGACCCAAAACCCACAGGATGGCAGGACCGGATCCATCTGCCACTGAGACCTCGCGGGAGCAGAAAACTCCGGGAAGCTTGGTGCAGGGGAGATCTCCTCTGAAGCAAACGCTTGCAGATTTGGTCCCGTTTCCAGCGTCAGGTAAAAATAAGCGTGGTGAAAGGAGAGAAGTGTGAAATATGAAGTGCGAAGGGAGAGAAGGATGGAAAACTCCTTCCAGTTGGAGTCACACCAATTAATGTAGACAGAAGTCGGCTTTGGAAGCCAATTTACTACGACTCTAGTAAAGGGTTGCGGATCACATCAATCAGACTTTTGAACATTTCAAGACGCAACGTCTAAATTTCATCCAGAAAGACCCAATGAAGGGAACCTCATGCTGCCAGGCAACAGCGGAACCAACCGCGACGCCGATCTTTGAAATCAAGAGCAGTTCAGGGATTATTTCTAAAATCCCACGCTATTCCATTTTTATTTACATTTTCGTGAAGAAGGAAGCGTCAATCATGTCTTCTTCAGAGGTTTTTGTGTCGTTTCCTTCAGTGGTTCTGGGTGCAGCGCCGCCACAGGACAGGAGGTGAACAGGGTTCTTCAAAGGGATTTGTTTGTTTGATCCGGCGTAGTGAAAATGTAACAAACGTTGTAATTTTGGTCTCCAATCGAACCACCCCGAGGCTCACTGCTGGGAAGCAGAAGTCAACAAGTCTTACCAATTAGTTGCTAGTTGTAGTTTTTTCTGTAATATTATCACAAATGTAAACATGTGGAGTTTGCCAAACTCTGCCAGGACCCTGAACTGGAATCTTGCACTTTGGTCAGACGAGGCTGAGATCGAGTTTTTCCCAGGCAGTTCAATGAATAAACGGAGAAGCATTTCAACCCAAATGTTACGTAGGAGAGAGGATGTGTGATGCTGTGGGCTGGCTTCTTCTCCAAGGGCACTGGACTGAACTCTTACATACCAAACCTGCTTCATGGATTAAAATTGTTCGTGGATAGTCAATGATGCCTTTCTGTTCAGTGATAATTAGGTCTAGAACTGCTTCATGGTAAAGCTTTGCTGGTTTGAACATACAAAGATGGGCTAAAGGCGTTCAGGGGAAAGATGTGCAACTATATCCAAACCCTAGCACACACTTTAACAGAGAAAATTTCTCCCTGATTTTGATCCAGAGACAGCGTCCATTAGCATGCGAAAGGGAAAACAAAGCCCCGGGACTGACGGGAATAATAATTAGCACCCGGTGAAACAGAAGCGGTTGGTTTCTGTTTTCCGGCGGAGTGGAAACACATTTGAGAAAGAGAATGATCCGGTGTGACAGGAGCCCGAATGATCACAGCAAAGATGTACTCAAAGCCAAGTGGAATTGATCCAGAAAATGTCAATACTCGTGAAAAGAGGTTTTCTCCGTTATCTGAGACGACTGGAGAGAAGACGACACGACGGGATGTTTATGGAAATGCAACTGCTGCCAAACAATGTGCTGCTTTTTGCAGAAAATAGCAATGTCAGTTTAATTAAAGCTTACAGTTCGAGAGCCTTGGTTAGTTTGAGCTATCAGCTTTGGACAAATAGACAATTTTCTCCCCTCATTTCATCCTCATACTCACCATTTTTGCACTACTTGCAAGTGCAGCTTATAACTTTGTTTTCTTTGCTTTAGATAGAAAGTGTGGCAAGAACAGCAAATTTGGATAAAGCTACTGCTGCTATTAACGATGCATACTTTAAGTTTTTCTTTGAAAAGAAAGCACTGCTAACTTAAGTGATTCTGTTGATGGACTTACTGCTGACTAAACTGTGTGTCCTCGTCGCATTAGAAAGTACACCACGCTCTGTGCTTCTGTGTTTATCCTTCTTTTTGTGACATTATTAACAAACACCAGACTATCCAGTAGTGTTGTGTCTAGTTTCCGAAGATGGATTTTCTTTTGAATTTTTGACATGTGCGATTTGAAAGAATATCAGCTAAACAAACCAAATTAGCGCATACTGAACCGCAAATAGGTCCGCCGTATGTTCACGATGATCCTCATTAGAAGCGTGTAGCTACATCATATCACTCCACAGACGGCCTATTGTTGCCGTCCTGTCAAAATGGGCCCCGCGTTGTGCACAATCGGGGCGCAGCATGTTGCTTTGCATTTTTGCCCCAGACTCCCTATGTGCCATTGTATCCATGTGGAGGACGGGCCGCCCCAGTTCAGGGTAAAATCCACGCTTGCTCTGCCAGGAGCAGTACGCTTAGCTGTGCCTCTATCAAAGGGCGCTGTGAGTCTGAGGGCCTCACGCTTTTCCACCTCGACTATGTCTCTCTGAGGCATCACTGTGTGTGAGCGCGCGGGCCACACAGGGCATTATTCATGTGATGCTCTCTCTCCTCACTGTGTGATATGAAGGGGAGGTTAATGAGTTTGGGCCTCTATCTGGACGACGGAGGTTTTTAAGGAGCCCCCCTCTTGTCACGCAAACACTTTCCCCATCCGAAGCAACTTTAGAAGCCGCGACATCGCCCATAAAGCATCCGCAACCTCCGCTGTCCTGCAGACATGTTCTAGCGACGCGCCACTGGACGACGTTCCTTTTCTGTTTTTATTTTCGACCACCGCTGGAAGTCCTGGCTTCCAGGCTTTGACTTTTACAACCTGGCGCTGATATAAAAGGGCCTCTAAACTATCCCGAGCTGGGATTACCATAAGCAAACTCCACAAAGCACGTCATCGCTGCGGGCAAACATCAGGGTGGCACAGGTTCTCCTCGCTCCCTGCAGCCGAGCACAATCTCTGGCATTATAAAAGCAGAGCGGCGGCGCTCCAGGACCGTCCCCCACCCCTGTAAAGCAGGTTCATTTTATGAGATCATTGTGCCACAGGACTTATTTTAAATCCAGCTTGCCAGCTCTTGTTTTCGGTGCTATAATCGTCCATTTCAAAGCCGCTGGAAGGAGATCTCCATCCTACCTGCCCCAGAAAGTTTTCAGTGTCCTACACCCTACTTTCCCTCCTTTTTTTTTTTTTTTTTTTTTTACTCTCACATTAGCCCCCGCCCCCATCCTCCCTGTCTCCTTGCTCTCCCAGGTTGGAATGTGGCTGTGTGGGCCAGTGTCAACTGCGGTCTGTCCGTCGTCGCAGCCAGCGGCTCAAAGCCTCGGAGCAAACAGGGCCCGGCTGCAGCCGCCTGCCGCTGTGCTAAGTGAATAATTGCACTGTAAGATGACCGCCGCTTCGCAGCTACGCCGCCGCAGCGCGATGTTCACACGTCACGCACCCGCACACAAAGCTACACTTATGAACACAGGGAGGGAGGGGCGAACAAAGAACAGACGGAAAACAGCTGGTTTTACTCTGTGCTTCAAAAAGATGTAAGGCTGTGAGCCACGAGCAAATCTTTTTTTTTCCAGTGGGGCATTAAGGAGTATTTTAGCCGCTTTACAGAGATCTGACAAGATCTGGGCAGGATCGAAAAGAAAACATGCGGCTCAGTGCGACGCTACTGCTACACCATGAGAGGGCAAACAGAGCAGTGGTTTTATTCGTAAGATTTTATGGACAAGAAAAGATGAATTATGGTGCATTTTCACCTGTTTTTCCTCGCAACATCCCACTTCCACCTGTTTCTGGTTCTTTAACAACCTGCAGTAGCTAATAGACGCCACAGCTTAGCTAACGTAGAATGAATGTGGTGAAGAAATGTGCAGCTCGTTTTAAGGAAGGTTTCTGTATTCAAAATGATGCAGCAATCAGCCAGTAATCAAAATAACACCATCAGCAGGTCAAATATGGAACAAAAAGCAGAAATGCATGAAGCGTAAACACCTACATTTAAAAAAAAAATAAAAACAAAATCAGATAAGATTATTTTACAAACCTAATATTAAAAAGAAAATCCGGAAACAACCAAAATCTGAAATAGCTCGAATGATAAGAAATCGATATCAGCCACAAAAAGCCAGATTGCTGTACGCTTAATGAAAATTGATCAAAGAAACATAAAAGTAAGAAGCTCTAAAGACAATTTGAATTTATTCTCAGATGTCTGTTATTAGTAAGAAGTTGAAAGTATTTCATAAACCAAAGACCCAAACACAAAGCCCTGTGGAACCTCGAATCATATAATCAATCACTGTGAGAGATCAGTGTCCCACAAAACCTCTCATCATGTTCATTAAGCTCGTTTTGAAAAAATATTAGAACTGTTATCCGTTCATGCATCGAACTCCAGATTGACAAACATTTTCCAAAAACTCTGAAAGAATTCTGGAAGAACATCTTTAAAATAAATCAGGTAACAAAATCATGACTCTCTTCCCACTTAACTTTCTCTCTCTGTTGTGCTCCACTACCACCTACACTAACTCTTTAACACTCTCATGTGGGGGATGCTGGGAGACCCTGACAGCCTAATGTGGATGTGATTAATGAAGCAGACCTGTGATGCTGTCTAAAACATGCCAGACATGAGTCTGCACTGCAGCTAGCGGCCGTAGCGCTTCACTGTGAGCATGCATGCAGCAGTGAACTAGGGAGTTCGGCAAAACAAGCAAAAAGAAAAAAAAAACAAAAAACGCACCGGTTTTCCGCAGCGGGAAGTCGTCCCGAGGGTTGTAGACGCCCAGCACCGGGTGATTGTAGGTGGACACTGCGGTCTGTGGAGGCGAGCTCTGGTCCAGAGAGCTATGCTGGGTTTTTCTGCAATAAGAAAAACAAACAGAAATCATCGACAGCGTGTGTGTCGAAAAGAAACCGCCTCGTCCTCGTGGACCTAAACGATTAAGGCGTCATGAAAATCGCTTGGCAAGGATGCAGACATGTGTCGCCATCTGCTCGCTTCCTACAGAACAAAGTGTCATTTGCAGGGAAAACTTAAGCCGCGTTTGGATCTGGCCCAAATGCATGTTCCTGACAAGAGGGTGCGCAGTTGTCTCTTCCAGAACTCAGTGGGAGTCCAGAGTGAAGGAGTTTATATTTAAGTTAGGAGCAGAGGCAGAAACACAGACACTGTATTACGTAACAGTATTACGTAACATTACTTATTCTCTCTACTGTATTTGTAATTTATGAATTTAGTCGTGCCATTTTACAAAAAAAAAAAAAACAACACTTTGGAAAATGTAAAATTCAAACCTTAGAGTTGGCAGAAGGTGAAGGAAGACAAGTCATAAACCAGAGGGCCCAAAACAGAACCCTGTGGTTCCTCACATCACGAGAACATCCCATAAAACATTACATTAACTGTTTAACCTTTAAAAACATTTATTGAACTTGTATTTCACACTCAAATTAATACATTTCCACAGTGAGATTACGATGCTGCAAAAAAAGAAAAGTTAACTTAAAGCTCTTCACTCTTATTTTATTTCCTTCACAAGTGCAATTTACTAAGAAAATGAGAATGAATGACATTTCCCGGCCATATTTATTCCTCGGAGACGTCAGAGAAGTGGGAAGATGTCGCGAGAACCATGCAGGCGATTCTGAAGCGTCTTCTTTTAATTTCAAATGTGATATTTTCTCACTTCGGCCACAAATGCGATCTCAACTGACACAAGCACAAAAAGGTTGAAGACTACAAACCAAAAAAAACAAAAACCAGTAACAAGAGGGAGATGAATAATCTCACCTTTACTTTGTGAAACAAACAGAGAAGCTAAACCTGCACTGATATTATTCAGCGGCGTATCTTTCAATCTACTGATGTATGCTTCTACATAATGAACACTTCAGTCGACGCCACGTTGCTGTGTTTATGCTCACGCCGGCTTGCGGTAAACAAATGGGAAATAGCAAGTGTGCACACCTGCAAAACGAATCGAGGAATGCCACAATTAACTCCCAAGGACTTTCAGCCGTCGTCAGGATCCAATATCCTCCTCTCACTTTTACATCTGCACATGTTTGTTTTCTGTCTCTAATCACTCAGTGAGACCCAAACAGAGCAGGCAGGAGGACAGGAAGCATGCGTCATTACTTAGCTGTCAGTCCACTGTTTACTGCTGCTTCCAATCAGGTGACGGTAAAGGAAAAGCCGTCTTACCGGTACCAGTAGGGGGCGTCGTTGGGGAGGCCGCCCTGGTTGAGGCTCCGCTGGGCAAGCGCCTTTTTCTTGTTCAGGACGAACTCCTGCAGACGCATCTTCACCTCGGTGCTGGCCACAGCGCCTGATGCACACAGGTAAACACAAGATGCAATAAATTTCTTGTACTTAAAAGTCATCAATACTTGAGATTCCTCCGAAAAAGAGTAGTAACTTTTTATTTTAATATTTCAAACACCAAATACATCTTAGAAAGCGTCTTAGCAGTAACTATCATCTAGTCTTCCTTATCTCCACTCTATGGCGTTCAGCCAATCAACGGCAAGTTTTATAAATGTAACTCTTGGATTGGCTGCTTCGCAAACGTTAGCCAACAGCGTGAAAGTAGCATTCGGGATAGGTACTTCGGCTTTTTATCAATTGTGTTTTGTTCCCCTAAATTTAATGAAGAAAACACAATCTTATCTAAGTAGTAAAATATTATTTTACTGATTTAAAATCAGTTGATTCATCTGTTTGTGAAATGCTGCAGACATGATGTGGAGTTAGGATTAAAAACAGACAATCATCAGCGTAGAAATCAATAACTCAGAGGCCTTCGAAACGGGAAATTTAATAATTGCCACATAAGAAATTAAACAAAAATGATGCAAAACTCTTCGGAGAGATTTGCAGACACAGTCGCCGCACATCACACTCATACAGACACACGGGAGCAAACACTGCACCCCTCCGACTCCCTGCTTGCCCGATCCCTGAACATTTTCCATAGAGTGTGAGTAGGCGCTCTCTCAAGGACGCCTGTCCATTTGCTTTCAATGAACTTGTTGAGAGAGACGTCCAGAGGTAATAGCTCGGCCCGGCCCGCGCCAAGGCCACCGGGCTATTACCGCTCGCACACCGCTGCAGAACGCGCCGCCTCTCCGAGTGAAATGGAAACGCATGTGAGGCAAACACAACAGTTATTTCAACCTTGGAGCGGCTTGAATGAGGAGCTCTTACTGAGCCTGGCTGCCTGAAGCCTGTCTGACACGGAGAACTATTTGCAGAGCTATTTAGCTGTGGAAGTGTCTAGTTTTGCTTATTTTAGTGCTAAAAGACAGAATCTGTAACGAGAGGTGTCAAATCTTTTAATGAAGTTCCTCCTGCTGCTTCTAATCTCACCTCGCTCATGGTGCTTTTGCGACAATTTTGCTAATTGAAGAACCACAACCTGAAGTTGTATTCTGAGACAGAAGCACCATTTAGTTACAGCTGCAAGTCTGAACCAGATTAGCAGATCTAGAAACTAAAACCTTTGCCTGTTTTCCTTTCCAAAATAGCACGAGCTCAGTCAGATCAGACTGAGAGCATCCGTGAACATCAGTTTTTATGTCTGGTCACAGATTCTCAATTGCATGTAGATTTGGGCTTTGACTAGGCCACTCTAACACCTGAAAATGTGTTGAAACTTTTTGCCATGTGAGCCAAAAACCTGCACACGCAATCTTTTTGAAATATTAGTACACACAAAATACATTTTATTGTAATTTATTCTCACTTTTTGAAGAATAAACCTAACATGGAATATTTAAACAAGACAAAATTAAACTGATTCTTGCACACAATCTTAAAAGTGTGGCATGAACTTGTGTTTTTCTCTCCTGAGTCGGTGCTGTGCTGCTGTGCTGAGTATTGCCACAGATTTGCAGTAAGGTGTAGATTTGGGCTTTAACTATACCATTAAACACATGATACATTTACTCTTAGGTCACAAAAATGTAATTTAAACAATTTTAAAGACACAAAACTAATTTCATTGTGACTATTTGTACATTTTTATCTCATAAAGCATCCAGATTTTTTTTTTTGCGGGGGTGGATTGTTTTCTAAAACTTCAATTGCTGTCCTTCAGCATCCACAATAAAATACAGAAAATATCGAGATCTAATGCGAGATCTAAAAAGTGAAAAAGCTCAAGGGTTGCGCATAATTTTTGTTGGCACGAAAACTCGTGTAAACGTCAGGCGTCGTCGTGGGAAACACGCGGTGTGGGAGCGACTTACTCTCCTGGCCCCGCTCCTTGTTCTTCAGCAGCTGCAGCTTCTGCTCCCTCTGCTGCTTCTCCAGCTCCTGCTCCAGCCGGTGGTTCTCCATCTTCCTCTGGTGCTCCAGCAGCTCCTGCTGGTGCTTCAGGGCCAGCAGCTCCTGTTGCTGCTGCACAAAGAAACATCAGGAATATTGTGAGTTAAAGAAAAAAATAACAATAAAAATAAAAAAATGAAGAAAGGCTTTCTCGGCTTCGTAAGAACTCTCTGTAACAGCCTCGTATGAGCTTCCTTCAGAACAGATTCAATTCGTTTCTTTTCTCGCTTTGAAAAAAAAAAAAGCATTTTCATTTAACTCCCGCTCTCTCTGAAGTAAATAACTCTGACAGCTGTTCAAAGCCATAAAATTAAACCTCTGCAATTGCTCTAAAAACCTCAGGCCAAAAGCTTTAGCCTTTAAACAAATATAAGCAATTTAACTGGGAACTAGGCTTTAGCAAAACACATAATCCAATCTGCTTACTTCCTCATCGCGCTGTAAAATCTTTTTCTTTTTTTTCTTTAAAAAGGCTCCAAGAGTAAATTTCTTTATTTTTCCGCTAAAAACCAATCTGTGGCCTGACAGCTTGTCCTGCAGCCCTAAGGTCAGGAATAAAATCAGCTCCAAAGCTAAAATGTGCCCACAATCGCATCCTTTTCATCACGCTGAAGGGTCCTTAAAAAAAATTAGACCCTCGCTGTGAGTCACTGTGCATAAAAGCAACCAATTAAAAAGCACTGAAATGAGCTTCTGCAATAAACAATACGCCGCTATTAGAGACTCGCATGTTCCCTGATAGCAGAACAAGACGAACTGAGGAAGCATGAAAAGTCTTTTTCAAATAATGCTTTAGATTACTGACAATAAAAAAACCCAAAAAACTATCTAAAGCAGCTTCACTGTGAGAGGAAGTAACCTGGTGATTGATTGGGACACAACTGACACCAGGTGTAACTAAGAATTCATTTTTACGCAGGAATTTTGGTCGACTCTTTTCTGCAGAATTAACTGAGCCATTAAAACGGGTTTGACGGCCATGTTCGTACTTTTACTCTGCTACTCCAAAACCTTCAGTTTTTATACTCTACCGATAAAGTGAATCATTTTTGAAAACTGAACTTAGTATTTACAAAATGTCATAATATCTACATTACGTCTCGAGATGCCTCGATCCACTTTTTTCCTTCTTTCTTTCTTTCTTTCCTTTAAACACAGACATAACTCTACCAAATTGCAAATTTATTTGATATCTGTACCAGTAGGGCATCACAAGCTCGGTCAAACATGTAAAAACAACACAACTTTAATTTGTTCAACTGAGAGGATAAGAGCCAATATAAAATAAATAATAAATGACCTTTCTGGGTCTTGGGTTGAGTTGGTTTTGGGTTTTGTTCATTCCTGTGTTCCTCTGTTCTTTTTCTTTGATTAGTTTCTGATTTACTTACTTTCGTTCAGTCGTTCTCAGTGTTTCTTGTTAGGTTTATTTCTTGTCTCCAGTAATTTCTTGTCACTCTAGTTTTATTATGTTTCTTGGCTCTAGTTATTATTTAGTGTTAGATTTCCCATAGGTGCTTTCCCTCGCCCCGAGTGCCATTTTCTCTCTTTCTCTCTCCTCACACCTGCAACTCGTTAGCTCTATAATTAGTTAAGTCTTTATTCAGAATTTAACCTCCCAGTATTTAAACCCAAGCACTGTGAACAAACAGTCCCTGCTGGATCATCCAGTCTTATCCTGGTTACTTTACTCTGCTTGCATTTTGTTCCTGGTTCCTGTTTTTGTTCTGCTCTGGCTCCCTGTGTTCCCTGCGATTTTTGTAAGTTTTCAGTTTTGTCATAAACGTTCAACATGACCCATGCTCCCCTGTCCAAGGTGCGTCCCGCCTCTTGCCCATTGATGGCTGGAGATAGGCACCAGCACCCCTCCCAACCCCAATGGGATAAGGGTGGAAGAAAATGGATGGATGGTTGATCCTGTCTGCTGCACCTCTGAGTGTGCAGACGATTCTCCATGAAGAGCTGAGGAATACGGAGTCCCTCCAAGCTTGTTTAGTGACCGATATTTGATCGGTTCACAGCAGTGGCACGCAATCAGCCGGGTTCCAAACACTGTAACTGGGCATTCTACGGCCGGGACGTGAAACTGTGTTTGTGGCCTGGCCAAATCAGAGCCCCGAAACAAGGCTGTGAATAAATTAGTGGCTTGGGGCCGAGAGGAGGAAGAGCTCTCTGGAGCGCAGCCAGCCATCGCTTTTTGACTTCAAACCGAGGTTGGGGAAGAGGGAAGAGGGGTTTTAGTGGGCGGGACCTCGTCGCCCACATGCACACAGGACACTTACACACCCAAAACCCCTTGTGGCTCGGCCGACCAGAGCCGTGCACATCCTTCCCTCCTGAGAAACAGCTTGTACAGGAGATTTCTCTGCCGTCCGCAAACGCAGACGAGCGAGTGCATGCAAACGTTTTGATGAAATTTAAGAGGATGTGTATGTTTTCATGTTTTCTAAGGCAATTCAGTGTGTGTTTTGTGTTTGTGTGTGTATGTGTGCGTGCATGCTCGTGTGTGTAAGCCCGGTGAATAGAGGTGATTGAGGCTGGGAGCTCCGTGGTGAAACCGTGCGTCACGAACATCTGAGCCGTCCCGTCGCTTCAACCGCAAGCCAAGAGGACCCTTTAGATGGCAGCGCCCATTAACCAAAGCATCACGAAAACCGAGGCAGGACTCTGTGCTTGGCAGGTCTTAACAGGGACGGGCTGTGTGCGGAATCTGAAGCGAGAGCGGCAAGCAGCACAGGCGAAAGGAGAGCAGGATGCGGTTTTAAGGGAAAAGATTAAACGAACGGTGTTGATTTGTCTTTAGCGTCTAATATTGTTGCTCGGCGAAAACCCCAAACAGTGGCGCGGTTCTCGTTTTCGCTTAGCATCAACAACTTAGCAGCTTTTATTTAAGAGGCATAATTTGAGTGCATTTCTTCAGTTTGCAGGGGGTAAAAAAATAGAAGCAATAAACAAAAATGCTCTGTTCAAAATGGGAAAGACAAGAGAAGACGCCACTTGGATATTTACTAGCAGCATTTATGAAGAATCCACAACTATTTTCTTTCTGTGTAAGTACAACGTGACCATGAACCCAACAAATCAAAATGAGAAAGATAAGATCTGTTTCGGTCATTTTGGTTTATTTAATCGCAACTTCCTAGATTTCCTCAGTGACATGATTCCTCAGTCTAGTCTTTATACCGCTTTATTTTTTGTTTATATACTCTGTCTGCCCTGTCTGGTCGAATAAAGGTTACACAGAACATAAAATAGTTAAGAAATTTACGAGAAAGTAAAAAGCAACAGAAGCCTGCCGCCATTTTTAGTGACAGCCACGATAAAACTAAACAGGAAGTGTTATGAACAGATTCAATGAGGATCAGTTTATCCCCTCTAAGGTACAGTAACAATTATTATAAGTGACATAAAAGATTTTTAGAGTAAGGAACTGAAGGAAAAATCTCCAGTTCAGGTTAAGCTGCTGAAAATTATTTAAAGTTTTTTTTTTTTTTTATTAATTAATGGCGGTAAATATAGAGGATGTTGTAGCTATTAGCGGTCCTACCCAGGATACACAGAGGATTAAATCGTTATCCCAATAACAAAGAGCAAACCTGTCACCTTTTTAATAAAATAGTTCTGAAAAGAACTGCTTTGCCTTTGCCAGAAACTACATTTATAAGCTGGTTCTGGTGCTGGCTCTGGTCAGGGTCCGTTTTTGATACGGGCAGCTGCCCAGGGCCGCATTTAAACAAGGAGCCGCACAAATGTAATGTTTCTCATAACTACTGTATGTCCGAAAGAAATATTCTGTTGCTTTAATGCACCTTTCTGGTTTCATGGTTATTGCCTGTGCTTATGCATTTCTTTCCGCCACACTTTTTCTTTCCACTAAACTTTCCACTTCTTCAGCAATGACTTTTACTGCTTTACCGTCCTTGTGGAGGATGCAAATGGCGTAATTATAAAAACGAGCAAAAACTATATTCTTATCATGTCAGTTTCACATGAATTTAGCTATTTGAATTTTTCATTTATTGAGATGCAATCAATGCAACATTGCTGCTTTTATTAATAAATCTTTGGTTGTTTTTCCTTATTACATTTTTTAAGCATGACATTTAAAAAAAATGATGGTTAAAAAATGTAAAAACATTCTGAAGAAGCAACACAGATTGCACAGATTTAGCAATAAAACAGAAGTACAATGTTAAAAAAAAACAACAACAAAAAACCCCAGAAATTTCCAAAAGAAGGAAAAGGATTTAAGGAAGTATGAAAAGAGTAAGTGAAGTGAAAGAAGAAAGGAAGACTTTAATGGAAAGAAGAAGGTGGCAAAAAAACAACAAGAGATCAGTGATGAATACGGGAAGAAAGAGAGTGACAAAGAATGATGATGGAGGAAGAAATACTTTTTTACAAAAAAATCAGACAGATTCACCACTTTTTTAATTTAAAAAAGTCATAAAAGCATGAAGGGAAAAAAAAAAATGTCAAAGGCAGCTAAAATAAAGAAGCAATATAAAGTCAAGCTAAAGATTTATCTTCGCTCCAAACAGAGTCAAATCTATTTTAAGAAAAACAAATACTGCAGAATCCCGCCATATTAAAACTTTCTCTATTTCCGCGCTCCTCATCAACGTGCAACGCCACAAAGGGATGCATGCTGATGTGAAAACGAGTGAAATTCGGTACGTTAGAGGAGCTGAAAGACAGTAGAATCCACTCCGCTCTAATTAAATCCAACTCCAGCTCTTTAATCATTTAAAGGAAAGCTTCACACGTCCATTTTTCACACTCTTCCTGCAGCCAGACACGTCTTTATATTGCCCTCATCCATCCGAGGAGTTAAAGAAAATGAAGCTAAAGTGCCTTTCTGTTTCTCTGCTCGAACCGAAGCCATTTAAAGCTGATGAGGCTGCTCTTAGCTGCTGAGTTCAGTCTGCCGACTCCCGAGGCCGAATAAATTAAGAGCCGTCTTCGTTTAGTTTGGGGGAGATTTAAACAGCGACGGTGTACAAGCCCGCTGGTTTTATGTGGAGTAATTGGGCTAATTTAAAACTCCATAGGTTCTTATTTTTGCATCTTTCCAATGAATTTCTGCGAAACGGGTGAGCGAGGTGTGTAGAAAGAGGGGGAAATCCTCCTTAATGCTGCTCCATAAATAATGCTAATTGTAAATGATGTACCTTAATGTGCTCCTGGAGCTGGGCCTCATGCTGGCGGGACAGCTGCTCGTGCTGCCGCTGGAACTCGGCGATCAGGATCTGCCTCTGGATCTGCTGCTTCTGCTTCAGGGCCAGCAGCTCCTGCTGCAGCTGCTGCTCGCGCACCGAGGCCGCCACCACGCCGCCGCCGCCGCCACCGCCACCGCCACCCGATCCTCCCAGGGAGCTGGGCGAGAGCTGGCCCGGCGGGGAGAGCGACGACACCTGCTGCTGCTGGTGGTGGTGATCCACGCGCAGGTCCATGGGGATGGCAGCAGGGGGCAGACGCAGGGGCAGCGCAGAGTTAATGTCCACTGAAGAGGAGAGAAGAAGAACGATCAGACAGGTGGAAAGATGGAGGGAGACAAAACGTATGGATGGATGGATGGATGGGTGGACAATGAGAGGTTGTTGTGATGATGTAAAGCCTTTCCCATTTCCTGCCTACTTCGTGTTGCCAGGTAGCTCCTACTCCAGCGATTTCTTACTTCTTATCAAAACTGAATGTGTGAGTGAAATGTAACTTCTCTTCGCAAACTGCGTCTAATCACAGGCAATTCCTGATATAAGGAGGAAAATCACTGTTACCTTGAGGGTAAGGCTGGTTTGAATCACCCTTTTTTCTCTCAATAGACAAAATCGGAATTTGAAAACTCCTTTTCCACGAGAGAAAAATGTAAAGTCCAGCACTAAAACCCGTATTACTGAGAATTTTATTGATACATCTCACGAAAGAAATGAACACCTCCAGGAGTGTTTTGTATCGGCAAGGCCGAGTTTCCTAAATAGGATGCACTCACAACTTCATGTCAACAACAGAAGAACATTCTGACGCCAAAGCAAGACAAGCGGAACAGGATGAATAATCAAAACACGGCACAAGGTTAAAAGCAAACATGTTCCTCTTCTTCTGCACGTCGCCGTGTGTTTTCATACTTAGCACGACTGCAAGGTTATGAAGCTGAGGGCGGATTAAATCAAAGCACTTCAAGAGCGCTGTTTAATTAGTGCACCTCTTAGAAAAATGCCCAGAAGAGATTTTTTTTTTAAACTTTGAGATTTTCATTAATTAACGCACAAAAAGTCTCCCGTGTTTTTCATGCTCCTTCACTTTTACGGGAGGAATATACGTTAGATTTTAAAAAAAGTAAAAAAAGAAAAAAAGACTTGGCTATTTTAAGCAGCACATTGGATGGACCGCTTGTAAAACAAGAAAGCAGTAAACGGATAACAGAGCTGTAAATCAGACCGTTCGGATTAAAGCTCTTGGATTTAGTTCCCATTTCTGAGAAAAAAGTTGATCTTTAATGAGCATCACAAATTAACTCCACGCTTGTTCCACGTGGTGAAGTAACATCAGTTCCAAGAGAGCTATCTTTAAACTTGGCAAAATCCCGATAAGATCTATTGGGAAGGAAAAGTGCCGTGCTGCTCCTCCACACGGCGCTCGCTGACCCATCCGACAAAGCCTGCATTGACCTCCCCACCCCCCACTCTCCCAGAACCCCTGACTCAGGCACAGGAAGCCCACCAATCCGCCGGCTTCCTACCAATAAGTCTGAACAAACAGGAGCCAATTGGTCCGATTATTTGCCTACAATGTTTGCGGAGAGCCGGGGATACTTCACGTTAATGAATCGGCAAACAAAACATCCGAGGTGAACTGAACCGACACTTTGAGTCGCTTTCTGCTTCTGCTGCAGGTCGTTCCTTGTTTGATGCATCCCCCCCCTGAACATCACCAAACTGTAACTGCACATCCAAGCAGCTTTGCTACTGTTAAGGCCATATGGCGCCTGTACGCTGAAATGCTCGACTCTCGCTGTGTGCAGCAGGTGAAATGCCCCCCCCCCCCCCCCCCCCACGCGGTTATTGCACAAGAACAGCGCAATAACATGCAACAGGGTCCTAAGGGACTGCAGTCATGTGGGGGGAGATTACAACACGTCTCATAGACTGCTGCTGCTGGGACTAATTGAAAGGGAGCCTGCAAGACGCGGCTCTACGACCTGGAACATGATGAGAAGATGAGAGAAAGAAAGGAGAGCTTTATAAGAAAAGAGGAGTTGTGTGAAACTGTGAATCAGCAGATTGGTTTCTTTTTTAAACCCTCTGACTCATTCAGTCTGCGGTAGCTTCACCTGAGTCTGCATGAGTCACTCTGTAGCTTAAGGTTGGAAACCAATGGCCGATCAAAGATCAATAAAAAAAAAAAAGAAAAAGGTCTGAAACTATCAATTTTACTTCTATAAATAAACCTTAAAATAAAAGCAACAGCTCTGAAGAGATGAACCAAGTGGAATGTCTTGGTCGATTGTTATTTCTTTCTTCCAGATGCGACCACAAATTAATTCTTTAAAATCGGAGTAGAAGCGACGTCACACTGTGTGCGAGACCTATCTGTTCCTGTAAAGAAGGGATTTACTACCATAAAGAAAATGGAAAATGTAATGACTTGGAGTTCAAATTTTAAACCGTCTTTAGGAGCCTTTGTGTCGGAAAAGATTTACGTTAGCGATGTTAGCTTTCCTAAAAACAGTCTTCATATGCATTTCCAACAGAATGTAGCTTGAAGGTTTGCAAAAGTTTCCCAACATTTCCAAATCAAGGAGAAGTTGAACGTCTAAAAGGTATGATTTGCTGAAGATTAGGAAAAAGATCTGTTTTCTTTTCTTTTCTTTTTTACTTTTAGGGTCAAAAGATGGCATTTTTGGTAAAACTTTGATCTGCTACCACCAATTATGTCTGATTTATCTTAAAATTCTTCAACTTTAGAAATGAGAACTCCATTTTAAATAATAACGTCTTGCTCTCTCTTGCTTTCTCGCAGCCTGAATTAACATAAAACCTGTCTCGACATATTTATTTTTAAAACACAGCTAACAATAACTTTTCTTCTCTTCTTTGCACCAGTTTTTCAAATATCTCAGATTCCTTTCCAACAGGCCAGTTACTGGTTAGAGCTGATCAAGCTTAAAGTTGTCCGATTTCAATAGGCAGCAATTTTGGCGTTGCTTCTCCATTAAAGTCTAATATAGACCTACCTGATTCTGCATGAGTCACTCTGCAGATTAAGGTTGCAAATCAATGCCTCATCTGAAGCCCTTTAGGGACAAACAGGTAGAAAAGCAAAGCAATCGGAAACATTGGTTTTGGGGACGATAGAAAAGCAGAAACGAGGAAGGATGGGTTAGACCTGCACTTGTCAGAGCTGCGCCGCAGCATTCTCAGTTAATGTGAATCCATAACTCACTTTATCCCCCAGCTCCCCCCCCAAACAAAAAAAAACACCGGCACAAAATGTTCAGAGGTGGAGGGGGAGGTGTCTCTGAAACGATGCACTCATCGATGGCGACGCATGCGGATCCGTAAACACACCTCGCTCGGCGTCTCCGCCACCCTGGCGGTGCTAATTGCTCACCAGATGAAAAGCCGGAGCTACAGAAAGAAGTCAGTGGTGTCGTTACCCATCTCTGTCCTCTCTTCCTCACTGACGCACCCTCCTCCTCTTCTGCTCTTCTTCCTTCAGTGTGTTGCGGGGGAATGACAGCAGCGTTCGTTTGACTTGTCCTCATGCTCTCTGTCTCCGTCGTCCCCTGCTCCGGTCTTAACCTGATGGGTGTCTCCCTTCCCTCCCGTCTCTCTCCTCCCCTCGTCCCCGGCTTGCCCAGTGGTGACATCACAGGGCAGTCTCAGGCATGCAGCCTGTTTATTCTGCAGCTTTTCCAGGAACCAGCGGCTCTCTCTCTCTCTCTCTCTCTTACACACACAAACACACACACACACAGCACTCCCTCTCTTCACCCTTTCTACTCTTTTCGCCTCGCTCAACCCGCTCTCCCTGCTCCTAAGGCCGAGGAAATCCCTTTTTAGCCTCCCCCTTCAACTCCCCCCACTTTTCCCACTCACTTCACGCAGTTCCCATCCCAAACTCAAAATCACAACAACAGCCTCTCCCTTCTTTTTTTTTTTCCACCTCCGCCCCCCAAACAGAAAAACAAGCAGAATGGATTCAGGGTGAAACGGAGCAGATGAGTTTTCACACTCCGTTCTGTTCGCAGCCACACGCTTTTGTCAATCGGAGGCATAAAAGCACCACCGACGGAAAGTTTTGAACCTTCTGGTGTGACACATTTGGAAGCGGCTGTCGGTCTTTGTAATAAACTATACAAAAAAAAAAAAAAAAAAAAAAAAGAGATCCCGCTTCTGATCTCTCTTGATTGTTCATCTGGGGCTCGGTCAGCCGACTGTTTAAAGAAAGCACAAACAGTGTTAGGCTTAGCAACTCGCTGAGCAAACTGTGGGCCAGAAAAGCGCGATCAATCTCTCCCTTTCCCGCTGCGGCGGAGCTGCGAATGTAAACTAACTTTCCCCGAGTCCTTTTTACAAGTAAGCTCAGCCAGAGTCGTCGCGGAGACAATGCCAGGTCGAAAATAACGCTCTGAAGGGACGGTTGTGGATTTGTTTCGCTTTAAAACTGTCAGTGCTGCCTCCAAAGTAACCTTTAAAGCACAAAACGGCACAGCATCTTTTTTTCATGTCTATTGCAAAACATCTCTCCAGGGTGGAATCGGTTGTGTTTTTCCACGCAGGAGGTTAAGTTTATATTATTTTACAACCTGGCAAAGATCATTTTTATTACCACACGATAATGTCTGCTGTCCTTTGTTTATTTATTTTGTTTTTTACCACAAGAGCAAAACCACAGATGGCCAAACCGAATCAAACGGCGGAAATCTTAAGATTTTTCCTGATCGACGATCAACAAGCCCACTCCTACAAACGACAACAAAACAGGAACAAAACAGGACCTCAAACTCCTCTAGCCAAAAGAGAAGCTCCTGGGAATGACCTGGCTGCTGCTCGGAAAAGACCCGCTTTGATTTGGGCCCCGTCGTCGCCCGCTGACGTCAAACATGTTCCTCCGTTTACTGATGCGCGCGGGATAAAGGATAATGTGAGGGGCCTTCGCTGCCAAACCAAAACAAAGACGGCGTCTCGGGGGAGAGCCGCGGGAGCTTCCAGGGAGTCTTGCGCAACAAAGCCGGTGTACCTGTCTGACAGCAGCTGGGTTCGGTTTCAGTTTGTCGGTTCTAAATAAAGGCTCCCCCTTTGATCTGCAGCCTGATTTAGCTCAGACTTGTCAGCAGAAAGCACACGCTTCAGTTTTAATGGGAGCTTTCTGCCGCGTAACTAAGACATTCTTTCTTGTTTTCATTTTGGGTCAGAACGGGACCTTAAAGGGTTCTTAAAGGGCCGGTTGTGCCGGAATGTATTGATAAAACCCGTTTCAGATTGTTAAAGGGACGGTATCGCGTAAAACCGACTTTTCTTTTTAGTTTTACCTCCTGTTATAATGTTAGTCCCTCATCAAAAATAGAGCTGGAGTGTTGCTTTGATTGATTAATCCTTTTATCTCCATGGCAACTATTTGAATGTGCAAAACACCTGGCCTTTAAGGCGCAGCTCCAGTTTTTTAGTTTTTAAGTTTTTAAGTTTCTGAACTTCACTCAGCTCCTTCAGACTAGCCAGCAGCAATTAGCAAACGCCTGGTGGAGCTGAGCATCAGCTGAGCTCATAATAGGAGCTGCTGCTCAGTGCAAAGCTGGTGAAAAACGTTGAATAGTCATGTTGTGATGACTTCCTGAAGGCCGAGCTTCTCAAAGAGCTTTTTAAAGAGACAGAAACCCAATTTCCAGGTGTTAAAATACAAAATCAAATTTCTGTTAAGTGATATTTGATATAGATTATAGATTTCTGTAACTAGATGCAACTTTATTGTGCTATGAAATGATACTACATGCCTGCAAAATATAATAGCACCCTTCTAAAATATTAATAAATAGCTGTGGCTGTGATCAACAAGTACTTATTAAAATGGCATAATATTGAACATCTTTTCAGTCCCTTGAGAATCTTTTGATTGTTGCTTTTTTTTGTCTTTTACAATAAATATCACTAATTTGTGGTTCTAATTTAGAAATATTTGCAAGAGATTATGTCATTAATGTAAGTTTTACAATTACCATTGTCATACTTGAAAATTGTTTCAAAAAGACAATATGGCCGTTTATCGCAAATAACTGCTTGGACAATTTATCGTCCAGCAAAATTTGCTATCATGACAGACCCAGCTAGCGTCACTTAAACCAAATGTGGTAACAACAAACTCAACTATGAATTAGTGCAAAAAAAAAAAAAGTACATTTTGGAGATCACAGAAACATAAAAATTTGAGTGTGCAGATAAAAACAACTTTGATTGGATTGGTAAAATATTACCTTGAAGGTTCTGTTTATGCGTCTTTTTGGAGTCTATAGGGCCACTTTAAAAGCTATGGCGGTCCAGATTTGGCCCCTGAGCCTTGAGTTTGACACACGTGATTAAAAGCATTAAACCTAAGAGCTTCCACCATGACAGGAGCCGTTTCTAACCAACCGGTTGGCACGAGCGCGTAACCTCCGACTCGTCGCCGCCTTAACAATGTCAGGCGACGTCTCTGCAGCGGCGCTCTGTAGCAAGGAGGAAGGAGGCGGGAATGGGAGAGGGACCTGGAGGCGGCAGTCCCTCTCGGCCTCTGCAGCAGGGCTCTAATGGAGCGTGTCACAGCTCGCTGCCCGGGCTGACGCAGGATGAGGAGGAGGTAGAGGGCGCCACCTGAACGCAGAGCGGTAAACCTGCTCTCCCTAAAGCCAGCCGCACTGGAGACGCATTCATCGCATGGGAGCTTCCTGTAAGTCGGGGCTCTGGCAGAAGGTCACGAGCTCCAGCTGCTGTACATCCGACGTGGAGGAAGCTCTTAAAACAATCTGTGCTGCTTTGTGTGAGCCCAAACTCAGGTGTTTACTTTGACTCGTGTGACTCCCAGCAGGTGCAGCAACCGCAGCTTTGCATTCCAGAAACAGAAGCGCTGTCGGTTCGGACACCAGCATCCGATTACCGGACGAGTGCGACCACAAACGCATCAGCACTTTTTTCTAACTTTAATGTTGTTGTTTTGTTTTTCTTTACAAACAATTTATTGCTCCAAAGATGGAAACATTTCTCCATCTTCTCTTCTCTATTCCTTCCCAAACCAGGAAAACTCTTCACCCTACATTTTCCCGCCTGTGTGAGATAAAAAAAAAAAAAAAGACACTCTTGGGTCACAACACGGAAACTTCGGCAGCTCCGTATCCAAGACAACAGCTTTCCAGAATATCTGATGAAGACGCTCCGGTGGATTTCAATATTTCATCACCCTAGCCGGAGGCGTGTAGAAAACAAGCAGGTCTGCTGCCGATCCGAGAGCCCGGATTTATGAATCGGACTCTGCTCTGGCTGAAAAAAACTAAAATGTGCCCAGCATCTTCATCTTCCTCGCGCCAGTTTCTCAACTATCACTACAAAACACCCATTTGTTCTCAGGAATACTTGGGGATTCATCATAAGAGACTGCTTTTCTTTTTTTTCCTTATTTCACACTGAAAAGCGACAGCGGCTGCAAGAAAAAGTCGCCTCCGTTTGTTTTGAGACCCAAACTAAGTCAGGAACTTGCAGCAAAACACACCAGCGACCTGCACAATAGCTTGTTTTGCTGGGGATGTTGGCAGTTTTCGGCGCTCCGGATTTTCATTCAGCAAAATGGCACAGGGAGATAACCGACTGCATAAATAAATAAAACACACGAGGAGTGTGTTGGAGGAGTTACAGCGTAGGAAAACGGGAGATGTTATTTTTTTCCTGTTGTTTTTTTTTGCACATTAATAGTGGAATCACATCCAAACACACACATGTACACAGGCAGAGAGAGGGATTAGGGATCGTCCAACCTGTTGGGATGTGGTTGAGCGCCGACGTCTTGAGGACCTCGAGCGACTGCTCCTTCCCCAGGATTCCCTCTGTGGGAGAAAGAGAACATTCTGCTTCAAATATGGTCCGCAGCATCGAGACGAGGGGGGGGGGGGGAAGCTGGTTGCCGGCGACGATGCGACTGCTTTAAAAAAAAAAAAAAAAACAGAGAAAGTAAGGGGGGGCTTCAGGTCATCCGAACGGCTGGGAGCACGTGCCGCGGCGCCGTCGCTGCTACTGCTGCTGCAGCCTGATCCATGAGCGGCGAGGAAGAAGGAGGAAGAGGAGGGTGGAGGAGGGAGGGGTGGATGCTTTGGACCGGAGCGGAGCGCTCAGATAAGCTTCGATTCTGAGGGATGCTGAGCGCGCTCATCAGCGCTCGTGTGTCGGTTTGGTGTGTGTTTGATAGCGCCTGTGCTCGGCATAGCAAATGTGGCTAACGGCGGCGGCAGCGGAGAGAGGGATGGAGAGGAGCGGGGAGGGGAGGGGGAGAGGTAAAAATAGCTCACCCTTTTGTGTATAACAGCACATGCAGAGCACGCACGGCGCACACACATACAGACACAAAAGAGGTGTGTGTGTGTGTGTGAATGCATGCATGTCCGTGTGTGTAGGCTGTAATTATAGTGGCAACATGAAAAGGCTTTTGTAGCTGCTGAGCCCTGGGAAGACATGGCTATAAAAAGCAGAGCGACACGGAGGATGAGGATGAAGGGGAGGAGGAGGAGGATGCATCAGGGATAGAGGGGAGGAAGAGGAAAAAGGAGGGGTGGAGACAGAGGGGGGGGAGAGAATGGAGCAAAAAAAAAATCACAATGAAAATGAATATTTTTAGAAACCACAAGCACCTGTTTCATATATATATTCCATATATATATGGACGTCTGAGGGGCGCAAACGTGCAACTACTCCTTTTAGATTGGAGGTAAATAGAAAAAAAAACAACAACATGTGAAACCCCCTCTGGAGGATTAAAAGAGCGGAAAACAGGCGGCCAGCCTCTCCGTCTATTTCTGGAACTCTCTCTGGAATAGCCTCGCACATACACAGGGCTTAATTAGCTGCGAAGCTGGAGGATGCGTTTTCACTGCGGATTGTGCGGCACCTCGCATGAGCGATTTTGGCCTAGTTGTAGCAGCCCCACACCCACCCCCGAATCCTGCAGACGCGGTGCATCCAGAACGCACAGGTGAACCCTTCGGTCCCAGTCAGGGTGGCTGTGTTTTTTTATTTTTTATTATTATTTATTTACTTAATCTGTTGAATTTTCTTTTGCAAAGGAATGAGGTGACACCTGTGGCTTTGGAGTAAATCCACCCTGCCTTTTACGCACAACTTGGCCGGTTGCGTCTCGCGCTTAGATAGAGGATGGACGTGTTTGCATGCGGCTGGCTGGAGGAAACGGATTGGCTTTCGGTGCAAACCGCCGGGTCGCAGATAAGAGCTGTTACCACACGGATGGGAGGATCCGTTTCGAATTCTGCCAGGCTGCAGCCTCGGGTTTCAATGGGTTTGATTGGACAGATTATGTGATAGAACAGAAAAATCTGAAGTATTTTTAGTCTAGTTTCTACCGCAATTCTCTCAGTCCACCTAAAATAAAGCAAAAAGAGCTTATAGCCTATTTTCAGGAGGATACATTGATTTAAATCCTTAGTACTGATGAAGAAAAGATCTGGTGACATAATATGGCGTACTGGTTTTTCAACAATACTAGAGTTATTAACTTAAAAACCAGAAAGTTATTTGCAAGTTAGTTTTGTCTTATTTTAAGTCTACTAACATATTTGCAGTAGAAACCAGACAAAAATACTGTTGTGTTTTTTGCAATTTGTATTCGTCCTAAAAATGTTTTCTCATCTACAAACAGATGTTTTTTTTGCCCATTCTTCTTTGCAAACCAGCTCTGATTGGTTGGAAAGCGTGTGAGAACGTTACATTTATGTCCGACCTTTGACTGGGCTGCATAAGAATACCGCCACTCTTGGCACGACTTCACATCCAAACGAAGTTCCCTCCTGCAGTTGCAGTCGACGCTCCACAGAGGGCCGCTGCCATCAGTCGGGCGTTGTTTTGGTTAGCTTCCTTTGCGCTGTGATTTTGTGACAATACTGTCGGCTCCCATCATGGCTGAATAAACTTTGAAACTGATCTTTAATCGACTCCATCGTTGCTATGTGACGACAGCGTTCTTATTCTGCGGGACGCATTTAATGAACATGAACCATCGTGCAGAAAATAAATAAATAAATCTGTATTGAGCAACATTGATTAATTTACCTCCATTTTATTATCAAGTGTTAACAGTTTTTCTGTCCCCAGCTAAAGAAATCGTCTCCCACAGCATGACCCTGCCTCCACCATGGTTCAAGGTTAGCTTCCTTGCCACTCCCTCCCCAAAGACCAGATTTGGAGCGTCCATGACAACCAGTCATGATCCTCAGCCTTCATGTTGATCTCCAACAGACCTGAAACAAAGCTGGATTATTCGGCTGCTTTTAATTGAGGAGTATTGGAATAAAGAGCTGTGAACACCAAAACACTTTTTGAAAAACCGTCGCTCGACTTTGCACTACTTTGCATCGCTCTGCCAGTGAAGTCCGATGGCGTTTGCGGCCGCAGCGAAGCAAAACGTGGGGCGACTCTACGGAGTGTGAATAGTTTCGCAGCAGACTGAAAACGAAGCCGGAAACGGCACAAAACAAGAGAAGACGGAACCTACAACAACAAGCCCCATCAATCTTAAATGCAGCCTAGTTCCCCAGCAGCTCCACTCCTCCTCCTCCTCCTCCTTCTCTCTTATCTTTCTCCCACTCCTTCTGTCGTTCCTCCTATCTTCCGGCTCCCAGTGGGGAAGCATCGGGAAGACGGGAAGCTAAAAATAGCCTCCGCTACCCTCGGGCGGAGAGTCAGTCATCCCAACCTAATGCAGCTACTTTCCCCCCCACACTCCGTGAAAAACATGCTTTCTTATGATGAGCAGGGAGAACAAGAGGGGTGTGTGTGGGGGGGGAGGGACTTGACCCGGTCTCTGCTCGGCCTTGTTGAAAGAGGCCTTTGTTACGCAGCAGGAATGAGAATGAGACGTCTGTCCGCGGCAGCGCAGCGTTTACAAAGAGGGACGGAGAAAGGGAGGAAGGAAGGATGCTCCGGCCTCATTACATTCAGTGCACTTCCGTTCTGGCTGCTTCGTCCAGGGTGACTCCGGCGAGCAAGGTGAACCAGACAGGAACAATACGATTAATCAAACACGCCTCTCCTTGAAGAGCGCTTTTCCTCCGGGGGCGCAAATTCGCTTCCCGAGGGCACCGCCTGACGTCACGGCGACTGATAAAGGAGAATGGGTGACCCCTGCGTGAGCCTCCGCTGGTTTACGTTTGGAAGGAAGCAACGGTCTGACCCTGGTTTCGTACTGGGGAGGGAAAAAACCCCCCCAAAAAAACAAAACACCAGTGATGCAATTTGCCGTTTCCCTGTGCCTCTCTGTGAAAGTCTGAATTTGACATAAAGTCAAAAAGTAACTGGAAGTCGGTAATTACACTGCAGGCATCTGCTGCGCGTCCGCTGCAGAGGAGAAGTTTAAGCAAAACTAGTAGAGACAGAAGCGTGCGGCTCAGATTTATGAATCTAATATGGTTGTGACATTTCAATAGGGGGCGGGAAGTTGTGTGAAATTTATAAGCGCATTCATAATTTAAGCTGGCGAGAGTGCGGCGCTTTCATTTAAAAAACTGGAAATTTACGAGCTCAGGCGGGATTGGATGAAAAACAAACAAAAAAACCCTGTAGTTCTCCTTTGCTTAATGTCTCCGACATAATTTTTTATTTGCTCATTGGAAGCCAAACGTTTGAAGTCTCCAAAATGCACCCAAACAATTTAATCTTGAGGGTTTTATGTGAGATTTGAACACTTTACTTAGTCCCTAACGCAACGCGGTTAGAAATAAGTCGGACGCCATTTCCTACAAAGTCATGTTGCAAATGTTGAAATAAATGGATGCATTTTCAGTACATTTTCCTTATTGGCATAAAAAGCATGGAGAATTCCAGTTTGCTCTATCCCAGTTAATTGGTAACAGTGCCAATTAATCCAAAAAAGCCTTAAATTGGCATGAAAATGACTCATATTTCTCCTTTTAAGATATTCCACAGTCACAACTACTGCCTCTGTGTCTTATGTGATTTCAATTAATATATTTTGTTTTGCATTTTTGCCAATTATTCTCATAAATGCCAGCAAATAAGGAGAACGGCAACCAAGACATCCAATTGGCAGATTTCCCATCTGATATCTGCAATTATGTGCAGACCTTCTACTGAAGGAGAAGATATTTTAACTGATACACTGTTTTATATTTAAAGAAAGGCAAAAACATTCAAGGAAATAAGACTTGAAACTTTCTGTTAAGAAAACATCTTAACAGTTTTCTTTAAATGTTGTGAAATATGTACAAAAATGGACATTTTTGTACATATTTGCTGCATTTTAAGTTTACTTTAATCTCGTAAACTTAAAATGCAGCAAAACGCAAAGCTGGGACTGATTGCCTTACTGTGACGCTCCAGATTTGAAGCAGCTGTTTGTTTAGTTGCAGAGCTGATGTAGTCGCTAAAATCCCAATTTTACTACCGTAAAAGCTTTTCTTTTGTTTAAATCTTTTAATCAAATGATTGGAAGCAGATAAAAAAAAAAACCCAGCAAGCTTTTTCTAGTCTTATTCTGAAAAATCTCTTACTTCTTCCACTTCTTAAAAATGGCCTTCAATTTAATAAAAGAAAGAAGAAGAAAAAAAAAGGCGTTTTCAAAGCAACAGCTTTTTTTAAATTCATCATCTCGTTTTTGTCTGCAGAGCGCCTCGTATAAATAGCTCATATTTGCTCAGTTGATTTCCTAATGAGCATCCGAGCTAATACCACAAACGGTTGCTAGGAAACCTGTGATGCAAGTGCAGGAAAAACTCGCTAGCTGTACCGATTGCCTTACAACAACAAACGCCCACGCTATCGCAGTTGTTCATAGTGGCCCTGCACCTACTATCCACTCAGAGTAACAGGTGCAACATTTAATATCTGTCTCAACTTTTGCTTTTCTCTCTCTCTCTCTCTCTCTCTGTCTCCCCCACCTGCCCCCCGTTTTCTACTAAAGATCATCTTTAATCTGCTTGCGTAACTTCAGCATCTCCCTGCTGGACGGGGCAGACATTCATACTTTGCGCACATCGCTGCATGCAGCACCGTGTCAAAAGGCACGGGGATTGGGTTCCGGGGAAGCGGTGTGAACCATAATTGCCGGCGACAGCTCGCTGGCAGAACACAGTGTATCCCGTTTCTCGGCTGGGTCGAGACAAAAGACGCGGGGGACAAAGGACGCGTCCCGCTGCTTTCATTAGCTCATGTTCACTCTCCGCTGTCTTTGTCCCAACACCAATTAAACACAAGGCTTTTCTAATGATTTGGGGTTGAAATGCCATGATTAGGTGTTTGTTTTTGGGAGTCGGGATGGGCGGAGGGGGGGTTGGGTGAGGCCGTGCCTTGCTTGCACAAGGACAAAGTGGGGCTTGTGCACGCCGTTTGGACAAGAGACCCCCTGGGTTTGTCCTCTGATGGACAGTTGATCATGTTCAGCCAAGTCGGTGGCACATGGGAGGACGGAGCGGACGAACTGTCTGGCTGGCTGGAAACTCCTGTCTCTGGGAGAGAGAGAGACAGAGAGAGAGAAAGAGAGAGAGGAAGAGAGAGAGAGAGAGAGAGAGAGAGGGTGCGGCATTGTGGGAACACGCCACAGAGTATTTTGCAACCATTTTTTTTGGTAATTTGGCTTTTAGAGAGAGAAACAACATGTCTCCACAAGTGAACAAGCTGAGAAACATGACAGTCAGGGCTGAAATTACCCACGGCGAGGCGTGTGCACCTACCACACACTGAAACGAAATCAAAAAATGTTAAAAAAGGGGCCAGAGTTTGTGTCATGCGTGCCCTCGTCCTCCGTTTGCAGCAGCAAACCGCTCGATCATGAGGGGGAGAATCAACACGATGGTGGGAGGAGGAGAGGGAAGAGAACCAAAAATAATGATTGTTTGTGCACCACATGCACACGTGCTCATATCTGGTGTGCGTGCTGCTAAAAATAGACTCAGGGATAAGCCGGGCCCTTTTTATTGCAGTGAAAGCTTTTAACCCGTTCGGCCCCGGACTCCGCCGGCCTGATGTGTGATCGCACGCAGCTGCAGGAGGGGATGAAGAGCCAGGGGGGTGGGGGGGGGAGTTGCATCAGTGAAAGGAGCCAAAGTGGAAAAAGGGATGAGAGAACCGTTGTTTTAAAGAAAAAATATATATATACAAAAATTCCCTCTAACTTTCCATTTCCTGAAACGTTTCCTCAATTTTACAGAACATTTTTGTGATATACCAACAAAACGTAGTATATATACTAGGATAACCTAGTGTATTAAGTATACATAAGTTCGCCTGCTATAAACCCAATAAACTTTCACTTTGTTACGGACTACGCACCAGAACTTAGAAGATCTCCTTCAGGTTGGAGTTAAAAGGAGCTCTGAGAGCTGTTGTGTCATTTTATTTTAGTGTATTATTATAAAGGGGGTTTTATTCATAATAACACACTACTCTGTGTTGGTCCATCACATAAAATCCTATCAAAACACACGGCTGTTTGTGTTTGTGGTGTGAAAAAAATGTGATATAGTGGGTGTGAATACTTTTGCAAGGCGCCGTCGTCGTGGAAAAGCTCTCATCCTCCAGCCTCAGACCGCTCTGTAAATCTCCACGCCGCTACCTAATAGTATCTGGCAGGTGTAATAAAAAGCAAATCCATAACATAGATGTATCGCCATCTGGAGATCTGTGTGCATACTGTACTGCGATGTTTGTCAAGGATGTGGGTAAGATCCAAAAACAGTACAAAAGACGGATTGAAAGGGGAAGAAAAATGTGGCATCAAATTATTCTGGAGAGATTAGCGGACGAAGCAGCTGGCTGCCAAAAACCACAATCTAATACTTTTCAAATAAAAATGAAAGCTAATAAATCTTTCTGTCCCCCCCACTGCAGCGAGACAGCATCATCCAGGACTGCCAGGCTGCGGCGTTTCGGTTTGGGAGTTTTACGAGCGCGTGCCCTGATGAACCTGCAAGATTAACATTTGGTCACGACAGCAATTACCTGGAAATTACTAAGACACGCCTCGTCTTTCTTTAGGAAGTGTTTATAGGGAGACCCGTGAGGTGAACCGCGGCACTTCCCTCGGGTCGGCGCTTCCTCGCCGGGAGGGAAAAATCGCCACGCAAGGGTGAGAGCGTGCGTTAGTGTCACCGGTTTGCCTGGAAGACGGTTTACGTCAGCACCGCGTCCCTTTGCCTTTCTGAGAAAACTCCCCGCTGGCCAAATGGTAAGAGTTGGCTAACAGTTGCACACACACTAGGAAGCTGCTTAATTATCTTATCACAATTAGACGACGGGACGAACTTTACAGCCGCTGAAAGCTTGTTCCACTCCTTCAGTCCGTTTCCTTGGTTTCCCTCCTCCTCCCAACAGTCGCCAATGACTACACCTCTTCTACCTTTTGTGATTTCTATTCTCGCCATAAATGGCAGAAATACTCCCCGACTTTGTTCTCGCTCAGATGCCTGGGCTGCAGGTTGTCCCTGGTCCTGCTTGTGCTGTCAGGCCTGGATTCCTGTTATTTTTAACAGCCTGTTTGCTTTGCTTCAAATTAAATCAAAGTTTATTCATTACGCCCGCCTCCCCGCCAGCGCTGGGCTCCACATCCACGTCACACCAGTGAAATTTGAGCATGTGATAAATAAATCAAAAACAAACAAACTATATTTCCTTACTCAGAAGGAGCAAACATACATATAAAACAGAGGTTTATGTGTACATTTTAAAGTTAAAGTGCAAATTTTATGGATTAAGAAGACTGAAAATGTTGCTGTAAATCAAACTTTCTTCAGCCAAGTACTTAATTAGGCTTGTTTACTGATCTGCAGCAGACTATTTATTTTACCAATGAGTGCGGTAAGGTAGAGGGTGTCGCCAGCATTGGTTTCAAAACAGCTGGTCATAAAAAAAAGAGGCGGAGGGCCAGGGTGGGGGTGGGGGTGGGGGGGCGATTATTTTATTGCCCTTATAGAGGGAAACTAATCCTACACAGTTCACTGACAGCTTGAGATTTGAAGAGAAAACTCTCAGTCGCTGCCATGTCAACGGAAGAACTTTAAACTTTAAAGAAGAGTTTATTAATGCAGTGCTACTAGACACGCTATTGGCTGGTGCCTCCAAACCGCTTTTGTCATCTTTTGTTTGGGATAATTACTTGGGATTTAATGTAAAACAACCAATATATCAGCTTATTTGGAAAGAACACCAAGTGTACCATGAGTACTGGTGAACGCAGCGTGGCTGTGAAGCCTTTGTGGTCTGAAATTATAGATTTCATCAATCTAGGAGTTCAAAAGGTCAAATCATCCAGACGGCAGAGAGAGAAAGGTTTGCGATTATG
The DNA here is from genome assembly GCF_019740435.1 of Gambusia affinis. Taxonomy (NCBI): domain Eukaryota; kingdom Metazoa; phylum Chordata; class Actinopteri; order Cyprinodontiformes; family Poeciliidae; genus Gambusia; species Gambusia affinis. The sequence continues at coordinate 13,776,672 of NC_057891.1, read as the reverse complement.
TTGTTTTTTTTTTACTGCTTTGATTAGAGATGGGCAGAGTACCCCAAACATTGTACTCACATAAGAGCAGAAATACTTTGCAGTAAAATTACTCAAGTAAAAGTAAATGATAAAAATACTCCTAACATCAAAATTTTTCAACAAAAAGTTACTCAAGTAACTGTGTAAAGGTAACTAATTACTTCCCAGCTCTTGCTTTAATCCTTGCAAACGACTCAACATTCAAAACTACTGTGGTAACAACGGCGAGACTTCAAGCCTGACTGTTGCGTTGCAAATGAAAACATTGTCTAAGCGAAGCTGGTTTGGTGGAGTTAAAACTGGAGAACTGCATCAAAGCAGGAAAGAATCCATCAAACCAGAGTCTGAAGGTTTTGTCTGTGCTATAATACAAGCAGCTTTGCTAAGCCATAAATATGCAGTTGCTTAAAATGTCTAAACCCAAGAGAGAACAATTTAATCTTGGTTTCGCACTAAATCATCTGGTGCTCCTTGTTCATGTTTATTTTCAACGATTGTATATTCCTGGCTAATTCGTGTTGTTGCTATATAAACCTAGAAACTGGTACTTGTAACCTAGATACAGCTGAGCCTTCGAGGAAAGGAGCACTGTGTCAAGTTCGACAGTTCAGAGCTGTAAACAGCGCTTCACGCCCACGCAGGCCCGAGCACAATAAAGCTGTAAAAAAAATAAATGTAAAAAAAAATCTAATCTGAACGCGGTTTATGTCCCGCTGCAGCTTGATAACGTTCGAGGAATACATTAATCTTTAATTTTCTCCCCCCCCATCCTCCCACATGCAAAGATTTTAAAGTTCAACCCTTCCATTCACAAATACGGTCCATGGGAGCTACTTAGCAGCTACTCGTAGGCCTCACACTGAGTGTGACTCATACGCGGGCCCGGCTTGTACTCCAGCGGGACACCATGCAGCCTTTCCTGGAAAGCTAGCTCACTTCTGACTAAAGCAAATCACTGGCAGCTAATGGCATCACCTTCCCTTTTTAGTGGAGCTGCTCTGACACCTGAGGGCTGCTCTCTTTGAATCCTGATTTTCATGTTAGCTCGCTTTTGCATGCATCATTCTCGCAATCAAAACGTGTGGTGGGGCTGCTTCGTTTTGGGTCGTTTTTTCCTAATACCCCACCTGGCAGAATCTCCATTTCGTCTGCGCTGCAGGAATTTACATCTTCTATTTGTGGTTTGTTCTGCGTAGCAAACAAATATTGCAAAGACTCCTTCCTTGTGGAGATAGGGCCAAAAACGGCGTCTGCCAACAGGAACTGATAAGTCTGGGAATGAGAGGGAGCACCTACAGATGTAACTAGAGTTCAGTCGATTCTAAGTAAAGGACAATGGACAGCAAAAGAAACAGTTAAAAGTGTAACTGAGTCATAATCCAGTCAATCATTAACTCACTCACTTCTTCAACTGTAAATGTAAAGCTCCTGTTTGAACAACAAGTCCAGTTCAACCTCACTCAGCAGAATTGAGTCAGCTGGGAGGAGACAATCATTACCCAGAGCGAAATAAGGCTGGTACAGTCAGGGACGGCCGCTCAGTGAAGAAGAAGCCACCGCTCCAAAAGACACATCAAACACCAGATTACAGCTTTCTAGTGAGCGCAGAACATTTCCTGTGTGGAGATGTTCTGTGGTCTGATGATGCTAAAACAGTGTTTGACTGTGGAAGCTTGCAAGCCTGATGACATCATCTCTACATCTTGTACACTTTTTTAAAACGAAATGTAAGAAAAACCTTTGCTTGGGTGAAAGACATTTACCCTTTACCCTTGCAAACTAGCTAGCAAGAGTTTATTAGCAGCCGTTTTCGTTCTGCCTTTGTCTGTCACAGGTTTGTGCTCCAAATATAGCCTTTAGCTACTGCAATTCATCTTCAGCATGACATTTACCCAAACACTGATGCATGCTTAGCATGTAAAACAAATGTTGTAGGCTAATATAAACAAAATCTGTCTGTGTACGGAGAAATCACCACTGCAGGCCAACTAAAAGGTCTTGTCGGCCTGACCCCCTTTGTTCCCAGAAACGGTGAAGCGACAAAGCGCTTTGCATTTCCCTTTTCTGGGAAAAAGATTTATGGTAAATGATATTAAATCTAAATATCCCAACGCTTTTGTAATAAAGAAAATGAATTAGTCCTGGATGAAAAATAAAAAAAAAAGAGAGAGAAAAAAAAGTGAGCTGCAGTAAGCTCATTTACAGATTACAGAAACGGCACATAAGCAGGCACGCTCAGAAACATCCAGCAGAAACACACACACACACACACACACACACACACGCACACACACACACACACACACGCACACGCACACACACACACACACACACTCAAAGGGATTTAGGACGAGTTGTCAGTGTTCCTACAGATTTTCTATATAGAAATTTCAGACTTTTCCACACTCAACTTTCTAGAGTTTTAAAAGGATGGGATGATAGAAGAACAAAAACAGAAAGTAGGAAGAAAGAACAAGAACAGGTAGTAGTACACATAATTTTCCCATCTTTTTCTTTTCCCCATCCTTCAGTCCATGTTTTCCCAGATTTCTCCCGTGAATCCCCGTTTCTGTGGATGTGATGTGTAAACACAGCGGACTGCTTACCCTGCGCTCCCTTCTGTCTCACAACATCCCCACCGACGAAAAAAGTAAGATATGGAAGACGCCTGACAAGTGCCCGGAGGTCACACTTTTGCACATTTCTCTGTCTTTGGATGCCTCCTCCTGTCTCCCAGTGTGCGCACCAACATCCAACAAGTGCGTCTCCGAGCTGTCGCTCAAAACGAGACAAGCAACACCTCAGATCGACGCCCACGCCTTGGCAGCTCTCTGAGGACCCGGATCGTCTCCTCCGGAGGCTTTTCCAACGCGGCTGAGAGAAATATGAATCGCCCTCCCCACGTCTCCCCGGCCGCCGACGAAAGGATCGTTTTTGTTTGTCGGAGGTGAGCGAGCAAAGGGTCGGCAGGTGGATCCTGGATGCTGGGAAGCAGAGCTGCGGAAATAAGGCGTCGCGGAAGGGCAGCGTGGGAAATGATAGAAAAGAGCTGAACGTTGTGTTGTGACAGCGAGCGGCTCCGAGGCCGACGCTTCCTGACCGTCTTCAAGGCAGGACGCCGATTCAATTTCACTCTTTGTGCTCTTTTTACAGACTTCGCATAAAGGGGAGGTGTTATCTCAGAGCATTTGGGACAAAAAAAGCGAGAGCGGCTAGGGAACGCGACTGAGGCGGTTTATTTAAAAAAGACGAGGTTTTTCTTACAGTTTTTATTTTTTATTTTTTGTTACTTGGCGAGGCTTAGGGGTCTAACGTTACCGGTATTATTAGAGATGTGGGAACGTGACGCCTACCAAACAGGGATTTTGACAAAACTTTCAGGCTTTAAAGGTCGTCCAGAGCAAGGATCTAATCAGAAATGCAAACGCAGATTAAGGTAAAATTGAGACAGTCTATCTAGAATAAGCTAATTATGATAAAAACATCTTCATCCTTTGTTAAATCAGGAAATTATTCATGCAGCATATGTTTAGGGAAGATTCATTGCTGCCAGACTGTTATAAGTTGTCTGACAGCATGTGAACAGGAACACATCACACCCCGATCTAAAGAAATTCAGGAGCAGATGAACAGAATAAAATTCTGATGATTCAATATAAACTTTACAGAAACCGTTTAAAGGAGAAACACGTGACAAAGTGTTTTAGTCTGTGATTTTTTATTTTTTTACATTTTAAATGGAACCATTTAGGGTTCAAAACGATTCATCGGATTAATCAATTATTTAAATAACCATCAACTAAATTAGCAATTAGTAGTTGATTAATGGTGAATTGGAGTGTAGAGATTCAGAAGAAGAACATTTGCTGAAAGACTCACAATCAGAGCTGTAGTTAAACCTACTGTGGGGTCAAATGTACACATTTTGCACTGAAGATGAGAAATATATTTGTTTGTAAATATGTCCTATCCAGCATTCCTCAAGTCGCATAGCAAAGTAATGATTAGTTTTATTTTTAAAAAAGGAATTATTTGTTTATTTGCATCTTTTAATGTGTTTCTAATACTGCATAGAAAAGGGTTAATAGGTTAAATAAAAAAATCTGTAGAATTTCTTTACATCTGAAAAATCAATTAATCGTCAAAGTAAATTGTCAGATGCAGAACTGGCAGCATTTAAAAAAATAACTATGATTTTGCTATTAGAGCAAATAAATATGTGTCAAACCCAAACAGTTTAGTACACCTGTGCTGACGTGGATCCGGATAATTGTCCACATCTTGCACATATTGAACCTCGCTGGCGAGCTGGCCGATCTACAGGGAAAACATTTCACTCTCCAAGCTGACTGAACTGGTTACCAGTCGGCTCCTGCACACTTCAACAGAGCTACAATGAGAGGAACTGATGCAACGCTACTGTAATCGTGGACCAGCGCAGCGTTTCTGAGACGTGTCGCAGGAATTTTAAACATCAGCATCCTGATACTTTGTCTGCTGCCGAATGCACATTTACTTACTGCCATTCCTCAGCTGTAAACTTCAACATGTATTACCAATAAAGGCCTCAAAATACTGGCTGTTATTTGAAAATGAGATCATAATTTGCAATACAGCGTCAAGTATTTCATCATCTCTGGTTGTTCGCGTTTCACCTTAAGAATAAATGAGCTGGTCGCAGGTGAAGTTGTCGAGGTGAGTTTTCTGCCTCCACGGTGCGTTCAGGAGACGTTGGAACGCCGAGGGCGCTCACATCCCTCCGGGGAGGCGTGACGGTTGCCTCGGCTGTGCTATTTAAACTGCACACACTCCCAGGTGTGCAAAGTCGACACGCTGGATGCCGTCAGGTAGCGCGGCGACCGGGGTAGGCGGCGAAAGCCTCTCCGTCTGCCAGCAGGTCACGGAACCGTTTATCAGCTCGCTAAAACGCGAGCCAAAGCTGCCGAACGGGAGCTTCATTAGCCTGCCAGGGAGTAAAAGAAGAGCCTCGCCTAATGAGACGATGCTGTGGACCTGCTATCACACTCCGGAGCTCATTCATATTGAATTGAGCCTATTAGCCGCCATAAAACCGGATTAAAATGTTTTATTGCGTTTTAGTGAGCGGCGATCCGTCTCTGCAAGTAAGCAAAACGCGGCGGGGAGCCACGCGCTCGTTACTTGACGTGCAATGGTGAACATTTCATCAGGGGGCTCAGAGGACCCCCATCCAATGTTAACCCACCTGAGAAGCGAGAGGCTTTTATTAACTCTATTTTAATATATACAGGCCCCTGCAAAAGTATTTCTACTCACTGTAAGAGTGAAACATGGTGGTGGCAGTATCATGCCGTGGGGATGGTTTTCATCATGGGGGTTAGAAAATGTGATCAGAACTGATGGGAAGGTAAGTGTAGATACATTAGACTGGTTACTAACGGCAACACTGGACATTAAGGAGAATAAAAAAATATAATTTCACATAAGATTCAAGAAACTCATGTGCTGTTATTCAGAATCGATGTAAAATTTCACCAAGTTAACTAGAAAAAAAGGGAGAAAAAAAAAAGTTTACATTTTCTAACTATACGGGACGTCGCCGTGGAGTTGGCATGGGAACGTACGCCAACGCAGAAGACACCAAAACAAAGAGGACAGTACAAAAATGAAAGTGAAAGAGGCACAAGCAAACCCGTTGGCGTTGAAGATGAAAATATGGACTAGTTTGTAAAATGAAAATAGAGCGCTCCTGTAAACGTCTCACTGAGACAGCCTCAACAAGAGACTAAAAGAAAAGTTGCCAAAACAACCAAAACGGCACGAACATGATGCAACGTGGAACAATTCTGTCTAAGCACGGATTAATGTTTTAAAGGACACTTCAATGTCTCTAGTTGTCATTCTGTCTTCCAAAGCAGACTGGAATAGATCACGAGGATTCTAGTGAAAGACTCCCATCCAACTGACCATCTGGGAAGTAGGAGCCAAAAGATGGTTTCTCTCTAGGCAGTCGTCACAGTACAGTTTCAAACTAGTTTCAAAGATCTGTTTCGATACAAAATGAGGCAACAAACTGTAAATAAACGCGTAATAATTCCAACTAACTACTGGTGTACAAAACGCATTAGCAGCAACGGCTAACCACGTCGATATGTTTGAGTACAAGCACAAGATGGTACAGATTAAGTTCACACTGCTGGTTAAAACCTCTTTGTTTTTGTCTCGTGTCAAAATATTGTAATCGTCAGCGGATTTGATTTCGAAAGCACTTTACTTCACTCCATTTACCATTTGACGGCACTAAATGCAACCAGAGTTACTACAGAAGGGCTTACGTCAACAAGTAATCAGAATGGCCTAGTCAAAGCCCAGACCCGAGATGGAAGCGAGAATCTAGTGAAAGACTTTAAAAATTGTGTTCACAGATGCTCTCCATCCAGTCTGGTTGAGTTTGAGCTGTAGAAGAATGGGCAAATATTTTCGCTCATGCAAATTTGTGACGAGATGGGAGTTTTTTTTACATTTTATGTTACAAACAATATGGCTAACAATAAAAAAAAAAAAACTTAAAAAAAAAAAAATCACCAAAGGTCTGAAAAGTCTTACCTTGGTGGCTGTTTGAGGTCATCTCTGTCAGGATGGTGTCCACACGGTTCAGCCGGCTCCTTGTGTTTATGTGTGTTTGTGTGCTGCAGAACAGGGCTGAACGTGTGTGTGTGTGTGTGTGTGTGTGTGTGTGTGTGTGTGTAATGAAAGTATTATTCACAGGGAGGCCGTTATCCTGCCAAAACTAAGGGCGTCTGGGAGTGTCCACTTAAATGCAAGCTCGGGCTGATCCAACGCGCCGGACGGTCGAACAGGAAACTGGAAGCAGGCGTCCAGCAGCAGCAGCAGCCAATCTCCATTAGCCTAATGATGTGGCTGCTGCACTAAAAGAGGCAGCGCGCTGTCTAGCATCAGCATCAAACCTAGGAGACAGGACAGAAAGCACAGCGTCGTTACTGCTTCTTTAAAAACAGTCGGAGCTTTCCTACTGTAAACAAAAGGAACCGGCGTCCACCGTTCTGTTTTCCGTCGAGTTCTTTTCGCAAAATCTGCGTCAAACATGGAGCCTCCGCGGATTTGGAGAAGAGTTAAAGGAGGGAAAGAGTTTGGTTATGTTTATTGATTGAAAAATGTTTCCTAAAACTTTCAGAGCAAACGGGCAAGAAACTGTGAAAGAGAGAAAAGTGTGGCACTTTTCTGCTGCTCAAATCAAACCTTTACTTCTCCACGTGAGTTTTAAAAAAGTAGAAAATGGGGAAGGGGAAGACATGCGGCAAAGGCTGCCAGGCCGGGAATCAAACCTGCGACAGCTGCGTCGAGGACTAAGGCCACCACAGCACACCCCGGAGGAAGTGTTTTTTAAGTGAAATAGAATTTTTTTGGGTACAAAATGACCCAAATTGCAACTATTATCCACTTTTTATTTTGGAAAGGGTTTTGCTTTGTTGTTATTGATAATAAATACTTGTACTTTAATGTTCTTTAGGACGTAACGGGGGGGAACCTGAATCCCTCGAGCCCAAAGCTTAAGTGTCAGATGTAATCAGTGGTTAACCCTGCAGCACCACAGATAGAAGGGGTAGAACTGCCCCGGGGGGAGGTTGGAGTGGAGGTGGGAGAGGGGATCGGGGTGGCGTGGATGTTTACTCCCTGGCAGAGGGTCTCTGAGGCTGTTCGAAGCAGGACGGATGTGTGTGTGTGTGTGTGTGTGCATTAAAGGCTGGGGGTTGGTCTCAAGACAAGAGGGGCCAGACAGTGCAGCCCAGTGACGTGCGGTCAGGGGAGGCAGGTGAGGCAGTGCCTCACCAGCCATCATGGAAAGAAAGAAAATATATAATCATAAAGTAATTTAAATTGTTATATTCATCCGGTGGTTTGTACTAAAAAATATTTATTTTTCATGTAGCTTCACCAATTTCGATTTTTATTTGTTCAAAATCGCTGAATTTTCTTATTTTCTCATTCAAATGCTTGGAAGCGATGCCGGTGAGGCAGCAGCGAGCTCTGCCTCACCTTGGATTGCGCAACCCCTGGCTCTGCGCTGGCTGCTAAGCGGAGAGAGCATGTTGCTGTACGGCGTCAATAAAATGGTTTAAACAAATTTAATATGTGAACTTATTTCCAATAATTTAGCTTATGTATATAATGTACAGTGCTTTTTGTCACCAACTGTGTTTGTGTAACGTGTTTCGTGTAATGAGCGATTATAAACGGCAGAGAACAGGTTCGAGGTGAGGCAGGCAGTTCTCTTGCCTCATGGCAGGGGGCGCTCAAGATCCCACACGTTCGTCTTGTTCACTCCTCAACTGCCGAGTAAGTGACAGCGAGCTAGGCTAAACGATTCGGGAAGCAAGTCAAGTGCAGCGGTAGATTATAATAGAGATAGTGATTTTTTTCCCTCTCGCTTATCCCGACTTTTGACATTTATTTTGTTTTGTTTTTTAAGGAAATGTGTGTTTTGTGAGCTACAGTTTGTATGTGTAAGGATGCAGAAGTGAAACATAACCTGTAAACTGCTGTCAATCTATGCATCTATTTGCAAATCTGATTCTGATGACGTCAGTGCCTCACCAGCTATGAACCTCACCGCACGTCACTGGTGCAGCCGCAGGACAAACTGTCCCCCCGCCCCTCCTAAAAAAAAAAAAAAAGTCGGTCACTGCACAGTGCACGCACACTTTGTGATGAAGGGGCAGAGCTGGGAAGGGGAGGGTCTCGGATCCTCAATGTGTGTCGCCGGGTTTTAGGGAGAAGCTGGGTGAAACGCCATTCTCCCAGGGTATCTCATCTGTCTAGGGAGGGGGGCATTAAAGCAAACGTCCGAGACCATTGTCCCCCAGGACGCGTTGGCTTGATGCAGGGTGACAGAACTGGGGAGACATGCCCTGCAGCCCAAAGTGTGGCAATGACGGAAAAGCACTCAGAGAGAGCAACGGGAAGGTGGAAAATGACCTAAACATCACAGAGAAGCTGCAATTCTGCATGAAAAACATGAAATGCGAATAAAACTTCAAACAATAACGACTATAAGTGTGACACCCTGTGCAGCCATGTCAAATCCAATAATAGAACTGCTTTGTTTTTTCACAAACAAACAAACAAACAAACTCTCATTTAGTTATATTTTGATCACAGTGCAGTCTTTGGGTGAATAACTGGCACAGAGATGCAAATTGCTTCACATTTTGCTCTAAATTTTAACAATTTTTTTTTTATTAAAAAAACTAAATAACTGTATCAAACATTTATCAGATGATATCTTGCTTTTCAAAAGAAGAAAAAGTCAATCCTGAAAAGTTCTGATGTTTTATATTGACATAAAAAGCCCAGACGTCCTTGCAGCACGCAACAGTTTACAGAAACTTTACTTTGAATGATCTGTGTTAAGGTTTATGTGAAGAGGTGCGATCAGAACGAGAGGTTTATTTGTTCTGACAGTAACTTGTTTGAATAAATCACCACAAGAAGCTAAAATATCTCAAATGATTTAAAGTAATTGTTTAAAGTGTTCTTTCAAAAGGTGTATACACAAGTTACAATTCAATATAGGTTATTGGACATAAAAGCGATATTAATATCTGATATTGTTCCAAATCGGTGCATGTACTGTTAATATGAGATCTGGTGTTTTTCTTTTTCCTTTTTTATTTTTTAAATGTGGAAATTGTGCAATTAGACTTAACCATCAGATAAAAATAAAATAAATTAAACAATGAAGCTACGTGGATGTAGCTCCTCTACAAAATAGCAAAGGAGAAGAAAGCAGCAGTGCCATAATAAAAATACTCCAGACTCTGGAGTATTTTTTTCCATACGTTGTACCCCCATTCCTACACAAATGGTGCTGTTTTGTAGATACAAACAAAGAATCTTTAATTTCATCCTACTTCATGTATTACACACCTGCAGCCTTGATGTCAATTATGTGGATAAACATTCATAAAAATGAGAAATAAAACACATTCATTTGTAGTCACATTTATGCACTTGCACTGACTGACAAACATAAGGATTACAAATAATTTGAAGAATAAACGAAGAGTGAATTTTGAAAACTTGTTTGCAGAGTAAACTGTTATGAATAGTATGAAACAACCAAGTGCTGAATAAATTCAATCTATATTACTGGTTTTTAATATTTTTATAGTAACTTCTGTAGGTTACCAAGTGAACCAACTTACAACTTTTTAATACAACTTAAAGAAAATTGATTTTATCGATACAACATACCGTTGTATCGTGAGTACGAAATGACGGTATGACCAGGAGGTAGCAAAAGTGGAACCAATGTATATCAGAACTAAACTGCTTAATCAGAAAAAAAAATATCTCCTTTTTAAAATCTATTAAACTTCTACTGTTAATTTATGCGTTTAAAACAAATAAATGTATGTTATATATCAGCTTCAAACGTCAAAATTTGGAACCGGAATAAGCCACATAAGAAAATGCATCGGTGGACCGATAGTAGATGACACAGCTTTCTGTAACCCCATCCCTAAAAACAGGGGGCTCACACTCACTCAGCCTGTTTCCAGTACAAAACACAACTCTCTGACAAACAAGGACAGAAAGTGCACTTCCTCTGCACAATATTTGCAGAAACACGAGCAAAGCAGCGCTTTTAAACCCACCACAATCTACAACTCAGATGTTGCTTTAACAGCTTTAACAGTCCGTACGCCCCCATTCACAAAAAAGAAAAAAGATTGACGCATGCAGAGAATTACCACCGCCCATCCCGAACCATTCACACACAAATACCCGGGCCTGGACCTCAGTTTTACACCTTTTCCATGCCAGCAGTCCGGCCAGAATGGCTCCGGAGAAGTGTTTTCACTCTGTATTTTACGCTAAAGCCCACGGCTCGCTTCTGCTCTATAAATAGCTCAGCAACAATCGGCATAATAAACATCGTCCCTCACTTCCCGCCCGCAACAGCGCAACAAACCGTAGCCGGACAAAAACGAAAAGAAAAAAACAAAACGACGGCTTAATTCCCCGAAAAGAGGTGAAATAACTCCTACCGCCTTGAAACACGACTCAGACCCACGGACGGCCGCTGAAACGCAGCCGTGGAAAACGAAAGCGAAGCGGAAACTTGAGCCGGACATTGTTTTGATGAATCCCTGTGTGTGGATCGCATCCCTGGCGGAGCACCAACATGAACGCGGCGCAGCTCGGCCACACGTTCATCCGCACGGCGCACAAACCGGCTCACCTAACACGGGCCAGGCGGAGGGCCAGGCGTCCCGACGTGTCTCCCGCTCGGTTTGCCTTTTATTCCTCTCCCATGTTAGAGACTCCGACGGGGGATGGAGAGGGGGGCGCGGACGGGGAAAGAAAATTCATCTCCTGACAGATTCCGCCATACTGGATTTTTGTTACAGCCCCAGCGTCACATGGAGCGCCCCTGCATCTACCAGAGGCGGGGTCAGCCGGATGAAAACGGGCCCATCTGCCGCTGTCCAGGGCTCGGTTCTGTTTGGAGATTATCACTATGCTTTTAATAAAATAAATAAATAAAGTAAAATAAATACTTTGTATAGTAATGTGTGTTTTACAATAGCATGGAGTCGGCACAAACTTTATTTGGCCAAATATTCCTCAAATAAATCCAAATATTGTCAGAAAGTTGCTTTAGTTCAAGTCAATAACACACGCAGTCATATGTTTCTGACGTTTATTTCTGTTAATTGTGATGATTAATTGGCATAGATGTTCTCGGGAAATAAAAATTTCACTGATATTTTGACCTCAATGTCTGCCAGCGGCGAGAGTAATTATGTGGTGGATGGTTGGTTTGGGCTCCTTTTGCGTTGTGTCGTTGTAGCTTTTCCTTCTTTTTAAACAGTTTTTCCTTCCACTTAACTTCCCATTAATTTCACTCAATAAAGCCCTCTGCGGCTTCTTTAGCAGTAACTTTCTGTGGTTTGCCTTTCTGGTGAAGGTTGCCAATGACAACAACTGTTAAGTGAGCAGTTTTTCCTATAATTATCATGATAATATACCATCTCTGGTGTGGGGGGGGGGTTAAAATAATTCCCTCTAAGCCACAATAATTGTGTGTGTAATGAGTTATGCATATTTATCATTTATCTAATATTTTTGAAAAATGTGTGCCCTGTCCTTGTTAGTATCTGTCTAAATCCTATTTAATCTTAAATATAATTTTAAAAAAATTTAAGTTGTGAAAATATTTGTAAGAAAACAGTGAAAAGCCTTTTTGATGTTAGAGTAAGTGTCGAACAGACGGGAGTTTTGCAAAAGCAGTAATTCACTGCTTTTGTTGTGAAAAACATAGAAAGTTTTGGAGCGGAAACTGAAGGAACTCAACCCATTATGCCGGTCCAAAAACTACAAGCTGTCCTACACGCAGTTATGTCATTTGATCAATTTTTGTTTCTAATCTTTTAACACTCAAGGCCAGCGTACCGTGGGAATCTCACCGGGGATGAAGATAAAAGCTAGAAAATAAGCAGAAAGTGTCTTTCTTTTACATTCAAAGGAATCTGACGTTGTCATTGTTTGTGAAACACAATATCATTCAGGAATTCAGGGAATCTAAGAAATGCGTGCTCACTGGAGCAACACTGTGCTGTCGGGAGGAAGCCCTGAAATCTTGTAAGAAACCATTTTCTTTTGCTACATTTGCAGATGCATATTAAAGCTCCGCCATAAAAACGGGGGTTTAAAAACGTTACAGGCCTAAGGACTCAATTAAATGCTCTTGGTTCTCTCCTAACAACCTAATATTTCTCCCTCTTGATGCTCAACGTCTTCTATAACCTTCTCCAGCAAAATGAAACAAACATTTTTATCCAATTCCTGCTCATTGCGACACGAAACGCCGTTCCCACCACCAGCGCTAATCCAATAAGCCTTTATTTCCATTACTTTCTATTTGATTTTGCATCTCGGCAGCCACCCACAGGCGAGTCTGAAACACCGCGGCCCGTTTCCGCTGACTCGATTACCGTAATATGCTAAGCAGCTTCCGTATGGGCTGCATCTGCGCGTGGAGACAGTGCTATTATTCAGAAAGTGCAGGTAGATCCCAGGCCGCTCTGCTGGGGAGTTCAGTCTGCTCTCTGGGCCCCTCGGGGCCTCCTCCTTCCACGGCTCACTGAAGCTCACCGAGAAACGCCGGAAAGAGACGAAGGAGTTGAAGGAGGCAGAACTTCCAACTTTACAATGTCTTGTGTTGACGCGTCACATTAAACCCCAGTAAAATGTACTCGAGACAGAACAGGTAGAAAACCATGCTGGATATTTTAGCACCATTCCAGACATTACTAGACAGCACTATTTCAGTAATTAAACTCCCTGTTCCTTTTTTTTTTCCTTTCGTAAGGCAAAAATCTCAAGATCCTGCTGGCTTTGCTGAAGGAAAAAACTCACCAACCTACAAAAACAACCCCACCTCCACTGGCACGCACCGTACCCTCCACCATCATCTGGGACCGCAGCCTCTTCCTCTTTAGAGGCTCAACCTCCCCTCCCCTCTGAAAAGGCTGTCTTGTGGCTTCAAAACGATGTCTGGTCTCAATCACGGTGTCGTCTTTAGCCGCTTCTTTCTCAGATCCAACTCTTCTGGACCCGTCTGCCGTCGCCGGTTCTAAGTAGAAATAACAAAAAGTTTCACTTGAGCAGCTCATCAGTATTTGAAAAGGGCAAAAGGTGTTTTGACTTTTCTCGAAGCTCTATCCGCAAAATATCACTGCTGCAACTACCAAATAAGAAATCTGTGCATATACTGTAGATGTTTTTGGTTTGAAGATTTGCCAGTAATTGAGTGCATTTGGGATAAGCAACAACAGCCTGTTTAAGCCTTTTTTCCTTTCACCACATCTGATAAGCTCCCATGACAAGTAAACTAGTTTCTTATGTTTGTCTGATTGATTAGGCTCACTACATAATATATTTATCACTTTAAAATATTCAGCTGTCAGCCTGTTTTTAGCTGTCAGAAGAGCCTTCTTCAATAGATCCAAACAAACGAAGCTAATCCAAAGTAGCAGAACTAAACTCTGTCACATTCGTAAACTTTAGATTTATTTTATACGTAGCTGAACTGCTGATTTTTAACTATCAAACCAATAGCAAGCCAAATACAGATTTTCACAAAGCTAAGAATTTTACTTAACGAGCCACAAATATATTACCAAGTACAGATTTGACTTAAATAAATTTATTTATTTATAAAACAACTGACTACTCCTTAGCTATAAATATTATGTTCTTTGGAAACATACTTTATATTCAGAATATCTTTGGGTTTTTTATGCAAGATGTGTAGATTTTTTTTTTTTTTTTTGCCATCTCTAATGTTTAACAAGCTTTGATTTTGTTACTTAAATAAACGTGCTACTTTTCGCTAAGCTTACTATAACAGCTTAATACAAAAACTACTGTTATACTAAAAGACGACCTAAAAACGTAAACTTGGAATCCAGAGGGTCTTTGTTTTAGTTTTAACCCGCCGTTTTTTGGACACTTTCCTCAGAGATCGGAGATCGGTGTTGGGGATGGAATCCGATGTTCCTCTGCATCAGCAGGTGCAGATCCCTAATTTCTTGATCCTCGCCTTCCCTCTTTGTTCCCATCCGAAATAGTCATCTCTGTCACGAGACGCTCTTTTCTTCTTTCCAACCTGACCCTGGCTTTGCGCTGCTCTGCTGCAGCTGGCTTTTCTTTCTATTTTTTAATCGAGGCTGCTCCTCCTTCGGAGTTACGGGGAAGGAAGCCTGTTGGGACGGTCATATCCATGGAAACAGAAGATTATACTGTAATTTGTGGATGAGCTGCAGAAGCTTCGGTTACATAAGGCGACAGGTTTTAGGAGGCATTGCTGATGTTGTCAGTAAGCTCTTTGGGGCTACAAACTACGGCAAGTAAAACCAAAGGGGCCTTACAAGTTTTCCAATTGGAGGGAATAATTTAGAGGTAAATATATGAATTCTCCAGAATGCAAACAAACAAACAAACAAAAGTACAACCATTAAATGTTCCTTTAAAACGCTCCATTAACAGGAGCATTAAGGTTAACGCTGGCGTCTCTCATCATTTCCATGAGGCTTGATTGTCAAACAGGGTTTACAGCAGCTGTCCGCGAAGCACAAATTGCTGTGGGACATCTGCATCCGTATTGTTTGTGCATTGACTTTTGCTGACGCAGACGCGCGCATTAAACACTCAGATGTGTGTGTGTTACTGTGTTTGTGCGGCGATCTGAAGCGAGCTCATCGAGAGCAATGATGTCAAAGCAGGGATTAGATTGGTTTACGTTGCCCCAGAGCTGCGCATTTGCGACCAGCACGCTCCAAACTGCCAAACCGATGATTATGTCGGTTGAACTGTATTTTTGCATCCAGGAGGGTATTTGGTACCTACTTTCTGTTTTTACGGGGGATTATATTCAGCGTGATTCACTTAAAAAGGCATCTGTACCGCAAAAAAAAACCAAAAAAAACCTGGCCTAAAAAAGACATCCTGAGTAATGACGTTCCAAAAATACACCGTGTTTCAGGCCGGTGGCTGAGGAGGGGGGAGAGCAGCAAACCTGCTGGAAAGTTAAGAGACGAGTGTTTAGTGCCTGCAAAAAAAAAAAAAGAAAAAGAAAAAGAAAAAAGAAAAAGAGCTCTGCTGTGATACCGCAGAAGACACATCACACACAGGCTGTGGACCAGACCACTTGCAAAACACACAAAACTGCCTGTTAGTGGTTTTAGAAGGGAAGCAGTCGTCTCACCCAACACAGACCCACATGAGTCAGATGCAGCGTGCAGACAACACTTGCAGACCTCAAGAGTCATAAAGATCCTTTGCCATTTGCCCACGAGGATAAAAACTCCTGCGACTCTCAACAGTTACGGATTGTCCAAAGCACATCTCTGCCTTTTGGGTGTAGCTCATGTGACATGTTTGAGAGATGGAGGAAGAAGCAGTAGTGAAGTCTTATTAAATAATATTAATAAAAAAAATAATAACAATAATAATAATAATAATAATAATAATAATAATAATAACAATAATAATAATAATAATAATAATAATAATAATAAAAATAATAATAATAATAATAAGCATCCAGGCTTCTTCAAGTCGCGCCAGTTGGTCTAAAACTTTCCATCAAAGCCAACGCTGAGCTGCACAGAGTAATTACCGGAGCCATCTCCCAGGACGTTTTTATTCATACTGCTTGTGAGTGCACAAAGGTGAGGGCACGGCACTCACAGCAGACTAACATGGCTCCGGTAGCTGGTCGGGAACAGAGCGTGTTGTTTCCACTGCCTGTGAAGAAACAGCACTGCGGAGACTACGGCTAGTTCAGACATAAACCAGCTCGCCTGGGCGATAAACTGAGAAATGTTTTGACCGGTCACTCCTGGTTTCTGAAGCCCACCCAATGCGTTGTTTCAGAGGCGGCGCGTTAAAGACGTACAGTGTCTCTAAACCATGAGCGTATAACGTCGGCTTTGCATACTTTGAGATTATTGACACGAATAGGAAAAATATCTCGCTTTTGAGATTTTTCTTTGTCTTCTTCATCCTACTGAAAAGAGTAAGGTCTTCTTTTTTTTTTTCTTTTTTTTTTACACACTTTTAACTTCAAATTACAATTTGAAGACATAAAAGTGAGGAAAAAAATTGTTTTAAAACCTTATGCCTTCCCAACTGACGGGCATTCAAAGCTAATTAGGCTAAAAAACATAATGCAACAATTACAGGGAGTGATAATAAAACTAAGTGAAGTACGTAATTCTTTCATTTCATTTTAAAGATGAGCAAACAAGACTAAAACCGTCGCCTGCTGCTTCCCCATATGACTCATAGCATCTGAAAGCAAAAGTAAACAATGCTGATTCAGAAGCAAAGCGAATATCAAAACGTGGTATGAAACCGACTGTAAAAATAGCCTGGAGCTAAAATAGGGGGAGGGAATGCATACTTAAGTATATCGATGAAGAAAATGAAACCAGCTTTAAGACTAAAAATCAAACTCAGACAGCAAGACGGCCAGAGCTACAGCATTTCCATCAACTTCGACCAATTTCTGTGTCTGCTGCATAAACTACTGTAAATAGAAACGAGTGGACTTCCTGTCGTCAGGCTCTGTAGGTGTAAACGCTACTGACCTGACCTCATGATCTCCTGACTCTTGTGACTTTTTTTCTGTTGAAAATAATAATAATGGGAAAAAAAAAGAAAAAGCTTGCAGCCACAGTCATGTGGTGTTGATGCATATCAGCAGAAAAGGGCCAGCAGCTTAGATGTCTTAAAAATGTAAAGTCTTTATTATAACATGACGGGTATTTTAGGCAGTCCTGGAAACTGAGTCACATGATTTATTGGTTTAGATAGTGACTCCTGACCAGGATATGTCTACTGTCTATATCTCAGAGGAGATACAGTTTATTCCAAATAGATTCACTGCCAGTCTTTAAAAGCCAACGTCTGAGTTTTAATAGAGTCTCATAATAGCCCCCGTGTCGTTCCACAGGATCGTTCAAAAGGAAAGTAGACACCAGTAGTAATGCTTTCACATGAAAATAGGCTCATTTGAATAAAAGTAAAAACATTTGCAAACAACCACATTATTAGCAACAACATAAAGTAGGCTAATAAAAAAAA
Source organism: Gambusia affinis (assembly GCF_019740435.1). Classification (NCBI taxonomy): domain Eukaryota; kingdom Metazoa; phylum Chordata; class Actinopteri; order Cyprinodontiformes; family Poeciliidae; genus Gambusia; species Gambusia affinis. Next base: position 13,758,993 of record NC_057891.1, on the reverse strand, counting down.
TGGTTTAGTTTTTCCACATAGGGTCAAATTGGTTTGTATAGTTTTTAACCGTCTTACAAAGTGAAACGTTAATTTGAAAACTGCTTTTCTTACTTACTCAGGTTCGCTTTGTCTGATGGTGAATTAACTTAATCTGAAACATTTAAATATGGCAACAAAAGACGAAGCCCGTGGAGGTGGAAAGTACTGTAACGAGCTGAAGCTACCAAGCTAGTGAAAGCAGCTAACGGTGTTTAATTTTCCAGTGCAGTCTCGTCCAATGTTAGTCATAAATGGCTGCAGAGTTTATAAATCTGTTACTCGCTGCAGATTTCAAATGCCTAAGTAACATACACACTGATATTTCCACATCTCTCCCCTCATGAGATGCTTGTATTTTTCCACGGAAGACTAGAAATGGAGGAGCCTGTACAACTTATTTGGGCATCCAGCATGTGACTTCTGCCAGCAGCATGTAGCCAGGGGCGTTCAAGTCCGACCAAAAAGACCTGAAGTAGACAAACTGCGTTAAGTGTTCATAAAATATCCCTGGCACGGGGATGTTTGAAGGAGGGATTAAGGCAGGGAGAACCAGCTTCTTTTAAAATGGAGAGCAGCCTTTGCCGCTAATGATGTTTTCCCTGTGGTTTTACAGCCTGTCTACACGTCAGGAGTGTACAGTCAGACATCTGGGAAGAAAAGTTTTCAGACTGTTCCCAAGGCACACAAGAATCAGAAATCCTGTTTCTTTTTTTCTTCTTTCTTTTTTCTTTACAGAGCTTGGCAGGGATGTGTTAAAAGATTGGCAAAAGGACAAGAGAGAGAGAATGGATCCGTGATTAAACCGCTCTGTTACGGTGTAGTCTTAATTGTCATTAATGTGTGATGAAATTCTCCAGCGTCTCAAAAACAAACAACCCTTCAAAAGTGTTCGAAATTCCTCTGAGGCTTTTTAATACAGCGCAGGTAAATTACGGTTTTGATAACACCCCATTATCCCTCCTCCGTCTCTCAGGAGAAGGACTCTGAATGCTAATCAGAAAGAAAAGCATTCCAAGCTGCTGTTTGTTCAAGAGGGAGCAGAGAGCTGCTAAAGAGGAGAAGGATGCTAATCAGACACTGAGTACACAAGATAAGCACCATGAGCAATGGGTAAGGAGCCCAAATCTTGTTTATAAATTAATAAAATACTTAAAAAAGAAAAATAATAAAAGAAATAAAGAAATGAATGAATAAATAAACACATTATAAGAACATCATGACTTTTAGCACATTATGCAATTAAATCATAAAGTGTGCAAGTATAAAAAAATTTCATTTTGCATATCTATGATTATAATTAAATAAAAAAATACATACAACTACTTATATAGCATAGTAATATTACATTTATAGAAAGTAACAATTATTTTTAAAGAGTTAAATTATTATGAAATAGTTGGTGTAATTATTAAAATTCTCATTTACATATAAAAATATATAATGAATGTATTTTTTATTTAACATTAATAATATAGTCGTTGCAAGATTTTTTTCCCCCCTTTCTCTTAGAAGCTGAGTCGTTAGTTTGTCAACAGCTCCCCCTGGTGGATTTTACGTGACTCGGTTCTACGTTGTGTAAATCCCAGAAAAGGACTCCGCCCACTCTGTCCAACAACCAATCCCAACCTTTCCTCTAACCATTTCAGCCAATGATAGCCCAGGTTGTAAGTAGGCGTCACTCGGCATTTAGAACGTAATTGGTCGCTTGTGTAACTGGAGGCCGACCGAGTGTTTCGTCATTATTATGCGGCAGTTCCTCAGTCTTAAGACAGCAACATGTGAAGAAATCATGACCAGTTTTTCTGACAATTTACACTTGCTCGGCTAAGTTTTTATATCACATAAAGCGAAGTTTATGAGTAAAAGAGTGGCTTTTAGATTCGTTTGGATTCTGTAAGTAGCTAAAAGTTAACTTACTTGTTGTATTAGCTCTGGTGTTTTTGCCTGCTTTTCGCCTGTCAGCGTCATGGACAACACAGAGGAGAGTGCCATTGAGCTCCATGGAGATGAGGAAATAATTGAAGTAATCGATCTCAACGACACAGAACCTGGGCCAGGTACTGAGGGAGTTCCTGCACAGATTGCTTACCCTTCAGCGGTAGTACTGAGTTCCAACTTCTGTGTGTTTGGGGAATAGAACAGGACTTCAGAAGTTATTTAGATCCAAGTTTTTCTTGTAATTTGATGGTTTCAGTATTTATAGATAAGCTTTATTTTCTTAGATGATTTGGCTGACGGTTTGGGAGATGTTGACTTTGAGGATCCTGGAAACCCGGAGGACGATAATGAAGGCTGGGAGACAGAGGATGAGATGGAAGCAGAGGCGGAGCAAGATGACAGCGAGCTCACCTTCTCCAAACACACAGGTAGATCCATCCTGCAGGTTTGTGCTGCATCTACTTGACATCCTATGGCTGGTCAAGGCTCAGACTTTGTCCTGCTGCCCTCCTCTCCCCGTGCCCAGGCTCTGTGTTCTGTGTGAGTTTGGATCCAGCCACAAACAGCCTAGCCGTGACGGGTGGAGAGGATGATAAGGCTTACGTCTGGAGAGTGAGCGACGGAGAAGTCGTGATGGAGTGCACAGGTGAATACTCCTGCTCAAATCTTCCTATCCATTCAACCATCCAGCTACTTATCTATTCATGCATCTGCTTATCATCATGTTTTTTTATTTATTTATTTGTCCAGCCATCCAGTTTTTCTTTCTAATATGAGTCTTGTTTTTTGTTATTCTTACCCTGCAGGCCACAAAGACTCGGTGACGTGTGCCATGTTCAGCCATGACTCGTCTCTGGTGGCTTCAGGGGATATGAGCGGTCTAATCAAAGTCTGGAAAGTGGAAACAAAAGAGGAGATCTGGTCATTCGAAGTGGGAGATCTGGAGGTAAAATGCAGAGAGTCAGTTTATCTCTTCTTTTAAGCTACTTTTTTTCCCCTTAGATAAATATCAAGAATACAGGATTACATCAATGGATCAATGAGTTTGTGTACTAAGTTGTTGCTTCACCTCTTCCTCAGTGGTTGGAGTGGCATCCCTGCGCTCCTGTGCTGCTGGCGGGGACGAACTATGGCAACGTGTGGATGTGGAAGATCCCTGCAGGAGACTGTAAAACCTTCGAGAGTCCTGCGTGTCAAGCAACCAGTGGCAAAGTCCTCCCTGACGGTGAGAAAACACCGAAACAAAGAATGCCTCACAATATTTCAGAAAGGTTGTAACAAGTGTTTAGTGGCGATTATGACAGTTAGGGCTTGATTTTAGACGATTTATAGTTGCATAGACTGAATAAAAAGCCTAAATCTTAAAACAATATAAATGTTCACTAAATTAAGTGTTTCTCCAGATAAAATCATGAAGAAAAAAACTAATTTACCTTCTTAAGTTTGATGCTGTCAAGTCTTTGGGGAAACACTGTGACGCTGCCACACCTTCCTCCAGGTAAACGAGCCGTGGTGGGTTATGAGGATGGAACTGTAAGGGTGTGGGACCTAAAGCATGGAAATGCCATTCATGTCATCAAAGGTAGGACACAAAGAATGATTACTCAGCATACATAGCACTTTATGTGTTCAGACCAAACAGTAGATATGTCACCAAATCAGGAGAAGAACGTTTCAATCAGAGATTAAAGCGCATTCTTACGCAGGTCAAGATGGACACCAGGGGGCGCTGACCTGCCTCGCTTGCAACAAGGATGGCTCTCTCATGCTGACGGGTTCAGTGGACGGCTGTGCCAAGCTTGTTAACACCGCCACAGGCAAGGTGGGTGCAGCCGTGAGCCGGTATAGCCAACATGAAACGGGAGCCGGTCTCAGTAAAAGCGTGTTTACAGGTAGTTGGCGTGTTCTCTGTGGAGGGAGGTAAGGCAAAAGGATCGAAAGATGAGGAAGAGTCCAACTCTGTCGAGTCTGTGGGATTCTGCAACATGTAAGTTTAAAAAAAAAATCAGATTACAAAATGTGACACGTTGGCTTCAGCGTCTTACATCTGCAGCGATGTTTGCAGCCTACCTCTCATCGCTGTGGCGTACCTGGATGGGACTCTGGCCATTTACGACCTTTCTACACAGGTGTTGAGGCACAGATGCCAGCATGAGGTGAGTGTGCTTTTTGTTTTACTTTAGTTCACTACGTTGAAAAATCTCCTCGCTGCCACCTTTTTTCTGCCTCTTCCAGGCCGGGATTGTTCACCTGCAGTGGGAGGAGTCTTCGTCTGTGGTGTCCACCTGCAGTTTGGACGGAGCGCTGCGTTTATGGGACGCCCGTTCTGGCAACTTGTTGTCCGAGTACCGCGGCCACACCGCGGAGATCCTCGACTTCACCGTCAACAGGTACGACTGCTTCAAAATGGCCTTTGTTTCGCTTCGGTCAGGGTAGAAAACAAAGATTCAGCCAGAAGCCTGAAAGATTCACTTCGTTTCTAATTGGTGGATCCGGTTATTTGTTTTTGCAAGGATAAAAGAAAAAGTGTCAAATGGCCTTGTTTGGCAGCAAGAGTTCATAGCCTACCACGAAAGCTTCAATTCTAATTAATTCTCAAACACATTGCTTTATTAAGGTATATTTGCATTGTTTTTGAACTTCTTTGACTATTAAAGCAGATTAAATGCAATTCCCTCACCTGACGGTATCCTTGTGTCTCCTCAGGGAAGCGTCTCTTGCTGTAACGGCCTCAGGAGACAACCAGGCCAAAGTGTTCTGCCTCCAAAGACCCGATCGATAAAACAAAAGCTAGAGAAAAAGCAAAGAGGAACAGCGTCACAACAAATGGACAGTTACAGCTCAAACTTTCTGTTTTCTTACACCGGAGAATAGATTTCGGTATTTTAAAGTATCCTCATGTGTTTTCTTGACAGAAACCTTGACAACAAAGTGTTCCTGATTTCAGACTAAACAAATCCACCCACTTGTGTAGTTTAAATGGTCTTATTCATGAATCAGCACGTGAAAGGACAGTGATTTTTTTTTCTTGTAATTGTGGTGCATCATGTCCTAAATGGAAGGATGTGTGCGGTCTTCCAACTAAATGCACAAACTTATTCATGTAAACTCAATTGTAAATACAGACAATAAAACAATATGCTCTCCTCTGGGCAATTTAAACTTTTATTTTCTTTCAGGGACTGCTCTGTGTCTTGCGTTCATTCTCCCATCTATTTCTGTGTGTTTATGAGATAAAGATGTTTCCTAAAGCAGCTCAAACCAACCCGGAGGGCAAAGTTGTTATATTACGGGGTCACGGCAAAAAAATAAATACTGCGCTCAGTTAAATCTGTGACTGTAAGTGCTTCTTTAGCCTTCAGTTTCAGCTGATACATGTTATTAGATAAACATAAAAGCAGAAGTTGAGTCGATCTGGAGATGACAACCTCCTAAGGGAGGGAGATTCTTTTTATTTTTTAAAAGCTATCGACATTAGATGTGATTAAAGCAAGACTGAATCAGACAATGAGTTTGAAAAAGCTCACATAATGCATTTAGCTCTTTATAATTCAATAGAAACGCAGCACCATGTGCTTTCAGTACTCAGGACATCAGGTTAGGAGGTTTTTAATGTCATTCTATAAATCCCACTTCTGTCTCCTTTGGCTAGTAAACGTAACTTTTATCTGAAGAACTCGGACCGGTCTCAGTAACTGACCGGTCCACATCAAGACCAGCGACGGGCTTGTCAAGTATCTTATCCGCAAGAACCAGGTGCAGCTAAATGATTATTATTTTTTCTTTCAGTGTTATATATTTGAAGACATAAAAACCCACAATCCAGTTTCTCTTACTATTTGTCTGTTAGAAATAACCCAAAAAATGTTATGCTACGACCAGGTAACCATGTCACAAAACATGGAGTCCTGTGTCCAACCAAATCAATGAAAAGTTGGGCGAGAGAATAAGAGAACGGTGGGATAAGAGAAGCATTGGCACGATTTTGAAGCTAAGCCTACAAAGATGTTGGGTGACGTGGTCCGTCTCATTCTGGTATAGAAAGTTTCCTATCGTACAATGTTTTTGTTCATTTCATTTTTTCATAAAATGAAAGAAAAGGCCTGTCGATCCTCTCAACATACTCGGTTGTTTCTCGTGTAAAAATTAGTTTTATTGCTCTGTTGTGACATTCTAACATGTTGTAGTGACTGACATACTGTGTGGCACATACTGGAGAACTGCATTAAAACCTACATCAATCATCTGGACTTGTGTATAGGTTCCCGTGTTCAACATCTGAGGCTTTAAGCAGCATGGGGTTTCTTTCCATCCTTACATAATTAAGATCCGTTGGGGAATCTTTGTTTGTATAAACATAATATTCCCGGAAGAAGTCTTCTTTGAGTGAGACCTACGCTGAGATAAAAAGGATGTTGCTCATGATGCCGCAGTAACAACCTTAAACTACGTCCAGAAAATACTGTTTGTTTTGTTTCCAGCTAAAAAGGATGATGTACACTCACCAACTTCTTTATTAGGTTCTACTGTTGAATTGATTGATAGACCAAGCAGTGAATTCGTCAGCCACACAAGTCGACCAAATGGGGTTGGTGTCAGTGTCTCACTGATACACATCCAGAAAGCCTCCTAAATGTTGTTTACCAAACCTGGGATGCCTACTGTCAGCCTTATTTCTGTCCTCATGCTCTTCCCTTCCGCTTGGCTGTTCAATTAAAGAGGAAACTGTCAGTGGGTATCCTGTGCACAAGTGCTTTTTCCTTCTGCCATTGTACAGAGCCAAAAGTGCAAAGGTAACTGACCCAGAAAGGCTGTACAGCTTCCCCTTTTCAAGGCATACGTCTGCTAGCATAAACAAGATGTGTGTTTTACATGAATAAATGCATCGTCACATGAGTTTGCGCTACACTCAGCAGAGACGCAACAGGACACCGGGGGGAAAAATGATACCTGTCAGATGTAGTTTACACTCACAGCAGGGAACTTCCCTCCACTGTCACAACACGGCGTTTGGACATTAGTTTTCTCTTGCTGTCTTGTCTCGTCTCTGTTTACGCTGTCAGAGAGCTAGATACATTTACTGATTGAATGAGCATTTGTTTAGAAAAGCACTTTTCCAATAACATTTCATGAGGCTGCAGTATAAAAAACAAAATCTCAGCAAAATCTCATGGGTCCAGTGTCTCTTTCCATGGGAAAAAGTGGATTTTCTTTCTCCTGAACAATTTCTGGGAGGATTTTCTTATATTGTAAATATGTATCCTGCAGAAATAATAACTTTTTTTTTGTTTTCTAACTATTCTATTTGCTTTCCCTTACTTTTTACGTTTTCTATTGAAATTCACAATTCTACGTCCGTCAATAAAATCAACCAATGGGCTGTCGCGGTTGATAAAAATTATATTTGATGTACTTTTTTTGTTAGATTATGGCAGCCGAGGTCCGCCCCATATACAGTATGAGCATTAGTCTGAATCCCAGACGATCAGTCCTCCCCTGGCAGAAGTTCAAACTGAGTGGAGCTTTCTTTTTTTTCTGTTCAAATTGTCAAGGTGCGTTGCTCCAATTTACACGCCACTTTATACTTTTACCCACATTTGGCCAGTGGCAGGTGCTAATTTCCACCCCTGCGGCAACCGACGCTCCAATTCCAATTGTCAACATCAGCCACTCGTGATAGATTGGTTCGTTATTTGCTTATCTGTTTATTTTATCACAAAAAAAACTTTATTCAAAAAATATTCAGTAGAAGCAGCCTACTTGTTTTTCTAACCATGCCCATAAAATCACAGTCTGAATAGAAAACGTTCCCAACCAAAATGTTCCCACTTTGGTTAGAAATGTTCACATTTAACTATATTCTGAAGTTCATTTTTCTGTAAATATATTTTCTCCAGCTATAGCTTTTAGTCCCTTTCAGTGTAAAAAAAAAAAAAAAAAAGTCTCAAAAATTGTAATTATCTTCTTTGGAAACCAAGTTTAACTAATTTTATTCCGTTACATTTTTCTGCTGTACACAGAAATAAACTAGAACATGGATTGGATTAATTATCGCACAGCCTGGAGTTCAGGGAAATCTGAAATGCTTTGTCTCTTCCTGTTTTTCTTTTATGTCCAGCTTGTCCTCCCTGTGTTGTGTCTTTTTTCCAAATGGTCCAAGTCTTGGGAACATTTCTGTTTAAAAGCATTATCTGACCGCAGCTTATTCATCTCTTCCAGGACTACGTCTGCTCCAAACTATCAGGGTAAGGAGAGGCCCCTGTGTTTGGCTAGTTAAACAGCTCTCCACTGCTCTTCTATCCAACTTCTTGTTTAAATATCAGACGTCTGTGACAGCTGTTATGAATTCAGGTGTATACACATATGTATTTATAAGCGTTGTTCACCCTGAGGGCAAATAGGAAAATCAAGTAGACGCTAGCTTGTATATGAATCTTTCAAATGAAAGAATCTTTCAAATGAAAGATTCATATCACTTTTTTTTTTAAAGATACAGTATTTGTTTGGAAAATCTCACTTGCTTTTGAACAATAAACTGCTTGAAAAACACAATTTTCTGCTTGGCAATGATTTCCATGTTAGCTTGCTGAGCTAGCTTGCTCAGTTAGCTTAATAAGTTAGCTGTAGCAAGCTTCTTAGACTTGTAGAAACTTGTTTTTTACATTTGGGTATTTTAGTTATGTCTACTCTTTTAAAGTTCACCATTATGTTTTCCTACATTGTGTGGATGTTGCAACATTTTATTGAGAAAAGTGAAGTTCAGCAAAAAGTTAAGAACTTGTCCATTAAGCAAGATGCAAACCAAAAATCACTATCAAACTATTCCAATATGTCTACGTATAATTATGTACAGCACACAGCTCAGATGTATCACTGCTCTTCATGCAAATATCACACCAATTAGCCAATAATAACCACTACCATTAATCGTCAAAGAAGATTCACTCACATCAGCATGCTAAACGCTTAAGAGTGGCTTAACAGCAGGCCTGTCAGACCCATTGTCTGATTTATTCAGCTAATTATTATCTGACATCCTGGAGGTACTTGTGGTCATTGTGTAGAACTTTAACAGCAGATGGTTGAACAGATATAGGGAGGAAAATGAGATGATGTTATACAATGTGATAGGAGTTTATTTCTTCCCATTCAGACTAATGTAAAACATGTCTTTAGATACACCAAGATGTTGCAAGAATAGAAATACATTTTCCTTCAGAAGTTTCTAAATTTCATGATTCCATTCCAAGTTGTCCAGATCCTGTAGCACCAAAGTAGCCACAGATCATCACTACAAAAATATTTTTTCTTTCTTTCTGGAATTAGTTTTGCAACAGACGTAACAAGAAACATGCCTTCCATAATGTTCAGTTTCAGTCTCGTCAGTACACAGAAAATTTCTCAAAAGTGTTGGTGCTAAACATCAAAATGCTGAAAAAAAAGACAAAAAACCCTATAGTCAGAAATATGATCTTGGTTTGGTATCAGGTCAAGAAGTATTTAGGTGATTCCTCCTCTCTATCACGCTTCAGTCCAATATGGGGTAACCAATCCTTCCCTCCAGGTAGGGCAGATCCTGGCTTTAGGAAATGGGCTGAAAAAGGTTTAAAGACAATAGGAGATCTGGTGGAATCGGAGGACGGGGTTTTGATGTCATTTGAAGAGTTAAAGGCCAGGTACGATATCCCAAGCAAACATTATTTTAAATATCTGCAAGTGAGAAATTTTATTAGATCATCTCAAAATCAATGTGAGTCCATCCCTCTGATGTCCACCTTGGAAATTGAAATGAAGACTGATTGCTTTAGAAAAGGAATTATTTCTAAACTATATAGCATGTTAGTGGAGGGATCCTCTGAGTCATCTCTATGGAAGCTCAATGCCTGGAGGGAGGATCTACAGGAGAACTTGCTTTTGGAAGACTGGGAGAAGGCGTGTGCTGAAGCACAAACACAAACTATCAATACACGCCTCAAAGTACTGCAATATCATTGGCTAATGAGAACTTATGTGACGCCAGAAAAGCTTAATAAATACAATGGTGCCATCCCAGACTTGTGTATTAGATGTGGAGAAGAGAAGGGAACATTCTTCCATTGCATCTGGAAATGCAAGAAAGTTTTACAATTCTGGAGGGAGATAAAACAAGCTCTAGAGACGATACTAGGTATAAAGCTAGTTCTTGACCCCAAATTGTTCATCCTAGGTTTATATCCTGACAAACATCATATGTCCAGAAAAATTATTACTGCCATGGATTTATGTTTACTACTTGCAAAAAGAGTCATAGCGCTCTCATGGAAGAGTACCAGTAAACCAAAATTCATTAAATGGATTACTGAAATATCCACAACCTTACCAATGGAAAAGATCACTTTCATTATAAAAGGGAAACTATCGCTATTTCAAAATATTTGGGGTCCTTTTATGGAATATATAGAAAACATAGATATGAGGGTGGCGGGTGAGTTATAGTAGCGGTTAGTCTTCTGCAGTGTCCTAAAATAATCTTCTTTATTTGTATAATTGACTACTTTACTTTGAATTGTACATTTGAGTTTGTGTTCTCTGAACCATGTACAATACTAAAATAATATGGGCTAACTCCTGGAAAATAGAGAAACCGTTATTGTTGTATTTGTTGTTTCTTCTCAGGGTGGTTGGGGTGAGGGATATTGTTTTCTTTTTCTCATATATTTTGTATGTAATAAGTGCTGCTCTAAAATATCCTATAAAAACCTGGCATGCAAGGAAAGAAGCTGAATATTGGACATTAACTTAACTACCCTGGACTTTCCTCTGATGTGGGAGCACACTTGTGCCTTGTGTATTGTTGGAAATACTGTTGAAAAAACCAATAAAGATAATGTTGGAAAAAAAAAAAAAGTGTTGGTGCTCACCAAAATGGGCTTTTTTTGGGGGGAAAATTGAGATGTTGTGTTGTTTTTGGTCAGCAGTGGTGTTGGCTTTGGAGCTCTCTGCCCTGTCTCTTTATTATTTTCGAATTAAATCAAATGAAACCCAAAGAGGCTGTTAATAACAGCCAATTCATTATTTAACAATGAGCGAAATTATATTCTGACAGTCAGTCAGTCAGTCAAAAGATTCCTTGATAATACATGAGAAAAAGTACAAAATCTGAGTTAGTTGGATAATTGAGGGTTAGAGGGCACTCCTCTTACTGCCAGCAAACCCCATTTAGGACAAGACAGCCTCAGGATGACCACTACCTCCTCCTCCTTCTGACCACACTTCCTCTTTATAGTAACTGTGAGGACAAGAGTTGGCTGCTCGTTCTGTCTCTGTCTAAGCTGATCACTGTGGGTTGTTAAAGCTGCTGGGTCGGCTGCTCTGTGACTCTCTTTAGCGCTTCTGGCTGTGGATGTGATATGCAGCAGAAAAGGAAGCTGAGATTTCATCTTGCAAATGATACATGACCGGACAATTCATCACACAAGGTAACAAAAGTTTAGAATTCCTTCTGGTTTTTGATTGAAAAAGCTTGCACGGGCTTCTGATGATCACTTCATAAAAACGGGGCTTTTCTACAGCATGTTACATATTATGAGGTGAAAGATTACTTGAATTCAGAATGTTATTTAATTGACTTACGATGCTCTATATCAGAGGAAGTATGCAGCTTAAAATAGAGTCAATAATCCGCTGCATCCCTGACTATAAAAACCTTCCAGAAAGCATAAAACTGCTCTTAACTTGTAAAGGCTAAAAACCAATTTGCATTGTGTGTTCATCTTTTAAAGAGCCTTTAAAAACACCATTTGCTCAAACTGTAGCAGGACTTTGATACCATAAAACTCCCCCTCGTTCTGCTTGAAAATGCACTTTTTACACGCAAACCCTGGAAATGTACAGGCTTGTTTATTTTCACTATCAAAATTATAGACGTTGTCAATATTTTATACATTACTGCTTGCTAGCATTTGCTATAACATTATGTGCCACAAGCACAAATATTATCGGGCTAAGTAAAGTTAAAGTGGTTCTAACACTAAAACTGATAGTTGTTGTTTAAAAAGACTAAATCCTGGATCGAAAGATGCAAAAAATAAGCTAGTGCCGCTTCTGTTGTTTTGTTTTTGCTTTTGTTTTTGACCCATACACATTTTGTTTGTTCACATTTAAAGCTTGAAGGAACTTGGAAATTATTTATCGCGATCTCATTTATTTATTAATATTTTTTAGCACAAAAAAATCTACATAAACAGCGGTAGTTTTGATAACGCAGAGGCAGCTCTCCATTTCCAAAAAAATAAAACACGGACTGGAATAATTTGGAGGAGCTGAGTATTTACCAACTAGATAACGTTTTGTGAACAATCCTGTCATGGAAATAAGCATAACAAAAACGTAGCTTTGAGAAAGTATTCGGAGAAAATTTTTAAAAAGTAAAATGAATCTCTGGGTAGAGGTCCAAAGAATGTGAAGTCACACTAATAATAAAATTTTTTGTTTGTAAATGAGTTTTAAAATGAAATATATATATATATGTGTTATTTTATTGCAGAAATGTGTTTGTTTTTTGCAGGTAGGGTCTGTAGGTGGGGAATCGTGAAAAGACCGCCACTGCACAGAAACAACATAACCACTAAAAAAAAAATGATTTTCCAGGATCTGCATCATATAATTTATCAAATGTTCTCATTATAAATTGCTACATGGCATTAGCCTTGTGCTCCAAACACACATCCTCATCTGATCTCCACTCACCTCTTTACAAAAGAGGGTCAGTCCTGTTACAGTTGAGGCGACCTATGACCCCTGTTGCGTGTGACTTTTTAGTCGGTTTAATTTGCAGCTTCAGCAGCTCTTTTATAGAAAGGCATCCTGGAGAACATGTGGTGAATATAAATAAGAAAATTCATAAATACTGAGCTGAAGTGGACTCTTGAGCTGCACAGTGATCTGAACTATTTTAAGTGGCCCTATTTTAAGAATATTAACGACCAGTTCACTTTAAAGAGAAAGCACACTTTTAATTTCTTTCAGCTCACTTTGAGGGGCAGCAGACAGAAACACGTCTTTGTGTTGTTGTTGTTTCCTGCACACCCCAACATGAGTAAAATCCGAAAGGTGACACACAAAACACTGCAGAGCGCCAAGAGAACATCACCCACAGGGAAACATGCTGGCCGCACTAACCCGGAATTTGAAATGAAAGTTATTGAATGACTGAGGTAAAGTGGGCGAATGCCAAAGATGACTGATTCCTGAAAATGAATCAAAGTAGTATTAGTTTTTAGTTTAGTTTTAGAGGATAAATATCAGATTATTCTTTGGGTCTCTAATATATCAGAACAACCTGGCATTTTAACAGAGGTGCCCAACATTTTAGGAGTTCAACTCTAAATGATCTGATACCTTCTGAGGCACATTACTGAGCACGTGTGCATCATCATTATTGATTCGAACTCTTTCTGTTTGGTTTTATTTTTGCAATACATTCCTCCAGCTCACTTCCTCTGCTGCATCCTCTGATGTGTCTCATTACATCCGTTCGGTTGTTCCTCTTACCCTAAAACTGTCGTCTTGCTTCTTGCAGAAACAGCCGACAAGGTCATACAATGCATGTGCATATTTGTGCAAACATCCGACCCCACACAAGTATAACCATAAACCTTCGAGATCCCCCCACTGCTTGGTTTTTATAGTTTGTTTTTGCTTCTAGGGTAGCTGTTTACTGGAGTGCGTGCAAATGGAAGGAGGCCTGCTGATTTCACCAGTGATGACCCACGCTCTGATCTCAATGGAGAATCTCATCTACATCATCACCGTGCCACTGTCAACCTCTATCATCCTGGCCAACCTGGTCATCATCCTGGGCATCTCATGCAACCGCCAGCTCCACAACACGCCCAACTACTTCTTTCTCAGCCTGCTGGTGGCTGATATGTGCACAGGCGTGGCGCTGCCCTTCATCCCGTTGATGGGTCTGAACCGGGAGCTGAGCTTCAGCTCCTGCCTGGTGGCTCACATCTTCCCGAATTTCCTCTTCTTGGCGTTTTTGTCCAACCTGGTGATGGTCCACTACGAGCGCTACATATGCATCGTCGACCCTCTGCACTACAACACCTTGTGGATGCATCGGCATTTCTCCCTCGCGCTGCTTATAGTGTGGGCACCGCCGCTTTTGTTTGCGTCTCTGCCCGCTTTCGGGTGGAGCAACTGGTCCGGACCAGACTGGAACGACTGCTGTGAAAGCGCCGCAAAGTTTCCGCCTCTTTCTAACTGGACGGCCAATCTGACGTTGTGCTGCTCCTACAGGCGGGTGTTCCCCAACGCCTTCATCTACTTAGAGGTGTACGGCCTCGTTTTACCGGCCATTCTTTTCATCGCTGGCATGACCGGACGTGTACTGTGGATCACAAGAGGCCAGATGAAGGACATTTGCCGCCTCCATAGAGCGGTGGAGCGAGGAAACCAGGCGTCGGACCAGAAACAGAGGCTGAACTTGCGGTATACCCGCTGCTTAGTGGCGGTGTCACTGACCTTTCTGGCCTGCTGGGTTCCCTACCTTATTTACATGCACGTCTGTATAGCATTTCTCATCATTGACACCAAGCAGAACTCCATCACTCACATCGTGTTGTCCTGCATCGGCATCGGAAGCATGGCCGTGGTGCCGATGGTCCTCGGTTTGGCCAACAAGCAGTACACAGAACCAGCGTTCAAGCTTATCCAGAAACTCAGAGACAGGTGGAGGGCGCGGGGCTCAGACGAGACTGCAATCTGAAATAATGCTGTGTGTTAATATTTATCGAGTTTTTCTGCAAGAATCGGTATCGGAAAGAGTTTGCGGCAGCTTATTTTACAGTGAGTTGAATTATGGTACCGTTAAGGTAATATTTCATACCAAAGGCATCATAAAGTCTTTCTAAATGTCAAATAGTGACGTTATTATCTCCAGTAGTTCCCTTACCTGCAGTAGAAAAATGTCACATCGTCATATGTTAGAAAAATAGTCATTGCCAGAGAAGAGGGAGGCTAACCACGGCCATTTTTGTTCTTGCTCGAACTAAATTAAACTTAACTTGAACTGCAGAGCTAGTATAAGGGTTCAAAGTAAAAGCTTTTCAAGTTGCACACACAGTAACAATTAAATTAGTGCAAAATTTGTTTATTTGGTAAAATTAACCAAAATTTTACACAAAGAAAAACATAACAGCTTTAGTACAACAAAACATACACAGGCTACTGAACAGAAAGCTGTTTGTTTTTGGAAAATAGAGAAAATATATATATATATATTATTTGTGACATAATAAAGAACATGCTTGAAAACACAGAAATTTCATTTTAGTACTGGCTTTATATTTATTAGCATTCTTCAGAGCCACGTGTGGCTAAATTGCTAAAAATCTGCTAAAATGGATGGAGTGGTGAAAGGCTAGCCTTCTGCCACTCCTTCTGGATGAATGCCGCCCTGGGCAAGTGCCTCTTTCTGCCACCCAGAGCACAACCAAATATATGCTCACACACCCCACAAAGCCCTGTAAAATGATATATCACTAGAAAATATTGATCTGTTATTAATTGATCTAGAAAGATGGACATGTATTGAATAGTTTTCAACTACATTATTAGGAAATCTAGGAATTTTCTCTTTTTTTCCCCCAATATCATATACTAATAAATATTTCTCAAACCATCAACAGTGTCTTTAAAGAACTGCATAATTCAGTTCAATCGATTTGAATTTGCATGCATTTATTTATTTTTTATTTATCTTAGTTGTTTAATTTATAAATGTAAAATAAAAATAGCTAGAAATCAATTTTAAAATGTAATGTGCTATTTTTTTCCTTTTGACATTTCTCGTCATTTGTGGAAGCTCTGACTCCATTAAAACACTAAAATAGTGCAAAAATAAACTATAAAAACAAAAAATAAACTGCAAGTAATACAAACTATACCCCCAGTCATTTTGAGCATTGGCCACAGAGGGGCGCCAGCATGTAAATATTATATTTTCTCCTCTAGTAGAAAATCTGTTTTAAAAACACAACTGAATGTATTTACTTTTCAAAGAACTTAACTAAATGTAATCTGTCTGCTAAAGGTAAGGGAATCACTACTAATACCTTTCAGAAATGTTTAAAGGTCTTCAACTATGACTTACCATATGCCTGCAGTGACCTACAACATAGTTATAAGAGTAGCTCCACTTCATTCTTGATTACTTCATCTTGTTTTGTTTCAATTATTAATTCCACACCAATAAATAACCCTTGATTAGCATCCAACTTGGATAATTGGTTCCTTTCTAGTTGAGCAGAAGTTACCAAGGCCCCCTGAACCCACCTTTTAGATGCACCCGTGATTTGAGATGAAGATACGATTCCCTTTCACAATATGAAGCAGTAAAAACAGAAAATGCCCTGTAGGACTGTCCATTTCCTATTACTGTTCACTATAATCTCAGAGAAAAAGGGATTCAGAAGTCTTTTAAAGCCTTCAAGTTGCCTCTGGGTGGTAAAGCAAAGATAACTAGGAAGAAGAAGAAGAAGAAAAGAGCTGGGCCATCTAAGGCAGAAAACCAAATACGTTTCCTTTTGCATCATAAAAATCTTTATGTCGTTTTATCAGATGTTTCTTCATTTAGCCTAAAATATTTGTGCGTCACCTTAAAATTATGCAAGAAATATCCTTATCGCGGGAATCAAGTTAGTTTAAATTTTACTTGAAAGCATGTCTGCACATTTTCGTGTCATAATTAATAATGATCAGGGACAAATTAACAGCAAGGAAAAATTTCTAATAGGAAAAAACTTAAAATTGGGCAAAACAAATGTGCGTTGCCCGGCAACGTCACTGTCCAAACAGAGGTTAGTGTTAAAGAAATGCTTCTTCTTGTTTTCTGGTCCAAATAAACTAACTTTAGTTTTCTTTTCTTTTCATTTATATAATTTAAAACACATAAAATCGCCAGACAAGAAGAAACTGAAAAAAGCTCCTGTTGTTACATTAATATGGACTTTTTTTTTTCTGTGTATACAATTGAAATTAATTTGGCTGTTTAAAACAAAAAATGTCATAACACAAGAACCTTGCATTGTGCAAGACAAATATGCTTCACCCGGCGACAGCATAATATCCAACTATCTTCTGCATATTTTCTCAGTACTGTTGTGTCGTAATCTAAATCTTGAACTTTAACGTCAAATTTTATAGAAACACCACATGAATGCATTTGTGTTTATTACCCATATCAGTGTTGTACAGCTCACAGATGAACATGATGTCAGCATTTTTTGTGCACAACCTCAGTTGAATAGAGTCATTGATTTTCTCCGTCTGTCATTTCTCCCTGCTGACCAGGTTTATTCTAACTTCCATCAGCAATGTTTATCTGTATTCTGGTATGCAGGCTGTGGAGGAAAGATGGATGCAAGGGGCAACCGCGAATAAATCTCCAAGACAAGAGGGGATTTGGCCTGGCAACAAGAGCATGCACGACAAGAAGCTATGAGTTTCCATATGTTACAAGTTGACTGAATTTATAGTTGACAACATTTATAGTTCTCACAATTTAAGTCTGATGCATAGACATCCTCAGAATTAAAGCTGTCTGAACATTAATTAGAACATCTATTGATGGTAATAATGCACAACTAAAATTATGTTAATATCCAACCTTGAATTTGAGTTAACTACTTCAGTGAAGAAACAATTTCGCCTTAGGGAATACATTTTTTTGTCTCAACTCTTCCAAATGAAAAATACAGAAAATCAAAACAATACAAGCCCCTTTACATTTTAAGCTGATATTATTTAGTGGGATAAAAGATATATTAATAAACAATTGTCACATTTATCTTCTCCAACAAAAAACAAAACAGGGGCAGAACACCTACAGATAAAATAAATAAATATATTGAGCTCACCTCTGTTGTCTTCCTGTATTGCCATCCGTTAGCTGCCCTCGTGTCACCGGTTCCGGTTCCCCCTAGCTGCCACAACCTTATCGGGGAAATGTGTGGATAACCAGCCGTGGTCCTCAATGAGAGAGTTAAGCGAAAAAAAACTTTCTTAAAAAGTGTGAAAAAACAACAAAACAAGTCAATTTTCCCAATTTCACTCAAAATAATTGCATTTTTTCCGTTTAATTTGTCGGCGCGCGCCTTCATTTCTTAAAGGATTTGTTTTCTTAATCTTGATTGGCTAATGAGACAACGTGGTGCGTTCAAGGACAGAATGTGCCTCTGGACTTTTTAAAAATAATTTTTTTAAATCTAAAATGCTCAACAATAAGATTTTTGCTAACTAGAACCACGTCCTTTAGTCACTTGATTGTTCAAAGAACTAAAATGAAATCGAGGTAGCAACAACGGTAGCATGATCCTTTTTTAATCATCCAGAATTTGTATTTTCTGCATATGTGGAGGAAAACATACAGTTAGAGGCAGACTAGGAGGAAAACAAGTCCTTAATCACATTAAAAAGCAACTAAGACGTCAACTTTTGGAGAAATAAGAAGCCCAGCAGTTCAGGGAAGCTTTCATTACTCAGCTACATCATAGGTTCAGGTTATTCCGCTGGACTATCTTGTATGTTTCAGGAAGACAGAGGAGAACCGGGAGACGAGGAGGGGGCAATCGGATGAGATTCCTGGGCTAAATGGTGCAGTGTCTCTTTAAGTGATGAATGTGCTCCATATGTGTGTTCATGAGGGAAAGAAAGAAAACAGACTCAGCACTTGTAGAGGTCAATTTATTAGCACAAAACCCTGAAATCAGATTACTTTAGATTCATTTGAAAGATTTGAGACTCATGAGCACAAGAGCCAACAGAGGAGTTCAAACTTGCACCATTGCAATGCTGCAGGACAATGTACCAAAAACAGAGCAATATATGTATGTATATATACATTGTTGAACTTTTAAGTACCAGTCTGAGAACCTTTCCTTATTATTTTTATCTACATTTCCTGACTCATACTGGCAAGATTGGAATCAAGCAAACGGAAACACTCCCACATGCTCGGACCCATAAATCCATTTATCCTGAAATAAAAACAAACCTTTACGCTAGAAGTTTTTTATTTTTGCATCACAAAAACAAAACCTCAGCGCTTGGGTCATCACTGTCTGAAGGAAATAACACAGGAGAAGATGAAAGGAAACACTGAAGCCCCAACGAGCATTGCACATCCCAACAAAAGATAAGAAAAAAAAAAAGCTTTCCAAAACACACGGCTTGACGTAAACCAGTTCAAGCACAGATTCAACCTGCCACCGAGCTGCAGTCAGACGTTCACTGCCAGAAGACGTGCAAGAGAGATTACCACTTTTAATTTCATCAGGAGGTTTAAATGGTTGATTATAGCTTAATTTTGGAAATAATTAATTCACATTTTGCGGATTTGGCTGCAGGAAGTCCCAGAAAAATCAGTCTGTGTACTGGGTGCTTTCAGAGATAAGCTTTCCGTATTTCACCTCCACCCGGATCACCACACGCTTGGGAGATGGGGTGGGGGATTCCTGTGTACTCGCGGGGTTTGGGTTCAAGTCTGGTTTTGGGACGATGCTGGACTCGACTGTTGGCGGTTTCCCTCGCCGGTGTCGTTGATCTCGCAGGTGACTTCTTTCGGGCAGGTGTGTTTCTTCTTGCGGGTGTTTCCTCTCTGGGGGGTGAACGTCTGCGTGCAAGTAAGGACTTGGATTGGTTGTTTGCATTTAGTAATCTGAGCGGAAGAGAGGTTTGATTTTAGTGAAGCACAAAACAACAGTGAAGTTTGAGATCTGCAGAAATTAGTAACAAGCATGCTGTCGTCATATTTGGAAATTGTAGCATCCGTCATTAAGATTTGATCTGAATTTAAAGGTTTTCCCTCAAGAGAAGGAAGGGTTGTTTCTCCACAAAGGAAAATAAGAAAACTTGCTAATTAATCTTATTTCCGGGAACAGCAAACATTCTAACTGACCTCCATCTGGACCAAAAAAATTGTCATTTTCTTAAGAAAATTGACTTCAAAGTTCCAATTCTAAAATTATTTTCTTGTTCTTTCAATTTATGTACTTACTATGTTTCTTATATAACTGGTGCATTTTCAAGAAAAGGTGCATTAGGATGTTAAGACTGTGTTAAAAGAAAGTGTATGAAAATCAGAGAAATTTCTAACAATTATTTTATTGGTCACTAAAACATTCCAATTCTGCATATTGTTCATTGGTTAGTTTGTGATCACAACATGCAGCAAGACAACTCTGAAACGCCACAATTTAGATTTTTCTCTAAAGATGACTCTTTGTGTCAGAATGGTAGTAAAATGGCTCACCTGCGTGTTGAAAGTTGTCCATTCTTCATGGAGATAAAGGAGAGAAGAAGACGTTAGTCAAAGTGTTCGCACACCTCCATCTTATTCACACAAACTCACTTTGTAACGTCCGCCGACGCTTACCTCTGCTCCTCGCCCTCCAGCAGCTTGCGGTAGGTGGCGATCTCGATGTCCAGGGCCAGTTTGTGGTTCAGCACATTCTGGTACTCGCGGATCCAATTGGCCAACTCCTGCTTGTTTGCCTTCAAGGCCTCCTCAAGCTTCCTAATGGTTTCTCTGGCCATCTCCATGTTCCCGTCGCCGTCTGCTCTTGCTGCGTCAATTTCGTGACTCAAAGACTCTTCCTTAATGGGGCAACAAAGCAAAGGATATCAGCAGGACGGTCAGAGTGTGTGTAAAGAGGTTACCGTCTGTCAGGCCCCCTACCTTTCTTTTCAGAGTGTTCAATTCAGCAGTCAGCCTCTGGATTTGGCGCAAGAGGTCAGAGATATCCCTCTTTTGGTCACGGACTTCCTGCTCCTTCTGCTCTGTACTTTGGACCAAGGACTCAATCTGAAAGTTGGGAAAGTATTGTAACGTTTACTTGCACTGTTATGAAAGGACTGGGTCTGCTTTATTTTCTCCTCACCTTCCTCTGGTTCCATTGCTCCGCCTCATCCCTGGCGCGAGCGGCATATGTGGCATACTGCGCCTCTGTGTTCTTGATGTAGTCGTCCATGTCCAGAAACCGTTTGGCGGACGTGGGAAGGATGACCGTTTCATTCTTGATCATCGACTGCAGCTCCTTGATCTCCTACAAGGCGTTGAGAAGGTAAAAACAGTTGGTTTGATGACAAGTTTTCCGCCTTTTCAAATTTACTTAATGTTCAGTGAGTAAGTAGATAAACTGTTTTCTGTTACCTCATCAAAGCCATCCCTGAGGAACTCCAGTTTTCTGTTCAGGTCTTCCAGATCCAAAACCTTGTTTACCAAATGCAGATGTCCTTCATCTACTTTCTGTTGCACACACATAAATTAAATTGTAAGTGGGAAAGAAATAATGTAAAGATGAAACATTTCATAACATTGAAACATGTTTAGCGGTTTTCATTCCCCCAAAAGTAGAAAATTGTGGTTTTACCTTTTTGGAAACAATGAACTCAGTCTCCAGCTCAGTTCTCTTTCTTAGTTCATCCTCATAGCTGCAAGCAAGAGAGGATAAAATGTAAAGAAATGACACAGCAGCAACACACGTACATCATCGACAATTTCCTACATGGATGCCATCTGTGAGCTGCTTACATCTTCTTGGCATCATTCACATCCTTTGTGATGTCTTCAAGTTCTTCCTGCAGTTTTTCCTGGTCGTTCTTCAAGTTGTCAATCTTCTCCTGCAGATTGTTCTCTGCCTGCCTCACGATGGCATCCACGTTCCCGCTGTAGTCCTCCTGTCCCTTCAGGATTTCTAGCTTCTTCTCCAGCTTCTTTTTCTCATCCTCCAGTTCCTTCACCTGAAAAAATGTAGAACAAGGGATGTTCACTGGATTTAAGGAAAAGTCACTGGTCACTTTACATTTGTTGTACTTTCAGTGTCTGCAACGTGTCCGATATCTTTTTTTTTTTTTTTTTTGGGGGGTGGGGGGGGGTGGTGGGGTAGCGCCTTAAAGATTTGTGAGGACTGTCACAGCACATTATTGCTAATTTTAAGGTTCGTTTGTCTGTTTTCTTTCAATTTTCCCCTCATTTTTTCAGTTTTACATTAAATTGGGCTCATTCCACCAATTTACCACTAGATGGCGTTCTTGTTAGCAAGACACAATAGGAAACCTGGCAGAGTGAGTCCCTTTTCATGGCCTCAGGTACTAATTTCACTCTATTATTATGGATGAACTGTTAAATGTTGATGTTATTATGTTATTAGATCTCATTATGTTTTTTTTCTATGTGTGTATATATATATATATATATATATATTTTTTTTTTTTACATAAATGCTTAAAATTTCAAAGAAAGCTTAATGGAAATTAGACCATATTGTAACCCCTAAGATAATAATTAGGCAAATCTTTTTAAAGCACTATAAATTATATATATTTAATACTTAGAAGTACTTTTTCAAAATGACCTTTAAACTGTTAAACATGATTTTCATTCGGCTGACTGTAATGTTTTCTTTTTCTATTTTTTCCCCCACACTCTAATCTAACCGTCAAAGTGAAGAAGCACGAATGCTTAAAAATGTCAGTGATTAATCTATTTAAATGAACAAATAATGCAGCTCTGTGAAAAGTTGAGACCTGCGCCGAACCCCATTAAAACCTCATGATCGTCCCACCAAATAATGATTTCTGAACTCTTTGAGTTAAGACATTATTATTGTTTCTAAATGAATATTAACTTGTTTTCTTTGAATTTGTTTAAATCGGAAAGCACTGTTTCCTGCAAATAAATACAAAATTTTTGCTTGAAATTTCGGAGACATGTTGTCAGTAGTTTATAGAATGAAAAAATAAGGTTAATTTTACTTGTGTGCATATAAAAAGTAAAATCAGAGAAACTGATCATTTTAAGTGGTCTCTTTTTTTCCTCAGCGCTGCATTTAGTAAATATCTCAGCCTATAAATTAAAAAAGAAAAAAATTGTGCAGACCTTGTCGATCAACTGGACGAACTTGTCATTGAGGCCGACCATGCTTTTCTTCTCCCCGAGTTTTCCGGTGGGCTCGCTCATTTTGGGCCCCTTCCTGCTGGAGTCTAAGCTCATGCTGGTGTCAGCTTTTGGATTTGACATGGTGCTGAACCTTGGAGACTGACTGAGCAGATGAACTGAGGTCCCACCTCACATCACCTTTATAAAGGCGCATTCACCTGCGTACCTCCCCAGAATGTTTGCTAGTGTCCAATCAAAACAGAACAGGTGCCAAATTACCAGAGAAGTCAACATGAAATACTTGAATTTCAGCCCTGAACCTGTTTGTCCAAGAGTGAGGATTGGATCCACGTGGCAGAGTCCTTAATGTGGGCGGATAAGCATGCAGAGAGGAGCTATAAGACTCAGCCCCCATCCTTTCTATCCAGGTGTAGCCTTACCCGTCAGCGTTCAGTCACGTCTTTGTCATCCATCATCAGCAAACATGCCTCGCAACAGCAGCGCCAGCGTGTTCGGAGGAGCCGGGGGGAGGGGCGTCAAGGCGTCCTTGTCCAGCCTTGAGGGACTCCGCAAAGTCCTGCGCAACGAGCCTGAGACAGACTCTGGTCCGGTCATTCCCAAAACCGCTCCGGTCACCGCTTCCCAGCCCAATGGCAGTCCCGACACCGCCTTGCTCCCAGAGGACAACAAGCAGGACCTGCAGGTCCTGAACAACCGCCTGAAGAACTACCTGGACAGGGTGAAGCAGCTGAAGGAGGACAACGACAAGCTGAAGAAGGAGATCGAAGACATTCTGGCCAAAAGGAAGGCTCCGGAGGGCAAAAACTGGGATGAAATCCAGAAACCACAAGATGCTCTCGACAAGAAGGTGGGTTAAGACATACATTAAATATTCTTCTCCATTGTCTTCTTCTTATTATTATTATTCTTATATGTTTAGATCAAGGATCTCACCTTGGACAATGCCAAGCTGTTGCTCCAGATTGACAACGCCAAGCTGGCCCTGCACGACTTCAACAACAAGTGAGCTGAAACTCTTGTCTTATGGTTATTGCTCAGTCAGAATTTACATCATATCCACACTGGAAGGAAAATAGATTTGTGTATTTATTTCAACTCATCATTGCAGCATTGCATGGGGACTCATGAGTCCCATAAGTCCAATGGTCCCCAGCACACCATAGGGGAAAAAAGAAAGTTTCTAGTGGCTCATTTGACGTGTTGCACTTATGGGGATGTCTCCAATCTCCACTAACAGGTTGTACGATGAGTCCAAGGTGAAGAAGGAGTTGGAAAAAGACATAGACGCCCTGAAAAAGGACATCGAGGAGACCAAGCAGAGCCAAGATCAGCTGGACAATGAGCTGAAATTGACCAAGGAAGAGGTGGAACGCCTTGAGGCTGACCACAAGAAGGTAAGGCTCAGTTTGCTCTGATCTGCAGTGCCATTTTTGATACTTGTTTAACTCTTAGCACACGGTTGTTGTAGGAGGTTGCCGATCTTTGTGAGAAGATCAAGACCTCAGAGGTGAAGGTGGAGATCGAGTCCCAGAACTCCAACCTGGCCGACATTGTCAAAAACATGCGGGATCATTACCAAAAGCTGGCTGACAAAAACATGAAGGAGACAGAGGAATGGTACAAAGACAAGGTCAGAAACTGGAAACTGGGCTGCTGATATTCCCCCTGCACTCCTCTGGTTGTCTCACCATGTTTCTTCCTCCCATTCTAGTTTGACAACATCCAGGTGAAGGAGGCCCAGAACAACGAGGCTTTGGAGTCCGGAAAGAGCGAGTACAACAAGCTGCTGAAGGAGAAGAAAAGTCTGGAAATGCAGATTCAGGCTAGCCTCACCACGGTTTGTAAAAACTCTCACATAAGTCCATTTTTTTTTAAAACAAACAAAAAAAAAAACAACAACCTTCATCTGATATGCAGTGAACTTGATATTTATCAGGTCTTTTGTGCATCCCAAAAGCAGTTGCTCTGAGTTGGTCTTTTATTATGTTGCTACCAGCAAGGTTGGCCTCCACAGGCATTCCTGACAAAACTGCCAATTAAGCTAAGGGTGCTGGTTATCGTCAGAAAAAACAACTGCATGTGTTCCTGCAAACCAACACACACAGGCTTTCACAATGGTTCCTAATAAATTTGGCCAAAAATAAGAAGATATGAGCAGCACGTTTCACAAAAATCCTAGCTTTAGTCGTTTTTATGCATCATCTGCAAAAATAATTCCTTCTAAAGGATCTAAATCCTGTATATTAGCTCTAACAAGTCATACCTTCCTGCTTACAGATCCAGGCTTTGAAGGACAATCTGAACAAAGTCATGGCCGAGAACAACAACCGATTGGTCCCCGTCAACAAGGTCATAGTCAGCCTGGAGGCTGAGCTGAAGGATGTGAGGGCTCAGGTGGAGCAGAAGGTGGACAGCTACAAAAAGCTGCTGTGCCTCAAAATGAAGCTGGAGAAAGAAATCAAAGAGTACAGCGACTTGATGGGCATAACAACTGATAAGGAGAGGTGAGGATGCTCAAGCGCACCCTTTCTGCTTACCTTTAGTGTTTTCTCCTTCTTGTTAGTTTTAATGGATAAAAACTCCTATGCAACCAGACTAAAGGGCAAGCCAGTTAAATATAACACTTGGTGCATGATTTATGCTCTTCTTCCCCGACAGCATGGAGTTGAATTTAAAGGAGGCATTACCACAAGGTGAGTTCCGGATTTGCCTCCTAAGAACCCAAACACGAAGGCAGATCTCCCGATCAAATATTAACCCTCTCACCCAAGCAGACATGAGTCAACAACTCGTCAAGACAGATGCTTTCGGTTCACTCTTGCAATCTGATTGGCCGCCTTCCAACAAGAAGAAGCAAACAAACGCAAAAATGTGACCGTTGTTCTCCCACACGACAAGTGTAAGCAGTCTGGTTGATGCCGTGGAGAGACTGATGAACAGCAATGTTCAAATGTAAGACGACAGGCGGAAGTTGGCCTGACAGTCTCTCTACTGCTTGACGCCACTGTTTACACCGGTTATTAAGGAAGTGCTCAGTTAAACACGAATGCCTCACACCGCTTTTTGTTTAACAAAACTTTTAAGAAGTGTGCTTAAAGGTTTTCAGAAGAGATCGGCGCCTTCGATGCCGTTAAGGGCACTTCCACTATTTCTAACTGTTAATACTACTAACTGCAGCAGACTGCCGTCGTCTTCTAAATGTGTAACCACAACCTGATTCTACTAAAAAAACAAACAAAAAAAACTAGAAAAATTAAAGTGTCACCGCATTAAAACCCGAATCAAGCTCACAAAGACCAACTACCTTCTGATTCAGATTTTTTTTTTTTTTTTTTGCAGAATTCAGATGAAGGGCAAAAGGAACACCTGCACACGGTGCGAGGGAAACCCTGTAAAAATATCTCCTGTTTCTGTTCACAGAACCCCCAACTCCTAACAATCAGGACCAGGAAGAGAGGAACGACGTCCTAGTGGAGGACCACTAGTGGACGGCCGCGTCCCCATTACCCAATCCCGAGCATCCAACACTCAATCTGAGTCTGACAACAAAGAAAAAAAAAAAAGACATACCTGAAGTTCTTGTGGAAGTTTGATGTTTTAAAAACGGTGCTCCGATCCGTTTTCTTTCTGACACTTGGTAAAAAAAAACAAGATTGGTGCTGTCAAAGCTGCATAATCAGTGTGGGGGTTCTTCCAAACGTGTCTTCTGTGGTGTGAGCAAAAATAAAGACGTTTTCAATGCAGAAACAGACTCTTGATTTGTGATGTCAACAATTCTTACAAGGGACCTTATAATGAGAAAGAGGAAAAGTAGTTCCTTATATTATCCAAATAATGTACCCTTTATGCCCTAGAAAGGCCTTCATATGCCAAATAAGCAAAGAGGTATGCAAATAAATAAGAGACATAAGCAAAGTTACATATTGTTAATTTGTGAGCAATCAAAAGTATTCACCATTTAAGATTTTAATTTGTCACTGCTAAATGCTAAAAATGATCAAAACAAATCTCAGTACCAGGAGAAGGCAACCTGAGTAAATACAAAAAGTAGTTTTTAAATAGTTTTGATAAGTAAGCCTTCCAAATAAAACCCTTCACACTCTTAAGTCTCCAAACAATTGGGATTCATTTCAATTTCCAGACAGCTGAATTCAATTTCACAAGGCCACACACAGTCCTGAGTATTTCCAGACCAACAGATTGAGAACACGAAGACGGGTCGAGATCTCAAAAAGCAACACATCAAGTCCCAATCTGAAAATCTGACAACAAATACCATAATAATAATAATGTTATCAGTCTGGAAAAGTCAGTTCTAAGGCTTCGGTATGTCAGTGAATCTCCGTGAGAAACTGAGAAAACATGGCACAGAGGTGAACCAAAATCACTCCATGAAAGTATCGACAACTCATCCAGGAGGTCGAAAATGAATCATTTGTCTCCAGTTGAAGTCGGGAGTGGGAGATTGAGACTGGAAAGTCGGAAAAAAAATCAACTGTCGAGACTTTTCGGAGGGCACGAGCGTGGGAGAAACGCCGACTACACCCAGTCACGACTTGCAAGGCAGAATTCAGATGTCAATATGGCCGATCTACACATCGACAGCAGTGAGCTGTGGTGGAAACGTGTTTTTAACAAGAGTGAATCTAAATCCTGAAGGAGAACGTCTGAACATCGGCAAGCTTGAGTTGTACAGCAGGACTAAGATCCACAGCAACCACCAGCAAGCCAATATCTGGAGTTGATAACAGCAGATTGAAGTTGCTCTGCCGTTATGTAAGCAACATTTCCAGTTAAAGCAAATGTTTGATGGCAGCTGTTGTTGCCAAGTGTGACTCATTCCTGTCTCTTTATTCTTAGTAAATGAAGATTGTTTGTCGTATTTACTCTGAACACTTTTGCTCTGATGTTAGAATTCCTTTGCCAGATCTTAGTGTGAAATCTGCCAAAGGAGAAGAAATTTTTAAAAGAAACAAAAGAAAGCATTTCTCTTATCGGGGGAATATCAAAAAAGTAAAAGTTTTCCTTCAGATGTTGGACATCAAGTGGGACTTGGGATTTCTCCATTAGCCTGCAACCAGTCTCCTTGGTAACCAAATACGCCGGCCATTGGGTGATGCTAGCCTCCTTCACTTTCATTCCCGCATTGGATTTAAAAACAAAAACGCAAACAAAGAATCTACAACTGAAGCTTGACTTTGAAAAAAAACATGCCTGAACAAAAACAACGTGAAAATGCGACATTCTTGACTGTCTGTGTTTCCTGCGTTTACACGCACTCGGAATGAAGTTCTTTGGCATTCTGGGTGTCCGAGATTCAACGGTCTGATAACGACTTCCAGATCGTTGGAGATCTTTCACAACGCAGAGGGCTTTCCCTCAAGCATCTGCCCTCAAATGGCTTCCAAAGAATGAAAAGAGATCTTATCTTATAGACTTAGCCAGAAACATTAAAAAACCATTTTCAGCGATAAGGTTACAGACCATCTTCAACTGTATGGTAGAAGTGCTCCAGCATACAAGATTATGATTGGTAAGAGGTGATATTTTGTGGCAAAAACCAGACCAAGTGCTCAACTTCTGTCATGAATTACTATTAACAGCTCTCATCATAGATGTATTGATCATAATAATGTGAGATGAGCGAAGTTAGATGTCTTTTGGTTGAGGCATGACATATTTGGATGATTGTTCCTTCTGATTTGGGATATTGTGCAGCTGCAAAGATTTTTAACCCTTATTTTCTATTATTAGCATCTCGGAAAACTAAAAAAAAACATAAACTACGACACCAAGTCCCAGAGGGGTAAATGAAATATCAATAAAACTGAATTGAAATAGCAAAAGAGCGAGAATACATCCTTGAGGAGCTCCTCTACTTCGTTCAATGATTTTCACCAGAGTGCAAGTTCTAGTGTAACACTGTGTTAACAGTTTACAGAGAATTTTATTGTCAGAAATCCACCGTAGCTATTTTTTCTATCAACAACTAATCACTTGCGGATTAGTGGACAAGAGAAGCAAACTGCATGTGGCGTTTTGTTTTTCAGTCGATAATTTCTCTCAACTTTGTCGTCAATTTAATCGCATAAAATCCCAATTTAAAAAAAACAAAACATGGGTGCGTGTGTGTGCGATGAAAGAAAACGGAAAACATTTTAGTTTAAAAGGCCATATGACTCATAACATCAGGTTGTCACTTTAAGTGCGTGGACTCCGCTCCGTAACTCACTGCTCCTGTTTGTTTGCCTCTTCCGCCACGCAGGTCAAGGAAAATTCCTCTACTAACGAACACAAAATGATAGTGATAAAATATTTGCGGCTCGCTTCAATTCATCTGCTCTACTTGTTTTTTGATTGACAGCTTTAATTGCGATTACCTTCCTCCGCGCCTGTGCCCGGAGCGCTGGTCTTTGGCGTTTCATTGACCACAAAAACCCGACAGACGGTATTCCAACACAAAAGAAAGCTGAAATCTGCAACAACAACAATAAAAAAAATACAAATGATTAAAGACTCATATATTTCCTCGTTGAAGTATCTGAGAAAAAAGTCGGGGCAGAGAAAGAGGAGAAATGCGAACAAAAATGCAAAGATTGCAAAACTTTTTATGAAAACTTTAGATTCAAACCCGATACTGCAGGAAAAAAAAAAAAAAACAAGTTGGAAGGTATTCTCACAGAACAAAGTAAAAAAAAAAAGATCATTCTTCTTTTTAAAGAGTGTTTTATTTTTCAAATGATGATGGTACAGACGACATGAAAGCACAGGGAGGAAATTTCAATCATCCAACATGTGGATAATGCCTGGTGAAGGGAGGAGGGGGGGGCAAGCAAGAGTACCAAATGGAGTAAAATATCGTATCAAAAGTTTCATTCATTTTGTTCATATATATATTTATATAGGACTAATAATTCTCTTTAACAATGAAAAGCAAGGAATGCCCCTTTTTTTTTTTTCTTTTCCATTTATCTTTAGCTTTCCTTGTGTAGAGCCGACTTTATAACTCATTCGAAAACAGGAAGAAATCTTTAAAAAAAACAACAACAAAAAAAAAAACTTAAAGAAAAGCTGGATGTTTTTTTTTTTTTGAGGGGGTGAGAGGTGAGGCGAAGGGTGGGGGGGCACGTCCTGAAATCCTGTCCAATGTGGCGTTGAAGTCAGATTTGTGGCGCAGCTGAGCGTGTCCACCAGGGGTTCGGGTCTCTCCAGCGACGGCTGGCCTCAGCGGGAGAAAGTCTTCCCACTAGACAAATTCAAAACATAAATCATAATAATAACATCAGGTGAGCCAAACAGCAGCTACGACTTTTTCTCTTTAGTACTTTTCCTCTGACATTTTCTCGACGGGGTTGGAAGGATTTTATTAAGCTAACACATCCTTGATTGAGTCAGGACATAGCAAGAAGTGGAGTCTTACCTTCTGACGCAGACAGACTTGAAAACTGTCCCTAAAAATAAAACTATTCTCTACAGAAGCTGCAATGAAACCAGTTTGTTGTTCAGTAGCTTGTCACTAAAAGTTGCGGAAACGCTTTCCCTTCCCCCCCGCCCTAAAAACTCTCATCAAAGGAAACAATTAAAACTGATAGTGATAGGGATTTCTCGGTATGCTTTAATTCTCTGCGAGCTTCCAATTAAATCAGGGACTGGCGGTTTCATTTTCACGGAATTCATGTGAAGTGTTTGTCGAGCCTTCAAAGAAGTTTATTGTTGCTGTAATCCCGGCGGACTCTGAAGCAAAACGTGGCAACAAAGACGAAAGAAAAACACGGCGATCGTGCTTTATGAATAAACATCAAAACCTCCCTGTAGATCTCACCCGAAAGCGAATAAAAATAAAAAAACTGTTGAAAAAGATTCCTAAAGCTTGAGTCGTAACGCCGAAAACAACATATTTCAAATCAGGGATTCACGTCGTCTTTCCCTTATCTCGTTCTTCTCTGCGCGCCGGTGAACGTGAATGAAAGCTACTCACGAAATGGTCTTCATCTCCTTCTTCTCGGCGTCGGGTCGAGCGCGATTCAGCACCTTGAGGAAGTCCGACGTCTTGGCTCTCATCCGTGTGTGAATGTAGGCCTAGAAGAAGAAGAAGAAGAAAGCAAAAAGTATGAAGATCTAGATTAGCCGTCGCGGGATTCTAAGATAACAGGACGCTTTTAGCTCGTTTCTATTGACGATGATGAATTTTTATTGTCACGCAACAAATACTGTATTAATGCTCCCTGAGCGGCGCATACTGTGAAGATGGAACGAGAGATTGGACGTTTTAAGAGCGTACCAACCCACGGCGGTCAATAAATCTACCTTTGTTGACTCACTGCTTGAGGTAAGGGCACTTAACAGCTTCCGTTATCTGGTTGTGATCAGGATGTTTCCATAGAAGCTTTCAATGACATTCTTTAACAAAAACAAGCTGGGATTACAACGGTTAAGCATTAATCAAACCAAATACCTGTTCTGAACAGGGCTGTAATTTACACTTCCAGCTGAGCTTTTTATTTGACGGAAAGGTTTTGTGAGCAGCTTGTCATCTACTGCGAACCCTGATTCCAGTTAGGAATGCAAACCCAGACTCCGGTATTTATTTAATTTGCTAAAAATAGTGCAGGTCTGTGAGATTTATGAGCGGAGTCACCTTGGAGCACTTTATGTGGTAGTGCAGGTAGTCCCTGAAGGTGTGGATGAGGTTGATGGTGTTGTCTCTGGCATTGGCATTGGTGTGACGAGGAAACAGGACTGCAGGGACGCAAGCAACAAAACACACTCAGAAAACAAATATTGATAAGAGCTGAAACGATTATGGTCAAGTACAGACTATCCAGACTTTAAAAAAAAGGTAATTTGCTGAAAAGACAACATATTCATAGCAGTGTCTAAGCTGAAACTTTATAGAAATGAATAAACATGTTCTGTTTGTTTTACCTAAAACTCCTCAACTGGCAGAGTGTTTGCTTCACCTGGTTCAAATTCATCATGTTGTTGCGTTTTAGCTAATAAAATGTTTGTTTTCTCATTTAAAAAATAAGTTGATTTGCATCTTTTAATGCATTTCTAATATTGTAAAAGGATGAAGTAGTTAAAGGAAGAAAATTGTAGAACATGCCAAAAAATTTTTTTATCCGATTAATAGATTAATCGTCAGAATAATTGATTATTGGAGTCCTAGTACGGACCGAAGGTGATGTATCCGATGTTGTCCCCGACGGCAGCGTCTGTGTCCTTGAGCTCCAGAGGCGGCTCCCTGTGGCTGAAGAGCACCTGGGGGGCCGTGTGGCTGGCTCTCCGGCCCTCTTTGAACTCCTGCACGCAGAAACACATGTTGCTATGGATACCGAGGAAATTTTATGTCGCGTTGCAACGTCGAAAGGCTCAAAAACCGGTTCGATTAAGCCTTGGCTGAGAGATATCAGCCAAGTATCTTTCAAAGATTCGTTGTGAATGTTGATGCTGTGGGCAGAATGATCTCCAGTAGCAGTCAGTCTTGCAACAAAACTGCAGAGGCCTCTGACTGAAGACTGTGGTAGTGTGTCATGACACGCAAACAGCTCAATATGCAGCCAGTAGAGACTGTATTTAAAAGCAACATGTCCTGGATGACAACATTAGTTGCTAGCCAGACCTGCTAATGTGCTTCGTTTTCTATTCTTTGGTTATGTCTGAAACTGAAACGGCCTACTTAAAGGTTTGGGTTTGCAGCCAACTGTTTATGAATATAGGGCCTGGTTTTTAATCATTTTAGAGAAAGGTCATGTTTGCAACCTGCTGCCTCGCTCACCTGCATGAAGACTTTCCCGATGATGACGTCATCGTCGTCTTTGAACACGGTGCTGAACACGACCGTCACTCTGTCTTTCTTGGCCTCCAGGTACCTGGAGGGTCCGAACACATTTAGTTTGATCTAGAAGTGGAAACGTGTCTATTTGAGCAGGGACCTGCAGCTCTGAATCAGCTTGCAGAGAGACACGTCAGCTGAATAAAAAAAAAGGAACCCATCTATTTGGAGCAAACCTCTTCCTGTCTGACCTCATCGGACAAACAAAACCAAAATACTTGACGCTCGTACATGGACTCGTCGTCTCTGTAGTGGACCACGGCCCTCTTCTCGCCCTCTTTGCCTTCTTCCTGGAACTTGAAGTACTTCTCGAACACCGAAGCGAAGCAGTTCCTCTTCAGCATCCCCGCCTGGTGAACGACCTCGTCTTTATTGGGCGGCAGGGCCTCGAGGTCGTAGAGCAGGGACACGTTGTAGCCTTGAAGGAAGGCGCACAAAACCAACAAACAGCGGGATCTCAAAACCTCTCATCTCACAGATTTGGAACGGAAGCGTGTGAACGAAACATGAACAACATTCGACACGGCAAATTTAAAAAAAATAAAAGGGATTTAAGCAACTCTGAGAACTTACCAGCCTCTGGTGAAACCAGGAAGTTCTCATACACCCTCTTGAGTAACTGTAAATAAATAAAGGAATGTTTTGTTGTTTTTTTTGAAGAAGAAGAATCTCAAAAACAAAAAGATACAAAAGGAGCAAAAAAAAAAAAACAGTCTGGAGTCAATACAAAAAGTCATTTGTGTGTTTTTTCAAGTGTTTGTTCATTGGGATGATTACAGCTCACGGCCAATAAAACTTCCTTAGGAATACTGTATGTATGCATGCTAGTGAAAAATTTAGTGGAAGGAAAAAAATTGAGAGTCGCCTTGAGGATGCATCTGTATCAATAACTGCAATGGGTGAAGGTGGAACTTAACCGATACAGACTTAAGTTTTATCGCAATACTGTAAGGTACTATTGTGAAAACAATAAAAGTGATGATAAAAAACTAATTATTACTTCCTGTTTGGTAACCGTGTGGCTGCGACTGTGTGTCACAGCAATTACAGCCCCGCGACAAAACATTCCCACTCGTAACACGCTTCTGATCGAAATCATTAAACTTTAAATCGGAACTGCATTCAATCCTATTTTTATATTTATTGACGCTTTCTTTGAACAAAATTCCGACTATGGAGAATTTCGGGGGTTTTTTTACTGGAATTTATGACGACAATAAATCAAAATCACCACCACAAGAAAAGTGTAGCGATAAATGATAAACAACACCACCTCTGCTTAATCATTTGAACGTTGTTATTAAGGTTGGAGCCGAACAGCAGCCACGCTGTGATTTTCACAACGCCCAGCACTTCCCTGATTTTCAGCAGCTTGTCGGAGCCGAGTTGAATAGCAACAGTAGAGAATGAGCGCCTGAACGCACCGTCAGTACTATAAAGGAGTCAAACTGGGGCTGGAGAGGAATGAACATCTCTGGGGGTGGTAAAGGAAGGGAGCAGGAGGGAGGGAGCTCCTCTCTAATGAGAGCCTGTCTGTTTGGTATGAGCTGATGTGAACAGAACAATTACACACATCAGACTGAGGTATGGCAGCAACGCAGCTTTAAAAACTACATTTGCACGTTCCTCTTGTCTTTTCAACTCGCCGCTAATTTACGAAAGAGGAACCTTTCATATCAAAAGCAGGAAAGAATGTGAGAAAGCCAAAAGGCCTCTTCCTCAATCGTGTCCAAGCAAATTCTCAGTATGAGAGCATCTTGAATGTTAAACGTCCCGCTAAGAGGGGGCGAGAAAGGGGGTGGGGGTTCTAAAAAAGCAGCCTCGCTGTGAGCGCACGCTGTCTGCAGCTCACAGTCAGCACTTCCTCGCCTGGGGGCGAGTCACCCGAGCTCACTTCCTGTTTCTGCCTGGAACCACAGCAGCTGCTTTCTTCCTTACATGGCAAACAGAGTTGTTGTAACTGAAGGTGCGATCAGAGCGGTGGATGTCGGATCCGCTTCCTAAATCTTCCCGGTCTGCGGCCGCCGCTCCGACCAAGGAGGCTTTGGGTCTGAGCTTCCCGCTGCTAACACACCTGTGCTGAACTAGATTTACTGCCTGCTGATATGCTATCAGTGCAAACAGCAGAACACAATGTCAACACTCGTTGCAGTTTGGTGGTTGGTTTTCAGGCCAGAGGAACAACAAGTAGCACTTTTAGAGACATTTAAGCGCAAGCTGAAAACAAGACCCCATCCGCTTTTGGCACCTTAAAGCCGACTTTTAGACACTTGTGAGAGTGAGAAGCTTCGCAAAGATGTTCACCCAGACTGCCGTTTGATGGCTGATTATTGGGGTTTACCTCGTCAGCGCCGTGCTCCTGCAGCTCCTTGTAGAACTTCAGGGAGATGCTGACCATCACTTTGGTCTTGTCCCCGTTGGGGTTGGAGATGTGGTACAAGACGCCATCGAAATCTGGAGCAGCGGGAGAGGGGAAAACGTTCATGTTCTGCTATTTAATGTCAACTTTGACAGTTACTGGCAGAGTTCCACAAATATTAATCAGTCAGATTTTTCTTCCTCTCTAAAACTGAAAGCTTTCAGAGCCCTAAAAGGCTTTAAAACGTGAATAAGGTTGGAGGTTTCTCACCAGCAAACGTCACATCGACGGCCTCGGGTTTGGTTCTGTCGGGACAAAACGCTGACTGTTAGCACACGAAAATGTACATATAAAGCAGAAAACGTGAAATTATGGAGCCGCATTGGTGTATTAAATGAAAAATAAGCCAAATAAAAAATCTATAAGAGGAGCAGCCGAAGAGTTGCCGTCTCATCTCTGAGTATACAGAGTTGGGCTACTGTGAGTTTCGGTACATTACGTTCAATTCTTAAAAGTGATTTTACACAGAGGTTATCTGACTTCAACACCTTTTTAAAGGAAAAAGCAGCACTAAATAACAGCTACTGATGATGCAATTTGACTAAAAAGTGAACAGTTGTGAAATATGCACTTTCCTATGACAATATAGTCAATAATTTACAATTTAAGCTCAAGTATGGGAAATTTGGACATATCCACATGACACAGTATAAAACCTTTTAACATCCTGCAGAAACCCCACCGTGTTATTTACTGTTAGTCATCTTACTGGTGCAACCTCTCTTTGCTTCCCTTGAATCTATAATTACCAAATTGGGTTAGAAGTAAAGGATTACAATATGATAAAAAAGGGACATTTCCCCTTAACTGGCAAGTCAAAGACTGAAAATTCAGATTTTTTTTCTTCACCTATCCATCAAATGAATCAAAAACTAGATAACTAGTTCCACCTGTATTGATCCAAGCATGTACATTTATCTCGTTTTTTTATTTATTGTTTCTTTATTCTATGTTGGAATCAAAAGAACGCAATTAAATATTTATTTTATTTTATTATTCAATCCAGATAGTTGAGCCAGCTCCATGAAGGTGGATGCTGCAGGGACCTGCTGATGTATTTAGCTGCTGCGGAGTGACTTGACTCGGCTTGACTACAGGAATGCGGAAGTTGGGAAGAGGAGCGCTGGTTCACTGACATGTAGCCACATAATGGATGCGTAGAGTCCTGTAAAAGCTCTTAATAAGGCCGTTTATGTTGCGTTAACACACAGTTTTGTGCTCAACACGCTGCTAACGAACAACACTGGGGCGACTTAAGTGTTAGGTTGACAGAGTTTAGCCAAACACAGTTGCGGGGGTACATGTAACCCCTCTTTTGAGTTGTTTCAAAAAGCCAAACATAAACAGAAATTTTCTGCTTTGGTTTCTGTATTTATTACATATTAGTGAAATTACCCCCAAACTTTTATTTGTTCATTTTTTGTGTGCTTTCTTCCTTGTTGTAATGTCTGGTCGGTGGGTTAATCTGATCAGGATTGCCATTTTTGACATAACACGGCCAGTGCAGACACACCCCAGCTTCGGGCACAGAAGCCCCGGCGGAGCAGCCAGCTAGACAGTTTACGCTTTTTCAGCACATTTATAGACATTTAGAGCTTAAACATGCAATTTTGTGAGCTTTTATCGGCGGTAGCTTCTTGTTTTTGTTTGTTTGTTTTTTAAGCTGCGGTCCTCTTCAGGGAAACGCTGAAGGGGGGAAGCTAGCTGCCATTAGCAGTTTTTCTCACCCGTTGGATGCGCCGTCGAACTTCAACGTCAGCGTCTCTTCTATGATGCGGTTATTAATTTCTAAGAGGATCATCGCAGCGGATGCCGGTGCTATTTGGTAGGATTAAACAGCTTTGTGTTAAATATTAGGTGAAAACGTTTTCCTCCCTTGACAGACCAGACCGCTTCCGTCGAAGCTCCCTCCGCCTGTAGCTTCCGCGTACTTCACACGCAGGACCCCGGCTGATTTGGGTGGCTTCAAATGTTGCCTGTCTTTAATTCGCCAATTCAATTCAGTCCAAAAATATTGGATTTATCCTGTATAAATTTTCAATTCGGTTTATTTATATAATATTTATATAATTAATAGCATTCACTTTTACAGCAGGCCTTCATACTGAACATGTATGTAGCGACAGAGAGGAGGAAAAACCCTGCTCCAACATGTTTACGACATGAAAATGTCGTAAACATTTTCTAGAAGGTAATTTTTTTCTATATATTTGTCTGATTTTCTTTATTTGAAATGCTGTGGCTATTTCTTACACTGCAGCTTACACTGTGCCTGCATATGTGGCATTAAATAAAGGCAGATGTTAATAACACAATTACAATATAATCAAAAAGCTAATGTAATTCTTAAAGAAATCTGTTTAATTTGAGCAAGAAAATATCTTATGTACTACCCAGAGACATTAAACAGATATATTTTTCAAGCATTTATTTGTCAGGCTGATTGCAGCAGTCAGGATAAGCTCCAGAAAAAAAATTTAAATATTCATCATTGTTTGTGCTACATAGGATTAGTAAAATCCCTCAAAACTCAACGTAAAAGTTGTAACCGTGACAGAAATGAATTATCCCAGGGACTTCTGCTTTCAGGCACGGAGAGAGAAAATGAAAGCTTCTGTCAGTGAAGCAAATAGTCAGTCTTTGATCTTTGATTGGACATGTGCCATGGGGCCCTTGATTTAAAGGGCCCTTTGTGAAGGAGAAAATAAATAAATAAATAAATAAATAAATAAATAAATAAATAAATAAATAAATAATAAAAGTGCTAAATACTCATTCAATCAGATTTAATTAAACAATCGCAATGTTGGGCTCAGTTTTAGAGTAGTTACTGTATGTTTGGTGTTTATCTTTGACAACTAATTATGTGTCAGCTTGTGATGAAATAAAGCAGACTGTCTTGATTGTGCCAAATACCAAACATGGGATGAAGACCAAATTAACCCCTGGCACAGATTCAGTTGTTGTTTACCTGAACTAGACTCTGTTATTCCCAGTCAACAAAAAGTCAAATCAGAAGACCGCCCATTAGCAGCCAAACAAAGGAGGTGCAAATGCTGAAAAAAAGCGGCTATATGAATTATTATTATTATTTCAGTTTTTTTTAGAAATGTCGGTGACGAGATAAGAATAGTCGAGCTGGAGATACAAAAGAGATGTTTTGGTGCCATTAGTCAGTCAGACGGATTAATATTACCACTGAAACGGAGCAAAAGAAGAAGATTAAACACGATATCAAGGAAATATCTTACTGTTTGGGTATTAATATTTATTTATTTTATGCTGTTAGCCTTCTTCCTATTGTCTTGTATGATATAATATTACTTTCCTACTTTTTATTTTGACTCTTCCATTTATTTAATCACCCAAACTTGTTTGGGAGTTAAATTTGCGATGCCTTTCTTGATTACCAGCCATTTGTTTGCACTCATTAAAACCTTCGTTATCGTCCAGCCTGGACTGGATTTACTAAATTCTGAGAAATTACGGGATTTGTAATTGCAAAGCTCGACAAAAGCTCCACCTTTATTTAGGAAAATACAACTATTGAAGATTTTCTACATTTTCTCTTGCAGTTTGATCAAGCTTAGTGGTAATCTGCATTCTGCTGCCACTCGCAGTCCTATTTGTACTAGAATGTGCTGCCAAAAAAGGCCTCTGTTATTACACTTGCTGATGGAAAAATATGTGTGAAAAAAGATCAAACACTAATTGAGAATATATTTACCTCTATATGGACTTTATAAAATATCAAGTCAGAAAGCCAGAGCACATTTGAATATTGCCTTTTTTTCCCCATCAGTATCAATCATTGTTTTTTGGGGGCTGTTTTGTTTTGTTTTTTGTTTTGGGTCTTGTCCAATGATTCACATTCTTCGTCCTTCCGCTTTTGTTTCGCCAAGTCGAAGCATTTTCCTTTTTAAAGGCTCATCTCAGGTGTTTTCATTTTATTGCCAGGGAAGCTGGTCAAACGAAAACAAGACGCATCAGAGTTGCTTTGTTTTGAGATTTCAGATAAGACTACAGGTAAGTAAAAAATATATGTATTCTTTTTCCCCCCAAAATTAAACCAAAGTAGGTTGGGAATTTTATTTATTTACAGATACTTGGTCTTCAAGAGGCTGAAATGTATTTTTTAGGTAACAAAGTTTAACTTTTTTGACGTTCAACCTCTCTAACATGTTTGATTCTTCCAGATAAGAAAATAAAGGTAGTAAATGATTGCTTTTAATGGACCATTGGAGACAATATTAGTAGCTATTAGTGGCAACAGTAAAATAATTTAAAAGCTAAAACAGTGGTGAGTATTTTAATTGACAATTCATTAAATCCAGCCTGAAATTCAAGCTTTAGAGATTTAAATATACATGAAAATTCAAGATTTTTTTTCTAAATGTCTAAAATATGTCATTTTAAATAAATACAGTTTATTAGCTACCAAATTAATGTAATACATATATAATTATACATAGAAAAGTATTAAGTTTCTTTAAAAATACGAAACACCTATATAATTTAAAACCATTTTAATTTGATTTATTTTCTCTTTGAGTCGCTGCAGGTCATACAGCGAAAAGAATAAATTAAAGTGTTTTTTTCTTTTCCATGTTTAACAGGAAATTAAAGATCAAACAAAGTCCTGGAGGAAAAACTTTATATTTTGTCTCATACTTCATTCAAAACTGTATTCGTTATTTACAGTATTTTTTTTTTAAACACAGATTTCTACCGTTTAAAAATGTTTTCATCTACTGACAAGATATATTTTCTTACCATAAAAAATTATATTTATCCTAGTATAAGAATTCTGCAAGTGCTTGAACTAATTTCTCAGAACTGAAACAGCAGTAAACAGACAAAGCTGGATTGTTTAATACTTTATTAGTCATAGTAATAACTTGTTTCTCTGGAAAAAATAACAAAACAAAACTCCTAGTCCACACAGAAGAACTAATCCCGTTCTTCTTGTATACAAAATAATTAAAAGATTAGATTGGCACCATGTGAGTGCCTAATAATGAAAAAGTTATTACTCTTTTGGATGTACCAATGCAGTATTTTCGCAGAAGAGTCGGCTTGGGGACAGATGTGCATTAAGCGCATACCTGTGTAATCCTACCTGCTGTTGTTTTCATCTTCTGTCTTTCTATTTATCAAAGCGCTTCTAGTTTCTCTTTAACAGAAGCATGTTCTAAAATCTGGCTTTTCTCAAAGCTTAAAGAGGGCATTCATTTAAAAATGTATATATGTTTAATCGTACGATGTTTGTTTAGTTGATTCCAGTAAAGGCAAACTGTGGGACGTCTGTCCTAACACACACACACACACGCACACACACACACACACACACACACACACACATACGCACACACGCACACGCACACACACACACACACACACACACACACAAGTCTGTTTACTCGTGTCTCATGAGGATTTCAGCTGCTTCTTTTTTTCCTCCAGCAACTATTTTAGATTAGATAACAAGCTGTTCGGTGTCTGTTTCGGCTTGTAAAAAGAAGGAGAAGAAGAAAAAGAAGAAACCTTTTAGCGGAACAAACAAAACGCCAGATATTAAAGCTTCCTGACTTAGAACCGAAACCATATGTGCAGGTGTGCTAACAGACCATTTGAACGAATGAGGAAATAAACAAAAAAACAACTCAACAGAAACCCTACCCCCCTTGTTTTTAAGAGGAAAGAAATCTACGTGTGAATTTCTCAGGTGTCAACAATGAGTCAGCTGTTGAAGCGATTAGATTTACATCAGTCGGTAAAACCTACATGAATGCTGCTAATTGTTGATCTTATTTCTCAATCTAGCATGTTTTTGGCCTGCAGAAGAAAACTGGAGCATCTGCAGTTCTCATAGCAACCAGGGAGAAAACCCTGTGCAGACACGAACCATCCAGTTACTGTACATGGCAGCAACAGGACTGACTGTTGTGTGCACAAGGAGAGCCTGAAACCTCCAGATGAAAACGAGAGAAAAGCTAATGGCGAGGAGAACTGAGAGCTCTCAGAGTAACTGAACTGACCCTAGAAAATCTCATGATAGTTGGAGGAATTATTCAGCATCTGCTTGGAACAGTGAGACATCCTGGAAAACCAAAACTTGTAGAATGTAGTTAGCCATCTACAATTTGTGTACCATGAATTTAAAGGATTTGTCTTTAAAAATGACTAAATGAAAGCATTTATTTCAAGACTTAAACTGTTTTTGTTAAGCTTTTTGCTTTATTTTTTGCCTTCTTTGCATTACAAAGAACAGCAAAACAGGAAGCTAAAAATAAACTTGCTTAAATAAAATTGCAAAATGAAAATGCACAATTCAGGTTTGAAGGGATACACTGGTTTTCACACGAATGAAACCCTGAACTTGACCGGAATGTCTTCTACTTTCAGTTGTACGTCTGCCAGAAGAACATGGGGGCGGCGTTTGATGAAGCGGCACCCTGCAAAGCCATCTAGAAGCTTGCCAAGATGAGTATCTGCTGGGCAAACGTCTTCCTCTGAAGCAAATCAAACAAGAATTCTGGGCACCAGTCGAGTTTTTCTGGAGAAGTCGCTTGAGTTTCCCCTGGAAGGCGAACGTCCAGTTTTGCTGACTTTCCAGCGCGAGTTAATCAGAACGTGTGACAGATGCCAGCCTGTCAGTACAACAAACGGCTCTGGTTTTTCCTGTTGAATGGGATCCTAAACAGATCTGGAATTCAGTGTGTTTTGGATATATTCACATTAAACACTTCTGTATATGTATGATGATGATGATGAAGGGAAACAAATAAATGGTGTGGTTTTAGAAGACCTATCCAGAATAAATGTCAGATTCTTTCAAACTCTCCCAAGGTCTTAAAAACCCCACAAGTATTTTACTCTGTTTGTTGTCTGACGGTGTCCCGCTGACCCCGTGTGCGCTTCTAGAAGGTCATTTTTGTTGTGCGGTTTCGAGAACTGACGGTCTGACTGGACATCCTCCAGCTTCCCTGCTGTCCGACCGTGACATCTGCCGCTCTTCCACCGAGCGCCGCGCCAAGAGCACCGAATTGATTTGTTGTTGAGATTTCTTATGTTGTTGTTATTTATTAGTCACCAACACCTGTTCAGCTGGTGGGCGCAATAAGAGACACCTCTGACTTAAAAAAACGAGTAAACTAAAAACTGGGATTTCTCGTTGGGGGATCTTCGTGCCTGAGGGCATTTACAATTGTAAACGCCTGCATGTTGTTGGTAAATAAGAAAGATGAGTCAAAGATGGAGTGAAAATTAAATGTGTGTGTTTTTGATTCTTTAGAAGAGCAATATAGTAGTAGGAGGCGGGGAAGGAAGGGTTCTGTCAGCGAGACAGTCTGCCACCTGTCATTACTGACTACTTTACAAGCTTCTCTTCATGCTCTCTGATGTTTGTCTCAACATGGAGCTGCCCGCTTTCCCACTAAAACAACAGAAATACCAGCGAACCTGTCTGCTTCAGAAAAACATAGAGTCAGCAGATTGTTGCTTAAAACCAGTCCTTTACCCAATCAAGGAGGAGAACATTTTACAAACCGGTTTCCAAAAAGTGGAAAGTAGGTTTTGTGAAACACCTTACAACACGAAGCTGGTTACCCAATGAAATCCTGAAACACACACCCTGCTCTTCTCTGCAGTACGAAACAAGAATCTCAACCAAATAAATGATAAACTATCAATAAGTGTATCCTGATTTTGCATCCGGTGAATCATCAGAAAGCGGAGACGGGCTCAGGGAGGCTTTTTATTTCTACAAAGTACGGGTTGGGGGTTTTTCTCAATAGAAAATGTGACATATTCTACACCAAAACAACATGGAGAAACATGTTGGTTAATGATGTAGGCCTGATTAGAAATACTTATTTATTCTTAACTTAAAACAGATTATCTCAGAGGAACATGTTGTAGTAGTGAAAAAGGGTTGACGCAGTCGTGTTCAGGAACACACGTAAAAAAGGGAAACGGGACATTAGGTCAACCCACAGTAGAAAAAACC
The DNA here is from genome assembly GCF_019740435.1 of Gambusia affinis. Lineage (NCBI taxonomy): Eukaryota > Metazoa > Chordata > Actinopteri > Cyprinodontiformes > Poeciliidae > Gambusia > Gambusia affinis. Next base: position 13,715,828 of record NC_057891.1, on the reverse strand, counting down.
AGCATCATTAGAGAAATGACCACACTGGTGTAGAGTCATTTGGATGCTGGGGTTTCCTATCAAGACAGAGGTGAGTTTCTGATACAGTAAATATTCTAAAAAGTTAACAGATCTGGCTAAATTAGTGACATTTGATATAGTTTGAAATCAAACAATTGTCATAGAAATAATATTTTTAAAAAAAGGTTTAAGGAGGAAGCTGAAATTAAGCTGTTTCACTTGATGAGTTTAATGTTTTTTTTGCCTGAATTTGGCAAATTCAGGCAAATACTTTTGATCATAACAAAGAAGCTGAATGTTATTTTCGCATTAAATGCAGGTTAGAGGCAGTGCACCTGCAAAGATCTTCCTGTATGAAACGTCTATGAGAATTGAAGATGGAATTTATTTTCTGGGAGAATTACAATTAGAAATAAGTGTAGATAAGTGACATCCACCTGAACTTCAATAATATTCTGGTGACTTTTATATCGCACAGTTGCTGTAGGAATGTTTCATTTGTGTGCGTGTTTCAAGCAGGAGCATTATTGGTGGTGCACAGCCTCCAACCTCCTTGTTCTTGTTGTTCAGTATTTGCTGATTTTTGAACATAACTCCAAATTATTTACAAAAACTTGCATATAATCAGACTCTTTCAAACATCATGAATAAAATGTATATAAAAAAAAAGAAGATTCAGTTTGGGAAACTGAAATATAAAGACACAATTCTACCCGATACACTATTGACTGGTGTTTGCAAAACAGCCAATCCATGTGTGTCATACATTTTCCTTGTTGCTGATTGGTTTAACCCACAAGAAAGTAAATAAAGAAGAGTAGATGTTAGCTGCAGCGTGAAGACAGCTTCCACTCTGTGTATTAGTGCATATTAAGGTATATATGAATTATTAAAATGGATGGTTATAATGGTTTTAGAGGGGGTCTCAAGTATTTATCAATTCCAGCAATGCATGGGTGGCTGTGGTTTCTGATCCCCACCAACACCGGGGATCTATTGCATTTGATTCTGATGAAATTATTTCCACCAAGAGGATATTATGTCATTTTAATAAATTTAAAGAACCTGTTTTCAAAATCCCATGCCGTCCTTTTAACATTTCCTTTAAAATGTTGAAGCTCTGAAACCAAGTTGAAGAACTTCCTCAAATCGTTTTCTTCAGTTTCAATGAAAGATTTCACTCTGTTTCTTTCCCATAGCCATGTCCCTCACCTACATCTTCACCGACAACTACTTTGACCAAAATGAAACTGAGCCGTTCGACGTGAATCTAAACACAATATCATGTAATCCAAAGCCTCTGGATCCTACGGCAGGGGCGATCTCGTCTCTGATCCTCGTGGCCAACTTTTTACTGGCGATCCCGGGTAACTTGCTGGTAGGATTGGTGATCAGCTCCAGCAGACAGGTTTTGACTTCATCAGATGTCTACTTGTTCCACCTGACCGTAGCAGACGGACTCATGGCCCTGACGCTCCCATTTTTTGCAGTGGCGCTGGTTTGGGGGTGGCTCTTTGGCGACTTCATGTGCAAGTTCCTCAACCTGGTCATGGAAGCAAACTTCTACACCAGCATAATCTTCCTGGCTTGCATCAGCGTCGATCGGTACCATGTGATTGTTCACGCCAGTGAAACCCACGGGACTAAACACAGGAAGTGCAGCAGGATCCTGTGTGTGGCCGTCTGGGCCCTCGGTTGGGGCCTCGCTTTGCCTGCCCTTTTCAACGACGCCTTCAAGCTTGACGAGGACTCCGAGATGTTCATTTGCGCGGAACGCTTCGACATTGGCAGCGGCACCAGTTGGAGGATCGCCACTCGTGGGTTTCGCCACATTTTCGGCTTCCTGATCCCGCTGACCGTCATGATGGCCTGCTACGGCGTCACCGTCGCCAGGCTGTTGAACACTCGCGGTTTCAAGAAGCACCGGGCCATGCGAGTGATCATAGCCGTGGTGATCGCGTTCCTGCTGTGCTGGACGCCGTACCATATAACCATGATGATCGACATGCTGGTCAGAACCAACCTGATCCGGTTCGACTGCAGCTTCAGGAGGTCGGTGACCTTAGCCCTGGACATAACCAACACCCTGGCTCTTCTGCACAGCTCCATAAATCCGTTCCTGTACGCCTTCGTGGGAGAGAAGTTCAGGAAGAAAATGATGTACCTCGTGCAGAAGAAATTCAGGCAGGAGAGGATGTCAGGGTCAAAGGTCAGCCGGTCAACCTCTCAGACCTCGGAGGGAACTGGAACATTTCTCTGAGGTCTTAAACTTAAATTTGTATTGCATGGCTACATGGAGACGTGGCTTAACGTTGTCTTTGTGTCTGATTTGAGATGATAAAAACTGGCAACAGTGTCCAAATCTGTCACAAAAATAAGATAAGATAAATTAGATCCACTTTAGGACGTATCATTGTCTTGTTTTATTTATTTGGAAATAAAAGACAATAGATATTTCAATTATTTTCAAAGGTCGGACTTCGTGTACTCCTCTTGGATATTATGACACATTGTTGCTGTCATGTTACCGTTGGTTACCTCATTTCATTGACACAATGTTAACACATTATAGGAGACATTTAAGAAAATAAAGTACGGTTAAATCCCTTAAAAGTATAATTTTACCATATTTACTATTTTACAGTGTAAAGTTTCAACTTTTATCTTTCTTCTTTGTGAATAAAGACGATGCTGAGTGTGTGCTTCCATATGCAAATACATATATATATATATATATATATATATATATATATATATATATATATATATATATATATATATATATATATATATATATATATATATATATATATATATATATATATATATATAATTTTTTTTGCTTGGTTTGATTGTAACCAATAAATCTATTTACAACTTGTTAAATGGATGCAGTCTTGTCCACTCAACTTCCCACTAATAGCAAAAAATACTGTGTGGTTTATCTCCCTCTTGTGGCGATGAACCACATGGAAACAGAATAAGCTACCATGTCCGTCTGTTTTAATTACAGAGCATTTGTGTAATAAAAATACGTTTATTACTCTAAGGTAAATTTTTCAGTGAAGCTGGAAGTCATAGTTATTAAAGTAAACAGAAATAAATGAATCAAAATGAGCTTCATTTGTGAAGTCTGTGAACAAACTAAGGATTTTGGCATTTAAAATATTATTAATATGTCTACTTTTATATACATGTATAAAAGTAGACATATTGAATGTATATATGTAATATACCTTCAAATTCTAGTTGTATAATGATATAAAAAGGGAAAATAGACTGATATGATGAAATGCATTAGTGTGTCATACAGCTGCATTATTATTATTATTATTATTATTATTATTATTATTATTATTATTATTATTATTATTATTATTATTATTGTTATTAGTAGTAGTAGTAGTAGTAGTAGTAGTAGTAGTAGTAGTAGTAGTAGTAGTAGTAGTAGTAGTAGTTGCAATAGCAGTGACTTACCAGAAGAGGGCGCACACAACCTTTTGAAGGAGAAAGATAAGTTTAAAAACGAAATCAAGAAAAGTATCGTAAAGATGCTCTTATAATTGTAAATTTTAAGCATATTGCTTGAGACGTATAACAAAAGCATTAGCCAGTTAAAATCATTCTTTGTGTGTCATTTTTGTGTCAGCTGCACAGGAAACAACCCACCAAATAAACATGTTAGATTATGAGACTAATAAACATCTTTGTTGTTGGGGAGAACTCCAGTTCCCAGAAACCCAAGCGGTTTTGAAGCTTTGCAAGTGATCCACGCGAGGTAACGTTACATTTATTTGTTGCATTTTTTAAGCCCCTCTCCCCCTTTTATGTCACTGAAATGCACGTTTTTAACAGGTAGCTAACCATTTTCTGGCTTGCTGAGGTTAATTTACCTTAAACGCCGTCAGCACAAATTTTAACAATTTGTGCTGACGGAGTTCAGATTCGTGCTTCGCCTTTTTGACAGTAATGCTAACTTTTTAGCTGCAGCTTTCCAAATATGTCGTTAAACATATGACTGAAAAGCTTATGTCTCTTTTTAATATCAGGGTTAGAGACTTTAGCAGCTAGCTCGCACTAGTACCGCGTGTAACGTGTTCGTGACGTGTTTGTTGTAAAATCACCTCCAGTCTTCTGTTGCACCGTTGTCTTTGTTATAATAACATCTGGAAATAATGCAGAAGGGCACATAAGTAAGGTCCTCATGGTAAACACGTTAAAATGGTTTTATAGCACTTCTTTTACTACCTCAGAACCGAAGTGGCTGTAGAACATTCTGGGCCTCGCAAAAGTATTCATACCCCCGAAAAGGTGGGTAGAATACTCAAATAAGAGCAGCGCCACTTTTTACTAATGTAAAAAACTATCCAAGAAATTACTCAACTAAGAGTTAATTGGTAAAATGATAGGAACACGTTTCATTTTGTGCGAATTCTGACGTTTCAAAGACTACAATAAACATATTATTAAACATAAATAACCTTATTGTATAGCAAATTTAGGGTAGCATGTTTATGTTTCTCTTATTATTGCATAACAGTATTTCTGTTGCCTTAAAACTACTTGTAAAGATACAAATTTGGCAAAAAAAAAAACTTAAGTAAATATAACTAATTACTACCCAATTCTGCATAAGTTAAAAACAAAAACATTTGATCACTTATTTATGATGTGTCTTATTACAACTTTAAGCAAGAAACCATCTGCAAGCATGATGCTGCCACTACCATGTTTCACTTTTAATATGTGTAATGTAGTTTATTTTCCTGATTGTTTTTTTTGGTTTTTTTTGCATAAACGTAACACCACAACATATTTGCGGTTTAAACGGATCTGTTCACTCAGAGGGCAGTGATTTGTTGACTGCAGTGGTTTGTTTATTTGTCATTTTTCATACGGTTTGGATGGATTTGTTTAACTGAGCTTCCTGATTTGCATGTGTAGAATACGGTACGTTACCATGTCGGTCTCTGAGGTGGAGAACATCACAAGGTTTTCTCATTGGCCATCATTTCATAATCTTTACGTCCGATTTGAGCCGCTTTCAGACCAAATGTGGAGAGATTTTGTTTAGGAAAACCACATAAAGGATTAAAATATGAGGGTTTTCCTTTTTACTCTCCATTATGTAAGACAAAGTCAGATTGGCTCGACTAACAGAACGCGCTGTTATCGTTTCAGGTCAACAATGCACCGAGCCTCAGCTGCTGGATAACTTTCTGTCGAACCATATTGCACGGTCGGAAGGGGCAAAGGTCAACAGCTTCTCTCTCATGTGGACGACGGCATGCTAGCTGTGTACCTACTATTTCATCATCCTGTAAAATGGTTCATTCCAGGTAGCTCAGCCTGTCTTCACTCACAGAGGACCAAGCGGTGTCGGACAGCGCCGCAGGGTTTCCTCTTTCATTCCAGTTGTGCTTCACATGCTGATCTGAGAGAGCAGCAGAAAGGCAGCGCTCCGTATCCAGGGGCGACCGACATCCAGCAGCCACGATGGCAGCGGACGGAGCGGCGGCGGGGGAAGACGTGGATCTGAAGACGCCGCCGCCGTCGCTGGAAGACGGCGAGGGACGCGGGGACCCGGAGGCGGCCGCGGCGCCGTGTCCCGCCGAGGACGTCGGGAAGCTGAAGTACTCGGTGATATTTCTGTGTTTCTACGGGTTCATGACTTCCATAAGGCCCGGCGAGTCGTTCATCACGCCCAACCTGCTGAGCTTTGAGAAGAACTTCACCAGAGAGCAGGTGAGAGGGGTCCAGACATCGATCATTAACTCAGAGGAAACAACAGCAAAGGTTTTCCAACTGGTCTTGTTACTGTCGCATTTCACCGTTGCAACTGTTATCGGGTTTTTCTCCTCGGATGAATTCATGTGTTCCCACAGGGGAACTGACCCGTCTCACTCGAGGTCATAGTTCGCATTCTTCCCAACTGCGTCATCGGAGGCTGATGAGTGACTTGTAAGGATGTGATTTTGTTTAATGACTTCGAAGGGCCAACAATGAGCTCAGAGTTCAGAAAGGTCGTTAAAACTGTTAAAGTGGACAAACGACTAATTTAATACTTTACACAAGCTTGTTAAAAACAAGGACAGTTGTTTTATTTTTTATTTTCAACCTGCTCCCACGTTTCCTGAAACATCAGATGTTTCTACACAATCCAACAATCTATGAATCAATCAATCCATTTATAGTTTCAAGTTCTATAAAATTATATAACAATAAAAACTATGAAGGTTTATAGTTTTATAGGAACTGAGCTCCTAAAATAAGAGTTTTAAACAGAAGTGTTGAAGGAGCCAGGATTTTCCGTGGTTATTTCCTTCTCTTCTGTGTCAAAAGTTTTAACCCGGCGCCGCTGCTGTCCCCAGGTGACCAATGAGATCACTCCGGTGCTGACGTACTCCTACATGGCGGTGCTGGTGCCGGCCTTCCTGCTGACCGACCTGCTGCGCTACAAGCCGGTGCTGATCATCCAGGGCGTGAGCCACGTGGTGATCTGGGTGCTGATGCTGCTGGGCACCACGCTGCTCCACATGCAGCTGATGGAGTTCTTCTACGGCATCACCATGGCGTGCCGCGTGGCGTACTCCTCCTACATCTTCTCCCTGGTCAGCCCGGCGCTCTACCAGCGCGTGGCCGGCTACTCCCGCTCCTCCGTCCTGCTGGGCGTCTTCGTCAGCTCCGTGCTGGGCCAGCTGTGCCTGTCGCTGGGCAACATCAGCTACCACACGCTGGACGCCATCACCCTGGGCTACGTGAGCTTCGGGCTGGCGCTGGCGTGCTGCCTGCCCTGGCCGAAGCGCTCGCTGTTTTTCAACCGGACGAAGAGACAGGAGGCGGCGCAGAAAGCCGCCCTTTCCGAAACGGGCGAGATGAACCCCACACGGGCGGGCTTGTCCTCGGCGGCGTGCTGGAAGGAGTCCATCTTTGTGCAGATGCTGCTGGAGGTCGGGAACATGGTGAAGAGGCCCAACCTGAGGCTCTGGTCCCTGTGGTGGATCTTCAACTCCACGGGGTATTACCTGGTGCTGTTCTACGTCCACATCCTGTGGAACAAAGTGCTTCCCTCCGCCAACTACAACGGCGCGGTGGAGGCAGCTGCCACCTTGCTGAGTGAGCACTTTACCTGGAATTATCCCGTCTGCTGTTAACGGGAATGTGTCTGATGTACGCTGGACTTTGTCCCACGCAGGTGTAGGTCATTTTAACCTGATATGTAGGTCCTTTGAGATTAGCATATCCTGGCACTTTATGAAAGTTCTCATGCAAGTGTTTAACTTGCAATATTAAAAGTTCATTAAAAGATTTAAATGTCCTTTTTAGAGCGTTCCTTTAGGGAAGACTTGATCATTTGTAGCCGCTGCTGCTGAATAATACTTCTAATGCCAACATGTGGAAAATCAGAGCTTCCTGTTGACTTAACGTCAGGAGAGTTTGTGTATAGAATCTGAACCAGGTGAAGTTAATACTTGAGGAGTTCTGGGTAGAATAGATCTGCAGACAAAAGTTGTTTTTATATGAAAAATGTGCAATTTTGACTAAATCACGGCTCTTTGGCTGTTTTTCTTTCAGGAATCTTCGACTCTGCGTACTTCAGTTAATGATTAATTGATTGCTAAATAAATTGCTGATTATTTCAGTAACAGATTCATCACAATTTGTAGTTGCACAGGTAAAAGGTAGGGCGGGGCAGTAAATCAAGTAATCATTTTTATTTTTTTTAGTGTTTGAAGATTTAAATTGAGGGAAATCTTCGTTTTTCACAAATGCACTCCTGGGGTTTCCATAATTTAGTGATGTCAGCGTGCCCTGGGCGGCCATATTGTTTGACAGGCGCGCTTTATTTACAGCGCGTATTTATTTGGACTTTGAATCCCAGACCAAGTGATAGAAGAAAACAGCCAGACTTTGAAAATATTGTCAGTCATTTGCCTCTTCTGTTTGAGAAAAGAAAGCGAGAGAAGAGCGAGTTTAGTTTGGCGGGAGCGTTTCCCATCGAAGTTAAAGCTTCTGTCTTACAAGACTATTTAGAGTTTTGTAATCCTCATGAAAAAGTGCAGAAAACCCAGAAGAAAGCACATAGAGTCTGATTAACAGATGATAATTAATTACTTATAATTGGATTACTTATTGTTCTCATTCCTCTAGAGCTCTGAATAAAACCAACTGCTTTACTTTCTGTTTTTACTTCTTTCTGCACTTTAAACCGACTGACTGATCACATGGAAACACTTCAGTGTCATAAACCAAAACGTGATGTTGGATAACCAACAACCACACGTCTCTGTTTGTTTGACCTGCACTGATTGATTTCTGCGTACCGTTCTAAAATCATTGGAAAACAACGTGATTAATTCTAAATTTTTTTTATTTTTTTTGCCCTCTCCCTGCAGGCGCAATCACCTCCTTCATGGCGGGCTTCGCTAAAATCCGTTGGAACGTCTGGTCGGAGCTGGTCATCGGCGGTATCACGGCGCTGCAGGCGATCATGCTGCTGGTCATGGGCACCACTGGAAACATCTGGGTCTGTTATTCTTGCTACATCCTCTTCAGAGGATTCTACCAGTTCCTGGTTCCTATCGCCACGTGAGTAACAAATAAATAAAAATAAAAGAAAGAAAGAAAACATGGTATCTACTAAGACGTTGTTGCTGAGGCACGGATTTATTTCTTTTCTTTTATAAACCGATAATGGCTGAAATCGTGCTCTAATTTGCTGTTTGTCGATTTCATTTAAAAGGAAAGAAAAAAAAATACCGTCGTCTGAAGCGGCATTGATGCGGCAATGCAGTTTATGATTTAATATTTGCAGATTGAGAAAGCTGCATCTGGAGTAAAAAGTTTCCCGTTGCCGTTTTCTCACTCACAGTTTCCAGATCGCCTCGTCGCTCACCAGGGAGCTCTGCGCTCTGGTGTTCGGCATCAACACTTTCTTGGGGACGGTCCTGAAGAGCATCATCAACCTGATATTTTCAGACAAGCGAGGCCTGGGATTAGACGTTGGGTCTCAGGTGAGGTCAACTCACTCCAGGAGAAAGAAAATATTTTCCCAGGCTCTCGTCTCGCCGTCCACCACCTTCAGCTCCTTCAGCTTTCGACTTTCTGTTGCAGTTCCGCGTCTACTTCGTCTACTTCACCCTGCTGACGTTGGCGTACGTAATCGGCGCCGCCGTCGTCCTGGTGCGTCGCTGCCGGACCCAGAACCGGGGGCAGCAGGAGGAGGCGTCACCCGACGGGCTGCACACGGAGCTCACGCCTGTTTCCACGACCTCCGAAGCCGAGCCGCTGTCTAACAGCCAAAGTGTCAAAGCCTAAAGGCAACAAACACTGTGGAGAAGCTGCTGAGGTACCGGTCATGTTAGTCGGTGTTTTTTCTGAGCCTTAATCATGCAACTGCCTTGTCTTCTGCAACATGAAGCCTCTTGCACTACATTTATGTTTCGCATCATGAAACAGTCACGGAGCACATCAGGTTTGAAACGTATTACACTTTTTTTTCCTAACACAGCACTCCGATTGTTCTTGTTACAAATACCTGTAGGCAAAATCTGATTGTATTGATTTTTCTGAGTTTTTTTTTCCATTAACAAAGACAATCATCTATCATGATAAAACCACAGAAAACATGACCACAAACTGCTGGATTTTCTGCGGTGTTTAATTTTTATTTGTAAAAAAAAATCTAGTATTAATTTGTGTTTGGTACAAATCGTTGTTGTTTCCTTTTTATTCAATTTTACTAAATTTTTATTCTTAGATTTTTTTTTGGTTTAAGATTTAGTGCCACAGTTTAAGGACCCAGAAAGAAAAACTGCTGCTCTTACTTTGAAATCCATAGGAATGCAGTGTTACCTAATCCTGCTGCAGGTTAAAGGTCAGAGTGAACTTCTAATTCCTACACAGCAGAGGTTGCACTCTGTCATATTCACTTTTCTTTAGCAGGATTCTACTTTTGTTCAGAATGTGTGTAGTTTTTTACTTTGATTGAAGTAATTTGAGAAATGCGGTATGATAGGAAATTGAACGTTTTCATTTTTTACTCATGAATAAAATAGAAGTACACTGTTGCTACACTGTATTTTGCCGTTTTTTGTTTTTCTTTTAAGATTTTCTATCATAAAATCAATTAAAATACATTGTTTGTTGCAACATGAAGACAATCGGGACACATGAAACAATTTTCAAAGCACGCTCTCCAAGTTATGATTCTTGTTTTCTCAGCTGTAGCCGCTCACAACTGCGATTATTGTTTCTTTTTTTTTTTGTTCAGGATTTCTCAGCAGGTGGTTCTTCCTTTAACCGAACTGTTTGTACAGCTGAATCACAAAGATATGTTAAAAAACTACCTTTAGATCAGAATATTATTTCAGATGAAAATGACAAAAAAAGAGTCACTTCCAAGCATAATTGGCTTAAATAAAAAAGCAGAGTATGAAGTCACAGATAGTTTAATGCATTTTATTTTGTTTACTGCATAAACCAGATGAACATTTGCTGCCCTCTAGTGGTTAAACAATAAAAATTAATGCAAAACGCACATAAAAAGTACTGGGTTGTTGTTGCGTTTATTTAATGTACTTTAGCTCGTATACAACATTGACTGAATGTGTTTTCTTTATAATAAATAAGCTAATCTCTACATACCTAAGATGTTTTAAAAAAATTGAGCATTTGGGGTTGATCTCAGTACAAGTCTCGGAAATACCTCAACTTCCTGTTCAAGTAGACGAATGTCAGTTGTTAAAAAAAGGCTAAACATGAAAAAAAAAATAAGTAGAAGAAAAACATACAAAAGCAACAAATTTACACAAACACTGAAAAGGTGTGTAAAAACTAAACACATTTAGTTTTTTTTTCCTTTTTTAAATCTCAGAAGTCTAAAAGTAACTGAAAAACGTGTCCCATCATGCAGTTCTGTTGTTATTGTAGTGTCTCATAATGATTTCATTTTTTACGATTAAAAGTTCACCGAACCAACCTGACCCAGTGTGAGAAAAGAACCTTAAAGCACCGAAGCACAACCTGCTTGACAACAACAAAGTCATCAGCTGGGTTTCCATTGACTATGTAATTGTGCAATTTGACATTTTGAAAATCAATTTGCTTAACAGCAACACACAAATTTTGAAAAAGAAAACCTCTTTTTTTTTTTTTTTTTTTTTTTTTTTTGATCAAAGGTTTTGGCGTTAGGATGAAGTAGTTTTTCGGCCATATTGAAATTGGTTTATTTTTGCAAAACTGCAATGGAAGCACTTTTTGGGCATCACACAAGTCACATGATCAACAACCAGATGTTACCACTGCTTCAAACCACAAAGAAGACAGGAAGTAGTTGGAGGATGATGACGCGGCATGCAGGTTTGTTTTTTGTTTTTTTTAATGACTAGGGGAAAAATAAGTTTTTTAATGACTTTTCACATGAACAAACGTATCCAATTGGGTTTCTTATGTAAAGGAAACACCACAACTCGTGTTTTTCCGACGTTAGTGGAATATCGACAAAGTTTTGCGCACATTCGCAATGGAGACGCAGCTTCAGGCGTCTTTCAGGCCGCAAATATTTGAAACTCTACGTCAGAGTTCGCGATTCGTTAAAAAGACTCTAAAGGCCTGTTTCACATTTGGCAAAAACATCCTAATCGTCCCTTAGACTTTTAAGGAAACACACAAAGATTACGGAACACAACACTTTGACTTGACCTTTAAAAGAAATTTTTACTTTAAAAAGAAAAATCAATGTTGATGCTTGGATTGCTCTCATCACATAAAGCCAGGTTGGCTTTGATTGCTTTTTTCCTTACTAAATAAAACCATAAATCTGTAAGGAGGAGCATCTATCATCACCCAAAGCCAAGTCACAAACCAAATATGTTGGTTGAAGCTAACCATTAGCAGTTCTGCACAAAGCTTTGACTGTTGGCTGAACAGGCCGTCCTGCTCACACAATGCCCTTCCTTTCTTCCTCTCCTCTTAGCTCCGTTGCTATGACGCAAATAAAAGTGCACGAATCCCGTCTCGCATCAAACCAGGAGCACACGCAGGTCCGATCAGGTCAAAGTACCAGTGGGTGTTATTTATATAAAGTCTTCTATCTAATGTCTTTTACACAAAAGCTCACTGTACCGAGTTTCCAGGTATTGTCTTAGGAGTTGTTTGACACTTTGGAAACTCCTGAGCCAAACCTCCAAAGGCTCAGCGGCCCTCCTCTTTCCCCTTTGTCTTATCTAAACTCACTCTAGTTCGATTAATTTTCCTTAAAAATATCACTTAAGTGCATGATTCAGACGCTGCAATAACAACAACAAATTAAAAAACATCCAACGTAACAGCAGAGCAGAATATCTTGGTGTGTACTCTCAGGTCAGTTGTTGCTTTCAGTGCCAGTGGAAAATGTCAAAAACATTCTGAGGAGAAAAAATAAAAAAATAAAAAATCACTTCTAGATTAATCCATCTCATAAAATGTTTGTTTCAGGGAAGATTTTGCCGATGGTGCCGGTCTCTTGACGTTGTTTTACTGATCCGTCGCTGGAGTTTCCTCTGCAACAAGAGGAAACGACCCGTTGAGTGGTCACGTGGTTTAAAAGATAAATACATGCTACTTGTTGGATACGTGTTCATTTCAATAATTCAATTCAGGAAAAGAAGCTCGTATGACATTTTTATAGAAATGCAGACACTTATTGTGAAACTGAACTGACTTAGACTATATAAGATACTTTTTCCCCTTCAATTTAACTTGTAAATGAATGAAAAAAATACAAATTATTTAACTTTTGAGCTGACTGACAAGAACATCAACTATCTTACCATTTAATTGGCCTTTTAGTGGAGTGGTGTTGCCATTGGATTCTGAAGCAGCTGCTTGATGTTCTACAACAAAAGCAAACGATCTAAACGAAACGTTTGACATTTCATAGACTGGGAAACCAAAAGGAAGTTCAGGTTTTGACTTACGCTCCGCCTTGGTATTCCTCCAGAAATCTGAAAAACAGATTAAAGAAAAACTAAATTGTATGTCTGAACATAAATGTATTTTTTAAGTTAACAGAGATTTTGAATCTAGAAGAGGTTGAAATTTGCTTTTGTCGTCCATTTACCTCTTTCCCAAGGCATGGAGGCTGCAGAGAGAAATCAAAAACAAGTTCATCTTTAGATATTTATGGCACATCAACTATGCATCTTAGTTTATATGAAGAACAAACAGATATATAATTGCACTTAGCTCAAAATTCATTTGTAAAAACTAGCAAATCAAATTTGTAATCAAAATGGTTTTAAAGGAATCTTACATTTATTGTAGAACCATTCTCCTGAGAAGAAGAAAATCAACAGCAAGATATAATTTTACACTTTGAAACAAAAACCAGGCATACAATGAAATTGTTTGTATTCACATAAATATATAAATAGATGAACTCTCATTACCTGTTTTCATTCTGTGGCCAATGGCCACCAGTATCACAAGAACCAGCAATATGACCAACACTGTGACTCCTGTGGAAATCCTTGGACCACTTTCAGCTGAGTTAAAACGACACATATGAAATATAGAAAAGGGACATTAAGCAGATTAAATTTGCTGTACGATAAAACCGTTTTCATGCATGTGTTCCTTGATAAACTCACTCAAAGAACCGATCAGTTCCCACCCTGATGCCACAATGATGATACTTGGTCTTATTAACTTCACCTGGTAGTGGTCATAATGTTATGCCTTATTGGTGTACACTTGCAGATTTAAATAAATTATTTCCTTCAGGGGGGTTTCTGAATGTTTCAAAGTGAAACTTTTCTGACCTCCTGTAGGAGCTGACTGTGCTACAGCACTAATGCTTTCAACAGTTACATTTCTGCTTCCAGAGAAATGGCCCAAGTTTGTGAAAATGTAACTTATTTGGATTTGTCGATTGGGACGGAGAGGACCGTGTGCTTCCCCTTTATAATGCCGCCCTGGGCTACTGCCCATTTAGGTCATATCCAATGGCTTGGCAAGAACAAAAGGTGTTTCAGCCTAAAACATACAACTAGAGGTACAGACTGGTGTCTTCCCACACCAATAGTTACATATGGAATTAGTTAATGAATTAACTAATGATAGGAAAACAGTGAATAAAGCTGCATAGGTCAATTCTTTATGGGGTCAACTCACCAGCCTTGAATGGGTTGGCGAAGGATTCGCTTGTCTCCTCACTGACTGGATTCTTCATTTTACATTTGAACTGTCTGACACCTGAACTGTCGTTCTGCAAGAAAAAGGCTACAGTTACCATCAAAGTGTGAAAAACAGGATTTGTTAAACTGCAAAATCATTTTTCAAAGAAGATTTTAGCTGATCTTTCAGCCTCTTATATATATAACGTATGAGACAGTTAATACCTTTACAATGAAAGTTTTGTCTGTGAAACCTGACAATTCAGTGTTGTCAGCCATCCATTTGTATTCTACTGGTCCTGCTCTGGTCGTGGTTCCGTCACAGAACATGGTACATTTGTTTTCACCTTTAAGGCAGGATGCAGCAATGGTAGGTACAGGAACTGCAGCTGGAGTTGGACAAAGATCAGATCCAATCAGGCTCCGTGTCTTTTAGTCTAAAACTAGTTCACAGTAAACAAGGGGATCGATTACCAAGTACATTGAGGTAAATCTTGAGGCCCACTGCAATGTCGTTTATCTGTATTGTGTACACGTTGGTGAAATCATAAGTCAGGTTTCTGATAGTGAATTCTCCAGTCTGGTTGTTCAACTTGCTCCGACCTACAAACAAAAATTACTTGAGAATATTATCTTTCACCTCACAAATAAAACAAAGTTGCAAGAAAAAGAACCCCACTGAGTCACTTACCTATAAATCTACCATAATACACGGTACCTACTGAGTCCAAGTCAACAGCCAGATCTTCACCAACTTTCCAGGTGATCCCTTTTGTCGCATCAGTCACAGACCCCTGTTTTGGTTTGAGTGTTACCTCGCCTCCCTCCTTTACAAAGATTGTTTCGTCTGTAGGAACTAAAAAAATAAAAACAGCAGTAATGTGAATTTATGTCAGTAATTTCATCTTAAAGCAAGAAAAAAACATTCAGTTCTTCCTTAGACTAATTTGGCCCTAATGGTCTCTTTAATTATGTGGAAGCAGTTTACTTACAAAATGTTCTAGGATTAGCAAAGATAGATTTTTTTTAGGCTATCTGAGCTTTACAGACAGCTCAGATGTAGGCCGGTTTTCTCCAACTCCAGCTTATTTGGGAATATTGTTCCCAACTTCTATGGTGACACTGGTTTGTTGTGCGAATCTCAAGGACCAACGAAATTTGAAGATCTACAGTTGCTGCCTCAGAATAGTAGGCATCTACTTTCTCTACTCTGCTGCTTGAACCTAAAATACAATTTTCTTAGACAAAACAAAACAAAAAAATAAAAACACAGGCTTTCTAACAGTACAAGATTTATTACCAAACTATTACTTTTGGTATTACTCCAAACACCTTAATTTGTCTATAAGCAAAGAAAATATTTCCGTTGCCTTCATTTAGACGTCTAAGCGGTCCTACTCAGCAATAGGTGTGGGAGGGTGGTGTGTTACTTTGTTTCACACCACCACAGGTAGATAAAACAAGCATCCACCTCCTTTAGTGTGGTTAGTGGGTTTCACACTAACTCACCCACTAACCCCCAAAACAACAGATTCATTTTCTTGTTTAGTTACATAACATGTAGGATGTAGATTAGTTGGAGTGTAAACACATTTTCCTTACCTGCCCCTATTTGTATTCATCTTGTCAGGATTGTTTGTTTAAAACATGATAGTTAGTTCTCACTAAAGATGAAGATTCATCAGACTCTCCCAGTTCAACCCCTGCTGGATCAGAACTCACTACCAGACGTTTTAGTAATCCAGGACTTATGTCAATTTCTATTAAGTGAAACGTTTCCCCTGCTACCTTCAATTGGAGGAAATTATACTGTATTTTGTATCATCTTCAGCATCATGCTTTTCTGATCTTATTTCTCATGTGACAAAGTGCTTTTCATTAGCCACGCAGCTTTTGGAAATCACCTTAAAAGCATTTATACAGGAAACTGTCCCTCTTTCCACCGCAGAAATCCCATTTTCCACTCAAATCCTTCTTCCTCTCCTGCACTGCATCACATGTCTACATGTTCTTCGTGTGTTTTACGACTTTCATTGCGCTGTAGCTGTAATATTCCCTTTTTAAACAGACAAAATTGATTCATATCATAAAGGGAAACCCCCCCCACATGGATCAACCTGTGAGCGTCAGTCTTCAAGCTACAATAGCTGGGTGGGGCCAGGCAGTTTTAAACTGCACACACACTCACTAAAAAGACCCAGAATAAAGTTTATTAGGTTACAGCTGATTCGGGTGGAGGATCCGGACTCACCCGAGGACACAGAGGCCGCCGCCAGAACAACAAGAAGCCATCCCGGGCCCGAAAGAGTTCTGATTGGAGACGAAGCGATCATGGCGTTGGTCCGAGAAGGTCGTCCAGCAGCGTTAAACTAAGATTAAAAGCATTTTAAAACCCCGAATTAAACAACGTAAAGCACGGTTTCAGTCAGAGGCGCAGTGTAAATGGCGCTTTCGAAAAGGCATCCGTAAAAGTGAAAGTATAAGTGGGATATGACACAGGCTCTAAGACTCCGCCTCCGAGACATATTTAAATTTATATTGGTCAATCTGACTCTTATTGTTTCATAACTTTTCATATTGTTTCTATATGGCGTTCACAGTATGGTCTCTAGAGTGTTTTATTAAAGTTCAGCCATATTTGTTGAATTTAAAGTTTATTCAAAGTCTGAAGCGGACGTTTGTCCGCCCCCCAGTGTCCAGAGTTTGGTACTGCAGTAGGTTCTGACTAAAATATAATCGAGCAGCTTTGCAATAACTTACGGCTAAAAAATGCAAATAAACAAATGTGTCGCGCATAAATACGTTAAGAAAAAAACCCGCAAATTATTTTAGCAATTCCCAAAATTTTACTAAATGTGGAGCTAATTTATTAACATGTATAATCCTTGCACAGCTAATATAAAATAGCTTAATAAATTTATATCTTTATATGTAACTTCCTGTGTAGGACGTTAGTTTGAATGATAATTTATTGCCAGATTGAATTATTTGGTTGTTTATTCAATAAAATAAAAATACAAAGTTTTATATTTATGTTTATTTCATGTATTTGTTACAAACGTACCTCAGTAATCAAACTTATAACAATCAATTAACTGATTATTAATTTATTGGGTTGTGCTGCTTTTGGTTCTCGATGAAGCACAACAAATATAAAATAAAGTATTTAGTTAACAAGAATTTAAATTTTTTTTTATTATTACTTATAGAAATACCAACAGCTAGAAATATCACTCATTTTTTATTATCTAAATGTTTACATATATATATATATAAAAAGCCATTTCTGTATTTGTTAAATAAATTAAATTGTGTTTTAAATCTTGCATTTACAATGTCATTAATATTTATTAGCAATTTGAAAACATAATGAAACACATCTTAAAACAGCCTTGGTTAAAATGTAATATACAATCTCACACCGTCTTGCTGCGTGTTACGTTCTGACACGTCATTGTAATCAAGTCATTTATATGCCGGCTCCCCAAGGTTTGATTCATTCAGAGTTTCCAGCTGCAGCCACAGGCCTCCCTCGGCGCGCAGGACGAGTTGGGGGAGACGCCGCACCTTCCCAGAGCCGCTTCCTGCTTCAGGGTCAACGCCCGGGGTCAAACGAAACCTCAGCAGGGTCAGCGCTACCACAACTCGGAGCTCAGCCATGGCAAATTTCTGTCCGATGCAGTTCCTGTGAGCAGACAACCAATTAAATTCACCACTGATACGTTCCAATAAATAAAATTCTTGTTTTCTTCAGGAGAAAACTGAACCTGGGACCGGAGGAGAAGGGGATGAAGCCATGAGAGGAGCGGCTCTGCACGCTGGTCGGCTCAAAGCGAAGAGGATCGAACTCCTTTAAAGCACATCAAAATGTGTCAAATTTTAACAAATTTAAAACTGTTTTTGAGGGGATATTTATTGACATTTTCTTACATGTGGGTTTGTCCAGACTTCGGGGTTGTGGTGTGTCCCGTAAAGACTGACCAAACAGATTACACCTTAGGAAAAAACAGATTTCAAGCCCCAGTTAGGACTGGCACAAGATAAATTTATCACAAGGAGGATGCTTCTGATACAGCCGAAAGTGAAATAAAGTAAGTAAAAGTAAAGTAAAATCCTGTATCTATCGTAAAATCTCCCAGAAGGCCAAGCTTCTCACCCTGTGGTACGATGAGATCTCCTGGCAACGCCACATCCTGGGTGTACTTCCTGGTTACAGCCTGGACAGGCGAGTGCAGCCTGAGGCTCTCTTTGATGCACATGGTAGTGAAAGGAAGGTTGGACAGGTCCTCCCTTCCAATTAAAAAGTGTGTCAGTGTAACAAACAGTTACAGCCTTCGGAAAAGTATTTTTAGCTTTTGAAATTTTTCACATTTCGTTACTTTACACCCATGAATTTCAGGGTGTTTTATTTTTGTTTTGTTTACTACACCTGCAAATCTTTGGGTTTGCACATCTAGTTACTAAAATAGCTCAGTCACAGTCAGGTTGGCTATGAGGCAAGTAAAATTTCAAGTCTGAACTTCGACTAGGCCATTCTACTGCATAAATATGTGTTTGTGTCATCACATTGTTGTTCTGCAGGAATGTAACTCTTGGGTCTGATTATCGGACAAAACGTTAAAACAAATCTTTTCTTTTCCACAGCGGAGTGAGTGAGTGAGTGTGTGTGTGTGTGTCTGTGTGTGTGTGCATCTTCTAACCACTGTATTTCATGTCCATCTCGTTCCTGCATCAGCTCCATCACTTCCTGCCTGCATTTCTCCTGATAGTGGGGATGGCGAGCTAAATTGTACAGAGTCCAGCAAATTGCGCTCGCTGTCGTATCATGTCCTGTGAGAAAAGTGAGACTGATTTTTGTTTTTATTTATCACAAGTCATATCTTCATTGCATGTTTTCCTAATATCATGCAGACTTATGCTCCAACTGGTTGCAAGGTATTTATTTATTTTTCTCCTCTTCTGTTTTCAGCATTGTCTGTTTCTCAACATTTAAGTATAATTTGATCCAAAATTCTTTTAAGGTAAGATCAGAGGTAAACGTAGAGATACAAGTGGTAGAAGAATTATCATCTTTATGGATAAGATACTTTAAATTGATCAGTTTAGTCTGTTTCGAGCTGTATAGTTGCAGTTCACATCTGTGGCGCCAGAGGGCGGTGTTTAGCCAAATCACCGTCTCACCTGCAAACATGAAAGTGTTGGCTTCCGCCTGAATTTCCTCATCTGTGAGTCCTTGTCCGTCTTCATCCTGTGTTAATAGAAATTGTTTTCATTTTTAGGAGTTTAATTTGCCATATTTCATTTTATAGTCCGTTCTGTGTTCACT
The DNA here is from genome assembly GCF_019740435.1 of Gambusia affinis. Taxonomy (NCBI): domain Eukaryota; kingdom Metazoa; phylum Chordata; class Actinopteri; order Cyprinodontiformes; family Poeciliidae; genus Gambusia; species Gambusia affinis. The sequence goes on along the minus strand of NC_057891.1, from coordinate 13,696,346 downwards.
TTTGACAGCAGAATCAGGTCCACGAAATCTTTCTTTCTCTCTTGCGCTGTAGTCATGCTGGTTAGTGTCTCCGTCTCCCTCTGCTGGTCAATGAGAGCACGGCGCTTCTGCACAATATCCCTGGTGAACCTGCAAGGTAAGCATGTTACAAAATATACAGAAATTATATAAATACGTTTATTTGTAAAGCTTGTGGAAATACACTGTGACGGAATTGTGTAAATAATATCTCCAGCTTTTATAATCAGACAGAAAAGTACATTGAAGCTGTCATCTGGTCTAATTTTCAGAATTTCCTACCTACTAGATGTTAAACTCGGCTGCATGAGGGACACTCTACCTGTGCACCACACTTAATGCTCGCTTGAATCTCTTTCCTTGCTCAGTTCTCCAGTAGATCCAGTCCCAGTGGTGCAAAATGCGAAGGCGGCGATCTATCACCAGGTCGCTGAGCTCCACGATGGCGGACACATATTCACTGGTGGACCTAAAAACAAAGATGTGAAATCCAGCAGAAATCCAGAACAGAGACAAGACATTTCGGGTGAAATGGTTAAGTCCTCACTCCTGACAGTTGCTCTGGTAGCTGAAGGCGCATTTTAATAAGCTGTCCAGGGTCATGAGAGTGACATGGCCAAACATCTCTATGTTGGTTGTTCCTCCTGCCACCAGGTGGTGCCATTTATTCTGGACATTAAATGAGAAGACATGGAAAAGGTCCTCTGAGTGTATTATTTTTTCAACAAATGCCCTTTTTAACCTGTCTACTCCAGGTAGTGATTAATTGATTACCAAATTATTTTACAATTAATCCGATTAATTCGATTAGTCGTTTCACCCCTAATATAAAGTTTTGTCTAAACGTATTAATGGTATTTTTTTTTTATTCTCCCATTGCATTAATCTTTCCTCCAGAGTCCATAACAGTTGCTTGCAAATGCATAATTACGCAGTTTTGATGATGCATTTAGGGACTGATTTCTATTTTCTACACTGAACAGTCGCCAACAGTGACGAGGATCCAAACAGTGAAGTTTTCCAAACAGCAAATGCATGTTTCTGAGTGTGTGCCTTACGTGCATGGTGTTAGTCGAAGAGTTAAACGTCAGGACGTAGTTTTTAAGGATGTCGAAATGAAAAGCCGGAGTCAGGAGTCGCCTCTTGCGAGACCACTCCTCTCCGTTACTAATCAACAAACTGTGACCTGTAAACGAGAAACCAGGTTAAGTTAATTTATACGCTGTAATTAAGAGATTTGGGAAAGAAAACACCATATTGACATTTATAGACTGTAGAGAAAAAAAACCACCTTTGGCAAAAACATGACTTAGGACATTATTTTAGAAAGGTGACAACATAAAAAAAAAAAAAAGCTTTGGGTGATGTTTAAGTAATTACATCATACTTAGATTTGTTAAGTTCATTTAAGTTACGCTCATTAAAATTACACAAGTGAATCTTAAACAGTTAATTTACAGAAATACTGTAAAAAGTATTTCTTCAGTAAGGAGCTCTAATTAGGTTTTACAGTGTACTCAGTTTTCTTCGTGTTAATGTCCGACTCACCCAGCCACGGTCGCAGATGCCCGTAGATAAACTCATCCTTCATCGTGATGTTGGCTTCAGGATGGACGGTATATGGAGTGAAAATATCAGTGTGATATTGTGAAATAATCTCTTGTATTTTGCGTCGTTTTTGTTCGTACCAGGCGCCATCAGCAGGGGCTTCACATAATCAGGATGAAAGACTCTGACCATGTGGTAGAAAGGCCCGAAGAACCAGGAGCAGGAGTGTTTGTAGGTCTGCACCAATTCATCCACCTGTTGGAGACCTTCCTCTGTACTCTGCATCTGAGATATTAATATGTTTATTTACTTTTTTTATTTTTTCTAAAGTAATGCTGTATGTCTGAGGGGTGGATTTTGAACCTTACCTGACCGAGGTGACCAATCAGCCATGAATGCGTCTGCGGCTTGTTGAAGCAGGACAACCTGTGAGTGTACCAGGCGTGACGAACCAGCAGCCTCACCGTCCAAACTCCGACCGCAGCCAGCAGCGCGGCCCCCATCAGCTGCAGGAGGAAACTGATCCCAGACCAGCTGAACAGCTGTGACAGGAGCCTGTGAAGGACAGCCATGGTGGGACACAGGAGCAGAAAACAACAAAACAAAACAAAAACAACACCAACTGGTGCTCAGATGTTCTGGTCCGACGGAGGCAGCGGACAGCCTGTTGATTTGGAAACATGCAGGAAATGAACTTCTTCCGCACAACGCTGTGCGTATTTCATAACAGTTGCCGGCATTGTTATGGCCCCACTTCCTTTTGTCTGTTAAGTGCGGTCACTTTCATCATGTTCACCACATGAGATTTCATGCTGATGTGAACTTAACTGCGAAAACATTAAACGTTAGTCGATTGGCCAACAAAAAGAGGTGCTAAACTGGGAAAAGGAGGAAAAATTGCACATCATTTTCTTCTTTTAAATAATCTAAGAGATTTGGGAGAATCTGTTTTAAGGTCACAATGTAAAGAAACCTATAGTTCATGAAGGACACAGCAAAAAAGACGGAAAGTACTGTAGTCCGATGAGTAATTCAATTAATTTGACCTATATTCAAAATGCTTTATGTGGTTGGAAACTGTCACAGAATGGGGGCACATGGTGGTGACACCATTATGCTGTGGGGATGCGTTTCGTCAGTAGGAACACAGAAGCTGTTTGGCGTCGATAAAAAATACGAATTAGTCTGAATACAGGGCAAGAAAATCAGCTTGAGGTTGCTGAAGATCTGAATGTGGTTGTAGTTTAAAATATGAAACTACTTCTTCAGTTCCGGGCTAAAACTCATACCCACATTCAACTTAATTTACTGGTTGTAAACTCCTTAAGCTACTTTTTGAGTGATAGTTGTCTAAAAATAAATAAAGGGGCAGAAAAATCACTCTTGGTCATCTGATACGTTTTTAGGCATACCTTGCTGTATTGATCTGTGTTTTACATTTTAAAATTCCCTAAAGTCTTTGTGTTGTTGGAGGCCATATCTACACTGACCTCACCTGGTCCGCAAACATCTCCCAACAGGTGGAGAAGGCAGCAAATACTTAACTTAAAAAAAACGGAAGCTACGTCAGGCTTGTCTCCTGCCTTTAAATATTAAAACTTGGAGGTTTAAAGCTTTAAATAAGTTGATTTTTAACAGTTTGAATTTCTGAGTTTTCCATTTCTCAGCCGAAATGTTATTTTTACGAGGCGCTCCTGAAGGCTTCACTGATTGCCGCCGGTTGCACCTGTGAGTCGCAGAATCTGTACGGTTCCCGAAAACTCATAGGTTGGAAAACATTTCTGTTTGGATTTTTTATGGTCTTTGTGAGAGAAAAAGAAACCCAAAAACGCAAAAACGGGTGACTGGGTTCAGAGTTTCCGGACGTAATGTTGACGTCTTCCACTTTCAGGTAAGTTTATACCGAGATGAAAATATTGCTGTGACGTGAAAAAACGCTAGAAAGCTGTTTTGTGTTTTTAGCTACGTGGCTACATGACGCACAAATACTAACAAAACCAACAAAATAAATATATGAATTAATTAAATATTATTTAAACATTGTATTTATTTCAACAACTTGTCTGCTTTGCAACTTATATTGTTCATTTTAATTTATTACCCTGACTTTTCATATTCATATTAAGTTGAATGTGTTTACGTTTCAGTCATTTGTATTTTTATGGACTGTTTTACGTAATTTAGGAACTAGTTTATACCAAGTTGAGTGTGTGTATATATATATATATATATATATATATATATATATATATATATATATGCCATTCGACTACATAAAGAAAGAGACAATCACTGACTCATTTCAGTATCTGATATTGGCAATAAGTAAAAAAATATTATTTTATTTTTTGCCATAAAGATGTGGTACTATATAAACATAAATAATCAAAATATGATACATTTTGATTTGAATATTTTAGGTCAAAGTTTCAAGAGATAAGATAATTATTATTTATTTAATTTTTTTTGTAAAATTTTTCAATGCCAAAATGACGAGTGATTTTCTTTAAAATATATAAATTATATCAAAGCATCAAATTTAAGACTTTCATTGTGTTGCAAAATAACCCTCCTTTTAGTATTTAACGTTTTATTTTCTCTGTCTTTATGTTGCAGACTTTAAACACAGGAAAATGGCGGAGGGGCAGGATAGTTCTGTCAAAAGGGGATTTGTAGAGCCTCCATGCACCCCTCAGTCGTCACATCACTGCAGCCTCACTCGCGCAGGTGAATCTCCTTTGCAGTTTCACCTGAAGAATCGTCACACAGAGCAGGATGAAGACGAGGACTCAAACGAATCGCCTTCATCCCGCTGCTTTGAGGAGCTGTTTTGCACCAGAGAGACCTCAATACCGCTGGCCCCCCTAGCCGGTGCTTTAATGGCCGCCTCGGGGCCGCCGGGTGACGTGGTGAAAGAAGGTTATCTGGGGAAGCTGGAGCGGAGTCACAGGAGATATTTTGTCCTGCGAACGGGAAGTCACACTGGTCTGAGCAGACTGGAGTGGTACAAGAACCAGGAGAATTTCACTGCAATGGAGAAGTCTGATGGGAAGGCGGTTCTGTTTGGAACCAGCAAGCAAGGGTTGGTGGGAATAACTCTATACCATTTTGCTAACAGGACAGCGCTATCACAGTGTAAAAAGCCATTATTGTTACAGGCTTAAAATTCTGTATTTGAACTTATTGCTGTCGGATTTGACTGAAACTAATCAAAATCTTCCCTCTCAGGGTCATTTACCTGCGTTGCTGTCTTGGTGTGAGTCGGAATGGCAGTTCCCGAAAAGGCCACACAGTGGCGCTGTATGACAAAGATCAGACTCTGGTGCTGGTGATGGAGGAGCAGCAGCAACAGGAAGATTGGTACCTGGCCATAAAGAGGCTGATGGAGGAAGAGCAGAGAGATGAGGAGCGTGAAGAAGGGTTTGATGAAGACGATGATGGGTATTGCACTCTGCCGCCTGCAGCGTTCTTCAAAGAGGTAGGATGGGATGTTTTACCTTGAACTGTCCAGGTGAAAGCAGGGATGCTGCAAAGTTTGGAAAAGTCTGGGTTTAATTATCCAGACTCCAGGTTTGGAAAATTAGACTAAGACTGAAAACAGACTTTCTGCACATGATGGAAAATAATAGAAATATCCTTTGTAGTTCCACAGTACAAGCAATTTAAAGATGAGTGAGAGCATGTGTATTTGCACAAAGTTAGACAAAATAAAAATAGCTGTGTTTCCATTGATCATATAATTGCACAATTTTGCATTTTGACAATAAATTTGCTAAGTGGAAATAAAAAAAAAAAAAAAAAAAAACTCAGTCAGTTTCTCAATAAAAAGTTTAGGCGCTAGGATACGGTAGTGTTTTTAAAATGTATTTATTCTATTTTTAAATTGAAATTAGTGTATTTTGCAAAGCTGCAATGGAAACACTTTCTGCATCACAACTGAAATCTATCAAAGGAACAGGAAATTTACATTTAATTTCAGAGAGATCCAAATCTTGGACTCTACGCCTAATTTTGCGAATCCAAACCCACATTGGTGACACATTTCTATAGCTATTCACTGAAGAGAGTTTCTTCTTCTACTCGTTCTCTTCGTCTATCGCTGCCTCATTTGGCTCTTGCTGCTTTCGTCTTCGTCTGAGGTTTGGCCCGTCATGGTGAAGCCCAGAGGCCTGGGCTCCTCCAAACCGTTCACAGGGGAGAACCGTCTCTGCCTCTCTGCATCAACACTCGTTCTGGTCCGGCTGGGGTCCAGTAATGACTTGCCATCAGTTACGATACCTTTGCTGAGTGTCCGCCGCTTTGGACACCTGGATGGCTTTTTCTTTTTGGAGCTGGGCAGGTCGGCGCCTCATGGCCCTGGAGAAATCTGGATGGAGGCTAGAGAAGAAGGTAATTGGGCACAACATTAAAAAGTTCTGCTTTAAATAAAACTTTTTGATTTTTGGTTTTTCTGATTGGTTTGTTCAGGAAACCCAGTTCTGGCCCAACACATCCACGAGTCTGTTCGGGAGACGGTGAGATCCCTACGAGCTCTTCCAGACTTCACCAGATCTCTGACATCCAGTCCCAATCAGCAACCAGCCCTTCTGGCCTCAAAACGCTGCCGACCCAAACAGAGAGACAAGTCGGCTAATGTGAGAACTCTTACACCTCGGGTTCTAAATCCCAGAACCTCTGAGAGCCAAACTAGTCCTGCACAGCGTCACAGAAGAGCTCAAAAACCAGAAGACACAAAGTCTGAGTCCTCTCTGAGCTTCACCTCACATCTGAGCCCTGCTAGATGCCAGCAGAGCCCTGCGCCGGAAACCAAAAGCTGCACAATGCAGAGCTGGGAGTCGGCTGAGAAGGAAGAAGGGCTCGGATACATGATGATGTCCCCGACTGTCAGCCACAGCTTGTCTGAGTTACCTCACGATGATTATGTTGTCATGGAGAGTCCACAAAAACTCAACCGGCCAGGATACTGCTCCTCTTCATCATCCTCCTCCCTTCAGACGTCATTCAGCAGGTGAGTTAATTAGGAAGCCTCAGTAAATATAAGTTTCTTTATTTTGAAATGGTCACATATCAGTGTAATCTATGAGGAATTATTAGGGACAAAATAAGAAAAAAACCCCACTTATTTACAAGAGTGAAGTCATAATATTGTGAAAATAATGTATCAGAAAAAATATGTATTACGAGAATAGAGTCAATAATGTGATAAAAAGGTTGTAATTAGAAAAACAGTCTAAATATTCCCAGGATAATTTTAATATGAGTAGAAAATCATAATAATAAAAGAGGTAAGTCCTTGTATGTGAAAAAAGTCAGAAAGATACCAGGAAAAGTTTAAATAAGAGAAAGTCGTAATAATTGTAGAGAGGAAAAAAAGTAATAATGGCGGAAAATGTTGTAATAATGACACAATAATCATAATACAAGTCATAGGACAAAGTCATAGATGAAGAAAAAATTCATGACGTGTAAAATGTTGAAGTAATGTGGAACAACAATATAATGCGAGACCTCTGTAAACTTCATCAGACTGAAAAGCTGCTCCGGTTGTTTCTCTGAAGGCCTCATGCAGGTTTCTATTTTTACCGTTAAACTTAGCAGGGTATCCAATTTTTTTTACATAACCGTTCCTTGCCATTACTCACAAGTAGGAACAATTTGACAAATACAAACCTTACATGCTTCGATTAAATAACTTAATCATGTTTTTGATCATTTTTAATTTAAGGTTTTAACTCCATCTTTGTCCTCACAGCTCCACATATGATGGCTTCTCTCCTCTGCATCCTTCACGCCTTCAGAACAGTGACATCAGTCAGCCATGCTGCCCGGGGACTCCTGAAAACGTCCCGTTGCCAATAGAAACCAGCTTTTCTGCCCAGCCACAGCAGGATCAGGACTTTGATCGGTCTTTGCTGATTCCTCCATTTCTGTTGAGTGGATCAGGAATGAAAAAGCCTCCACCGTCCAGTCCAAACGTTGATACACGCCAGTTCAGTCGCCCTCAACCTGAAAAGGAGCGGGTCAGAAAAAACTGGCTGCCATCATGTTTTCTTTCCTGCTTTCAAACTGGGAAGAGATCTTGAGTGTTGGAGTAATTATGTTTCTATCTATAACTACAAGTGTTTAGTAGTTAAATTGTAGTAAATGTTGGGGTTAGATGCTCTGTAAAGTGTTGGTCCACTAAAACGGGGTCCGTTTTCACCACCTACAAGAGGAAAGTGAGGATGTGGCTGTAATGGTTTAAAAGAATGATGTGCATCTGGTGTTTCTGCACTTTAACACTTGTACAGTGCACAAATGTTTTGAGAATCACATGCTCAAAGATGATTGGGGTTTAGAGATCGTTGCATACTTATTTTGTTTCAGTGCTATTAAGGAGAAAAAAAATAAAGTTGCCTTTTTGACTGTTCTAAATGTCTTGGGATGACTTTTTTTTCATAATTTGATTCTTAATTGTCTTTGTCATTAATAGTGTGGCGTTAAAGACATAAACTAAGGAATAGATCAGTAAAATTTCTATAAATTTGTTGTTTTTTTTTTAATGCAAGTACAATTGTAGTTGTTGGGTCCTCAAAAGAGAACTGATTATGAATCTAGCTGCATCATTCTGAGTATGCACTGAGTTCACACCTCTGGTTCTTTTTAAAGCGTTTCTTGGTTCCTTCTCGGAAAAGCTGCAAGATGTTAGTGGGTTTTTTTTTTGGGGGGGGGGGGGGGTGGTTAGTTGTGTTGGCACGCTTTGTGACCTTTAACCAGTTCTGTTTTAAATGTTTACCACACAATGAATACAATCAAAATTGTGCTCATGTAGGGCTTCAACAAATTTTAATCAAGTAAAAGGAAAACATAAAGTCGTCACTGAAGTACTGAGAAACTGTAAAGTTATGCAAAACTTTCTTTATAGATATAAATGAAAAACAAAATGCATGATTGAATAACTTTCAGGGATAGATAAAAAAAAAATCAAGATGCAAATATACTGTATATTAGAACAGGGTGAAGTATTTACAGTGCCAATTAGCACAACAAGGTCAAACCGTAAATAACATTACAATAATTATGTTTGTGCATAAAGAGTCTCAGTCTAAGTGTAGGTCTGTATCACATGCATTTTTGTTCTTCATTCAGGAAAGTTGCTCTGGGTGGAAAATCCAGAACTTTCACTCAAGTAGAAATATTATTAGTTAAGTAAAAGTACAGCGTAGAGAGACTACTACTAAAAATATTTCTTTCCAAAAAGGCTTAATGTCACTGTACCTCTGAATAAAACCAACCAATCACTGTTATTCAAGCTACTGATGCGGTGTGCGGTCTTAGATATTTCTTAATATGGTATTTAATTTAAAGCCTCAGATATTGATAGGTTAGTGAGAAAACCCCTCCTTCAGTTTTTTGTGTATTAAAGGAGATCTAAACACCGAGGGGAACTAAACTTTGGGGTAACTTCGCCAAACTTCACTTTGCATCTTTTCTCATTTTGGTTCCTGCTCAGCTGTTAACATCGATTTTATTCTCCAAAGTGGTAAGTAGAAATAATTAACATTTTCCCAAAATTAGAAATGAAAGTCAATTATCATCCATTTGTGATTATTCCCGTTTAAACTCCCATGATTCTGTTTTACAGATAAGTCCAGTTGGAGAGACCCTGTTTACCACTTCTGAGTCTATCAAAGAGGAAAAAAGAGCAGTAAGTAACTTAAATGTAAATTATTCACATCACAAAGATGTTTCTACTGAAACGATCTAAAAATGTTACTTTAAAAATTTCTTAGCATTTTGATTAGCTAAAAGAACAAACTTGCATTCACTCTTTATGTAAATCTCAACATTAAAAGCAGAAGGAATGAATCTGCAGGTTGTCAATTCATCTAGTGACAAAACAGAGGAACAAACAGAACAAACTATGGAGCTCATGTGTTTTATTATAAAGAAAGTTTTGAGTTTATGTGCAATTATTTTCATTACATCCTTTAGTTCTTTCCACACCTTCTTCTGTTTAATAGAAGTGGAAGAACTTAAACGCAATCTGTTTGAAACCAACATTAAATATAATGTTTCTGTTCTTCTTTCAGTAACGATGCGCATCCTTCCTGTTTGCCTGCTTGTCTGTTTGCTGATGGTCCTGGTCATCGCCACCAAGAAAGGTCGCACCTCCAAGACAAATCGCAACCCCAGTCCAGATCACGTCTCCCGTACAACTAAACGTTACCAGAACTTTCTAAACCAGCATGTTATTGAAGCTATGGATGAAGACAGCTGCACAACAGTGATTGCAAAGAGAAACATAACAGGTAAAGGCAACGATAAGGCAATGAACACATTCATACTAGCTAATGAAACAATAGTCAAAGCCATTTGTAAGGATAAATCTGGTAAAATACGAACTGATAGAAGATTTTACCTTATTCTGTGTGAGCGCACAGGTGACGGCAACTACACGGGCAAAAGAAGTGACCTGAATCTTGAAGTACAATGTGAAAATGATGGTTCAGAATATTTACCTGTGCATTTCTACCAGCAGTTCAAAACGGACAAAGGATAATTTCTCTCTGCAGCTTCAAACATCTTCAGCTCAACAGTCAGAAAACAAATCTTAATAATCAAGCATAAAGCTTTTTTTTCTTCTTTCTCTAGTTTCATTCATTTCACATGACTGTTTTTCTTTAGCATTGTACTCATTTCTGTTTCATTGCATTAAAAGCATAATCATACTGCGCAGTAGTAGCTTTTCAACATATATTGTTCAATAAATAAAGGATTTAAAACTGAACTTGTGTTTTATTGTGCTTATATTGAAATCAGATCTTTCAACGATGGTTGATGGTTTATTTTGCATGTGCTGCTGTTTGATCTCAACTTCAAAATCTTGCATCCACATTTACAGAGTAGCTGTTTTTGCAGCGTCGTGGTTATCTAGGCTGCTCCACTTCCTCTCTGTGCAGCATGAAGTTAGTGAGACTCAATATTCTAGTGTCATTTTCTGATCTTTGTGGTTTGATCTGAACTTGACTGCAGTCATTTGTCACCACAGATAATGGAGGAGCTTTATGGGGCTAATGGGCTGAAACTATGCTTTCAATGCAGCAGTTGCTCATTGATTTTTTGATTTATGGATGTTTGGTTTGGTAAACAATGGAATCGCCCTGTTGATTAATACAAGTGTAACACAAATTATTACCCTTTAAGCATTCGTGCAACTGCAGGTTTATTCTTTTTGTGCAGAAACAGACAAATGTATCATATTTTCACAAAATTAGAATAGAAATAAGCTCCGTGTTTCAACAGTGTAGCTGCAGTCTTGACAGGTAGGTCATCAGGAAGCAGATTGAATGTAATCAAACCTTTATTAAGAAACTCATTGACAAATTATCCAAACAGAATCAGTTCATCAGAGTGAAAAATGAACCAGCAGTAGGTAATAATCTGAATAAAACATAGAGGGAAGAGTGAAAACTGATAAGTAACAAGTGAGAGGAAACAGGAAGTAGAAAAAATAAAATGTTCCTTAAATAGAATTTAACTATTAGAATGATTATGTATTGATGGAACAAGAGTGAAGAGCAAAACAGGAAGTAAATTAGTTTACCAAAAGAAGCAGACTGCCAAAATAAAACATTTACTGAGATCTACAGTTCTGTGAAATGGTAACAGAAGATGAGAAATACAATCAGAATTTTAACCAGTTAATGACACAAAAAGTACAAAATAATTTATAATCATCGTGACAACTGCTGGTAATTTGTTTAGGAAGGGGAATAATGAGAGTTTTCTTCAGCGGTATAAAAATGGTAAATGTTTGTAGTCAGTCAACATTCTCAGAAAGCTGCTTAAATGATAGTGAATATTTCTTTTTACCTGCAAGGTTGAACACAAATGTTTTGTGATGTTTTATGCTGCATTTGCATTAGAAAACTGACCGTGTGATTTTATCGTGTCTCAATAAACACAATCAGAGATGACGTGCAGGAAGGAAAATAATTCAATCAGACTCCATTTGAAGGTTTCAGAAGGCAGTATTTTTTCTGAATATCTTCAGGATTCATTTATATTTTACTATTTGATTTTTTAAAAATATATTTTATTAAAACCTAACTTATTTGGTACAATATTGCTAAAGGTCAGAGGTCAACACCTCAGCTACAACTGGATATTTTCCCAGCTTCCATACTGCTAATATGGAAGCTGGGAAAATAATTAATTCTGTCATATTTTGTTGTTTTTCATTTAGCTGAAGGTATTTCAACTTTTTATTCTTGTACAACAGTATAAAACCTCTTCAAACAACCATTTCTTGTTTAATTCTTTATCTCAGTTCACAGTCAGATCAGTTCCTCATTTTTACATCCGTTTGAGCTGCGACAGTTTTATCTTTGATAGACAGCAATTGATCAGCACATTATTTATTGATTAATCATTGTCTGCATGCTGCATTATGAAAGCTTCAAATAACTAATCAGTTAGTCTCAGTGAATTATCTATTTATGGTGCTTTGGGTAGAATGAGAGTTATTTCTTTATTTGGTATAATTCTGAAAGTACTAGACGGGGATAGGTTAGTCAGAAAGCCCCTCCTTTAGTTTCTTGCACACTGAACAACATATAAGGTGGAAAAGGTGGAAGTAAATTAATTTCGACGGGTTTCGTTGAACTTCACTGAGAAAGAACGTTTCTATAATCTGGCCTGCATCCCTGGAAGCTTCTTGCTGAACCAACCAAGGTAAGAGATCACCTGAAAAGTGAAGTTATTCGATTTCTACTAATGTTTGGTAATGCTTGTTTTTGTGGACTATGTCACTCCTCTTTAGAATGACGGGTTTATTTAATTAGGCTATTTTTGTCCGATATTAAAATTTCTATGACAAATTAAAACATTAATGAGAAACAGAAGAAACATGTAATTTCTTGACAGCACTGGTACTGAATGAGACAACGATCGGTTAAGAGACCTCTTCAGGGTGACACTTTCTCTGATAATAACAGTTTATATTGCTAATTGTCAGTAGAAAGGGACATTAAAGTATCTGCATGTACAGACACACATGAATCAATGTCTTTGCTATTAAAATTCACTCTGACTTGATGTTTTTTCAGAAAAGATCAACAGAAATAAACCCTGTTGTCCCAACCAACAAGTTGACCAATCAAGTACCGAAGGTGAAGCTTTTCCATCCGTTGAGTAAGTCAGAGGTTCTTATTGTTGCAACCTTTTCAATTAATACTCGTTTTTAAGAGCATTTTATCTCGTTGTTTATAAAACAGTTCAGACTTTAACCCTGCAGTGAAGCACAAAACCTGTAGACTTTTAATGGGTTCTAACTTTGTTTAAGGTACTTAAACAAATCCAATCCATTACTGCATGTTGGAACTTAGATGGTATATTTTCAGTAAATTTCAAACGTAGAAGATAACACCTCTATTTTTATGAAATGATCCTACATTTTGTTCCAAAGCCTCTGTTGGGTTTATTTTGGTTCCCAACCTGCAAAGAATCAACCAGAGACATAAATTACTTTTCTGCAAAAGAGAGGAGCAGAGCCAGAGTGGAGAACCGCCGTCAAACACTGTCTGGGGTCGACTCCTCCTCCTTAGTCCACAACTGTCTTTTATTACGATTAAAAGAAAAGAGGTTGGGCTTTTTCACACAAACAATTGATCCAAGACCCTTACCATAAGATGTTCTGGAACCTTCTGTGGACCTGCCCTTACAAGGACACAAGGCCGACCATTTTAAATCAGTTCCACAGGAAGCTGATAACACAGACAGCTAATGATCAACGCAGCTGGTAACACAAGCATGTGTAAACGTTTCTAATCCCCAAGAAAACATGTAAAAACTGTTAATAGTGCACCACAAAAGAAAGGAGGGAAGTAACCAACACACAGAATAATAATATGAAAACATAACCTTTCAAATAAACTCCTAAGTAAATGAACTTGGATAATAATCCTAACAGCCTCTATAAGACAATCTTTTCTTTTTCCTTTCCAGAGGTAACCATGAAGATCCAGGTGGCCGTCTTTCTGCTGGTGCTGCTGTCTGGAGTTGAGCTCTTAGAATATCTGAGTTTCTTTGATAAACATGTTGTTCAGGAAATGGATCCAAAAGATTGCAAACGGAAAATGAAAAGGATTAATTATAATCTGTCGAGATGCAAAGAAATAAATACGTTCCTCTTTGATCCTACAAATCAGCTAAGTAGCATTTGTTCGTCAGGTCAGTCGGAAGTAACGGTAACCGTTAATGAAATGGTCAACTGTATACATGACAAAATAAGCGAATATCCCAATTGTGTCTACAATGGTCAATATGATTATGACAAAAACTTTAAAATTACATGTGAACGTGGGAGGCCTGTTCACCTAGAGAGGGCACCCAGAAGAAATAATGGTGGCTGACATTTTTTTTTTTTTGTTTTTTTGTTGTTTTACCAACAACCTCCAATATCTTCTAAAACATAAAAAGTTCAGGCCAATTTCTTTATTGAAACCTGTGTTTCCATTTCGTACACCTTACCCATTTACAACAGCATGAGAAACCACAATTGCTTGACGTGTTTCCTTCATTGTACAAACAGCAGATTCCTCTGCTGGATGCTATGTTGTCATAACATGTATGTCAACTGTGTTACTCAAATGTTCAGAGCATTTTCTGTTTTCATGCAGTGAAATATTTTCAAATAAATATCAATTATTCTGCTGATGAGTTGTTTTTTCATAAACAGCAGAGGGCGTTGTTGCTCAATCTGAAGCCATCTTTAACTTCAAATAAGAATTCAAAAAATTTGTAGACTGATTTACATGGATAATAATACTAACTATTGGTTTGATAATTCTCACTTCTACATGTTTAAATTGAAATAAATTATTTGTAATTCCTAAATAAAATCTCATCACCTCAGATGTTTTCTGCCACAAGTTCCTCTCCTGAATAAAGTCCATTTAGTTCTCCAAACACACCTAAATGCTAAATATTATATATAAATATGAATAAATGACATTAATGTTGCCCCTTTGTTTGTTCATAATCACATTCCCAGGACCAGTGTTTCTTATTTATGTATTTATTTAGGACGTTTTTTTGCATTTTGAGATGCTTGAAATTGCATTGGGATATATAAATGAAATGTTATAAATTTCACTTAAAAATCTAATTGGTCAGAATTAATTAAAATGTTCTTTGGCCTAGTCAAAGCTTCCTGTCTCTTGCCGTCTGTCTGGAAAGAAAAACATTGAAGTCTCAAAGCATCATGACCAACATCTGCAGCTAGTAGCAAATGGTCCATTTACAAACGATAAAGCAGAGAATTGGTGGACTAGTTTTAAAAGAATTATCTGACCATAAACTGTCACATCTTCTTAGAGTCTGGAGATAATTTGCATCGGCACACACGCAGAACAGTTTATGCAAATAATAGACAGTCAGATAAAACAAATTGTGAAGGAGTTTTTGTGCTTGTTGTGATGTAAAGCACTTTGAAATGCCTTGCTGCTGAAATGTGCTTTACAAATAAAATTTGATTTGATTTGATTTTGATTAGACCAGTTAAATGATCTATGAATATTGCAAAGTTTTTTGTTTTTTTTCTGTAGAAGTGTTACATAACAAAATTTACCAAACGGCCTCTTCTAAGTAAGCAAACTGAATATGCAGTGAAAAACTAGTGACAGAGGAAAATAGCTTCCTTACTAACACTGTGGTCCAGATTCTGTTAAGGTGCTTTAAAGCATTCAGCCATCAGACAGAGTCAAATTGTAAAAATATGAAAATTATAAAAAGTTTTTTTCTTCTTCATCAGGAAATGATGATGATGAGGAACGTGCTTCTTCGTTTGCCATTTGTTCTGCTCTGCATGGCTGCTGTGTTTGAGGAGATCAACGGAGGCCCAACCTATGAAGACTTCAAAAATAATCACATCGAGGGAAACGAGGGTTTACCTGGCAACACGTACGATGAAAAATGTACAACGGGGATTAAAAGTCGTGGCATATTCATAAAACATAACAAACAAACATGTAAGCCGATCAATACATTCATAATTGGTAGCGAACAATCAATCAAAGGTATTTGTCAATCAAAAGATACGTATACTGATCCGAATAATCAGAAAAAAAAATCCACATGCAGTAGTGAGGAGTTTGACATTATTAAATGTGAGGAAAACCAGGGGAGAGGAAAAGGCTGTCAATATAAAGGTACTCTTCAGAAAAACCATGTTGCTGTTGCATGTGAAAATGGTTCAGATACTGCTAAATTACTACTTGATTTTTAAAACATATTTTATAAAAACCAAACTTATTTGTTACACTATTGCCAAAGGTCAGAGGTCAACACCTCAGTTACAACTGGATATCCCAGCTTCCATATTAGAAGTGGGAGGTGATAAAGTTTCTCCAGGATTGCTCCTGAACTACGGCTAAATGTTGTTTTTCATTTAGCTGAAGGTATTTCAACTTTTTATTCTTGTACAACAGTATAAAACCTCTTCAAACAACCATTTCTTGTTTAATTCTTTATCTCAGTTCACAGTCAGATCAGTTCCTCATTTTTACATCCGTTTGAGCTGTGACAGTTTTATCTTTGATAAACAGCAAGTGATCAGCACATTATTTATTGATTAATCATTGTCTGCATGCTGCATTATGAAAGCTTCAAATAACTAATCAGTTAGTCTCAGTGAATTATCTATTTATGGTGCTTTGGGTAGAATGAGAGTTATTTCTTTATTTGGTATAATTCTGAAAGTACTAGACGGGGATAGGTTAGTCAGAAAGCCCCTCCTTTAGTTTCTTGCACACTGAACAACATATAAGGTGGAAAAGGTGGAAGTAAATTAATTTCGACGGGTTTCGTTGAACTTCTCTGAGAAAGAACGTTTCTATAATCTGGCCTGCATCCCTGGAAGCTTCTTGCTGAACCAACCAAGGTAAGAGATCACCTGAAAAGTGAAGTTATTCGATTTCTACTAATGTTTGGTAATGCTTGTTTTTGTGGACTATGTCACTCCTCTTTAGAATGACGGGTTTATTTAATTAGGTTATTTTTGTCCGATATTAAAATTTCTATGACAAATTAAAACATTAATGAGAAACAGAAGAAACATGTTATTTCTTGACAGCACTGGTACTGAATGAGACAACGATCGGTTAAGAGACCTCTTCAGGGTGACACTTTCTCTGATAATAACAGTTTATATTGCTAATTGTCAGTAGAAAGGGACATTAAAGTATCTGCATGTACAGAAACACATGAATCAATGTCTTTGCTATTAAAATTCACTCTGACTTGATGTTTTTTCAGAAAAGATCAACAGAAATAAACCCTGTTGTTCCAAACAACAAGTTGACCAATCAAGTACCGAAGGTGAAGCTTTTCCATCCGTTGAGTAAGTCAGAGGTTCTTATTGTTGCAAGTCAGATAAATCTAATTGTGAAGGAGTTTCTCTGAACATCATCATGAGTCAAATGAAATGATAGGTAAATCAGTCTGATATGAAGTTGTCACTAGAACAACTCCATATTCATACTTCAACATAAAGTTGCTGCACATCAGATGCAGTTAGTTGGCAATCACTTCTTCTAAAGGGAATTAAAGCTACTTCTGCCTACTAATATCTCTTTGCAGAAAACTGATGCACACATCAGTAAAAATGAATAAAAACCAATGTTTCTTTTGCCTCTTGTTGTCTATTGCCACCTTAAACTTAGACTAATTTTATTTGCAGAGGTAGAAAGAGTCATGTTTTATGGTACTATGTTTAAGCCAAAACAATAAGATGTGTTTTGTAAGGTATTTCTTCTGTATTTTACCAACACAGTGAGAAAAATATGATAAAAGATGGATGCATCGGTTGGGTCTAGATGTACAGTACAGACCAAAGGTTTAGACACACAGTTGTGTCCAAACCTTTGGTCTGTACTGTATGTATGGTACAGATGACATTATTATCACTTTTAAGTGCAGATTTTTACCTGTCAACAATAACAAACTTTATCTGACACTCTTTTGTAAAATATCTTTGAAACTGGTACGCATGGCATCATAATCCATACAGAAATGCACAGCCTGTAATTTTACATCATTTATCAAATTCAGTCTGCACAATAAGAGCTAAATGTCTGAGAAGAAAATCTAGTGTCACGTTAGATTGCACCATCAACAAAGAGGAACGTCTTTAAAGTCTGCCTCATCTCTTTTGCATAACTTAATCGGAAAAACGAGCAAAGAGCGATCTAAGGTAAAAACCCTTATGAAAACTTGCTTGATTGAAATCTAATGAATTTGCCTGTGCCACCAGATCTGAACTGTATAAAATGCGCTAAACGCGGCACGCTGCATCATTTGAGAAGACCTGCAGCAGCTGGAGCCTTTGAGAACCAACTGCTGCTTTAGCAAAACTGATCATCCAACAACCTGAATAACAATTTCTAACGTGGACGAGAACAAAGGTAGCAAAATTATTTCTTATTTTTACATCTGGATAGATTATTGCTGTGTCACTGCTTACATTGTTTGATAAGGAAAGAATTGTTGTTATCTGACTATATTTTTCTGTTTTTCTTTTTTTTTGTGAAGCGTTATTTCCAACATCAATTTTATCTGTTCAGTTTGTCTCATGATTGTCTAATAAGTGTTTAGATTGATTCTTTAACAACAGACCATGTTTGGTAAGACTATTTTCTAATAGGTCATTATTAGAGCCTTTAAATCTCGACTAAAAACACACATGCTTAGAGTTGTATTTAAAACATGATCAATTACAAATTTAATGATGACACTTGACTATAAGTAATGTTTTGATTGTTGATTCTATGTTGCATGACTCTGTTTTGTGCTTGTTGTGATGTAAAGCACTTTGAAATGCCTTGCTGCTGAAAAGTTCTATACAAATCAAAATTGATTTGATTTTATTTTGATTAGACCAGTTAAATGATCTATGAATATTGCAAAGTTTTGTTTTTTTTCTGTAGAAGTGTTACATAACAAAATTTACCAAATGGCCTCTTCTAAGTAAGCACACTGAATATGCAGTGAAAAACTAGTGACAGAGGAAAATAGCTTCCTTACTAACACTGTGGTCCAGATTCTGTTAAGGTGCTTTAAAGCATTCAGCCATCAGACAGAGTCAAATTGTAAAAATATGAAAATTATAAAAAAGTTTTTTTCTTCTTCATCAGGAAATGATGATGATGAGGAACGTGCTTCTTCGTTTGCCATTTGTTCTGCTCTGCATGGCTGCTGTGTTTGAGGAGATCAACGGAGGCCCAACTTATGAAGACTTCAAAAATAATCACATCGAGGGAAACGCAGGTTTACCTGGCAACACGTACGATGAAAAATGTACAACGGGGATTAAAAGTCGTGGCATATTCATAAAACATAACAACAAACAAACATGTAAGCCGATCAATACGTTCATAATTGGTAGCGAACAATCAATCAAAGGTATTTGTCAATCAAAAGATACGTATACTGTAACTGATCAGAATAATCAGAATAAACCATTCATATGCAGTATTGAAACGTTTGACATTATTAAATGTAAGGAAAACAAGAGTGTAAAACCAGTTCGTAAAAGCTGTGAATATAACGGTACTTTTCACCAGAAAAGGCATGTTGCTGTTGCATGTGAAAATGGTTTACCAGTGCACTTTGAAAAAGATCTTGTTAATTGTGATAAAAAAGCAGAAAAATCCGCTTGAAATTAACTATCCTGTGATCCAGGACATGACTTTAAATGTGACAATTATGAGCCATTTTATTGTCTGTCAAATTCATATAAAATGTGGATAAAAAGGCTTTTCCTGTGGACATCTATTGTATCATCTGCTATAATTTGCTTTTACAGAATCACCTGCATGCAATTAACATTTCATTCAACTTTTCAAGTTGGACATTCTGTTTGCTCTACAGCATCCAAAAAATAAACTTGCAATGCCACTTCTAGTGTCTGTTTGATTTCTTTACTGAAAATGTGATTTTTTTTTTTTAATAGGCTATAAATTAAGGTTTGAGAGATCAGAAACAGACAACCACTAAGGGCCCAGTTCTGTTCATTTCTTTTGAACAAAATGTGAAATGTCAAATTAAGTAAATACTGCCCTCCAGGTTTGTGATAGGGAAGATGATTAGCCCTGTCATAGCTTGTAATGCAGTCAGCATGATCAGAGCAGGCACTCTTTAGTACATTAAATGTAAACTAGACACTTTTGCGATTCCAAAGCCTCTCAGCAGCTGCAGCCAGCAGGAAACTGAAGAGCCAAAATGCTGTCAATTTAAAATTCTCAGAGATTACTGAATAATGAATGAATTCAACTCAATTTAATTAGAAAACTTTCTGTTGAAAGGACAATCTGGTGTTAAAGATACAGTAGTTATGCTGTATGCAGATGGTTTCTCCAGGATGAATGATGTGGTTTGAAGTCAGTTCTTAGAGACACAAAACTAAAGAGCAACTCTGGATTATTTACTGATTTAGTAAAGCATTTATTATGATCATTTATAGTGCAAGACCGTATTTTTTCTTTAAAGCTGTTAGTCAGTATAGAAATCTAAAAATAATCCAACTTCTTTAAACAGCAGGTCTATAAGAGTAAGCACATCTTAAAATCATTTTCATATTTGTAAGCGTATTTTGTTTAAAAAGAAAAACGTTTTAATCTGTAGATGTTTAATTTATGTACAAACATTTCTGTATGTACTCTCTGAAGACACATACAGAAAATGCTGACTAACAGTTTTGAATTTGGCGCCCTTATATGTTGCATTGCATATAATGCAAACCCTGTTTTTGTGCCTCTGTGTAGTTAGTTTTGTCATTTTGTGACCCTCACACCAACTCTAAAATAAGGCAGGCGTTTAAATGATCTAATCTGCCACTGCTGTGTTTCACACATTCACTTATTAATAATCGCAAAATAAGCATGAAACCCAAAAACATGATACTGTTCAGACTGAATGTTCCGTTCTTTGTGTGGAAAATGTTTAAATTTTTTTTTTTTTGGAGTTGAACCCTGACGGAATAGCGGAGTTGTTGTCAGTCAATTGCCATGGCAACGAATCTACGTAACCTACACAGAGAGCGAGGAAAAGAAGAATGAGAGTTGTTTTTAGTCATTCTTAAGTTATTTTATGCGTTATTTACCCTTTGCTGTGTCGCACTGCACTAAATTAATTAAACCTCCAGGTTTTGTCTCGTTCTACTGCGGCGGCGCTGCTTTGAATAGAAAGTAAGACAAATCTTTTTGGCCGCCAGCATTGTGCGCATGCGCAAAATATCCGGACGTAAACAATAACATGAGTCGCGTGTCTATAGTTACGCTCTTGCTCGTTCCCTGTTCATTATCCTGAACGGATCGTGGCGGTAATGCGCTAAATTGTTGTTTGTCAGGGTGAAAATAAACTTTTGGAAGCAAGCTACGATGACACATGATGGAGAGCACCCGATTTGTTTTCTTCTTGCTTGCAGGATTATTACATAAAGGTGAGTTTATGCGTCGCTTTTTAACCGTACAGTGCGACGACCGCTTTACAGGTTTGTCCCGACGCTTAAAGGGTATGTTTTATGTGCAATTCATTCACTCTGTTCGGATCGGATCCGTTCTTCCGGTGCTTTGCAGGAAAGCGCATGCGTGCTAAAATATGACCAATGAGGCTACATTTTAAATATGTCATAACTAACACATTTCTAATCCAGACAATGTCTTATCAAGTCAATAATATGATGAATGAATTTCAGGGACAGCCATTGAAATCTTCTTTGCTTTCCAATGTTTCCTGCAGGTTTTACAGCTGTGGTCCAAACCCAGCACACCAGGATAGCAGAAGTAGGAAAAGATGCTCAACTCAGCTGTCAGTTTGTGGCTATTAACAGTGTCCAGGAGGTCACGTGGCAGAAGGTCTTGGGGAGTACGAAGCGCGACGTTAGCACCTACAACCTCCTCTCTGGTGAAAAAGTGTTTTCACCCTTTAAAGATAAAGTTCAGTTTGCATACAGCAAACTTAAGAACAACTCCATAATCATCAAGAATGTAACAGAGCATGATGTGGGATGTTATCTCTGCCTGTTCAACGCCTACCCTATGGGAAATGTGACAGCGGAAACCTGTCTGAGGTTTAATGGTGAGAACCTGAACGTATCATAGGTTAGCTTCTATAGCTAGATGTTCATGGTGACGTCTGTTCTCCACACAGAGCTGCACGGACCCTTCATTGTTGTCAGAAGATCCAAAATTCCTCCAGGGTCACTTGTGGCCTGTTCAGCCACAGGTCAGCCGGCTCCCACCGTGACACTGAGTGTGGAAATGGTCTGCCTCTACAGCACCAGCTCAAAGACCAACGCCAACGGTACCATCACCGTCACCACCACAGCTCTGCTTCCAGCTGTCAGCAGCACACTGGTTAGATGTTCAGTGGAAGTGGACTTTACTGATCCCAGAAAGTGTCTGATCACCGTTCCTGGAGTCGGACCGATATCCGGTAATAGTCAGGAGCTTCCTAATTCTCTCATTTGGTTATCAGTTAGTGACTGATAATGCCTTTGTGATTGTAAATATTTCAATCTAATTTTGTTTTTTTCAGGTGAACAATCTCAAGTCGGCAGTAAGTTTGTGCTCAGATCCCCACATGTTGATTTTTCCCTTTGTTCTGTTGTTGAAACACGTTTCATCTTCCTGAAGAATGGATGGCGACTTTTACATTGCTGATGTTGCTGTTGTGCATATGTTTTTGTGGGCTCAGAAGGAAATGCCAGAACAGGTACTTCACTTCAGACAATGACTCTGTTATTGTTTTGCCAAGTTAACGCCCAGGAAACATTTTGTTCTTGACTGTTTCATTGGGTTCCTTTAAGTCACAGAAAGGTCACTGCAAAGGATGTGGGAACTGTCACAGCTTGACGCAGACGATGAGATGTAAGGATTTCACTCCTCAGTTACTCAGATATATTTGTTTCTATTCCATTCCAGGCTAATATGATCTATTCCGTATGTCTTTAAAAGAGCATCAGTTTCAAAGTAACACATTGTTTTAAATGTTCTAGGTGTGGAGAACTCCTCGTTACCGAAGAGACATCTCAGACCGCGAACATCTGAAAAACAGAGACAAACCAGCGAGTCCCATCCATAACCATGACAACAGAGACCCAAAATTTGAACTTGCTTCTTGCTAAATAACTGCAGCTGTACGTTTTGTGGCCCGGATCAATTTAATTAGAGGCATTTGAAGATCTTACGCAATATTTTCTCTTGTAAAGCAATAAATTATATTTTAACCGATGGTGAAACTGATCCTGGAGCTGTCAGTGTTTTTCACTGTCCTGTTCCTCAGTCGGTATAGTACTTGTGACCGCTCTGTCTCTCTGTAACGATACGAAATACGAGACAGATCATCTGTGAAAAAATCCTCTGTCTTCTCCTGATGCCATCTGGAAGCATCACTGTTAATCGCAATCTTTTGTAGAAGAATCAAATAGAAAACTGGAATCCCCAATTAGTCCTAAGTGTTTTGTATCAGTGCAGAATAAAAATAGTAAAACCTATTAAAAATGTTAAGCGCAATTCATGTGTTTTATTTTTAGCATTCAAATACAAAAGGTCTGAGGAAAAAGCGATGGAGTGTTTGAGTTAAAACACAAACTTTAAAAAAACAACAACAACTATAATATGGTTTATAATCAAAAGCCATCTGTGAATAGATTCATAATGCTAAACTGAGCTTATTAAAAATAATCCTCGTTCAGTTTAAAGCGATATTATAACCATTTGTCATGTACTGAGTTACTCAGTGACACCTGAAGTATTTTATATGAATTATTGCATATGAAGTATTGTATATGGAGTCTGTACAAAAGAAAAATAAACTTTCCTGTTAAGCTGAACGTGTCTCATCTTTTCTGTCATACGTTACTCTCAACCCATCCAAGGTTAAACTATTCTAATTTGTCAATCTGCTAAAGCTGTTAAACGCAAAATCAAACTGGATATATTGGGACCAAGGAACTTTTTTTTTTATGAATGATTAATAATTAACGAAATATCTAATTACTGTAGAGCAGTTAATAGGTGTTCTTAAAATATTAAATAAGTAATAATACAAAAGAAGGGTTGCTAAAAAAAAAGTGATGTAACATTTGATTTTATTTCTGGTTGTGAAAATATGCACAAATCCATCCAAACAGGTGGAGGTGGAGCTTTCTGTTGTAAATCTTCCGGAAAAGCATTTCCAGTTGCCTATTAAACGTTGATCTTTTGGGGTTTTCTGGAGCTGAAGGAAAACACCAAGTCGCAGCTGAAGTAATGAATGATGGTGCTTATCATCGATACTGACCAGCAGTAGTGGAGTGAGTGAGACCTCGAACCAGAACCAAATGACTAATTCAGAGATTTCATGTGTTAACTTTACTTTGGGTCATTTCTCCGCCTTCAGCTCTCCACGTTTTACCACGTTGCGAGGCATCGCCACACATTAGACACATGGAAAGAATGTGTCTAGTTTTCTGTCTTTTTACCTTCGGAGGATCATTTCAGAGAGGTGAGAACAAACACTGCTCGAGCTTTTAGTACACGAAGTTGATTTTTTGTTTTGTTTGTTTTCTAATTTATTCCTATGATGAAAACATGCCTGCTTGCTATTCATTCATTCATTTGTTCATAAATAAATGCGCTCCGATCTGAATTAACTCCTTCGGTACTCTGAGATCTGATGATTTGAACGTAACAGAACCGTTCTGTAGTTTAACTACAGAAACAGTTCGGTTCAGTTCTAACAATGGTGGCACGGAGCCAACAACACCTCTGAAGCATCTTCTGTTATTTGACTCTTACTACGGTCATTAAACCGAGGGGAAGGAATTCATGTTTAACCTACTAGGGAATTAATTTCTCAAATAAATGTACTTCTAATAGTTTTAATGCTGCAGACTTTTTACTTGTTGAATAATATTTTGTTATAGTAGCTATAGTAACGTGACACTTCAATTCCCATCTGCTGAGCCTGGTGTAGTTTATCTTCATCAAATACTTTTTTTTTAGGTCTTTTTTTTTAAATTATTGAATAATAATGCTGCTGGGTTTAGTTCACTTTTCACAGATAAAAGTTAGGTCGAGAAGCTGTTTTAATCACATTTACTGCAGTGGATTACACAATAGTGGATGCAAGATCTTGATTGTCCAGCTTCCACTTGGGCAGGTGTGTTTGCATTTAACTGACTTTTAACTGCCAACCAGACAGGAGGAACTGGGATGTCAACACTACAGGAACAATAGACCCTGAAAAACGTGTTTAATCACAATAGCACTCCCAACGGAAACATAAAAAGCTTCACTTTGACCCGAGTCGCACTAAATGAAAGACTCAGACTTGACTTAGACTCTGGTTTTAGGACTCAGATCTTTGAAACATTTATGTCTCGTAACATTTGTTGCACTAAGCCTCTGAAAAGAACATGCATTCATTTTTAATGTGGTTCACTTATAAACATCTTAAGGATGATGTTGCCTTAAGTTTTTTTGGACAGTCAGCAGACTGTTGTTGTTGAGCAACAGAATTGCTTCATAAGGAACAGACAAAGAAAGGCCATAAGTCAGACGTTGCTTAACTTCACCAAGATTAACTGTGAGAAAACAAGACAGCATTGTGTTGTGAGAACCTAACACTTATTTACACTGATAACATTTTCCTGCTGTCTGTTTTCTACCTTTAGAGGCTGCCTCTCCTCACTGTTGTAACGTTGCCAAAAAGTCCTGAATGTGACTTTGGCTTTTAATGTCTGGTCTTACGCATTATTAAGAGCTTTATTTGTATTTAAATCAAATGTTATCTGTAGAAAAACACAACAGATTTCTCACTGTAAGGCTTTAAAGAAATGAGTAAAAAAATATTTTACAGCTTCTAGAACCACATTAAGCTGCAGGAAGTCAGTTCTGACTTATTATTTGTTATATGATAGTTGAGGAATGTTGGTTTTTAATAACAAGGCTTCAGTCCATTGAGATTCTCAAGCTTGTTGAGGCAGATCTCCCTTTCAGTTCCCACCATAGTATTGTGACCAGATTCTGGTCTAGATTTTGTTGATACTGCAAAAAAAATATCCCAAATTCCTCTTTTTATAAAAGTGCTCTCTCAAAATTCTAATTATTTTATCGACACATTTGATTAACATCATCGAGCTGTGACTTCCCGGCTAAAAATCCAATGGAAGCAGCACTAGTTAATATCCCTGCTTAATGAATGACATTGGGGGAATCTTTTTATTATGTCCTGATAACCAGGACGTGTAAATAGATTATTACAAATCTATATACAGACAGCCTGTTCAATGAAATCTCCACATCTGTGTTTTGAGGAACTAAGATCTTATTGAGGGTTTTCACATCTTAACGTTTTACTTGGGGCAACCAGAGGAAAAAGAAGAAGTGAAGTAGATTCAGTTTCCTTCTTAATATAAAGTTGCGACAAACTTGGTTGTTTCTCAATCCTTGTGACGTTCCATCCTAAGAACATACAGAGAGAGTAAATCAAATCATGCTTATGGAATGATACATGATATAAATAAACATATCCTGATCCATTTTCTTTGATTTTGTCCTGCAGGTCTAGCAGTTTTGATCCAAACCCAGCAGACGGTGTTGGCAGCAGTAGGAGAAGATGCTCCTCTCAGCTGTCAGCTCCTGGAAACTAAAGACGTCCAGCAGGTCACCTGGCAGAAGGTGTTGGAGAAAACAGAGAGGAATATTGGTTCCTACAGCCAGTATTTTGGTGAAACAGTGAATCCTGGATTTAAAGATAAAGTTCGGTTCACAGAAGCTGGACTGCAGAAGAACTCTATAGTTATTAGGAACGTTACAGAGCAGGATGCAGGATGTTATCTCTGTCTGTTCAACACATACCCTGATGGAGCTCTGACAGCTGGAACCTGCCTAAAGGTTTATGGTGAGAACTTGACTGTATAAATTCAAAAATACTTTATTCATCCCAAAGGGAAGTTAAATGTTGTCACTCATATTGTTCAGGCTTCTATAAACCCTCCGACTGGAGACAATCTTTCATTGTGTAACAGTCTTGTGAAGAGGATGTTCAGGATTGTCCATCATTTTCTTGATTTAGTTACAAATCCTTCTTCATATCATCCTTTACCAATACTCCAACTGGGTCTTTGTGAGGCCTCCTTTTCAACTGATTTGTGGTTACAGTTGAGGTATTTTTTTAAGCTTTTTCAATGTTTGGCAGTAACTCCCGTTGTAAGCCGACTTCTTGGTGTGGTTGGACACAATGACAAAAACCCAAAAGGAAATCAGTAGGAGAAAAACTGCTTACAAACTGCAAAACAATCAAAACCAGAAGGAAATGTTTTGTTTTGTTTTTTCTTTTAAATGTTTCTGGCAGAAATGGAGGAATGAAACTTTTTAAAAAGTAAAAAAAGAAACAATGGTATGAAAGTCGTAGAGCTACTCCAACATGCTTGCATGTACCAAGAGGATTTACAAGGTTCATTTCTATAACTTAATATCAACCATGATCTCTGTTCTCTCCACAGAGCTGCATGGACCCTTCATTAACGTCAGCAGATCAAACTCTCCTCCAGGGTTGGTGGTGACCTGTTCAGCCACAGGTCAATCTGTTCCCATGGTAACGCTGACTGTTCTCCATCAGAACCTCAGCTTCTCCGACTACAACACCAGCAGAGAGACCAACACCAACGGTACCGTCACCTTCACCACTACAGCTCTGCTCTCAGCTCTCAGCAACACACAGGTTGGATGTTCAGTGTCAGTGGACTCTGCTGCTCCCAGAGAGCTGCTGGTCATCGTTCCTGGACTCACTGAGACGTCTGATGAAGGTGAGGAACTTTCTAAGACTCATTTGTTTTTTATTTAGTCACTAATGATGTATTTTTGATTGTAAATGTTTGAATCTCTTTTACCAGGTTTGAACAAACAATCAGAGTCAGTTTTCAGAGGGTTCAGTAAGTTCATGTTCAGATTCTCACATGTTGATTTTTCACTTTGTTCTGTTGTTGAAACACATTTCATCTTCTTCCTAAAGGATGGCCACTGATTGTTGTATTCCTGATGGTCCTGATCTGTATTTGTGTTTTACAATTCAGAAGAACATTTCAGAAGAGGTACTTTAATTAAACAGTGTTTTTATCGTTAATGTCTCAGATTTGATTTGATTTAATAACTAAATTCATTCACAGGAATATGAAACCTTCAGAAAACGCCACAGACAATCAGAAGTAAGGATTTTATTTGTTCATTCCTCACAGATGGAGATTTATCTCATCTTTTGCATTCTCTATTTCCTGAACGCTATAAGGCCGATTCATTTCTGTTCATTTTGTTTTTAGTTCAGACAACTCACCAGTGTGAAACAGAGACATCAAACTACAAACATCTGAGGCAGAGACTAAACAGCAACTCCCATCCATCACCATGACAACAGAATGACCTCGTTTGGATGTAGGATTATACACTTTTATCCAAAGATGTATGAAAAGCATTACATATATTTTATGCACATAATGTGATTTCATAGCTTGATGAAATGACCCTTGGTTTTTACAGATGTACTGTTCAGATCAAAAATGACGTCAAAGAACTGTAACTTATTGGTTGCCACGGAGATTCCAGAGTTTTTCAGACATGAATTTATGTGTCAGTCCATCACAGCAGGAATGTTATTGATCAGGGAATCACATCATAACAAGATATAGAGCTCAAATGAGTAGATTTTACAAAGACAACAATTTCTGATCAAACTGAAACAAAACACTTAAATTTCAAACTTGATATTGATGCTAAGAAAATAATCTGTTATTTTTGATACCCAAGTGACAGGGTTTTTACTAGCTAAGAAAGAAAAATTAAACGTATTCAGGAGCAAGTCTGCAATTAGCATGTGGCATTAGCATGTGGCATTAGCATGTGGCATTAGCACATTAGCGCATTAGTATTCAGCATAAGTTTCTTCCCTTTCTCTTTTTATCAAGCAGCTCTGTTTTTTACCTTCTAGATAAAAAGACGTTTATTTTTGTTCTGGTTGAACTTGTTTGCAGCAGCTCATTGACAAGATGCTGAGTTTCTGTTTGTTGTTGGAAGAAGTGCAACAATGTGAACAAATAGGTATTGGTCTTTCATTATCAATTTTATTTTTCAATCATTTCTTTTTCTAGTACTGATTGTGTTTAGATATTGATTATTTTGACGACCCTAGTCGGTTAGGCGGTCAGAAGGTTGTGGGTTTGATTTCAGTTTCCTGCCATTGATGGAAGGAAACTTAAGTCCAAGTTGCCTCTTGATCTACGTATGTGAATGTGTGCATTAGTGAGTGCCATTGGGCAAGTGGAGCTGAGGTGTTTACCCATATGAATAATGTAGAAAGTTAGTTTTAACAAGAAAACGTGTCTCTGTGAACATTTTGTCTCAAGATATTTCAAATAAATAATACAAAAACGGTCGCCAAGCAATACCCTGAATCTTTGAGATGAAATATATAGATTCTTCTGGATTTCAAACTATGCACACATTCATCCATATGTGGAGGTAGAGGTTCAAGCACAAATGTAGAAAATGCACTTTGATTTCAGAAAGTTATGAAGGAACTCAGATTTTACCTTTATCAAATCTGACTGAGAAACGTTTCCAGCATTATAAGCTGAGCTGAAGTTAAACACCAACTTACAGCGAAAGTAATGAAGGATATTTACTGTTATTATTTAAACTCAGGGAAAGTATATGAGTGAGACAGAAGAAGGAAATTTGATGGATGGGTTAAAATAATTAATATTGTATCACAGAGTACTGTATTAGTCATGATTCACCTGACTAATACAGGTGAATCATGTATTAAATAAAGCTTTTAATTTATTTTTATTATCATTAGACATTTTTTTGCATTTTGTTGCTACTTTTATGGAGAAAAATCTCAATAAGTATGGATGTACATTCCATCTCTAATTTACATTTTTTATCAATTGCAACTACTGAACGCTGTCTGTAAGTTTTGATGACCATTTTACTCATTAAGATGCTGCATTAAAAAATATTGTTAAATATTCATTTCACTGTGTGTTGGTTTTTTCCTCAGTTTCCTCTGCGTATTTATTTCCTGCTCCTAACAGTCTTTTTATCTGTAGTTCTTAGTTCTTGGTTTAGTATGAAAACTTGTATTTTCTGTTTAGTTGTTTTTCTCACACTTTTCTGTTCTCTAGTCACCCTTTTAGTTCTAATCATAATCATTTCTTAAATTTCTAGTTTGCTTAAATGTCTGTCAGTCGTTTCTTCAGCTAAACTTCAGTTCATTGTCTTTACAGCTGCAGCCACTTTCTAATCGATCACTTGCTTCTTGTTTAAGAACCAACTCTCCATTTTAAACCTCTATCTTGTGTATTACCAACTTAATACACAAGGAATACCTGGCAGATTTCCTCCAGTCACTGTCGTGCAGCATGCACTCCTGGATGAACATGTAGCCACTTTGGAGCAATTCTAACAAAATTATCATGATATAAATTATTCACTGACTTTAAAATGTGAAAGTTGGAAATAATTGGATAGAATGTAAAAAGAAATAAAGTAGGAAGTAAGTATTCTAGAATGGAACATTTTGGGGTAATTTAAATCAACATTTCACAAGAAAAATTGCTCAACCTTTCCATTATTGCAGAAATGTTGAATTGTTTGTGTAAAATTTAGAAGTCCTTTAAAAAAAAAAGAGACGGTCCAAAATATGAGTTCCTGATTCCTAAATAAGATCCGGAAAAGTCCGAAAACAACAAAGCTGTAAAATGTGTTCGTTGCCCTTTAATCCTTTGATTAATGGATCATATTTAATTAATTTTCCACGATAAGTGCCGTTGGACAAGTGGCAGTTATCAATTGTTTTTAAAAAGCAGTGAAGAATAGAAAACTTGACTGCCCCCAGGAGGTGATTCAGCTAAACCAGAGTAAAAACCAGAGTTCCCGCGGCTGTGCCACTTTTCTTTATCTCGTTTCTTCGCCTTCAACTCACCAGCTCCACGTTGCGATGCCGCATGGAGGGAACGTGTTTCATTTTGTGTCTTTTTACCCTCACAGGATCATTTCAGGGAGGTGAGAATAAAAACCGCTCAATCTTTTTGTACACGAAGTTGATGTTTATCCTTTTCTTTCTTTTTTTTTTTTGTTTCCTTCATTATTTGTTTGTATCCCGATGATGAAAGCGTGTCTTCTATTTATCATTCATTAATTCATTTTGTTCATCCGATCTGAATGGATTCATTCTTTACTAGTCCGAGATGTGAACGTTTGGACTTAAAACAACCGCCTCAAACAAAGGGCTGTATATTTCCTGCTTCAATAAGCAGCTGCTGGGGTAATTTCTTATTTTATTCATTAAACTGAGGGGGATAAATTCAAACCTAGAATGGAGTCATTTCTTAAATAAACTCTCTTCTAATACTTTTACTGCTTCACACTTTTTACATGTTGAATAATATCAAGTAACTAGGAACTTAGCTACTTTAAGCTGCTTTGTTCTGACGTTTTCTATCTGCTGAGTCTGTTGTAGTTTATGGAGGGTCAGGAAATATATAAAGCATATCTGCATTATTAATATAACAACAGTGAAAGGATAAATTTGATACAGACATTTTGTCCTTCTGAAAGGCGTATCAAATGTGCTGCACTGCATATGACTTCAATACTTGGATTTCCCATTTGCTTGAATTACTACTTGGATAATTACAAATAATTGAATTGTAACTCCACCTTCAGGCTCTTTTTCCAGTTTTACTTCAGAATACAGTAATATTCCATCAGGGAGAGCCACATTTAAACTACATGATAGTTAAAGATTAACTGATTAGAGGGGTTTGTATTAACTGACAACTACAACCAAACATTCAAATACTGAAGGTTCGTTAGTTGCTAAACCAGATTGGCTTGATGACTCCACATAAACAAAAGAGCTTTAATGGATACTGACCTGTTTTGATTACAATAGATATCGCAACGGTTCTTAACCTTGATGAAAACATGAAGAAATAAATTTAACTGGAAAACTGGAAACCTAATTATTTGTACCTAAATATAAGCCAGCAAACACAAGTTTATAGTTAAATGTAAAAGGAACACCCTCTTTGAGTAATATTGTCTGATCTTAAGACCAAAATGTATTTAAATGAAATCTGTAGAAAAAAAACCACAACCAATTTCCCGCTGTAATACATTAAATAAATTAGTAAAAAAAAATATTTTACAGCTTCTAGAACCACATTAAGCTGCAGGAACTCAGTTCTGACTTCTTGTTTGTTAAATAATAGGGGAGGAATGTTGGTTTTTAATAACAAGGCTTCAGTCCATTCAGATTCCCAAACTTGTTCAGGCAGATCTGTCTCTTAAGTTCCCACTATATTATTGTGAGCAGGTTGTGT
Source organism: Gambusia affinis (assembly GCF_019740435.1). NCBI lineage: Eukaryota > Metazoa > Chordata > Actinopteri > Cyprinodontiformes > Poeciliidae > Gambusia > Gambusia affinis. The sequence goes on along the minus strand of NC_057891.1, from coordinate 13,664,371 downwards.
TTGAACTGCTGCAGACAGAACCCATCTCAAACTCCTGCTTTTCTGAAAGCCCTCTCAACATGAGGATCATTTTATTGACAGATTTGATCAACATCAACCAGCTGTGACTTCCCTGCTAAAAATCCAACTAAAGCAGCACTAGTTTAGTTTTTTTTTCTGGGGTATACATTTTCTATCCCTGGTCAATAAATGACAGCACGGAAATGTGGTCTGACTTTGAACATTAGAGAACCTGACAGAGACCAGATCATTTTGTTAAGTCCTGATGTGTAAATAGATTATTCCAAATTTATTTGCTGGCACTCTCTTCTATGAAATCCCAACATCTGGACTTTGAAAAACTAACAACCCATTGGACCTTTCACATCTTATAGTAGGGGTTACTAGAGAAAAGAAGAAGTGAACTAGATTCGGTTTCCTTCTTAATATAAAGTTGCGACAAACTTGGTTGTTTCTCAATCCTTGTGACGTTCCATCCTAAGAACATACAGAGAGAGTAAATCAAATCATGCTTATGGAATGATACATGATATAAATAAACATATCCTGATCCATTTTCTTTGATTTTGTCCTGCAGGTCTAGCAGTTTTGATCCAAACCCAGCAGACGGTGTTGGCAGCAGTAGGAGAAGATGCTCCTCTCAGCTGTCAGCTCCTGGAAACTAAAGACGTCCAGCAGGTCACCTGGCAGAAAGTGTTGGAGAAAACAGAGAGGAATATTGGTTCCTACAGCCAGTATTTTGGTGAAACAGTGAATCCTGGATTTAAAGATAAAGTTCGGTTTACAGAATCTGGACTGCAGAAGAACTCTATAGTTATTATTAATGTTACAGAGCAGGATGCAGGATGTTATCTCTGTCTGTTCAACACATACCCTGATGGAGCTCTGATAGCTGCAACCTGCCTAAAGGTTTATGGTGAGAACTTGACTGTATAAATTCAAAAATACTTTATTCATCCCAAAGGGAAGTTGAATGTCGTCACTCATATTGTTCAGGCTTCTATAAAGAGATCCTCATGACTGTGAGCAGAAAGGGTCTCATGTGACAATCTGCATTTCATTAACCCTCTGACTGGAGACACTGTTTCATTGTGTAACCGTCTGGTAAAGAGGATGTTCAGGATTGTCCACCATTTTCTTGACCTAGTGACAAATCCTTCTTTGTATCATCATCCCCAGAGGTTCCACAGTCGTTCCTGGAACAGAACCAGCCAACAACACATGACAACAGAAGAGATGATGCTCTCAACAACAAACTAATAGAAGATATGCAGCATCTCTCTGCAAACACTGAAGACTTCCTTTAGAAGTGAAGTCTACTCTGTCCCTTCTTGTAGCTTTACTGATCCAACTCCAGTCGAACACCGAGGTATTTATAATCCCGGACCACCTCCACTTCTAGAAGGACGGGAAAGGAGGGCAGGATGTCTGTTTGGCTGGGGACATGAGAGGATGATGATGATGATAATGATGATGATGATGATGATGATGATGATGATGGTGGTGATGATGATGAGCTTGTTCCTGAGCTGAATCTGTTGAAGAATGAGTTCAGCTCATTTGCTCTATTCAGACTTTCATTTGTCAAATTCTCATTCAGCTTGAAACTTGTGATCTTCTTCGTCCCTGATCTCACATCTCTAATATTTTTGGATTTGTCAAGAGAAGGTCTTGCTGTGAAGATGTGTGCATCTTGTTTTGTCTTGTTTTCTCTGGTAGAGCAGCTGTCAAAGTGTTGAAATGTAACTGCAGCAGATATTGAGGTGTGACTCAAGTTCACAAATGTTGCCACAAATGGTAACAACTGAACTGGTGAAATTACGCATCGTCAGCAACAGCTGTGGGTGGAATGTGAACAGATGTCAAAATATCACTCCCTTGAACGCTGTCGGTAAATAATATGGATCTAAACATGTCCTGGACGACGCCACATGTTGTTCATAAGCACCGCTAATCCGCCTCCTTTGCTTTTGCAGCTGTTCTTTAGATCTTTGTTTGCTTGTATAATTAGAAAATCCAGTAGAGAGATCTTGAAGCCATGTCTCCAAAAAATGCAGAACACTGCTTTACCAATACTCCAACTGGGTCTTTGTGAGGCCTCCTTTTCAACTGATTTGTGGTTACAGTTGAGGTATTTTTAAAAGTTTTTTCAATGTTTGGCAGTAACTCCCGTTGTAAGCCGACTTCTTGGTGTGGTTGGACACCATGACAAAAACCCAAAAGGAAATCAGTAGGAGAAAAACTGCTTACAAACTGCAAAACAATCAAAACCAGAAGGAAATGTTTTGTTTTGTTTTTTCTTTTAAATGTTTCTGGCAGAAATGGAGGAATGAAACTTTTTTAAAAAGTAAAAAGAGAAACAATGGTATGAAAGTCGTAGAGCTACTCCAACATGCTTGCATGTACCAAGAGGATTTACAAGGTTCATTTCTATAACTTAATATCAACCATGATCTCTGTTCTCTCCACAGAGCTGCATGGACCCTTCATTAACGTCAGCAGATCAAACTCTCCTCCAGGGTTGGTGGTGACCTGTTCAGCCACAGGTCAATCTGTTCCCATGGTAACGCTGACTGTTCTCCATCAGAACCTCAGTTTCTCCCACTACAACACCAACACAGAGACCAACACCAACGGTACCGTCACCTTCACCACTACAGCTCTGCTCTCAGCTCTCAGCAACACACAGGTTGGATGTTCAGTGTCAGTGGACTCTGCTGCTCCCAGAGAGCTGCTGGTCATCGTTCCTGGACTCACTGAGACGTCTGATGATGGTGAGGAACTTTCTAAGACTCATTTGTTTTTTATTTAGTCACTAATGATGTATTTTTGATTGTAAATGTTTGAATCTCTTTTACCAGGTTTGAACAAACAATCAGAGTCAGTTTTCAGAGGGTTCAGTAAGTTCATGTTCAGATTCTCACATGTTGATTTTTCACTTTGTTCTGTTGTTGAAACACATTTCATCTTCTTCCTAAAGGATGGCCACTGATTGTTGTATTCCTGATGGTCCTGATCTGTATTTGTGTTTTACAATTCAGAAGAACATTTCAGAAAAGGTACTTTAATTAAACAGTGTTTTTATCGTTAATGTCTCAGATTTGATTTGATTTAATAACTAAATTCATTCACAGGAATATGAAACCTTCAGAAAACGCCACAGACAATCAGAAGTAAGGATTTTATTTGTTCATTCCTCACAGATGGAGATTTATCTCATCTTTTGCATTCTCTATTTCCTGAACGCTATAAGGCCGATTCATTTCTGTTCATTTTGTTTTTAGTTCAGACAACTCACCAGAGTCAACCAAAGACGTCAAACCACAAACATCTGCGAGGCAGAGACGAAACAGCGACTCCCATCCATCACCATGACAACAGAATTTCCTCGTTTGAATGTTTGATTCAAAAGGAGTGATGGGGCAATTGTTTTGAAATTTTCCAAACGCATGGTGTGATCAAATAATTCTTTACTTGAGTTATTACAAAAATACTGTTCATGTCAGAAATGACTTGAAAGACGTTAACAGTCACTGCAGGAGATTCTAGTATTTCTTAAAAATGTCAAGGTATGTTTTTGATGCCAACAGTGACTAATCAATATCTGATCAAACTGATAAGGCAGCTAAACCTGAAGTTAATTGGATCAAAGCCCGTTACCAAGTTATTGTAGCAATGACTGGATATGTTTGGTACTAGTCTGATTGTTCAGATGTTAGTGTGGTATTTATTTTTTTTATGTAATTTTGGTTTTATACTTTTTTACTGTTTTTATACCTCTTTTTTTAACAAAAAATAATTCATTTTACACCTCACTAAAAAATCTCTATTGCTTTTGATCAATATTGCAGTTATTGCTAATTACTAAAATATTTTTTGAAAAACTAACAATTTAAAAACATTTTTAAAAAGCAATCAAAAAGCCTTTATATTGGTTCACATTTTAGTTTTCAAAATGTATTTCACACTAAACTTGAAAAGGGGATTTGTTCGCTTTTTTATCAGCTGAATGATCTTGATGTTAATATATGTTTTCTATTCGCCTGTAAAATCATTAAACTGTGTGTCATGGTCTTTAATGGCCCTTATCTTTGTGGTAAGAATTCTGTATTTTTGATATAATCAAGTTCAGAATAAATTGTTTACATCTCAAGCCACTGATAAACCATCAAGAGGTATTTTTTTCCCAAGGCTGAGACAAACTGCTTTCTGTCTAGACTAGAGCAGCTTTATATTTAAATAGAAATGTTTCATTTCTTGCATTCAAAAAAGATGTTACATTTAGCGTCACCTTTTGAAGAAATGTACACAAGAAGCAGGGTGGTGTTATTTTTCTGCTTTGTTAATGTATTAATATCATGAACACTAACGTGCTTCATAATAATGTTTAAAAAAAAAACACGTACAGATCTGTACATTATTTAAAAGATGATCCTAAAATAATAATTTATTTCATTCCACAGCGGAGAAGATGGAGCATACAGGTTACATCTCTATGTTTTAATTTATGTATTAGATCTACAGGTAACCAAACTGCGCACTCAACCATCAACAATAAATTCATTCTCACTTAGAGAGAGTTTTTACTGCTAATTTAAAAAGCTTGTGCGTGTCTGTGCTTGAACTATTTTGCTCTTGGTAGAAAATGCGAATAATGGGAGAAAACCTGAGGAGGAGAGAACAAAAATAATGATAATCAACCATTTATTTATTTAAAAATAAATAAGTTATTTATTTAAAACTAAAAAACAAAATTTCGTACTTTTGTCTTGACCGGACATGACAAGACATACGCGTCATAACCGGAAGTGAAAGTGTAAAAGGACGTAAGTTTTTAGCGGTGGGGGGAAATTCAAACATTTTACGCGGAAGTTGTTAAAAAACGTTTTCGTCTACATTAACTTTGTTAAAAGACGTGGTTTACTCATATTTTCAATCAGAATTAAATTCAAATTTATTTTTGGTTTCGTGCAGGCACCACTTTTTTCAGCGTCGTATTTACAATTTATGTTTGAAATTCTGGTGCACATATGGAGCTCGTACCTGCTGTACCGTTTTTATTTTTCCTGTCGGGATTTTGTAATAAAGGTAATTTCACAACATTTGTCTTTCACAGCTTTATGCTAAAATATCGCAGCTGGAGACGGTTTTGTAATTAAAAAGGTTTTTAACTTATGTATTTTGATCATGTTTTAAAATGAAAGCAAACAGCTGACAAGTCTTGGTGGGAGTTGACCCTTTCTTGTATTTGTTAAAGCATATAAAAGTTTTCAAGCTCCGCGTTTTGTCCTAATTCAAACACAAACTCAAGCATATTTAATGCAAGAGATTTTTTTTTACAGATTTAAATCTGAAAAGTGCGGCATACATTTCTGTTAAAGCTGCTTTACTTTACTATCCCTACAATACAATAAAGTGCAACCTACTGCATTACAAATAAACGTGAAATATGTGATGTTAACTGGTATTTAGGCAGAACTTGCCTTTTAATGACTACTGAACTTTACCCTTTTGCCCACTTTTACTATCAACATTGCTCATTCCTGCTCCATCTGTCGCACATCTACAACATTCAACTCGATATTGAAGCTTGTGGTTGTGACATGACAAAGTGTGAAACATCTAAAGTATATGAATCATATTGCAAGGTACTTTTGTCTTAAAACCCAGATAGAGGTCATCTGATCTCCTTCATGCAGGTCTAGCAGTTTTGATCCAAACCCAGCAGACGGTGTTGGCAGCAGTAGGAGAAGATGCTCCTCTCAGCTGTCAGCTCCTGGAAACTAAAGACGTCCAGCAGGTCACCTGGCAGAAGGTGTTGGAGAAAACAGAGAGGAATATTGGTTCCTACAGCCAGTATTTTGGTGAAACAGTGAATCCTGGATTTAAAGATAAAGTTCAGTTCACAGAATCTGGACTGCAGAAGAACTCTATAGTTATTATTAATGTTACAGAGCAGGATGCAGGATGTTATCTCTGTCTGTTCAACACATACCCTGATGGAGCTCTGATAGCTGCAACCTGCCTAAAGGTTTATGGTGAGAACCTGAAAGTATTACAGAGTTAATCTCTATAACCAGATGTTAATGCTGATCTCTGTTCTCTCCACAGAGCTGCATGGACCCTTCATTAACGTCAGCAGATCAAACTCTCCTCCAGGGTCGGTGGTGACCTGTTCAGCCACAGGTCAATCTGTTCCCATGGTAACGCTGACTGTTCTCCATCAGAACCTCAGTTTCTCCCACTACAGCACCAGCAGAGAGACCAACACCAACGGTACCGTCACCTTCACCACTACAGCTCTGCTCTCAGCTCTCAGCAACACACAGGTTGGATGTTCAGTGTCAGTGGACTCTGCTGCTCCCAGAGAGCTGCTGGTCATCGTTCCTGGACTCACTGAGACGTCTGATGATGGTGAGGAACTCTTTGGAAGGCTCTCATTGGGTTATTATTTAGTGACTGGTATATTTTACATGTTTCAATCTCATTTCTCAGGGTTGTCTAAACGATCTCCATCATATTACCACGCCCTACGTAAGTGGATGCTGAGATTCCCACATATGGAGTTTCCAGTTCTTCCTGTTGTTGAAACGTATTTCATCTCTCTCTCTTTTTCTCTAAAGATTGGCCTTTGATTGTTTCAGTAATGCCAGCTGTGATTTGTTTAGCTATCCTGCTCAGAATAAGATATCAGAGAAGGTACGTCGATCAAACAGTGTTTTTGTTGCAGTTTTTTTTTCCTCACTATAGTCTCAAAAACATTTCTTTGCTGACTGTTAAATCAGCTGCAGGAATAAGAAACCTTCAGAGGACACCATAGAAAATCAGAAGTAAGTATTTTATTGATCTATTTCTCCCTCACATTTCCTGCTCATATGATATAAAGACCATCAGTGTCTTACCAACATATTGTGATTAATTTTAAGGATGGACATCTCACCAGAGTCGAGCGAAAACCTCAGACAACAAACACCTGAAAAACAAAAACTAAACAGTGGGTTATACCCATCGCCATGACAACAGAAACACCACATTGATAAGGCAGCTAATCCTGAAGTTAATTGGATCAAATTTTTATTGTTTCCAGTGATGCTTTGTTTGGTTTTGGCACCAAATTTGATCAAAGATGGTGACAAAACATTTCTTATAAAGACGCTATTGGACATTAAAAAAAAGCCTCCTGCACCTTTTCAAGCATTACCTGATTATTTCCTGTTTTTGTTGTTGTTGTTGTTGTTTTTTAAGTAATGGAGATCCCATTTGCTTGTTTACAAGTGGGTTTTTTTTGTTTGTTTTGTTTTTACAAAACTAAATACTATCTTTTAAATATCTTCACACCAGGTGACTAATAGAGAAGAATGTGTTTTTTTTTTTTTTTTGCTGAAGGTAATCTGCATAATGAATTGGACAAATGTTGAAGTTGCTGCTGCTGATTCAAAAGAAAATGCAAATTCATACTTGATTTTTTATTATTATTTTTATATATTTTTTTATCTTTGCAAACTTTCATGAGGATGTAAAACCAGAAAGAAAAATGTTATAATTAGATATTGAAATACAATAATGAGAAATTAAGATTTTTGTGTTTTTTTTTCTTTTACATACATTTGAAACAATGTGAACTTAGAATTACAGGCAAAGGAAAACAAAGTATCATATACAAACAGATGTAAAAAAAAAAAAAAAAAAAAAAGAAAAAAAAGACAACATTTCTTAAATATGACCGAACTGCGAATGAATTTTGTATTTTCTCTACAAAGAAAAAACTAAATGCTCATATTGTTTTTATATTTTGTGCTTTGAAGTGAAAACCAATTTTACTCGTTTTTTATGTCTTTTTAATATATTTGATATATTTCAATAGTTTGTAATTTTAAAAAGAAAAAATAATACAAAAATACTTCATTTTTGTATCATTTTTGTAATATGGCCACTGGAGGTCGCTGTGTATTTCAGATTAAAATGCATTTCCTCCAGGTTTTGTCAGATGTTTTTCTCTGCTACTGATGCGGCTGTAAGTTTAATTCACGCATTAATAAATGAGTGTTTTCTTACTGGACGTCATTGTCTGTGTTATGATTTTCTCTACGGTTCTGTAGCTTTTATTGTCGTCAAAAACCCAACAGAAAGTGAAAGTAGATTAAGGGCGCATGCGGCGGCGATTCTCCACGGGGGGGAAAAAAAGTCCAAATAATTTATTTAAACATAAGCGATTAGAATACTGCTTCATTTATACGTTCGTTTGCGCGCAAGCGCCACCTCTTCTCTTCCGCATTGCTGCCCAAGACCGCACGGATTTGAAATTCAGGCGCGCAAAATGTCACGTTCTGCTCTCATTTTATTTTTCTCGTTGGGAATCCTTATAAAAGGTAAGATCAGAACATTTTGTCTTCCACAGCTGTTTTGAGTTTTGCAGTATGTAAAGGCGTGTTGCACAAACTTCTATTATACGTTACAAAAGCCAGATACAGATGGCATGATCTCCTTCATGCAGGTTTAGAGGCTGCGATTGAAACCCAGCAGATCGTGTTGGCAGCAGCGGGAGACCAGGCTTCTCTGAGCTGTCAGCTCTCGAAAAGCAAAGATGTCCTCCAAGTCACCTGGCAGAAAGTCCTCCCCGTCGGAGAGAGGAACCTCGCCACTTATACCAAGAAGTTTGGTTCTAGAGTGAGTTCTGATCTGAAGGAGAAGATGGATTTTCAGTACGAATCTCTGCAGAGCTGCTCCATGGTGATCAGGAAGACAACGCATCAGGATGAAGGCTGCTACAGATGTTTGTTTAACTCTTATTCTGAAGGAGCGCTGATCGGCAGGACCTGCCTAAAACTCTATGGTGAGTGAAGAGCAGCAGAACATCTGCAGATCTGTAACAACACAACACCTTTCTCAAAAGACATTTGAGCTCTATAGACAAATACGTTTAATAAATCATAAAAGTATTGTCTAGCACCATACAGAAATAAAAAAAGTTTCAGTAGTGTGGCATAGCATTTTCCTAGTAATGACCTTGTTTCATATATTTTAATGTTAAATTGAGAGCTTTCTGACGGTTTTTGTTTAAAACTGACTGATAAACCAGCGGCTAACTCAGCCCTCAATATAATTCAAAGCAATCAGTTGCCTGTAAGAATGAGCAGACAGAGTCCATGTGTGTGAAATCTGAGCTGAGTAGGAATCCTGTTTCATACTGTTTAGCGCCGCATGCAGATCTAGAGGAGTAAAAAAAAAGCAGTGTTTTTGAAACTGACAACCTGCTATCAGCGGATGACCAACGAAGAAGAAATCATTGTTGAACGACGGCTATAGTTGTTGGAGGTTATAATGTTACAAAATTACAAGGCCCTTCAGCATTTCTTCTTTTCTTCCGCTTGCAGAGCTGCATGGACCCTTCATTAACGTCAGTAGATCAAACTCTCATCCAGGGTCGGTTGTGACCTGTTCAGCCACAGGTCGACCTGTTCCCATGGTAACGCTGACTGTTCTCCATCCGGACCTCGTCTTCTCCCAATACAGCACCAGCAGAGAGACCAACACCAACGGTACCGTCACCTTCACCACTACAGCTCTGCTCTCAGCTCTCAGTACCACACAGGTTGGATGTTCAGTGTCAGTGGACTCTGCTGCTCCCAGAGAGCTGCTGGTCATCGTTCCTGGACTCACTGAGACGTCAGATTATGGTGAGGAACTTTCTAAAACTCTCAATTTATAGACTGATGATCAGGTTGAGATTCTCAAGTTTTCTTTCTTTCACAGAGCAAGAGAAACAAAATAGTTTGAGTTATGATGAGAGCCAGGAGTCTAAAGGCCTGAGTAAGTTTTCTTGTGTAAAAGTTTGACTTCCATTTCCTGTGTTGATCCGTTAACATTTCTCTTCTTTTTCTCCAAGAAATTCTCTTGATCCTTGGAGTTGTCGCTGTTATAGTTTTGACTTGTTGTGGTGTTGCACTTATCGCCCTCTGGAGACACAAACGTGTCCAAAACAGGTAATTTTCTTCAATTAGCTTTTTTAATGCGTGCCATAGAAAAAATATCTTAAATTCTGATTACTGCTTTGTTCACAGAGACGATGAGAATATCAAAACACCAATAAGACCAGGACGTGCAGACAGGTGAGAACATTTTGTAGCAGAACAAACATTTGCTGTTTGACTTTGATCCCAGACCTGTTCACTCTCAATCCTAAAACATTTATTAGGTTAAGATTTCATTCAGTTTATGAAGCAATACCACAGTGGTACTTTTTATTCCTCATATATGCAGGGTAAACTGACATAATGTGAATATTTTAGTTGCATATTTGCATTTTAAAGCTTTTTCTCAATGCAGACGGCAATAAAATGATGCTCTTTTTTCCAAACACATCACAGATTCTCCACTTTAGAGAGTCATGATGCTTGAGGTTAATTCCTCTCATTGTCTTAAGATCTCCTGTCATGTATTACTTATTTGCATCATTTAATCTTTTAATTAAATATAATTTTATGTTCTGCCGCCTGCCTGGGCCAGATCTCCTTACTATTAATATTCAAAATAATTTTTACAGGAACGTAACACCTTTGAACTCGACGAATGAGATTAAACAGAGACTTTCTGCCAAGAAAAGTCCACAGAACGACGACCTCAAAGCATTTTCTTCGGCGGCAAAAAGGCTGTTTTGATGACCTCTGACCTGACAGATTGACATCAGCGTTAAAGATCCAGTTGATCATTCAAAGTTGATGAAAACTGAATGGATCCCGTTTGGAAATCTATTTGGTTGGATAAACTACACACTTTGTATTTCCTTTGAATTCATGTAAAGGAAATTTGCTGAAAATTTTCTATATAAGTAAAATCACTATATTTCAAGATGTGTGTAAAGCTGTTCTGTACCTTCTCTTATTATTGATTTTTGTTGTCCTAAAGGAGATGAATGTATTTTGTATGCTTAGTTACAGCTTATTTGCTTTAAATGTTTTCTTCCGATGTCTGGTTAACAGCAGAACAACCTGTTTAAATCACCATATTGTGAAATAATCTACTCCTTTGCACATTTTGAGTATAAAGATTTTTATCTCTGAGAAAATACATTTAACCATGAAATGCATTTTTTCTTCTTTTTTATCTACCTTAACTTCTTCTTTCAAAGGAACATTAAAGGAGTGTAAGATTCACTTGACAGCCCTTTTGAGTCACTGCTAAGCAAAATAAGCACATTTACGCTGTCAACTTTATCCTTGTTTTGTTTGCATGTATTATTTTTACTTGACTGCACATAAAGACATTCCCTTTAATTCTCGATTTCTTTTTTCTCTATAATCTATTTATTTTATTTGTACGCTGTAATCAAAGACTGCATCCGAAAAGAAAATAATTAAAAGGAAAAAAAACAAAGACTCAAATATAGGAGCGTCACACCTGTACGGAGGCGCAGATGTTGTCACGTGACTCGTGACACACCTGTTTGTTTCCGTCCAGCTCGAAATAAACAGGCAGAACAGGAAGTATGAAATATGAAGACTTCCTAAAGGACAGCAAAAAATGTTTCATCCTCTTATAACCAGCTGCTTTTTAATTGCCAACTTCTTTCACACGGGTGAGAAACTGATTTGTTTTAACAGACCGAAGCGGATTAGCTAATCTTTCCTAAGTTTTTTGTTTTCCTTTCGTTTTCGTCTTTTTTTTTTTTTTTTTTTTTTTTTTTTTGCATTGGATGGATTTTATCTTAAACACGATTTCAGGAAATTTATTGAGCGGCCACAACGCAATAATTTGAGGTTTTCTTAATATTTTTAGCAAACAGTTTATTTCTACAGGGAAGAGCGTTTATTATTCCTCGTCTAAAAATTCACTCTATGTTTTGTCAAACGTAGAGTGACTTGCGCAATTAATTAATGTACAATTTACAATAATAATAATAATCCCTCTTTAAGGGCCCATTTTATGGTTTAATTTGAAATAGCATAGCATTTAGTCCAAAAAGTGTAAAGAAATTATTTAAATTTTTTTGTTGAGATTTCTTCAAGTTCACAAGACTTGGTAATTTTGAAAATTGCTATGTTAATAATATGAATAATATGATTTAAGGTTTCCACAATCTGATTATGACATTAACCCATTTTATTCAGAAAGTTTGAGAGGAACTAGAAAGAACAGATAATTATATTCCTTTATTATTATATTCTCTTTATTCCTTTCAGGTCAGTCGGCTGTAATAGAAACAACAGAAACTGTTTGGGCAGCAGAGGGAGACCAGGCTTCTCTGAGCTGTCGGCTCACTGAGGATAAAGATGTTCTCCAGATCACCTGGCAGAAAGTTCTGCACATTGGAGAGAGGAACCTCGCCACTTATACCAAGAAGTTTGGTTCCAGAGTGAACCCAGGTCTGGAGGAGAAGATGGATTTTCAGTATGAATCTCTGCAGAGCTGCTCCATGGTGATCAGGAAGACGACGCATCAGGATGAAGGCTGCTACCGCTGTTTGTTTAACACCTATCCTAAAGGAGCGCTGATAGGCTGGACCTGTTTAAAACTCTGTGGTGAGTGAAGAGCAGCAGAACATCTGCAGATGGTTAACTCTTCTCTGTATGATCTAACATTTCTCATTTCCACAGAGCTGCATGGACCCTTTGTTGACGTCAGCAGATCAAACTCTCCTCCAGGGTCGGTTGTGACCTGTTCAGCCACAGGTCGATCTGTTCCCATAGTAACGCTGACTGTTCTCCATCAGAACCTCAGCTTCTCCCACTACAACACCAGCAGAGTGACCAACACCAACGGTACCGTCACCTTCACCACTACAGCTCTGCTCTCAGCCCTCAATACCACACAGGTTGAATGTTCAGTGTCAGTGCAAACTGATGCTCTCAGAGAGCTGCTGGTCATCGTTCCTGGACTCACAGAAACGTCTGGAGATGGTGAGGAACTTTCTAAAACTCTCAATTTATAGACTGATGATCTGTTTGGGATTCTGATCCATGAGGTTCTCTCACCAGGTTTGGATGTAGGACCTGGTTCAAGTTACTTCACTGTTGGTAAGTTCAGGCTGAGGTTTCAGTTTTTACATTTCTTCTTGTTGAATTGATCACATCAACATGTCTTCCTGTTTGTCCAAAGGATTGTGTGTAGCAGCTGTGTTGTTGTTTGTGGTCTGTGTTGCTGCTCTCATCTCTGTGCTGCTCAGAAAATGGCCAGAGAAAAGGTACTTTTCTTACCTCACTTCAGTAAATGTTTCAATCAAATGATTAATACGTGTATGATGAAAATATCTTTGTATCACAGGGAAAAAGAAAAAGCATTGGACTATTTGGAGTAAGATCATTTTTATTGTTATTCCTCCTTAACACCAATATTTATTCTGCTCTCTCAAGGTAACAAACCTGCAGTTGCACTAAGGTATCCAAATATCCTGTTTTAACCTCATTTAGTGTCCCTCGCGTTACGCAATTTGTAAATTCCTTTCCTTCCTTAAAATGACCCAAAATATGAATTTATATCAAAGGAAATTTACGGCACAAATGTGCTTTTCAGTCTTCTAAGAAGTCTTCCAGTTAGAGTGATGCCTAACTAGAACAGCAATTTATTTCATAAACATAAAGAGAAATCTGCAAAGAAAGTTGGACTACATCTACAATAGAACATTAGAGCTGTTGTGATATTTTAAACATGTCATGTTTTTATTTATTCCACGTGCTTTGACTGTTGATAAGTTTTAAACCTACTTTGCAGAAAAGAGTTTAGAAGCTGCATGGATGGAAAAGAGATGCAGGACGCTACAGATCAGACAATGGCCGACATGAGGTTGGTATGATGTTAAGTGGAAGTAGGAGTAGCTACGTCATTGGAACTGGATATATTTTGAATCACAGAGGGAAAGTGAAGATGCATCAGAAGTTGTTTGCAACATTTTAAAAGTTTAACCTACTTCTACATTGACTACTATCTCAATTTTCTTTGAATTTCAAGCACTGCAGATTTATGTAACCTTTAACTCAGGGGTCTCAGACTCGCGGCCCGCGGGCCAACTGCGGCCCTCGGGACGATAGTTTGTGGCCCCCACCTTAATATGAAAGTTTAATGTTAGTGTGGCCCGCGAGCAGTGATGTCAGTAACGCGTTAATTTGTAACGCGTTACTGACGTCGGACCACTTTTTTCAGTAATCTAACGTGTTGCTATTTCAAATCCAGTAGTCAGACTACAGTTACTTATCAAAATCATTTTTGCGTTACTATCTTCTTTTGTAATTTAATCGTATTTCCTCTACTCGTCTTGTCGAGTGACCGACGTCTCTATGCGACAGAAATGTAAACAATGGAGGGAGATGCGCATTTTGTTGGTGGAAAAACTGGAACTATTTTGAGATTCTGCCGCCAAGTCCGATTATTATAAACGGCTTTGGGCTTCCTTTTTTTAAAAGTCGCTTGCAGATTTAATGAGTGGCGGGTTGCGCTTTTTGGGCTCGTTTTTGAACGTGAAGTTGCTCATTTGGGCTTGGAAATAAGCAGAGACTCATAATAAATCCCAGAATTTGTTCGTCATTAAGGTAGTTTTACTCAGTCTCTCCTGTTCATCATTTCTCAGATGATCCGTCCCGCTGTGTCTTTAATGTCAAGTTAATATATTACCTCTCAATGACGTCGAGTTTCGCGTTGCGCTCCAGAAAACAAACATCGAGACCAATATGAACAGCGCAATAAACGTGAAAACAGCCACGAATGAACGTGTCCGTAGTTTCCAATAATTATAATGGCAACTTAATTCTAATTATTAATACTAAGATAAGTGTCGCAAATCTGTGCAGCCATCTGAGCTGTGGAGCTGCAGGAGGAGCTCTGTGCGCTGTGACACCAAATGCAGGGCCGTAACGCAGAACCTGGAGGCTGGGGGGGAGGGAAGGGTGGGGGCTTTAAAATCCTTCTCAGAGTTTTCCAGACAACAGTGGACCACACAAACTACTCACGTTTTTTATTTTTCTACAATCTCCTCTTCAGTTCAACCTTATCAGTGGAGACACATTGTTGATGTTACCATTATAAAATAGCTTACAAAAAAGTATTGGCAAAGCTCAATGTGATTTTCACAGGAGGCGGAGCGTTGTTGTTAGCAGCTGCTGAAAGTAACTAAAAAGTTACTTTTAATGTAACTTAGTTACTTTCCAAATCAAGTAGTCAGTAATCTAACTAAGTTACTTTTTCAAGGAGTAATCAGTAGTTCGATTAAAGTTACTTTTTCAAAGTAACTATGCCAACACTGCCTGCGAGTTTGATATGATTGGCACTTTTCAGTGTTGTGTGCGGAGCTGAACTAACTTACCAATCACAGTGCTTCAAATGGAGCTCATTGACCCGCAGTGCCACTCTGAACTCAAAGCCAAGTTCAGGGAGGTGAGTGGAAAAGCAGACAAGCTTGGGCAATTTTGAGAGAATTGCCACCCAGCTTCCCTGAGCTTTCCCAATGTTCAAGCGGACCATGTGTCTTTTGTGAGCACATACTTGTGCGAAAAGCTCTTCTCTACCTTGAACTTCAATAAGTCCAAGTACAGGTCCAGACTTACTGACGAGCATCTTCAAGCTCTACTTAGGGTCTCAACTGCCTCCTCCCTTAAGCCAAATGTGGCTCGGCTATGCGAGAGGAAGCGCTGCCAGACCTCTAGCAGTAAGAAGTAGGCAGAAGAAACAGTTTATAAACTGTTATATTCATAACAGTTTATGTTCAATGTTCCATTCATGTTCAGAAAGTTAAAGGTTAAAGAACTGTTAATACAGCCATTTGAATCTGAATTATAATAATTACATTTATCTAGTCTTCTATAGCTGCTGTGTTATTATTATATTTTATTTATTTATTACTGATTAATTTTTTTCTTATGAATTGTTAATTTATTTATTTTTTCATCTTATTTTGTGTTTAAAAAATAAAAATAAAGACATTTGATAACATTGGAATGTTTTTGTAAGAGCTTTTCTTGTGGAAAACCCGATGCGGCCCAGCCTCACCCAGACTCTACCTCCATTGGCCCCCAGGGAAATTGAGTTTGAGACCCCTGCTTTAACTAGAACATTTAATCTGTCATTATGTCTTCTTCTCATCTGATGTGCTCATCAGATTTAACTCACTTTGTTTCAAATGCATGAAAACAAATGGCAAAAGAAACAAACAATAGCACAAAATAATATTCTCTGTTGTTGTTTTCAGTGTTGTGGACCTTCCTCTGGTACCCATGAAAGTGACAGAGATCGCACGTTCTCCAGAATGCCTAAGACAACGCTGCAACAAAAACCAGCCGTCAGCAGACAAACCTGGAGAAAAATCTGACACTGAAATCATTAACCATGAAAAAAACTAACTGAGCCTCTAGTTTGTGGTGGAGGAGATGAAACAGCCACACCTGAGGTCAAAGGTTGTGGGAGAAGAACTTATTGTGAGGTTAGGCTCTCTGGTCAGATGTTTCCATGACGCCCTGGAGGGACGGCGTTTCTCTGATGTTCTGAGAGTTTGGGATTCCTCCAAAGGAGCGATTCCTCCACGACACGACCCTGAACTAATGGGAAGATGATGGATGATTTAAAAGACTTTAATCATTTCAACACAAGACTGGGGTTTTTTATTAGTTAAATCATAAATTTTGATATTTATTTTTTTTAAAACAAAAACTAATTCCTTTATGGATAATTTTCTTTGTTTTAATTTTCCCTTTGTATGCATTAATATTTGTACTGTTTCATAGCCATAAATAAAGCATTTCATATCAATATATCATAGAATTGCATATCAGTTTCTTTTGATTACAAAGTAGTTATTTTGCTGAATTAAACATTTTGGTTGGAGCCATGAAGGAGTGATTTATTAATTTTGGCAAACTTTTTCTGATTGCAGGTTATGAATAAATGCTCGGTAGCATTTATTGGCTTTAAAATCTGGAACATGTGGATATGAAACAAACATGCTAACGTGCAAAATGGTGCAAGGCAGAAATCAACACTTGTGACAAAAACACATTACCATAAAGGCTTATGGAAAGTCCCGACAACAATTGGTGTGATGATGTTCTCTTTAAAGTTTCATGATGTACTCAATTTTTCTACTTTCTAGTATTTCTAGAACTACAGGGTTTGTTGTCATTGTTGGCAACCAGACTGAAAATGATTGAAAAATCAGCCAAAAATGGAAAGAGATGCTTTGATGCTACTGAAAAACTGAAAATGGTTCCCAATAAGTATTTTCAGTTATTAAAATAAAGTGTCCAAATATGCTTCTGCTTTTCTTTAGAACTGAACAAGTAGAGTCAAAATCTTCTGATTTGCTTTTTATATAAGGTTTGAAAAACTTGGTGCAACTTTTTTTTTTGACTTAATTGCGATGCAAAGTTTGAAATGATAAGATCCAAATATTGTTTTATGTAGTCATTTTTATAAAAACATGTCAAAGAATTATTTAACAAATCAGATTTTGTTACTCCACGTTTAGCGGGCGGCCTTTCCAAGTAAACTCAGCTTCTTGCTTGGATTTGTTGACCAAATAAAATCGCTGATTCTAGACAAATCCGTATAACGACTGATGACGCTGTTTCTATTCTTTATTTTTTTGATCTGACACCTGGTGACGCGATGACGTCACGTGCACGCATCTGCGATTCAGGAGCTGTGGCTCTTTAAACTTTCTGTTAACAATGCAACACGCTGCAATCGTCAGCTGCGTTTTTATTAGCAGCTTTCTTCACACAGGTAAGGAGAAATTAATAATTTGTGTTTTTTTTATTAGATGTAGCGACTTATTTCGTCAACTTTTTAAAGTTTCTATTGTCGAAATGTCCCCAAATGTGTGAAATGCGCAACCTTAGTGAGTTATACGACGACAAACAGCAAATTATTTACAATTTATTGCTAATATTTGAAGCATTTGTCCAGGCTTTATAAGGAGCAGCAGGTGAGATGCTGAGGAAGGTTGGGGAGAAAGGAAAAAAAAATCAGAGTTCCGTGTTTTCAGAAAAACACGGAAGTTTGTTGAATTCGTGGTATGACCGGAAGTAATAACGTTCACGAGAACGAGCCATCTTACTAGTTGTAATTATAATAATTGTTATAATCATTATTATAATTGTAAAAGTTTAACAGAAAGCGTTTTGACTAAACGTGACGGTTACGCTGGTACGTAAACAGTCGTGACGCAGTTACAGAGCGTCACCTGTTTACATTTTTCAAATCGCAGCCACACATTTCAGCGTATTCTATAAAAGAAAACAAAGATGTGCTTAGTTAAGAAAATAAAAGAAAAATTATTCATGACACAGCAAACGTGGAAGAATCGCAGCATATGAGTTACGGTATTACGTATTTTGGAGGTGGGATTAATTAAGCTTTGTCTTCTTTTTGAGTAGATATCAACGTTTTGTTATTGTTAGTATTATTCTTATATATTTTTGTTTTCTTCTTAATAATTTAGTTTTTTCTTGGACATTCTGTACATTCTAAATAATTTAAATATTTGGTTTCATTTTTATTTCAGTACTACAGCATCAAATAAGGAAGTTGAGGTTAAATGTTAAAATTGCATAAATATATATAGTCCATCAGGAAAAGATAACTCATCTTAAGGTTAGTGATGTATTCAAGTCTCCATTTTATTGGCCAGAACTTTTTGATGTCAATATTTAGAGCCTTAGTTCTGGAAACGTTTCTTTCAGGTCAATCGGCTGTAATAGAAACAAAGAAAACTGTTTGGGCAGCAGAGGGAGACCAGGCTTCTCTGAGCTGTCGGCTCACTGAGGATAAAAATGTTCTCCAGATCACCTGGCAGAAAGTTCTGCCTGGCAGAGAGAGGAACCTCACCACTTATACCAAGAAGTTTGGTTCTAGAGTGAGTTCTGATCTGAAGGAGAAGATGGATTTTCAGTACGAATCTCTGCAGAGCTGCTCCATGGTGATCAGGAAGGCGACGCATCAGGATGAAGGCTGCTACCGCTGTTTGTTTAACACCTATCCTAAAGGAGCGCTGATAGGCTGGACCTGTTTAAAACTCTATGGTGAGTGAAGAGCAGCAGAACATCTGCAGATGGTTAACTCTTCTCTGTATGATGTAACATTTCTCATTTCCACAGAGCTGCATGGACCCTTCATTAACGTCAGCAGATCAAACTCTCCTCCAGGGTCGGTGGTGACCTGTTCAGCCACAGGTCGATCTGTTCCCATAGTAACGCTGACTGTTCTCCATCAGAACCTCAGCTTCTCCCAATACAACACCAGCAGAGAGACCAACACCAACGGTACCGTCACCTTCACCACTACAGCTCTGCTCTCGGCCCTCAATACCACACAGGTTGAATGTTCAGTGTCAGTGCAAACTGATGCTCTCAGAGAGCTGCTGGTCATCGTTCCTGGACTCACAGATTTGTCTGATGGTAAGAAACTCTTTTAATAACTGAGAAACCATTAACCTCCTTGAATACGTTTTCAACTCTGTAAGACTGCAGCTGTGACAGAAAATAGGTTTTAGATGTTATTGTTAACCACCGCAAAGGTGAGACTGATGGTCACTTTGTGGTTCTGATTTTTGGACTCGTTTAGATGAAGACTTTGAGTCTGATGACAAGGACGTAGGTAAGCTCACAATCAGGCGCTGGAGTATTTTTAAGCATTCAGAAATGTCGCTAAAATCTGTTGCTCTTTCTCCCAAGGACGGCCTGTAGCTGTTGCAGTGGGATTACTTGTGTTTCTCTCTGGAACTTTAGGGATTTTATCCATGTTGTGGGTCATAAAAACACATCAGAACAGGTAACTATTGTCAGACAGCTTTATCGTTTTGACAAAACATTTTTTGTTTTTCCTCTTTCTTAAATTCTGCATGTGTCACACAGGATGAAGAAAAACCCTACAGAACAAACCAGAAATAATCAGTAAGAGTCTTATTTATTTTTTATTTGCTCTGAATATTCTTAATATCACATTTGCTCCACAGTATAATGGTATATTTATCTTTCCTTGTGTTCATTTGTAAAAGTTTCTCATCCAAATCTGGTTTTTGTTTCTTTTTAAGGTCTGAAGAGTATCCGATACCTGAAAAGGACGAGAAACAGCCAGTTTTCCTGATTAACAGACAAAGTAGCAAGCAGCAATCACCTACAACTCCAACAATACCTGATATAGAAAGCTGTCCACCCGAGGGCATGAAACTACATCAAAAACTAATCGCCAAGAAATCTAACTAACATAACAAACCACTTGACTTGTATTTCAATGTTTAATGCAAGATGTTTTCTCACTTCCTGAAAAGTTGCTCTTTTAGAGATCGATTGTTTCTGTCTGTCAGCAGCCATGTTCCCTCTTTAACTGTTGGCTTCATTGAAGCTCATCCACGTTTCCTGCATGTAGTCAATAATTATGGAGCAAAAACACTCACAGTAGAAAAAAACCCAAACACAATTTATTCTTTTTGCGATTATGTACACTACATGCTAACTGGAGCTCTGTAGTTACAATAGAGGTGGCTCTAAAAACTATTGGATAAAAAAAACAAAACATTGTTCTCTATAGTTTTGTTTTGCTACTGTGACATAAGGAGCCATCTTAAATAATGTCCGGAGAAGCTAAAAAAGCCTTTATTATTAGTGTATGTCTGTATTTTTAGTATTTTGAACACAGTTGAGTTCGTCAGTTTTTATATATATGTATATGTGTAAAGAGAGAGACCATTTGTGTTCAAATACGGTGTTTATTGTTTTCCTTAAATTTAAATGGAAAGGCATACGATTTTACAAATGTACAGTTTTTATATGAACATACGGAGATACAGAGAGTAAGTTTGTTTTTCCTACTTTTTAATAATTCTTTGCAATACATTAGATACAGAAACGGAAAGCCTGTTTATTTAGTTAAATAGCGGCACGTGTTAAATTTTGCACAAGAGAAATGCAAGTTTTAAATGAGCCGAGTGAACAACCTTTACCTCATTACTGCTATAAGCAAAACAGACTTTGAGTTTCTTGCATTATGGAGAAAAAAAAACTGCAACAGCAGGATTTGATATATTTATATTTTTTAAATAATAGATGAAGACAATTTTTCATCTCCAAATTAAAACGTTTTTTGCTACTTTGTGAACATTTTAAGCAAAAAATAAATAAGTGGAAATTCCTAAAGCCTGTGTATGTGCTCTGTGGTTTTGCTGCTTCGTATTCTTACAGGATTTTTGTTCTGATGCAGAAGAAATTCATAAAATAAAGTAACAACTTCATTGATATGTGCAATGCACAAGGGAGAAAGCAGTAAAGTCACCTGTTTAAGCAATAACATAGTCTGGCTTTTAGACTGTTTAGTAAAAAACACAAAAGAACATTAGAACCGACAGGTCTGCCTCTTAGTTTGAACAGTGAAGGCAGAACATTAAGAGTCAGTTAAAATTAGTTGAAAATAAATCTGCTTGCCAATGACTGTTCAATTTAATTAAACACACATGCGGCGATGTTTTAAGCATTTGAAAATGCTTCCTCATTATTAATATTAATACGTATTATTTAATTTTTGCTAAAACAATTTATTTAAAATTTTATAAAAGCAACAACAAAAAAAAACAAATAACTTAAAGTGTAATTTTTCACTCCAGCTGTAACAGGTTTCTGACAGGAAAATGGGTTTTGGGGAGAGAAATGATGGGAGATCAGAAAATATATTTTTTCCATTCACTATGTTAAATATGTGACAAGATACACGTTGGACATAATTTCACCCCCTTCATTTATTTTATTTAAATTAAAGACTGCTCTGCATTAACGTAGACATTTTTCACCGAGGTGCATTTCTCCTATTGAGCCTGAAGGTGGCAGTAAGCATGTAGTTGCAGCAGTCCGCCACCAGATGGCGTATCGATCACATTGATTACTTCTGACTAGCCGACGACAGTTGAGCGTCGTTATGGTTGCTGAATAACGGGACCGTATTGTCTGTCAACAGGTAAATATAAATTATTGACACAGTTATAGCGATGTTAATGTCTGCAACTGCACACAACTTTCCATATTCGGGGAAAGTTGACAGTTTATCCCTGACTCTTTAGTGGTGAAATGTTATTTGTATTCGTTTCAGTAAACTAATATGGTGAGCAAAACTAGCATCTTAGAATTAACCGTTCCGCTAATGTGGGACCTAAACAGGGGTAGTAAAATATGTTGACGTATTTTTTGGGGCACACTATATCCACCTCTATATAATTGTTACGCTGCACTTGTTTGTGTTCCAGAAGACGTTAGCGAAGGTGTAATAATTTATTTGAGCAATGTTATTGACACTTTCTTTCATAGGGCAAGAACAGTAATTCAGCACTGTAACGGTGGTGGAACAGATCGGTTGTGGCTCGCTGGCTGCGTTTGCAGATGTGAAACAAACTGGGTCAGACGATGTGTGGACCGGTCCTCCCCCTGTGCCTCCTGCTGTGGATCCTACAAGCAACACAAGGTATGTTTCACCTCCAGGAGGGGTTTTTAATACAGACTGCTGCTGGTTTTATGAGAACATCAGACATAAATATGATTATTTTAGTTATTTATTAATCTATCGATTAATCAGATTTTTTTTTTTAATGGCACATTCTCCAGATTTTTCTGCTCAATTAATACAGACAGAACCACTTCAATGTAATTTTTGTTTTCTTTGTACTTGCCTTTTAGTGAACGAATACAAGAGTAGCCTCAGCTTAAAAATTGCACCCTGTTTTAATATAACTGTTTGTTTCCTACATGTGTAGCAGCTGTGGTCCAAACCCAGCAGACTGTGTCAGCCGCACTGGGGGAAGATGCCACTCTCAGCTGTCAGCTCCTGGAAACTAAAGTTGTCTCGCAGGTCACCTGGCAGAAGGTCTTGGGGAACACAAACAGGAATATCGGCGCTTACTCTGAGCAATTTGGTTCGTCGGTGTATCGAGAACATAAAGACAAAATTCAGTTTACGGAAATCAGACTGCAGAAGAACTCCATAGTTATCAGGAACGTCACAGAGCAGGACGCAGGATGCTATCGCTGCCTGTTCGCCACCTTCCCTGATGGAGAGCTGATAGGGAGAACCTGCCTGAAAGTTTATGGTGAGAACCTCATTTGGTGATCATTTGTTGGCCGATGTGATTTAAACGTTTCAGTTTCAGTTTCAGGGTTGTCTGAATATTTGGCATTGTATGACAGAGGCATCGGTAAGTTCACCGTCAGATTCTCAATTGAGTTTTTTTGTTTTTGTTTTGTTTTTTTGCTGAACACACGTCTTCTTCCTACAGCATGGCTTTCTATTGCTGCAGCAGTGGCAGCCTGGAATTTCTTACTCTCCTGCTTGCAATAGGTACTTCTATCAAATCGGTTTGTTGTTGTTGTTTTACCTCATTAATGTTTCAAAAACAGTTCTTTGCTGACATTTTAATTTAATTCATCAACAGGAATAAGAAAAAGGAAAACTTTCAAAGGACGCCACAGAAAATGTAAGTATGTAATTCATTCCTCAGTTTTGCAGATAGATTTAGCGTCTTTTACCACCTTTAGCACCTTTGTGTCCTTTATGGGATACCATATTTTAGGACTTACCATGCTGGACATCAAGGAGGACCTGACCAAAGCAGCTGAAGAAGAACTGGAACCAGCCAGACTTTACTTCCTGAGCAAACAGCAGCTCTTTCCAAATGTCACCGTAATAAAGGAATGCAGGGATTCCTGACACAGGCAGAGTTCAAGGATAGACTGATTGTTGTTGCCTCTAGAGCTGCGCAATTTGTTCCAGATATTTTTGCACAACTGTGCCGCTTTAATCACTAGCAACTCTGTATTTAATCTGTTGCTTTAAGTGACCTTTGTGTCTTTGCCTGAGTGTTACTTCAGGACTTGTGAGAACGGATGTCTTCTTAAAAAGATCCACTGAATCTGTAAAAAAATAGAGAGGAAATGGTGGCTTTAGCAGTATTAAACTTCTTGCGTCAAAACTCTGCTTTCAAAATCAGTGGGAACTCCGCAGTGAGATTTAAACAATAAAGATATTAGTTGCTTAAATCAAACATCTGCTGATGAAGAAAGCCTTTAACAATTACAAATACTTAAAAAAAAAATCGACAAATTGCTCCCAGTTAAAGAATCAAAACTGTCATGTCTTTATGATGCCGACATGTATGTGTCTGGTTTTTGCTGAGGACAAAAGAACATACTTTAGTTTGAATTAGCTCATTAATGTGAATCTAGCGCATAGATGTTATCAAAAAATAAGTAATGACTTTAAAAAAAAATTAAAGTTTGATGCACAATCAAACGTTCAACTAGTTTGGATCCAATGAGTGGTTTTATTTCAAGATGTGAGAATATACCAAAACTCAACAGTAGGTGGAGGTAGAGTTGCATGCATCACTTTAGAAAACAAGCAGTTTAAATGCTTCTGCGGAAAGGTCGGCCTCTTCAGATGGACACTAAAGGCAGAACAGGGAGCATGTTGGAGTTACTTTCTGCTTTTACGGACTACTAGCTGTTGTCACTGGGTAAGTTTCATAAGTTATTTAAAAAAAAAATATTAAATTAAAAAGACTAAAAGACCGTTCAATTTAGCTTAAAATGAAGCTTTGTAGTTTATCGCCATAAACACACCTGCGGACGACGTTTTAAGCGCTTAAAAATATTACCGTAACCTTTTATAGTTGCATTTTTTTTTATTGTTTACTGAATCTGTTTAAAATATACAAAATAAAAAAAATCCAAAACCTCAAACTTTAAATTTTATCCAAATTTTTATTATTTTTATATTTATTTATTTATTTATGTTTTGCTCCAGCTTTAATAGTTTTTTTGTCAGAAAAATAGTTTTAGGGAACAGAAATTACGGGACATTCTCTCTTCAGTATATGTATGTGGGTCGGAATAGACGTTAGATATAATTACACCCCCTCTGTTTTCATTTATTTTATTAAAAGTGAAGACTGTCCTGTTTTAAAATAGAATTTTTTTTCCCTCAAGCTGCATTTCTCCTATTGAGACGCAGGGTGGCATGTAGTTGGAACAATTTTCCACCAGAGGGCGTATCGAAAACCCAGGCTACTTCTGATGATCTAACGACAGTACAGCGCTGAAACGGGTGTTGAACAACGGAGACGGCCATTGTTGTTGGTTGTCGGTTGGATCTGTCACAGGTAAATATCAATTATTGACACAATAATAGTAATATATAAGTGTGCTAGAAGTCCATGCTAACATTGGGAAAGCTGACCGCGTAACTCTGACTGTAGTCGTTTAATATCATTTATTTGTTAGTTTCTGTGAGCTAGCAGCTTTTAATTAACCGTTACCGGGGATGGGGGACTGACAGAGTTGGATAGTAACTATTTACATTAACTTGAGTAACTTTTTAGTGGGAAATAAAAAGTACTTTCATGAGTATTTTTACTATGAAGTACTTTTTAATTTTACTTGAGTAATACCAATATCTAGTATCGCTACTTTGAATAAAATTTTTGGATACTAAAATAACTTCGCTGAATGAAGAACAAGCTTGTTTTAGCCAAAAATTCACACTTGTTTTTGTTAGTTTCGTAAGTTTTACATCCATAGAAATTGGTTTGCCAGAATTTGTTATTTTGTAATTATTTTCATTATGGTCTTTAAAATAGCTAAATTTCCACATAGCTAATAATTTCGATTTTTGTTTTTATCAGTTACTCAGTAATAGAGTAGCCTTTTGACCAAATACTTTTTTTTTTTACTCGAGTAATTTGTTGAACGGCTCCTCGTTACCTGAGTAAAAATATGCTAATAAACTATTCGACCACTTGAGTAATGTTTCTAATATTAATGGAGCAAGCCCGTGGTAATTTAGCCCTGTAATGACGGTTTAACAACAGAAATGCTCATTGATGTGCTTATATCTATTTAACAGTGGTCAACAGTTAAGAAACCCACAATTATTATGATGTACGTAACAAATAAATCTAATTTGAAACCATCTGAGGAAACATCTGTATCAAATATGCCATAAAACTGTCCAGAAATGTCACTTAAAAGCCACTTAAATCCTTATTTTAATGCTCCTCATTGGGAACAGCTGATTGATGAACTCTTGATTGGGTTCTTGGTAGAAGGAGGTTTTTGCAGTGGAAATGTTCTTCGCCTGCTACCCAACAGGAGCAGGCTGCTTGCTCTAAACCAGATGGTTGGCCCTGTAAAAACAGCAAAGGATACCCATAAAGCTGTGGGTTGTGGAGCAGCAGGGGGTGGTCCTCCTGTAATCCCACTGCAGTAACATTGTTTCTGACAGGGAAGCACCTTCTAAGCTGAAACCCATCCCACTGGGTTTACAAACACACTCTCTGCTTTAAACTTATCCTCCATCATGTAGTGATTAATGCCTCACTGCCCTGCGTTTGCTCATCTGTAATTTCTCCAAGGTATTGATTTTGAAACCCCAGGCTTTGATGCTGTCTAGACTGTTGAGGCGGCAGCTTGTTTGTGTAATTATGGGCTTACCAAAACAGAGCGCTTGCTGTGGATTAACATGCAAAACCTCCATTAGAACCCCAGGTGATAACCCTCGTCACCATGGTAACTTGGAAGCGTCGCCAAAAACATCTAAAGCGCAAATATCCTCCTTTCCCGTAAAATCTCTCCTTCTAGTGTTTTTCTCTTTAGAAATCCGGATGGAGGCATCATAATACTCATCGCCTGGCTTCTCATTACAGGAGTTGGTGTTGGGAAGCAGCTCAACATGTGCTGACCAGCAGCTCACCAAGCCACAGCACAGGGCATCTGACAGAGGTACGTCTACTTTATGTGATGTTTAAAGGAGACCCATCACACAAAATGCTAATATATATATATATATATATATATATATATATATATATATATATATATATATATATATAATACCACCCAGCTGATTTTTGGCGATAAGTTGATGATTTTTTTGTGTTTGATGCCTTTTCAAAAACCTCCCATATGTAACATCACATATACTGATATGTATATGTGCACTGGCCCTTATCTAGCAACCCCAGCAAAGCCCAGCCTGTTACCTGGCAACCCAAGCTGAGCTCTGGCATGTTTGGTCAGCTGGTTTCACCCCTCTATGTGCTCTGCAATGGCTTTTATTGTTGTCTTATCATCCAGAAACTACATCCTGCATTCTTGTTGGATGTTTGGATTTAAAGTGACAATTTCACGAAGATGGTTTTGTAGACACCATTCTCAACCTGTTCGAGGAAACATAATGTATCACCATGAAATGTTTTCAGTGGCTACAAGCTGTCAAAGTCGAGGTCTACCACTCAGATTGAGGTTGTGGTTGTGGCTCGCTGGCCGTGTTCGCAGCTGCAGACTAGATGTGAAAGCGACTCGATCAGACGATGTGTGAACCGGTTCTCCCCTTATGCCTGCTGCTGTGGGTCCTGCGAGCAACACAAGGTATGTTTCACCACCAGGAGGGTTTTTATGCAGCCTGCTGCTGGTTTTATGAGAACATCAGACATAAAGTTACACTCAGTGCAGCACACAGCAGTTTTCTGTGCAAATGCTTCATAAATGTTCCCTTTTATGTTTACCTTTCTTGCTCTGGTGCTCTCCACATTTTTCTTTGCCTGTTTTAGGGCTGCAGCTAACAATTATTTTAGTTGAAGATTAATCTTTCAATTAGTTTGACAATTTATTGATTAATAGGATTGAAAAAAGTTTGGCGCATTTTGCAGATTTTTTTTTATACCATCCAACATAGTATAAAAACTAAAAAATGCAAATAAACAAATATTTTAATTAGGTTTTTTTTAAATGGTATAAAAGGCAATAACAGCATTCTTTCAGTGAACCCTTGATCATTTGTAAAGATGCAAAGAATGCATCTGCAACAAAAAAATAAATACTTTATTGCTGCTAACATCAATATGTGAAAAGTTCAGCCCTTTTTAATGCAGAGTAGAGCTGATCTAGGGATTATTTTTGGATTAATTGGATATCAAAAGGTGCTAAAATCTGAGATCTGTTTTGCAGAATTTGAACCAGGTGAAGCTAAAGTTATACCACCAGAGAACCTTTCAACAAAGATCAGCAATCTCTATGTCTCATGTTTGATTTTAAAAGAAAATGGAATGAAGAAAAAGTGAGAACAAAAAGCCAAAAGAAGAAAAAAAAGAGCTGTATGTTCCATTTGGATAATATTTGATATTTTGTGTAAAGGAAATAGTATAAAGTAAAAAAAAATTCCAAATCTGATCAATCTCAAGTTCATTCTTTGACTTTGGGAGTGCATATAGATCCGAATGATCAAATGTCAGTTTAAAATTAGCCGAAGTCCAGAGAACTTTAAAAGACCTTCAGAAATCATTGAGGCCTTTTAATCACTTAGGTTACAAGAAACTCCTACTAACTAGTTGGATGGAAAATATAAGAAAGTACAGGAAGGGTTAGGTGGTAGTTTCACTTTTTAAATCCAAATGACTAAAATAAGAACATTTCTAATTTATGTCACAGCCTCATAAACCTTGGTTTGTTGATGTCCAGACATTTGCTCTCAGTTTCTGCCTCTCTGTGGGTCTGACAGCTGCTGAGGTCACAGCTCCCCCCAGACTGGATGCGGTGGCGGGTGATCCCGCCCACCTTCGCTGCAACATCACCACGGAGGCGGACGAACGCGTGCACCAGGTGCGCTGGCACAACCCCCACTCCAACATGATCCTGGCGTATTTGCCGACCTCGCCGGTCCGCATCGTCCACCAGGACGCCAACCTGAAGGTGACGGTGGCGCGCAAGGACTCCAGCTACATCACCATCAAGTCGGTGCGGCCGGACGACGAGGGCTGCTTCCACTGCTTTTTCGACGTGTATCCGTCTGGGAAGCAGCAAGGCACCACCTGTATCACCATCACCGGTGGGTGCAGGAAGACCTCCGCTTCTCCTCCGCTTCTCGCCTGCTCTTTATGTACTTTATTTAACTCTAGTTACCTCAGGAAATGTGCAGCATCTCTGCCAGACATTCTAAGTCTGTTTATTGAAGCCATGTAACTTTTTTTGATTAGAATCAGTGGGTTTGTTTTGCAGGATAAATATTAAACGCCCAGATCAGCAGAAGGAAAAGCCCACCCACACAGATAACCCCATGCAAATGTGTTGCTGCTAACAGGCTATTTCTAAATGGGAAACCTGCTTTTCTCCTCCGCAACAGGAGGCAGAGTCCGCCTGGAGGGGAACAGGACGGCCGTACGCGGGCTGCCCATCACCCTGTCCTGCTCGTACACCCTGGCCAAACGGGTCGCCCAGACTCTGTGGAGGAAGACGACGGAGCAGGGCGACACCACCACGGTCGCCTCGTACGCCAAGGTGGGCTCTTACATGGGGGACCAGTTCAAAGGTCGGGTCAGCCTGAGCCCCACGCTGGGGGAGACCAGGCTGACCATCGAGGAGGTCCAAACGGAGGACGAGGCGTGCTACACCTGCGAGTTTCACACCTACCCGGACGGAACCAGGAAGGCCGTGGCCTGTCTCCACGTCTACGGTGAGGCTATCATGGCTTTCAGGCTTTCAGATATTTTTCAATATTTTTTCTGCTGAAACTTTGGATTCTCTCAGAAAGCATCAGCTTTCAGAAAGCACTTATTGCGGCTCATCAAAAGATAGAAATGATAAAGAAACTCAGGATTGTATAATAAATGTTTGATTTAGATTGCCGAAAGGTAAAAACTTGAATTTAAGTTATGCCAACATTTAGTCGAAACATTGGCCTTATATTGAATTTCAACATCATTTCAGCAACTTTTGTAGAAATCCTGGAGCAACATCTTCATCTTCTAACATTTTGTGACGTTAAAATTTAAAATAAAATCTGATGTCTTTGTAGGAAATGACAAGTAAATGTTTGACAAAAATGTTTTAATAGTAAATTAGTCCACCTGTGTGTGATGTAGTCGTGCTTTAAATATGTGGAAGAAGACGCTCTGGTAAGACGCATCTGCAAAGCATTAATTCAAGTGAATGGAGGATTTTACTGGTAAAACATGTTAAACCAAGTAGCTCTGTAATTTTCATTCACTTTTGCTCTCCTTCTGTTGATCCGTCACATAAAATCCCAGTAAAGTTTACGCTTGTAATGAGGCCAAATTTGGAAAAGCTCAAAATGCTCGAACACTTTCTGCAAGTTCTCAGGTTTTTAATGTCGTGTTGGCTCAATAAAATAGTGTTATCTGCAGACCTGGCATCTATTACACTCTCTGACAGTTAAAGTAAAGTAATTATTGCTAAATGAGAACAAGCTTCACTGTGCTGTTTCAATGGTGTGTAAACCTATTAAGAAATAAATCCTATTAAGAGTAATTGTGCCCTGGAAGGCAAGGGAAGCATTGTTGTGAAAGCTGATTGAGCAGTGTGCAGAAAACATAAGTCGGGAATGTTTGAAAGCAGAAAATCAGCACATTTTTCCCCTCATATTTCTGCAATGTGAAACAAACCGCAGGAAGTGATTTAATAAGATGAATTCTGCTGGAAAATTCCTCCAACGCCACCAACTTGTTAACCTGCTCCCTCCATATCCCCTTTAAAATCACGCTCTTTGTGCTGCGTTCAAGTTTTTCCTGTCCACATGAGGGCCACACGCACAGTGTGCACTCAGAGCAAAACTCTGAACAACTCAGGAAAAAGGAAGTCCTCTGCATAAACACACCCTAGGAAGCCCTGAGACGATGGCAGCTGAAGTCGGTCGTTAACCTCCTGCTCTGGAGATGGATTTCACTTTTCCAACGCAGCACTTCACCTCCTCCTTTTTTTTATTTCCCGTGAGAATAATCAAGTTTGTTTTTACACTGATAAGGAAGTAAGGGAGAGGAAAGTGTCACAGAGAGGGAAAGGGTGATTAATATGGTGACGAGAACAAAGCCTCTGTGTTGGTGTGTGTTTGTCCTGCTTTGCTCCAGACGTACACACATTCGCTAAAAGCCGCCACACCAACATTTGTCTGGGCTTTGCTTCCAAGTTTGCTTCCAGTTGTCAAAAACTGTAAAAATCTAGTTACAAAGCTGTAAAAAAAATTCACCAGCTGACGGGATCTCCCATCTCTATCCCCAGTTTTACCCAAGCCGGAGGTGAGCCACTCGACGTCGCCCTCAGGAGTCACGGAGGCAAACTGCACTGCCCAGTCGAGGCCTCCGTCCACCATCCTGTGGGACATCAGCATCGGCGCCGTCACCCTGGGTCCACCGGTGTCGTCGGCGTACAGTCAGGGCGACGGCACCACGATAGTGACGAGCACGCTGCGCTTCCTGTCCGCGCTCAGAACCGTGAAATGCGTGGTGCAGCACCAGGGTTTAGAGAAAGCCCTCACGCTGGACCTCAAAGCAGACGGTGAGCAGTTTATGCGGCGATGCATGTTTGGTCGCCCCAGACATGATTGCCGCCGCTTCCCAATCTGTGGCTCTGACGGGCAGAGATTAGAGGTTTTCTATTTTAGTTGGGGTGTAATTATGGATACTTTGGTCGCAGGATCCTGCATCCCGTAACGTCTCGGGATGGTTTATTTTTCTCACACCGCATGACTTTGACATGTTTAAGTGTTTTTGACATGTTTAGTCCAGATGCCATCCAGCACCTTGAAAAAGACAGAAAAAATAAGAAACTTTATAGTAAGTAAGGAAATAAAGGTTTCTCAACGTGCTGCTGAAATAGCACATTCAGTTCAAAGAAAATGTGCAGTGGAGTTGGACCATTTTTTAAAAAATGTACAAAATGTGTATGTGTCCATGAAAAACTGCTGATTTTCCTGAAATAAAATGACAGCAAACATATTAACATGTTTTTTTTAGATTAAGATTCCTGCGACACATTTATCAAGCAATTATAAATAAACTTGCATATATATTCTGCACATGTTAAAATATATGTTTTTTTGTTGTTGTTGTTTTTACAGATGATAAGGTTTTGTATCCTGTTGAAATGAGTTCCCTCAACATTGTCCTCATCTCTGTGTGTGTGGTTGCGACCGTCTTCATCCTGGGTCTGTGTGTGTTTTTCTGCAAGCGCTTCGTATGTATTTGACGGTAAGTCTGCAGTCCGCTTCACCACATTTCCTCCTGCCAACCCTTCAGAGAGCCCATGTTAGCGGCAGCGGGACGGCCCAAGCTGGTTTCCCAGAAAGTGAAGCCGGTAATCAAACGCTAATTAGAAGCTCATCTCTTAAAGCCGGAATCAGCATTACTGCAGCTGGGGAAAAGAAATGTGGGTCTAAAAAATAAAAAGAATTGGAGCGATTTCCCTCAGAGTCCGCCAGACGTTTGTTCTGGGAAGCTCTTACAGGTGTTTCTGTAAGCATTTTTAAACACATTCACACGTTTTTTTTTTAGCCACAAGTATTTCTGGGTGTTTGCCGTTGGGGAGGAAACGCTCAGCAGATATGCAGTGCATTGTTTCTCTTGTGGCCTGCAGTGGAGGCCGAGTTTTGAGCGGCTGTCATTGTGTGTAGCTGTGATGAAGCGTTGCCATGTCTGCTGGCTGCTTGCAAAAGCAGGAAGCTGTCTGGTGTTTTATGGACCTGGAGGATTACAGTAGCCCAGCCAGGGTTTGTCTCATTAGACCTGTTTATCTTTAAGTCTCTGTTTCAGTCTGATATGGTTTATTTTAATAACGAACAGCATCTTTGAGGTTGGACCAAGTTTTAAATCCACAGATGTTTTGGCAGAGAATGGCAGTTTCTTTATGTTCCTCTGAACATAGAGGCGACCTTCACCTCTGACTCTGTAGTTCAAAGCATTCCAGTGCAGTTTGGAAAAGGAAAAGATGAAGTAAAAATATCTTCTCTGACAGCTCATTTACATCCGTTTGATTTTATTATCTAAAAGTTGTCATTCTTTCCTCCTTATTGTCTTGTCTGTCTTCCTTTATTTTTTTATGCCTATATTAATAGTTACAACATCAAATATGCTTCAGCATTAATACACACATTGGACACCATAAATCAGAACCTGGCATCTACAGTTTTATCTACAGGTTCTTGTCGTTTCAGCCAACAAGAAGAGTAGTTGTCTTCTAAAGCTTGGCGGTATGATAGTATCTAAATAAAAAAATCAAAAAAAAAATCCAGTTTGGCACAAATATTCTGCCATGAAGCTAAAGAAACATTAACAGGGACAAAAGGTCATTTGCAGCCATCTCCCACCTTCAGTGTCGCTCCTTTCACCGTGGCAACACCTTCTTCCTCTTGGCTTGTTAAACTGCGTTGTACCAGGCGAATGTCGCCCTTGAACTGCTGCCCAGTTCTCTTACCATAAATCATCCTGCTCACCAGGGAGGGAAAAACAAAGTAGGAACCGGAGTGTTGAAAGAAAAATAAAGTGATAAGATCTTTCTGTTTATCCTTGGTGGAATAATAAACCAAGGCGTTGATGAGGGTTTTTATATCACTGATTACACATATGAGGAGAAAGAAGGCAGGACTTACTGAAAATTCCTGTTATTGTGGAAAAATCATTGCCTGCATCCTTTCTGTAATCATAAGTTATGTTTCTCCACTGAGTTCCAGATAAGAGGCTGCAGACACAATCATATCTGAAGTGCATTTCTTTTCCCCCCACGCATTTCGGATCTGATCATCCGAAATGAAAATATTTTTACTCAACCCTTTCCACATTAGTTGAAGTTTTCCTCTTTTCTCAGCTGTGCCTGTTCTGAGCAGAATGAAATGTCTGTGCTGATTGTCTGAAGCTGACGGCCTGAAGAAAAGATCCTCTTTCAGTCTACTGCCTTAGGCTGACGAAGACGACGGACTTCAGGAGGCTCAGATAAAGGGACCACTGACACGCCTGTTGTTGAAAGCATGCCCAGTCTGACAACAAGGCGTCCTTTCAGCTTGGACGCATCGTCTGTGTTTCCCAGTCCTGGTCTTGGCTGGAACATGCCGGACGGGAACACGGTCTGTTACTGTGATGTGATTCAGATTGTAGTTCTGGGGAAATGACAGCTGCTGCCCGTATCTGGAGTGAGCTGTAAACGCGTGGCCACATTCTTCATGACTTCTGTTCTTACGTCACACACCAAGTGAGGACTTGCGGAAATGATTTCATAATTTGTCTTTCCTGGAATGTATTTATGGATAAAATTTCAGGGTTGTTTTTCCTGAGAATGGGTTTTAATGTAGTCCAAAACCATTTTTTTAATAGTTTATGCACTTTTTTCTGGCAGTTTTCTATTGTACCATACTTTCTTTAAAATTTTCTTTGCCTCCCTGGTTCTTTCCTTTGTTCCCTCTTTCCTTGTCCTTCTGCCAAAGCTTCTCTCCTTGCAGCCTTGCTCCCATGCCACCTATCTTCTGTCCTTGCACCAGTGTCTCCTACTATGCGTCCTTCCACCACTGTGTCCTTCTTTGCCTTCCTTGTCTCCTTCAGTCAGTACCTCCCCTCAGCCCATTTCTGGATCTACACTGTGTGCAGCTCAAACCAAAAGACCAAACCAAACCAAAACTTCTTAAAAACACGGATGGATCCTTCTTTGTACTAAAGCCACAGGCTAATGGTGCAGGAGATGTTGTCTTGACAGCCATTAGGTTCTCTTATTCCAACTGAGCACCATTTAAGTCATAAATCTTCTCCTGATTTATGTGGCAGGATGTGAAATCCACACTTCCTTGCTGCATTTGTTAAGTACGAAACTCTTCACATGCTGCAGCCGTCTGAAGTAAAACAAGATGTTAATCCAAAAGTCTCTGAGCGGCAGAGAAACCCACTGTGGGCCTTTTTATAGAGCTGTGATGTCTGCGGGTGAGGTGGAACCACAGACAAGCCTCAGACTGGCCTCTGATTCTGGGTATTACTTAGTCCTGAGCTTGTTCCAGTAAAAACCTGCTGGATCTATTTGTGACCATGTTTCCCTAATTCTTGGTGTGCCCGCCACAGGAAAAAAAAAAAGGGAAGTTGACCTTGGACAAGGATGGCAGGTTTTAACCCAAATAAACTTAAGCAGCAGCTTTCATGCTGCCGCAGAGGGGTGGTGCCATGTCCTGCATGGATCACAAAAAATACTCTGCCCTTGAATCAGGAGAGCAGCTCCTCTCAGATGAAGGGAAACATCCTGACATGCCAATGGTGACACCTGCTGGTGTGGTCGTTGAAGTGCATTGATTCAGCTAATCTCTTTGCTCTTAATTGGCTTTAAAACGACTCAGAAGTCAACGCCTTCTGTTGACTCAGAAGGCGTTGCAGCCATTTATTTGTGACTCAGGAACATGTTCAGTGTGAAATCCTGCATTCATTAGATGCCTGTGGGTATCTGACGTGTCCAAACACGTTTCTTCCTGTTGCGTTCACGAAGAGGAGTCGAAGGAAATGATTGCAACCTTTTGCTTTGACTCTGTGACACATTTATATCATGAGCTTTAATCACCGGCTTGTTGTGCTGCATCTTTAAAATTAGATCAGAAACTCCTCATTTCAGATGATTTACTCTGACAACACTGAGTGATGAACAAAGGAGTTGCACCAACATGGCTTAAATTTAACTCAGTAATTATTATGTCAGATTGCTCAACACTGGGTCAAAGTTAAATCCACCAACAACAATTTCCTGGACGCAATAAAATTTCACAAACTATCAAAGGAAACTGTCGTGGCGGACGTATTTCTTCTGAGTCATAGGATTCTGTGGTTTGTGGTAAAATAATCCACCCACTGTATGTGTGTTTACTATCACGTCTAAGTGTAAAATACTTTACATCTCAGATAGAGAGAAAACTGTGTTGGTTTATGTAGCCCAGTTAAATTTAGCATTTGCATCCATTTTTTATTGACCGAAGGGTGTGAAGAAAACGTAACATGAAAGCATTCAAACTCAAAACATACCTTGAAAACCAAAATGACCTGCTGCTAAAATTAAAGGCAAATGAAAAAAACCCCAAAACAAACGGTTTTAAACAGGCAAAGAAAGTTTGTTTCATAGTTGATGTTCTACTGTGCTGAACATCTCTGGCCCCCTGATGAGGCCCCAGCCTGACCTGGACCTCCAGACTGATGAGGTGCTTAACAAAAGCAACACAATCAACACAATCATAGGTTGAGGAGGATTTTGTTGTAGCAGGATTTTATTTTATTTTTTTCCCAAAAAAAATTTAAAAAAATCGTTATTTTCTGTTTCTGTCCAGACTGATTCGGCATCTGGCGTCGCCGCCACTGTTAAGCTCCGGTGGATTTCTGAACCCGACCCGGCTGCTCGGCACCGTGCAGGAGAAGCTGCTTGTTCTGCTCCTACCAACTGGAAATGTGCTGCCAGAGCAGACTAAACACTTCTACTGGAAGGATTATTTAATGCTACCAATGAGACGAAACTGCTGAGAAGTCGACCTTCAGTGGCCTGGAAACCTTTTGCGATTTGGTTTCAGGTCGTGTCCTGTAACAAACACCCTCTGCAGCTATAAAGTGCCACACGTCCACGTCGAAAAGTGACCGTCTTAAATGTGATTTTTACGTCTAGTGCTCTGAAGTTTGTTGTTGTGGCTGTTTTTATGTTGAGATTAACCTGTTAGTTGCACCAGAAGCTCGTGACGCCGCTGCCCTCGTTCTTTAGCAGTCCTGATTGGTTCATCCAGCCCACAGAAAAATGTTGGAAGAAAAACACAAATATCCTACTGCGTTCTAAGTTTAGCCTTGTTTCGCGTTCTGACTGGATAAATATACCCTAGCTCTACGTCTGGCCTTTGTCCCTCCAGCCTGGTGGCTTCTGGGACCAAAATGCATCTTTTAGTGGTTCCTGAAGACGTACGCTGATTAGAGGAGGGCCAGTTCTGGACCTGCAAGTAACAGGAAACCCAAACGCATCCAAAGCTCTGAGGAAGGATGTGACTTTTTGTTGAACCAGGACCTTGGTGAGTCATTTTGAGAGCGGAGAGGACGGCAGCTCTGTCGGTTTTGAACTCCTGCGTGTGGGACGGCGGCGACGGGGGGTCGAGATTTGATCTGTGTGTGTTTCTGGGGTTCATCCCGAGCAGATGAGCCTGTGAATCACCGCTTGTGTGTACGAGTGTGAGACAGACAGGGGGCGGATCCGTTTCCACGTACGCGTTTTGTTTTGAAAGGAAGTTTCTGTGTTTCTGTTTTGATGGGCGTCTGAGTCACTGAGCTGAACTGGAGGGAGCAGCATCTACATTTTTGTAGATGTACTGAGAAAAATAAATGTAATTTCTTTTATACAATGACACTTATATAGTACTAAACATTATGATTGTGGATGAGCTTTAAAGAATTAAAGCACTATTGTGCAGCTGTTTTGTTACCTTTGAGTGTCTGTTACTTTTTTTTTTTTTTTTTTTTTGAAACATCGCAAGTTATTGTGATTTATCTTCAAAAGTTTCCCTAATAATGTCCAAAGCTCCACTGGATCGTTTTAGTTTAGCCACTTTCAGCAGATTTATTCCTTACAGTTTTGTCGTAGTTTTCGTCACATTTCCTGCTCCCCAAACAAGCGGCGAAAATAAAATTAAAACTCCTACAGAACGAAAGTTATCAACATTTTCATCTAATTTTAGTGGCGTGGGCTAGAAAAATACCCAGACTTGATATATGCAAGTAATGCACATCGTGATTCAGATTTCTTTCTTTCTGTCTTTTTGTTTTCAGTTGTGAAAAGTAAATCACAGTACAAATATCAAATTGCATATATTAATTTGTATCAGCGTATTCAAAAATCTAACTTTAATTCAGCTTCGAGTTAAATAATTGTTATGTCAAAGCATTTCTCTGTGACTTGATATGTACAGAAACTAAAACGACTAAAATGAAGTTTAGTCAAAAAAATGTAGTGGAAATTTCACAATGAATAAAATTTTGCTGCCACAAGTAATCATATATTTTTCAAGCTTTTTCCCAATTTTGAGTCTTTGGATGAATTATGGAAGAGCCTTTATCATTTCTGATAAATCACATAGGATTGGGCGGCATGGACTTAAAGTTTTCTCAGGATAATTTGCGATACTATTCTGTTCTATTCAATAAAAGTTATTTTGAGTGAAATTTGCAAAAAGCAGGACCTTTCATTTTTCTGAGAATGATTTTTTTATTGTCCTAAAGTCCAAAACGTTTAACTATCAAACGTGTTCACATGGAGATTTCTTGTTATTCTTATGAAAAGTAGCAAATCTGACTGATGTAAACATTTCATGGAGATCGTTGGCGGTTCGCTCGACTCGGGGAGGAAAACTGACTAAACAGGAGGAAACTCGTTTTCACCCACAGCCCGCTGGTATTAGTTTGTTTCACTTTTGAATCCGCTGAAAGTCAGAAGACCTTTATACCCTCAAATGAATTAAAATATTCCCTCTTGCAAATGCAAATATTTTTCTCTAAATAGCTAAAAAGGGGCAATTTTTGCTTTTTCTATAAGGGTATACGTGGAAATTGGATGAGTCACGCATGAATCATGTTCAGTATGATACCTGTGATGTAGATACCACACTGGAAAATTGAACCCACTGCTCATTTATTTCTGACAGGATACAAATGTTCAATATTCTCCTTCGTATTTAATGCAGCAAATAAAATTGAGTTCTCTATTTAAACGTTAATTGTGACAAAAAAAATTAGACGATTAGTTGTTTTTGTCAATAATTATGAGCTTCATCAATTATTTCCTGCAGTTTGTTTTTGTAGCTTTTCATTCAAGTAATTATTTTTTAACATGTTTTTTTTTTTTTTTTCCCCTTTCCATATGTCTCACAAAGATCAGGGAATGGTTCAAATGTTGTTTCGTTGGTAAACTGACATCTGTCATGTTCAAAGGAATAGTTTGGGGAAATTATTTTTAGTTTCACTCACTTTCCTTTTTATAGAAGAGATTTATTTCCCTAATTATGAACTGGCCAGGCTGTTAAAATGCAGTTTATCGCTAACTATATCAATCTCTGCTTTTCTTAGAAATGGAACACTGAGATTGATCATCACAACATGTACAATACTTATTCTGTGCAAGTTGATGACTGGTTATCAAAGCGTTCAGAGAAATGGCTTAAAAAACATAAAAAAATTGGCAAGAGGCTTTTATTTCAGTCATACCAAAGGTGGGGAAGGACAGAACGGACCCAAAAGGATATAGACCAATTAGTGTGTTAAATATAGACTATAAACTATATGCTGCAATATTAGCTAAGAGATTAAGTACCCTGATGCCTTCTTTGATAGATGAGGATCAGACAGGTTTTATTGGTAATAGACAAACGCATGATTGTATAAGGAGGGCCATTCATGTTATTGACCACATAATCAAAGAAAAATCAAGTGCAGTCCTTTTCAGCTTAGATGCCGAGAAGGCGTATGACACTGTGGGGTGGGAATTTTTGTTTGAGGTAATGAAGAGATTCGGATTTGGTGAGAGATTCATTCGCTGCATAAAAACTATATATTCTTCACCAAAAGCAAGAATCAAAATTAACGGAAGTCTCTCAAATCAAATAACACTACAACGAGGATGTAGACAGGGTTGCCCCTTAAGTCCATTACTTTTTAATCTTTTTATTGAACCACTAGCTCAGGTTGTTAGGGAGGAGTCTGGTTTGGAGGGGGTGACGATAGGGAGTGTGGAGAGCAAGATATGTCTATATGCGGATGATCTTTTAGTAATAATTAAAAGCCCTGAATCTGGTATTCCAGTGCTCATGGATATTCTGGAATTATACGGCAAACTTTCCGGATATAAACTTAATATGCAAAAAACTAAAATTTTGACTTTCAATTTTAGCCCATCGAAACGGTTAATAAATAGCTACCAATTTAATTGGAATCAATTACAAGTGGAATACTTGGGGATCATATTAACAAAAGATTTAGCTCAATTATATGACGTTAATTACAAATGCATAAATAAGAAAATATATGAGGACCTGGCCAGATGGAGCCTGCTTCCCCTAGACATTGGTAACAGAATCCGTGCAATAAAGATAAATGTCCTTCAGAGATTACTGTATATATTTCACGCACTCCCTGTGGAGGTCCCAGTAAAGCAATTTAGGGAATGGGATAAACACTTCTCAAGGTTTATTTGGAACAATAAAAGGCCAAGAGTGAGATACTCGACCCTGCAGCTGCCTAGGGATGGGGAGGGTATGGGTCTACCCCACCTGGCGGATTATTACATGTCGGCCCAGTGTGGACCCCTGGTACGCTGGTGTAGCCCGGCCTATGAGGCTAAATGGAAAGACATTGAACTCTCCTTGCTGAACTTCCCTGCACAGTCAGTACTGGGCTGTCTGGACGGATTGCCCCAGGTATATCAGTTGCAAAATCTGTGCCTAAGCTTCTCCTTGAAGGTATGGGCAGGGTTGGTCAGAAAGTTTAATCTTCACAGACAGATAGGGCTGTTGAGTTGGCCTGCGTATCACCCGCATTTCCTCCCAGCATCGATAGATCATAAATATAGAAGGTGGGTAAGACAGGGAGTCACCGCATTCTGCACTATAGTTAAAGACGGGGTATTAATGAAATTTGAGGAGCTATGCCAGACCTATCAGGTGAGTAGAGAGGACTTTTATCGCTACTTACAGGTCCGTAGTTTCCTAAGAAAGGAAATGAGAATTTCTGACTTGGAGACAATTCCAGGCATAATACAACTTTTTATTGATTCATATGCTGGTAAAAATATAAGAGGAATTACTGGCAAATGTTATAGAAATTTAAGATCCATGAATAAAAACTCAACAGACTATATAAAAGAGCGATGGGAAAAGGAAGCAGACATGATAATTACGTCAGAGGCATGGATGCAAATTTGGAGGGGCTCCCTGTCGACCACAAATTCTTTGATATGGCGCGATTTCACGTGGAAGAATCTAGCCCGATTTTTCATCACGCCGAAGCAGAGATCTCAGATGGGTGGGTTACAGCTTCCGTGCTGGAGGGGGTGCGGCGTGACTGCGGTAGGCCACTACCATGTTTTTTGGGACTGTACGGAGTTACAGACTTTTTGGAAGGATGTACATCGTCTAATATGTAAAGTTTTGGGTATAAATCTGGACTTGTCATTCACTGTTCTGTATCTTGGAATGCTCCCTGAGGGACTTAGCAAAGGGGATACATACCTGCTGAAAATAATTATGGTCGCCAGCAAGAAAGCGGTCACTAAGTGTTGGCTTCAACCAGGCCCCCCTTCATTGAAACTCCTGGTGAATATTATAAATATGATCCACGACATGGAGATGTTGACATTTTGTCTGACTTAAAAAGGAGAAAGGAGAGAAACTCTGGAAACGTTGGGAATGCTTTATTGTCAGAGGCGATGAACAGTGATTTGTGGGACTCTGCACCACCTGAGCGAGAAAATGGGGTTCCTTACCTGATCACATATTTTTGGTTCTCTGGTTCCTGATTCTGGACTTAATACTTTGTAATAGTTATGGAAATGTAATATTTTATATCGGTATTGGTGAATGTCACCTGCCCTAGCCCTCTTGTTTTGCCGTGTTCTGTATTTGTATATCTACTTGTTTAAAACTAAATAAAAATAAAGTTTAAAAAAAAAAAAAAAAAAAAACATAAAAAAATTAAATAGAGAAGAGGAAGCAGGCAAAGAAGAGCGGAATGGAAACCAGAACAAGAAAATATTGGAAAAAAAACAGAAATGTGTCCAAGAAACTCCAAAAATGGCTGCAGAAAACTGCAACGACTAGAAGACAAACTATTGGGAATGTGGATGTTTCTCACACTATGTCTGGTCTAAATATGGATTTATTAGAATACGTCAAAAAAAAATAAAAAAAATAGACGTCTTGTTGCTTTACACTGGAGGAAATTATCTTGAAATGTTTGTTTTAAAAAGAAAATAAGCCTAAAAAAACAGCATCTTAGTTTCCAAACCAACAGGATTTGACATTATGGAGTGACCTGCCAACGTTTATGACCTTTGACCCAATAGAAATCTTGTGCTGTCCCATCCAAAATGCTGTTTCTGAGGCGAAACCTAGAACCTTAAAGGAATTGTGGAATATAGTCCAATCATCCCAAATCTTTGAGGAAATTCTTTGGTAATTTTTTTATTTACATTGGAAACATGTCCTCCTATTATTTTTAACAAATCCCTTAGTTTTATGCTGACTCACCACTAGGTGGCAGCCCTGTTTGCTTTG
The DNA here is from genome assembly GCF_019740435.1 of Gambusia affinis. NCBI lineage: Eukaryota > Metazoa > Chordata > Actinopteri > Cyprinodontiformes > Poeciliidae > Gambusia > Gambusia affinis. Next base: position 13,622,329 of record NC_057891.1, on the reverse strand, counting down.
CCGTTTAACAGGATCTTATCAGGTTTTTCATTCATTTTAAGTCATTCTTCTCCCCCATCCTGTCCCTCCCACCTCCAGCCTGTATGTAACAGAGGAAATGACACAATAACGATTTGTATTAATCCTCCTTGTTCTTGCCGTTTTAACAGCAGCCTGCTTGGTGGGTTACTGCATGCAGAGTTGGGACGTGTTGTGAAAGAAAAACGACAAAAAAAAAGGAACGTGTGACTCCAGCCACGAGTGACGCGTCGCTCCACGTCAACTCTTCGCACTTTCCAAACCGCAGAGGTAACACGGCCCACGGCCCATCCTCCCCTCGGGTTTCACGCGGCCCTGCAACTGCACATCCAACATTTCCTGTCACTCTCCTCGTTTCTTTTTAAAACCCTGTTTTGATCGCAGGGTTTTGCGTTTAATAACTTGCGATCGACCCTGCTCTGTGGTTTTGTCGCTTCCTGTGCTGCTGCTTAATGAAGCAGATGAAGATATCTTATCTTGCCTTTGCGGCTAAGAACCCAGTCAAAGAGTTGCTCACTTTGATTTATTCTACTAATATAAGTACAATAGCACTGATATTATTAGTTAATCGGAAACATTTTCATAGTTTCGATCAGAAGATTGGGAACATGAATCAGCTGCCTTCCTGGTTCTTCCTGCAAAAGTTACTATAAGTTAGGTCAGTCAAGATGATCAAAACCGTTTCTGCAGCCGTTTGTTTATACAAAAATATTTCTGTAAGCAAACGCGGAAAGTTTTACCTGTATGCACAGTGAAATGTTCAATAATATTCAAATTTATTGAATATGACTGTTTATTTGCTGTGTTGTGTTATTAAAACGTGTTTGATGATGGGGATAAATATAAATAAATATGTCAGATAAATTGACTGCAGAATCAACGTTAATTTACTTTGACTAGATTTCAACAAAGCTAACTTGAACTTGGGATGAATTTAATTATGTCGCTATACTTGTCCTTGAGGAATTTGTTTTATTTTATGACTATATCAGTATATTGGTTTACACATTTTAGAGGTCAGAATAAATTGGTTAACTGGTTGCTATCTTTCATGATGCATTCAATCCAGGCTCTCTTTACAGAAACCGAGCAAAACTGTTCAAAAACACGACTGAATGATCTGCGTGAATCCCTTTACTGTGTCTGTTAACGACAGTTAACAAATGTCCTCTAACCTGATCATTTCTAAAACTGCAGTTCTACATTTTTACTTTCATACAGAAAAAAAAAAACACTTAACAATCCAAGCATGTTACCTCTGATTTATTAGGAAATGTAAGTTAAATGTAAGTTAGTATTTAAAGTTTCTAAAGATCTGCTGTGTTCTGGTCTTTTTTCTTTAAAGCAGGACCAAAGTTTATGTTTTCGGGCTGCATAGTTTGATCTTTGCATCTATTATTAAGTTGAGGAAGTGTGAAAACCTTCGTGATGTGAAAGACCTCTGCTCAGACAGCATCTCTCTGATACAAAAACACAAGATCTCGTTATGAGTAGCAGGCTAAATTGTTTTAGGAACATGATGTTGAACAACTTAGTTGGCTGTATGCATGAGGCCAGGTAACATTTGTGGCTCTAAATTAGTTTTATTAATTTAAAAATGTCTCTCTGGATGTTCATTTGCAGACCTTTTGACCTTCTGAAACGTTTGCATATGACATTGATAGAAAGTAAATTAAGTATCGCAGTACATTTTGCAGTCGATTATCTTATGCTCTTCTCCTGACTGTTACCTTTCTACAGTGAAATCATTTTAATGCAAAGCAGCTTGATACAAAGACAATAGATTTATATTAAAGATTAATTGAGTTTATTAAAGACAACAAACAGATTATATATAGGTTGAAAAAGATTTCTCCTTCTGGAAGGATAACAACTTTAAACAAGCAACCAGAGCGGGAACAGTTTGGATCAAAGCATATTCATGAGTTAGAGCGGACCAGTCAAAGTCGAGACGTAAACCTAACGTTTACAAAAGCTACATCATTCATTTATTCCAGCAGATTTTCAGTCATTCAACCAAACGTATAGCTGTGTCTCCTCTGTCTGCCTCAGCGGCCGGGGAGCTTCCCTTCCTGGCAGACCATGAACACAACAGAAGTGAGTTCCTCCTGCTTTACGTTCCCCTGTGTTCCCCTTGGTGAGTACTGGATCTCTGTGGCGTCTGTCCTTGATTTTCCTGCAGGATAAACAGTGGTGGTGACGGCTACAGAGTGTTTAACCTACCGATTACAAGTTGGTGTTAAAAGAAAAGATCATTTAAATATCTCACCTTTGCACCCTCGCATGCATGTTATAGAAATAATAATCACTATGACGACAAAGGAAACGATACCAGCAGTGGAGTAGACAGACATCAACAATCTGTCTGCTTGTTCAGGTACAGGTTGGTCATCTACAGGGAGACAAAATAAAATGTGATACAAATAGTGTTTATTCCCCCAACTTGAAAACCGTCTTTTTTAAATATCAATGCTTGTCTTTTCACCCCTGCATCTAATCTAACAAAATGTACGTTGCTATGAAATGGTTTGGTTGCATGTACAAAATGAAAGTAGGAAAGGATGAATTAGCAAAACCAAAATGATGATAGAAATCTAAACCTTTTTACTTGTGACACTGTTTGTGTCCTCATGAGTCCCTGTAGAATAAAACAGAGTCATAATCTTATAACTAGATATAAAAGTGTCTTATTCAAAAACAAATGCTGGTCTTTTCACCTCTTTCCTTTGTTGACAATTCTGGTCTGGCTCCTAATGCCATGAGATATTTTGTGCCTACCTTAACTGTCAGGGAGATGTTTCCTACTCTCTTTAATAACTAGGATTAAAAGTACTTTTCTATTAAATAGGTGACATATATTCATATTACTCCATTGTACATTTTCTTGCTGCAGTTAATTTGGTTAGATCACTGGTCTCATGTTTTATGAGGCTTAAATTGACCTAACAGGAGTCAGAACCAAATAATAAAACACAAAGTTTTCAAAAGGTGTCTCACAAGATATGGCCATCTATATGTATTCATAATCTATGAAAATGTGCATTGCTAAAAAAAAAACAATGATTTATTTACATGTGCAAAATAAAATTAAACAAGCATGAAATAGCAATTCATATGTACAAAATCAGGATACAAATATCAACTTGTTCTTACTTGTGTCATTGGTTTTTGTTTTACGTGGGTCATTTGTGTCCATTTCTGTAGAACAAAACAAAGTTTCAATCTTGTAACTAAATTAGTATACATGCATTGATACAAATGTAAAGCTGGTTAATGTTACTTGTAGTGTCGCTATAAACAATATAACTGGAAAATGACTCACCATAAACATCGATGAGGATGCTGTGACTCACAGTGCTTCCACCTTCACACCGATATTCACCTGAATCATTCCTGGTGATGCTTTGGAATAACAAGTAGAATATCCCTTCTGACGGATTTGATATTTTCCATTCTGTCTTGATGTGATTGTTATTGTTGTCATTGAGACAAATATGTTCTTCCTTAACTTTATACCAGCAGATTGTTGGTGGTAAATTGTTGCAGAACAAAACTGGACATTCAATCCTGAGTTCTTGTCCAAGACCCGCTTTATAAAACGTGTTCCGACGAACTTGCAGTTCTGGTGTGCAGTCGTCATCTGCAACAAGAAAGAACCAGACATTAAAATGTCATACCTGGGTGCCTTTTGCTGCCTTATTAACACTGCAAAAGAAGAAATTAGAGTTGCATTTTATAATAATGCAGTTTGATTCAGCAAATTTGACTTGGAAAATTGCTGAAAAACCAGAACACTAGATGATTTATAACGTGTAAATCTGCTTATTTAACTATTAAAATGTGTCTATTTTGATTAAAGTAGCTAGGATTTTGGACTTTTCATCCCCAACATGCTAAAAAAAAACATGTTGCGTTGTTTTAATTGAAATCTGTAAACAAAATTTTACACGTTTTAGCTAACAATTTTTCCAGAGCCTTTCATGTGAGTATTGTTGGGAGACATGATGCAATAGGAAAATAACTCTCCAACATCACTTTCCTACATATTTGCATCTTTTTTCAGAGATATTTGAATCACTAGCTATGCCTGCCTGTGTCAAAATTCTTTGGACATGTCAAAAATATTTCTATCTGAGCACCATCACTTTCCCTGATCATGTAAGACACACTTGTGCAACACTGAATACAGGATCAATGCTTCTGTGCTGCAAATACTGCAGCACTCATTCAATACTCAGTCTAAACCTGCAATGCTCCACTCACATCAGCATGTTGGATGCTTAAAACCGAAATTAAAACTTATACTATAATTCAATTTATGGTTAAATCTGATAATAATTTAAGTTGCAGCCGGTTAAATGTTGTTTGGTTTGTCACAATGCAAGTAACATAGTTGATTCTGCCCCATTGTTCATCCTTAACAGTTGGCTTTAACATCCACATTGGAACAGAAGTACCTAAAATGTAACAAACATGCTTTAAAGATGTGGAAGGAGTTAATTTTCCACAAAATCAACTTCGTTTCCTGATCTTTAGACCCACCAAACGCTTTCTTCAACACATCGCCAAATATGGCAAGACAGGAAACAAAGTGACAGTAGCTTTATGTAAAATATCTCTTAATGCTATATATTTTTAAAACATGTAGTAAAAATATCAATTATTAGTTCAGAATTAAAGACATCCAGGTTCATGTCTTGTTATTTTACTTATACATGTTTGGTTTCAAGACTCCATTATTTAGTCTGTGTGTGATCTTGTCAACTGCGGACCTGTAGAAGCGCCATGTGATGTGAAAACCTTTGGTATGTTTTAAACCCTGTGATATAAACCCTACCTGTGTTAAAGAAATTACATTTGATCTAGTTTCTACCAATATTCATTTTGGTATTTAAGCCAAAAACAAAAACAGATTTCGACTGAATCTTCATGACTGACATATACAATCCATTACAGCTTAGTTTAATAGTTAATGTAACTTACCATCAGCAACCAGAGGAACCATCAGTCTGGCAGAGATCAGGACATAAAAAAGTACTTTAAAGCTGTACGACATCATGTTGGTAGTCTGATGAAGCGTCCACTTCTGTTCAGCTTCTGTATGTTCTGAGTTTTATACCACAACAGATGTGGTCGATTTACTTCCTGTTTGTGATTATAGACCCTCCTGCAACTGCTAATAGTTTTGATGAAGTCGATACAAGAAGAAATATGCGTTTCCACAGTTGTTAATTGTACTACTAGAAAAAAAAGAACCAAAGAAAACTAACATACAATTCTATTTTTTATTTTTATTTTTTTAAAGCTAGTTTAAGCTCAGACTTTGTGACGTAAAGAATGAAACTGTTATGTTCATAACTAAACAGCGAACAGTTTAAATTAGAAATGTGCATTCACAGTGCTACAGGAAATCAAACTAAAATGTTCCCGTTTTAGATCAGCTAAGAAAATCAAAATACTGCCCGCTAATGATATGTATCGTACATATTGCAGTGGAGTTTTGTTGCTCTTTCCCTGACTGATACCTTTTTACTTTGAAATCATTTTTTTGCAAACACTGTGAGTCACCAAATGTCAGAGAAATTACACAAACACAGCAGATTTATACATAAGATTAATCAAATTTATTCACAAAAACAAACAGATTATGTCAATCTGAGACTCTAATCGTGAATAATTGTTTGCGGAACACAAATAAAAATGATAAGTCATGACATGGCTGCCTATTTCAAATATTTCAGAATGTACAACTAATACTTTGGGTACAATGAAAACAGTCATGATGGGTGAAATTAGTTTCCTTTCAAAACATACATCTACCCAAGAAGAAAAGCTTATTTAATCATAAATAAATAAAAGAAAGGAAGATGAAAACACAGAACTCTAGTATTCTAGGCAGTGTCTTGTGAACGTAACCTTTATACAGGATGTGTGCAGATGTGTTACCTGTACAGGAAACATGACTATTACCTGTCTTCTGTCTCACTATTCTTTATACAGTAAACAAAATCTGCCTCACAGTTTCACTTTCACTTCTCTGCCGTTTGGCTTACAGCAGTTCAGGATCACAAAAGCAAGAAGCTGTTCTATAAAAGCTCCACTCAGGTCAAACATGAGTAGATGTTCATCTACTCATTTATGAAGAGTCGATTCATTTTCATAGATGTGACGGGAAGACAAAAAACCATAATCTTCTTTTGTCTGGCCTTTGTCTGCAGAACGGATACAAAGTTCAATGAATTACAGCTTTCAGATACAAATCAGTCACCCGTATTTTTATATCCAGACTCCTACCTTCAATCACACAACGGGATTTTACGAACATAAGAATGACGATGGTGACAAAAATCTTAATGACCAAAATGCGGATCATGTAATGTTTGAACATCTCCAGATTGGTCGGCTTCTCTGCAAGAAAAGAGAAGAAAGTAAACAATCACAAGAAGGAAGGAGAACGGCGCATATGTTCAGATGTGCTTCAATCTGAAAAGTGTGGCGCGGATTTGTGCTTAGCTCCCTGTAACCTGATACCCTCAGTTAAAAAAATAATAAAGTCTCATTTCCACATGATAACGCGAAACCTACACTGAATTTGAAAGGAAATCTTACACTGCACATCGTTAATTTGGTGGGAGCAGCATCAGGCTGTGGGATGTTCCTCTTAAACATGGTCAGGGAAATTGATTAGGTTTGATTGGAAGGTTGATGGAGCTACATGGAGAAAAACCTGCTATAGAGGCTGAAAAATTGTGCTGGACAGGCTTAAATCCAAACACATTCATGACTTAGAATGGCCCAGTCAAAGTCCAGAGATAAAGTCAATCGGAATTTTTTGTTAAGACTTTATGTTTACAAAAATCTTAGTCCAACCAACCTCACCCTCCTCGAATTACTTTGGGAAGAATGAGCAAAGATGTCAGGAGATGAGAGGTTTTGACTTTCTGTCACTTAAACGAAAGTCTATAATTATTTGTTGCGCTTTTATTTCAGTTTTGGAGTTTGCAGGAAAAGGTTGAATCATAAAAGATTCCTGGCTGCTTCTTCAACCTCAGTATTAAAAGCCACGTATCGGCGACAGGTGCGATGCAGCAGCTGTGTCCACCAAATTGAGGTCACAACGCGCTGCAGAAACCCACAGCGCATCCTATGGTTTCAAGTTTTTGTCACTTAAAACATGAATTAAAAAGCTTAAAGTTGGTAACATTTAATATTTAGGAATTTCCACGTTGAACTGGCTCTTTAAGTTGAGCGTTTTCTGTTGCTTTTCACATTCGTTGTGCTTCAGAATGTCAGAAAAGCAGATTTCCACTTGCTTTTGCCCTTTATTTTTAACGACATTTCTCAATTTGTGCAAATTAAGAAAGAAAATTTAAAAAAAAAAAGGAAAATATGAACTAAAAACTACTACATAGCCTGAAACACGTCTGTATATTATACAATAAATAAGTACGGCGGTATGAAAATATTGCTCTGTAATATTTTGAGGTGCAATTTGCTCTTTCATGATGTCTACTTTTCTGAAATATTTACACAGACAAAGTCAAAATGAATGATTTTGTAATATATAATAAATGTAATATAGATTACTGTAGTAATAATAACTTACTGTTATCATCCTGAGTGCCACCGAGTACCACTAGGACCAAGACATAAAACAGGACTTTATAGCTGTAAGGTTTCATGTCGAGCACCTGAGAAACGATCCACTTCAGTAAAGCCTGACTGCGTTCAGAATTTTACAGAAAGTCGCTTGCGGTCGACTTTACTTCCTGTTTTTGATTACGGGGGTCTTTGGGTAGACGGTTCCTCCAGTAAATGTGAATCTACCAGCTTTGATGTCGTTACAGGAAGAGACTTTTCTTTTCTCCACACATTTCATTTAACTTCAGTTCATCTGTGTTGGGAATTTTTTTTTTAGGGAAATACTCAGAATTATCACACAAAAAAAAGAGTCAAATTCACAAGATTAAATCCAGATTTTTTTTTTAGATAGGCATCATTTCATTGCACACAGTGATTAGGATTACATTCTACCTTTCCAAAGAATCACAATCAGTAATCAGAATAAAATTTTCAGTCACGGTGAAAGTCAGAAAATGACTCATCTGATAACGACCGAGGCTACAGTACCAGAAATGACTGAAATTTTTCCAAATAGTGATTTCAAGTCATGCACATGGAATAAAATCAGTATTTACTCGTGCAATACGTGCAAAACATTCAGAAGAGAAATGTTTCTGCTTCCCCTTGTATACAGTATATCACACATTATAGTTTACATGCTCAGTTTGTAGACTGTAATTGCATTCATTATTGTCAAAGATCTGAATTACTGCTTGATTGTCACACAAAAAAACTTAGTTTCATATTTGAGGAAAGAGTCCAAGTAACGCCTGTACTTGTACCTCGTAGCAGAGCAAGAAAAACATACATTGAATGAAAATACGAATTTGATGTTTCTGTAGGAAAGTTTGTAAACTGGATATTACAATGTTGGGTTAATATGAAATAAACCTAATTATATTTTAATTTTGCCAGTTAAGAAGTTTCCAGATCAACTCACCGTTTTGCCAATCTATGTCCTTAATTTATATTTTATTCCTGCCTACTTCCACAATTTTGCACTCGTACTTTTCCAATGTTTGTCAGTTTAATTCTCTAAGCGTTTTCATAAATTGTAGACAACAAGCATGCTGGGTAAATATGTTGGGCTACAAACAATTTTGAGCTTACGCTGTAGTATTAGATTATTAATAGAAATAACATAATCCTGTGGTAGACAAATCTTTTCAAATCTGATCAAAATGACCAAACTTGCAAAAGTTTGAATTGACCAGCACCTAATGCATTAACACGCTACATATTTAATTTAATTTCCCTTAGGGATCAATAAAGAAGTTTTTAATTTGAATGTGAATATATCACTTTTTTGTACCTTATGGCATTAAAAGGTTCTGAATTTTGCACATTTTATCTGTTTTTTTTTTTATCTAAATGCCTGATATAATTAGCCAAATCACTACGTTTTTTCTAGTTCTCATTCAAGCTACCTGCTGAATATCAATTATTTCCGAAACGTGTCTTTTAGCTTGTGTGTGACTTAATGGTTCCAGTTTAAGAAAGCAAAATAAAACGACCTGTTGATGTTCTTGAAGCACAAATAATAATGTGGTAACTTTTTGTTGTTTGGTGTCTTTTAGCTTTGTGTTTGCTACTCGCTAACGACAGAGAATAGCATACTTTTTTAGGTCTTAAATTACTGGTGGAGGAAGACAAAAAAGATAATAACATTGTCTATAAGCAAATTAGACATGGTTACAAAATAAGCTTTTAGTCTCTAGTGGTACCAACTAGCTAGCGTGTGTTTAGCTACGCGGTTTGGGTTTGCTAGCTCCATCAACTCTACTGTGGTGGTTTAGACATTTTCTGTGGACTGAGTTGGTGAGGAAACGCTGACTGATTTCTGTATCTGTTCTCTTGTGCCTGAACGGGTGGGATAACCTACTTATTCATCTTATTTAGCCATTGTGGTGTACTTCTTGTAAAGCACCAAGGGGCAGGAAAAGGGTCTTCAAACAAAGTGCAGACTAAAGAAAATGAGGCAAATGTTGAAGTCCTTTTGTCAAACAATCATAAAAAAGTTACATGGTTCATTTCCTATTGGTTTTACTTATGAAGGATGTGAAACGTGCTTTTTACTCCGTAGGCTGCCGCCTGCAGTGACGCTGATGTTCTTGATTTCAGCTGGAACATTTTCCATCCCAAGCAGAACAGTAGAAACCACACATCCAGTTTGTGATGCCGATGACGTATTACGCTTAAAGTGAATCCGTCAGCATGTTCTGTTGTAAGATCGGTGTTTCCGAAAGGTAAAGGAAGTCAGGATTTGAGTTGTTTTGATTCCAGAATCCTTGCTGTGAGGAATCCCTCCTGTGCTCCTCTGGAGAGGAAGATCCAGATTCAGACTTTATTCCTCTAGTGTGATTTATTCCAGCAGACTCTCAGTCAAACCAAACGTATAGCTGCATACTCGGTCTCCTCTATTTCCCTCTGTGGCCGGGGAGCCTCCCTCTGTGGGGGTGCATGGTTAAGAGCAGCATACACAACAGAACCTGCTTCCTCCGCCTGCGCCCCATTCCTGTTTCTGTCTCGTGTCCTCTGGCTGTAAGGCGGCTGGTTGTCTCTCGATGGCGCCGGCTCCGCAGGTTGCCCTGTGGTTTTTCTCCCGCTGGGCCTGCGAGGTGGCGGCAGGTTGGGGCTCCCTCTTGGTGAGTGCTGCATCCTGGTGGCATTTGGGACGGGTCGCTCATCAAATGGCATCGCCATGTACTTTAGGAATAGAAAAGTAGGAAAAACTTTAAACCAAAGTCAAATTTTAAAGGCATAAACATTGAGTGAAGAGGTTATACTCAGGTAAGAATAACTGACCTGATTTTCTTCTTGTTTCTCCGTCTTTGACTTCTCTGCAGGATAAAAAGTTTGTTAAATGCAGTGGCAGTGACTGAGTATTTAACGTAACAATTACAAGCTGATGTTAATAAAATTAGTAAAGAAATCTCACCTTTGCACCCTCGCATGCATATCACAGAAATAATAATCACTATGATGACAAAGGAACCAATCCCAGCAGCGGAGTACATGTACATCAAAAATTTGTCCGCTTCGGTTTTGGATTGGTCGTCTGCAGAAAGGCAAAACAAAATATGGCAAAGCAAACAATAATGTTGAATCATCTCACTTAATTGTCTTTTTCAAATACAAATTCAATTCAAAAATACTTTATGATAAAATGCTCGTCTTTTCACCCGTTTTCTTTTATGACCAGTCTGGCCCCGTCGGCTATGAGACATTTTGTACCAACCATTAATCAGGGAGACGTTTCTTACTCGCTTTAATAACTATCAACTTAAAGTAATTTTCTAATAGTTAGGTTAATTATAGTTCGTGTTACTCCATTGTGTATCTTCCTGCAATAGTTAATTTGGTTTGATCACTCTTTAATATTTTATTGGACTTAAATTGTCCAAACAGGAATCAGAACCAAATAGTAAAATACAAAGTTTTCAGAAGATCTCAAGTGAACGATATCATATGTAAGATATGATCATTTATATGTACTTATTTTTATCTATGAACAAGTGGATTGCTATGAAAATGGTTTGGGTACAAAATTGAAGTAGAAAAGCATAAACTATGTGGATATGCACAAAATCAGGATACAAATATCAACTTGTTCTTACTTGTGTCATTGGTTTTTGTTTTACTTGTGTCATTTGTGTCCATTTCTGTAGAACAAAATAAAGTTTCAATCTTGTAACTAAATTAGTATACATGCATTGATACAAATGTAAAGCTGGTTAATGTTACTTGTAGAGTTGCTATAAACAATATAAATGGAAAATTACTCACCATAAACATCGATGAAGATGCTGTGACTCACACTGCTTCCACCTTCACACCGATATTCACCTGAATCATTCCTGGTGAGGCTTTGGAATAACAAGTAGAATATCCCTTCTGACGGATTTAATATTTTCCATTCTGTCTTGATGTGATTGCTATTGTTGTAATTGAGACAAATATGTTCTTCCTTAACTTTATACCAGCAGATTTTTGGTGGTAAATTGTTGCAGAACAAAACTGGACATTCAATCCTGAGTTCTTGTCCAAGACCCGCTTTATAAAACGTGTTCCGACGAACTTGCAGTTCTATTGTGCAGTCGTCATCTAAAGGAAGAGAAGACATTAGACATAAGATAATATAGATAAATTGATGCTTTTTGTGTCTAATTAGCTTTGAACTTTGAATGAACTTCTCACAAAAACATGCCCACGTAAATCAGAAAAATCCTTTTGCTACAATAGAAGAACCGTTTGGTAGATTTAGAAGTCTCTAACAGGCTTTACATCTAAAGTGCACTCTGAAAAGGTTTTCATCTCTTCTCCTTTTACTGTCATTCAACCACATGTCAATTTTTACACACCTGCAGGTATGTCTCTGTTATTTTAAACTAGTTCCTTTTTTAAGCAGTTGCTTTAATAGTCAGTGCTGTTATTTTACATAAAGGCCTCAGCCTCTTGTATCACAGGAAGCTTTTCTTCTATTAATCTGCTAACTAGAAGTTATAAGTTGACTAATTTTAAGCATTATTCTTATTGTGCCTTATTCCATCTTCAATAAAACTCAAAATAGTTTTTTTTTCCCCCCACAGGAAATTCCTTTGTTTCATAGACTAGTTTTTAAAGTGACATGAGCAACTCTTCATCCCCTGTAGTTTCTCTTTTTCTTCTTATGCTTATTTAAGCATTTGTTTACAACACAGTTGTCTGACCGCCTATAATTGAAATATGGGTGCTAAAACTTTATTGCAGTTTTAGTTTTATTTTTTATTGGTCAGCGTTCCATTTAGAGTTGTTTTTGAACCATAAAGAAACTCAAAATGGAACATTGACCAACATATTTGATGCGTGTTGATTATTTTAACGATGGCACTTGACAAAATGTCATGTTTATTGGTTTTCACAACTTTTGATGATGCTTTCTTTTATGTTTTTATGTTTTCAAGACGTAAAGCACTTTGAACGGCTGTGTTGCTGAAATGTGCCATTCAAATAAACTTGATTGATTGATTGCCGAGTAAAAAATGAAGCATCAAAATTATATTATCTTTCTTTTTCCCTCTTTAACTCAATTTGTAAATATTTTCTGTCATTGTGAGTTTTATGAAAGGAAACGTTTTCACTTACCGTCAGCCTCAGTGGTGAGGAACTGGACGGTCCAAATGGACCAAATCAGGACAATCCAGCGGTGCTCAAGCCTCATGATCTCTTCGCTCGTTACTATCTGGTCACATGCAGCTCAACTGAGAAATCTTCCTCCGAAAACATCATTAATTTGTTAAACAAAACAGCCAGAGCTGCTTCCTCTTTGGCTGCCTCTCTCACACCCTGTAACGTACAGTACTTCTTCCCCTCGAAAGTAGACGGGATTATAGTTTTTGAGGTGAGAAATCAGGCGGTGGGTGGTCTCGCTTCTGCAATTTCTGCAGGTCCGACTCAGCGAGGCGTCTCAGGCCAGGGCTTCCCCTTTTCATCCAGCTGTGGCAAACATCTCGAACTGAGCCAAAATCTCCACCGTTCTCACAGACCTTGCTGTCGTTTCCGAGGCGTCTTTCAGTCTGTGCACCTTGACGCCGCCTTCATCACTTCTTGACAGCCTCTGTGGTTTGCTATCTTCAAGCTGACTTCCTCTCCTTTCTCCTCTTCTTTAATCTCCACCATGTGCATCTCCTGCAGCGCTGCGCGACCTCTTGCAGAGTGCCTGTGGTTTCAGTGGAGGTTGTAAGGTGCTCAGATGAGCAGATGGGGACCCCACAGCCTCTTTAATGGCTTCAATGCCCAACTTGTTGATGGTGTTTTGGTGGCTTTTATTAGGTCAACACCGACACCACATGAACACTTACACCTTGTGAATCAGCTATATTGAGATTTTGAAGAACTATTTTGTGTTGGTTTGATATTACGAGAACAAAAGACTAGACTTCATTATTTAATGATGTTTTTGCCTTAAAATATTGTGATTATTTTCGCAATTGCCAAGTAGATGTAGACAAGACAGGCCAAAGTAAATAGTCGGCTGTCGTCTTAAACAATTTTTTTGTCATTATTATTATTATTTTTAGAATTTTATGCATCGTACTTTTTGTTATTAATTTTACTTTTTTAATGTTAGGTTCTACAGTTTCTATTTGAAATAAAAATATGCTCATTTTCTGGTTTTCCATTCTCTTTTGTACATCCAAGTCTCTGAACATGTACTTTTAATTTGAGGAGGGGGGAAAAGGCAAGTCTTAAGAGTAATTAAGTTTTTGGAAGAAGAACAAGTTCAGGAGATTAATTAAAATATTCAAATTTATAGGCATACAATGAAAAAGGTACGTGTTAAGGTGTTTTTAAACCTCTTATTGGGAAACAACGCCCCTAAGCGGCAATTGAAGCTAATGTACGTGTTGTCATGGTTACCTCCACAGCGTTTGAGCGCAGGCGTCCATCGCTTTGCGTGATGACGCATTCCACGACGTCTTAGACGGGGCGAAAATGGCGGAGTATCTGGCGTCCATCTTCGGCACAGAGAAAGACAAGTAAGTTTTATTCAATGTTGGTTAAGATTGACGCATTAACTGCGACTTTTATGGAAAGTCATTTTGCTGCAGATTTATTGTTTATTACTAGCAGGTTATTTAGGGTCTTTAGCTTCCCTGGAAGTCCCGCTGAAGCTATAGTTAGCGAGGGGATGCTAACAGAGAGCTACCGCATTGAATGAAACTCATGTAGTCAGAACGTAAATCTTCTGTTTCCTGTTGGTTTTTGACAAAATATTAAGGAACTAATGCATTAATATAATTTTCACTGCTTGTATTGTTTATTTACCTACACTTAAAGCCTGCAGCACAGTTAACTAAAACCCAGTAACCCTTAGCCTGCTAGTTAGCAGGTCAGAGCAGATTACTTGGTTGTATTGATTTGGTGAGTACTGGGGAACAAATATAAGCTGCTTTTTTCCTAAAAAAAAAAAAAAAAATCAAATTATTTAAAGTTATCAAGAACTACATTCATATAGAGACCCTTTTTAGTCACTTAAAGGTAAGGTGTACGGCTAAGGAAGCTGCATTTGTGTAATTATATTTAACACTGTGTAGAAGAAGCAGCATTTTGTCTCCCAAAACGTACATATATAGATTTATTTTTAGATGTTCATTGTTATTACTCTCCTGATAACGATACATTTCAACATGTAACACTCACTGTGTCAGTTAGATGTGATGGTATCTTCTGTCACCCAGCACAACTTGTTGCTGCAGTTACTGTATGTATGCTTATTATTCTAGTTGGATGCTGAGTAGAGAAAAGAGACAACACTAGAGTCACACATGGCTCTGCAAAGCCAAATGTTGTAGCAAAACCGTTACACAGATGAGTCTGTGCATGTGATAACCTTGAGACATGAGATTTTAATTTGTCATTATGTTACTTTTACTTAACAAATTAGCAGCGGTTCCTGAGTCTGTAATAAACAAATAATGTCAACTTCCCTTCCAGGGTAAATTGTTCCTTCTATTTCAAAATTGGAGCCTGCAGACATGGAGACCGATGCTCAAGATTGCACAATAAACCAACCTTCAGCCAGGTAAGTTTCTGCCTTACGAATGATTCTATATTTCTAAAATTACCAATCGGTGAACCCCTTCCTGAACTACATCTGTCTTGCTGTAATATCCAGTGTGCCTCATCCCAAGCAGAAGTTTACATACATATAAAAAGACACTGACACTTTCTTTATCTCTTTCTGATGTTAAATCAGACCAAACTTCTTGTTTTCAGTCAGTTAGATGTCACAAGAATCAGAGAATATGTCTAAGACGTGTTCACAAATGTCTTCAATATCAGAAATTTACATACAGAATTTTATTATTATATTTGGCAAATACAAATAATTTTGGTAATTCTAACAGACCTAAAAGAAAATAGAAATTCGTTCTGATTTAACTTCAGACAGTGACAAAATAAGCATATGTACACTTCTGTTTTGGACTGTTCTGTCTTTTGAATCTCAATGAAGTGCAACACTCGAAAGTTATTAGTCCAGTTTCACCGGATTTATTGTTGTCTGCTTTGTAGACCATCTTGATCCAGAACATCTACCGTAATCCTCAGAACAGCGCTCAGACTGCCGACGCCTCTCGCTGTAAGTCAGACCCGTTTTTCTTAAACCTGAGGTTCTTCTCTTGTCCTGTTAGCTAGCTAACCCCTAAGCCATTCAGTGGCTTAAAGTATACCAGTATGTGTCTGTGAGACTTTCATGTGACTCAGCGATATGAACAAATGCCAACTAGGATGTAAAAGCAAACAGCACTTCCAGGTTGAGCTGATTAGCTTGGAATACGTAGAAACATGAGGTGGGGCTGTGTGCCGTAAACAGAAACAGACCGCCTCACACAGGTAGGTGTGTTAAATATTAATATGAAAATAAATCGGCCCTAAAATACATATTTAAACAATCAGTCTTGAGGTGAATGGAAATAGTAAATGTTCTGATTAATACCAAAGTACTGTCAGCATGTAGGTAAAATTCTTCACAAATTAGAGTGGCAAATACGTTGGTTTTTTGTGTTTTAAAGGATAATGCATATAAAAAAAACCCCCCTCTTGATCATTGAAGGCAGCCACCAACTAACTGATAAATAAAGTTTAAAAAAAAATTGCCTCCCATATTAGTTTAGCTAATATGCAAACTGAGCTTTTTTTTTTTTTTTAAACATACAGTTACTGAGGGAAACTGTTAAACAACCAGTACGAGTGACTTTACTGCAAGACTTGGAGTTTGTTGTTGGATTGCCAGTGTAGTCGGTAGGAGGAACCCACCGCCGTTCCCAGGCCTGGAAATGTCTGCTCCCCCTCAGGCCTGAACACAAGCAGCAACACATAAAGCTGCAGTCATGTGGAAAAGATAAGACACTTTATTGAGTATCCAGTTCTTGATTACGTAATATTTATTATTGATTTTATCTGTGGAAAATATTTAAAAGAATTAACCAGTTAATGGACATGCCAACAGTCTCCTTTTTTTGTAAAACCTATAAACTTCTTATAGATTGTTAGAAAGCTTAGACTCTTAGGATTTCAGTGAAATATGCCAATCAAGGCTGTAATCAACTGTTGACACAATTTAGTTCGTCCACAACAAGTCTGCTGCTCAAAGCCTTCAGTTTTCTTCAGATGCGTGTTTCTAACGTTTTCATTGATTTTTCTTAGCTTGCTTTTTTTTTTTTTTTTTTTTTTTTTAGCTCTTTTTGGAAATCATGCAAGAAATATAGCAAATGTTTTAATTTAAGAAATATTTTTCTTGCTGAGAGTCTTCACCCGGCGTAGTTGAACTTACTCCACCGGTCCGTAGCATCACTCTAAGGAAGATGGCTCCCCTCCTCACTTTAATGTTTGAGATGTTTCTTGCGTCTGTTATCTTAAAACTGGACTTTGACTAGACCAGAGCTTGCTTTTTTTTTTTTTTTTTTTTTTGTAATTTTAGCCTGTCTTTGATGGAGTTCCTGGTATGTTCATCTTAATCTTTTTTACTGCTAGTCCAATAATAATAATGGGTTCTATGATTGCTTTCCCAAACCATGACACTTCCACTTCCGTACTTTATAGCTGCCGTGAGGTTCTTTTGGTTTGAGTCAAGCATCTGAAGAACATCATTCCAGACGTTCTGGTCTTTTTTTGCTCTCTCAACTCCAATCACTGGTCTTTTCTTTTGTACCTGGTTCTGTCCCAGTCAGGCCAGTCATTCTGGTTGCTTAACTGGTTTTTCTCAGTGAGACACTCTGTATGTTTAAAATGTTGCTTCAAACACAAATGCTAAACATCAGGAAAGCAATTGCTAAAATACTCTTGTTAAATGCAGCCTGATCTCTCAACCAATCGCTCGACGCCGTTTTAGCGAAAACATATCTAATAACGTTCTTTTCCCTCCCCAGCTTCGTATTTGGTTGGATTTTTATCACAGAAGCTTATGTTTTGTATTTCAGACCATTTCCCTCTTGAACATTTACCTTCATAACCTTCAAAACTGCCCAGTCCGCTGATGGTTTCCACTGTAAGTTCTATCTTTATCCACAGGACCCTCCAGCACCGACTGCACTGAATTCATTTTATTACTCCTCCCCAAACCAAACTGGCACAGTGTAGTACAGAGAGTCTTTAAGGCTAGATGCACGGGCCTCATGCTGTTTTGCATGGTTTCTCGGCCTGCTTGTCATGAAGAAAGTGTAATCAGTGTGTCTGTGTCATGACACAGTTATGCAAATAGTTCAGCAACAAGAAAACAGCAGAAAACAGGTCAGAGTTTGACTGAAGCCAGTTTAAAGTTAAACAGCAAACAAGCTGAAAAAACTGGAGGGAGCAACTTTGTTTTGACTGCTTCTGTGTCATTTAGCTTCAAATTTATATCCCATCCCCATTTCCAAATGTTCCTACAGCGTTTTGAGAAAGTATTTACACCCCCAGTTTGCCACATTGCAACCACAACCTTTTAACATTTGGGATGCGTCCGTGTGGTTGTAACGTAACCCACAGGGTTCATCAGGTGTGAATGCTTCTTCAAAGCGCCGTGTTGACGTCTCCTGACGCTTATCGTCCGTCCGGCTCGTCCTTCACCGTCTGTCGTTGCCGTTTCGCAGGTGCCGTGAGCGATGTGGAAATGCAGGAACATTACGACGAGTTCTTTGAGGTGAGTGACCGGCTGGCCCCATTATGACGTCGCCGCCTCCTCATCTGCCTCAGGAGAGCCAAAAGAGCGGCCAAAATGGGGCCTTTTTTAGCCGGATTTCGGAGTTTGTTCATAGGAATTGTGCAACGCCTGAAACTTTCTTAATAGTGGAAAGTTTTGGTAACGGCTTCGTGTTGGGGGGGAAAAAACTCATCAAAATGAGAATTTCAATGTTGAAAAGTGGCAAAATTATGGATCAATTAATTCATTTTTTTCCCCCTCATTTTTTTTCACTTTAGGAGGTGTTCACAGAGATGGAGGAGAAGTATGGAGAGGTGGAGGAGATGAATGTCTGTGATAACCTCGGTGACCACCTTGTGGGCAACGTCTATGTGAAGGTGAGTCTCGTACACCTGAACATCTAATACTCCAGGAAGCCGTCAAGTTAGTCAGATTTAAATATAAAGACTGTGAGGAATGCAGTCAGTGTGTGCACCTTCAGAGATGAACGTCTAACTCTGTGTCTGTGGTGTGTAGTTTCGTCGTGAGGAGGACGCAGAGAAAGCAGTCATGGACCTGAACAACCGCTGGTTCAACGCCCAGCCCATCCACGCAGAGCTGTCCCCGGTTACCGACTTCAGAGAAGCCTGCTGCCGCCAGTATGAAATGGGGTGAGTCTCAAATGAGTTGAAGTTTGTCCATGTCTGCTGTTGGTCACATGCCTGTTGAAGACCAACTAAGCAGCTTTATGCATCCCGAAACATTTTTATTATTTTTTTTTGCTTATGAGAAGAATGAAATGCTTCGTGTTAAATGTCTGTTAGCTTGTTGATCAGTGCTGAGTTGTTTTCCTTCTTCTGCTCAATCAACTCTGAGTTTACGGTGTCCTCCACCTTTGATTTGATGTGAGTAAAAGGCATCAAAAATGTTGTTTTTGTCTAAGCCTGGTGTTTGGAAGTGGAGGAACGATCATCGTAAACACACCGTGGCAACTTTTTCTACAAATATTAGAGCAATCAACTTTCAGCAAATGAAATTTTCTGGTTTCCAGAGTTGCTGTTGTAATCATTATAAAAAGGCTTTGAGCTCTAAGATTAAACTTCTCTTCCAGCTGTTTTCTCTCACACCACAGTCCTTTATGAAAAGGCACAAAGCAGCAGCAGTCGTATAGTATTTATAACCGTCTGTAATGTATAGATGCTACCACAAGGTGGCAGAAGATCCGGTGAAAGTTTTTCATCAGCTCTTGCTGGTGTTGTTGGATGACAATTAGTTTTTGATCAATTTTAGTTTTTTTATGATTCTTAACCATACAATTTGAAATGTTGCCTTTTAATCACATGCACTAATATTTGCGCACAGGTTTGTCCTGAACTTGACCCAAACCATACGTCAGTATCGAAAACAGAACTATTTTAACTATTTTATTCAGGTTGATGAATAAACACTGGAACTCGCCTCTTCATGGCTGATTTAGGAGACTTTTATTTACCTTTGTTGTCACTCGTTTTACAGACACAAGGACTGAAATGATTGATATGGGATTAATTGATTTTAATCCGACCTCTTTGCTGCGTGAAGAAAGAAGGTTCTGTCTTTGTTCAGACCAGGACAGAGCTTCATTGTTCTCTCCTGGTCCGATTTGGATTACTCGCTGGCCAGAGTGTCCTGCCTTTAAATCCGAGGGGCCTTTTAAAGGTTGCTTCTGACAGAACCACAGCAGAGCCACAAGGTTTTCCTGAAGCCGTCCCAGCTGCACTTGCTTCCAGCTAGCATTTTATTCAGAACCAAGATAAGATCCTGTCTGCCCTTCAGGATTTTTCCATTTGATTCTGGCTTGTTCCCCATGCAGGAGATAAAAGTTTCAACTTTTTCTGCTGCCATGCTCCTTGGCATGTGTAACGTAGTGCCAGCTTTTTATGGCAGGGCTCCATCTGCAGCAAGGCCGGAGGTTTTAAACCCTCATGTCCCGTTTTCCTTCAGGGAATGCACCCGAGGAGGATTCTGCAACTTCATGCATCTGAAGCCCATATCACGGGAACTCCGCAGGGAGCTCTACGGCCGCCGCAGGAAAAAGTAATTACTCCTCAGCGGAAACAAATGTTCTCTCTCTCAAGTCACTGTTGGTTTGTAAATGAGGTGTTTGTTGTCCAACAGGCACCGCTCTCGCTCCCGCTCCCGAGAACGGCGCTCCCGCTCCAAAGATCGACGGCGGGGCGATCGCGAGAAGCGGAAGTCCAGGGACCGGGAGCGGTCCGGGAGGTTCTGAAAGAGGCCGAGACTGATGCATTGAATCCCCTACTTCCTAACCCCAGCAATGTTTTTGTTTGTTTGTTTTTTTTTTTTTTTTCTTTCTGTTTTTGTTTCTGTGAATTGTTGAAATTGTTATGTTCTTTTATTCACTTTTTTTAAAAGACAAGCTCGTGTCGCTTTCTCAATAAAACAGATTTGTAACTGCACCGCCAGAATATCCGTCCATGAATTCTCTCCACGAGAATCAGATCGTTGATGCTTTTTTTTGTGTGTTTGCAAAATGTTTCCTCATCTAATAGAAGCTTTAATAGTTTTTATTTTTGTGCTTTTGGCCATTTAGCTGGATGCTTTTGGGAGTCTTCATGTTTCTCTAATAAGCTATAGAAGGTTATTAAATCAGCTTTCAAGTCGGGGCACCAGTGGGACTTTATAATGGTTTTGGTTCAGAACCAGACTAATTATAGTTGGAAACACAAGCGAATATCAGTGTGTTAAACCAGGTTTTATGCAGTTGAGAGGCGCTGGCTCAGATCTTTGGACCCACTTCCAGTAAGTTCATGACGGACTTTAGGATTCCTACACAATCTGGAAAAATGTGGAGATGGTTTAGGTCTGGGGAAAAAAACGTTTTCCCAGAGTTCCCTGTCCTAATGTCTGATTGTAATCTTCAAATCTTTGACCTCAAGTTTTTCCTCTTTTCATTCTTTATTCCTCGAGTCCTTTTCTTCTTTGCGATCATCTCACCTTTGTATACACTTTTTCTTTCTTTTTGCCTTTTTTTTCTTCCATCTTTTGTGTTCTTCATGTTTCCTTTCTTTGTTTGCTTTCCGTTGTTTCTTTTTGTTCTTTGTATTTCCATCGTATTACTAGTCTGTGTGGCGTTCCAGTATCAAAGTCTACCCAGAGTAGAAATATCTGCAAAATATTCATTAATTTTATAGTTTAAAATGCGTGTGACTGAAATTTCTTTTCTTAAAAATGTTCCTAGAGAATGTAGAGTAACCTTGATTTAAAGTCATTGATTTTGTTTTGTTGGTTTCGTTCATGTAAACAGTTATCAGTTAAGTCACAGATGTAAATACAGTACTTATGCTTACTATTCAGAATGCTATACTTAATGTTGTTAATGGAAGATTGAGTGGAAGGAAAACTTTCATGCATAAATTTGCACAAATAACTGTTTTAAATAGTAGCCAACTGTAAAAGTTTTAACGAAAAGCCAATCTTGAACCAAAATTATCTTATATTGGTAACGAAAATTTCTTGCTAGAATTGATTTTTCTGACTTGAATCTAAGGTTTCATCCGAAGTCAATGCTGTGAAGTAGCTCAGATAAGTGTAGAATAAATACAATATTTTAGAGAACAGAAATGAAGTACATATGATACTTTTGCATGTATCATATAAAAGTGATACATGGGAATTTTTACTTGCACTTTATTTTGTAGACTGAGTCATAATCATGTAGCAACAAATGTATTCGTATTTAAGCAAATGCATCCTTTTGTATAGTTAATTTTCATCCTTGGGTTTTTGACAAGGATATCACTTGTATTGATACTCAAGCGCAGAAATTATTTTATAAGTAAAAATAATTGTAATTTTTTTTTGTCTACTTAACATTTTGATATCAAAGGCAAAGCTCATGAGAAGTCGTCAAGATGACACATGGCACCAAAGCTTTGTGTTTGGTCAGCAAAAAGGTAAACAGGTGGTGCGGACAACTAGGCTACCCTGTTTATCCAGATCCCGTGTCGAGAGACCTCCTCTCTGATTGGTCGACGCAGTCCAAACAGACGCCCCCGCTTTAGCCAATCAAGTTATACCTTTACTTGCGTCCTCCGTATTCTACACGTGCGCATTCTGCTCCAAAACCGCTGTGCCTCCCGGAAGCTCCTCATTCCGCCGCTTGTGTCCTGAAGTCACCTCTCGTGTTGAAGCTCATTTTTTCCCTCTCCATCGGTTTCTGGCTGCATTTGAACCTCTAGGTAAGCGAACACGGACGAGTAACGGGAGGAAAAGCGTTGAGAATGTAAGGATGTAAGAGTGATGCTGGGAGACGTGGTTTTCAGATATTGGCTCGGTGGACGGCGAGCTGATGCAATATCTCCCCGATATTTACTGTGGAATGTGACCGAATATGTGATGCTAACAGTTTATTTAACTCTTCCTGATTAATGTCTTCACTCTCACTGAGCTTTTATGTTTATATGTTATCGTATTATTTCCCGTTTAAGTTCAGGAAGTGTTTTTAAATCAGAGCGGAGGTAAATTTGGCAATAAATTGCTTTGACATTAGCTTGAAACGTCCAATAAAAACGTTTTATAATAACACTAACTTAAAAAAAAAATCTTATATCCTCTTTTATTTTTTTGTGTCGCATCACACGTGACCTCACTTTTGTAATTTTATTCCATTTCAGAACTACGAGCCTAACTTTTACAGCTTAATCCCATCCAATAGTAAAGCATTAACATTTTTTTAAAAAAGGTTAAAGATTCTCTGCAAACCCATTTTCTGGGAAATGCACTCGTATTTAAGCAACAATATCATTTCGATTTAGTTCTCGGGGAATGCAGATGTGTATGTTAAGGTGTATTTTTTTTTTTTTTTTTCCCCTAACGTTTCCACCGTGTTTCTAAAGCTGGCATTCCTGCTGTGCACATTTGCCATGGCTGAAGGGATAAATGCAAACCTTGCTCCTTTATCTGTTAAACAGCTGATGCTTCAGCTGCTGGCAGAGCTTTTACCTGATTCACACTTGAATCTCTTGTAAAGGTAAACCTCAAACTGCCACTTTATTCCTGCCTCTGAAGTTCTCAGTAATGCAGGAGAGGATTAAAGCTTCTTGTTGGGGGGAACGCCACTTTTTCTCTTTTCAAAAAATAAGGGTGTAATTCTTTTTTTAAGAATTATAATAAAGTGAAAAATATTGAAAAAAGCCAGATTTTTTTACATTGACCCTAATGCTCTTTCGTAGAATAATTTTATGTGCATTTATTTATAGAAATCAGCTTATTTATGCAAAAGGCTGCTTCAATTGTTGGACTTTAACTAGGCCGTATGCATCTGCCGTGTATGTTACGAGGCATTGGTTGCGTGCTAATTGTATTTTTAAAAAGCTACGATTTTTAAATCTGCTAAAAAATCTGCTAAAAAAAGAAAAAAACCAACAATCCCATCCTGTGTTTTATAGCCCTTTCAACAAGATGCTATTGAAAATGTCTAAATGTCACATCCTCTACCAATTTGTTGCTGCAAGCTTCTGGTTGGTAGGCTGAAGAAACAGTAATGTGATTTTTCTCCTCACCTACAACAAAAGAACATACCAAAGGTGATTAGATATTAATCTGATTAAAAGGGTCTGGCGAAGGATTTCTCACAGGATTTGGGTTTAATGTCGGCCGGACGGAGCAGCTGACCTTTGGGTTTGTCGGGTGAACGGGTTTCTCTGGTTAGTCCTCGCTCCTGGTCGCAGGGGGATCGGGTTGCCTTGTTGAACCCTGCGAAGGCCGCCGCATACCACCAGCTGTTTGGCACATTTACCGCGGCGGCTGTGGCGGTCGTCACTTTAATTGGCAGCAGTGGAGTTGAAAGAGGAGCCAGAATGTGGCATATAATTAGCTGCCATGTTGACACCTGGAGAAACTGGTCAGAATAACCCATATTTTGATTTATGAACTATGGAGTTTTTGTCTCCTGGTTTGCTTTAGAGGACGGAGCCGTTTAGGTGTGTGAACATCACTTGAACCCATGTTGGAGTCAAAGAGGGGCCTCAGCCTTGACCTCTGACCTCTGATGTGCATGCCATGAGTTGGTGACGGCGGTTTTAGCTCGGATCCCCTTCAGATGTAACGAGCTCAGTACTCTCCATTCTAATGATTCATATTATTTGAATGGTAATTTTGTTTACACTGAGAACATAATCCATTTTATTTATGGATTTGACAGTTTGTGCTTTTTAATCTCCGTTTTATTGATCGTATTTCGCTGTCGTTTCATTTTGGACATTCAAAGTAGCTTCCAGATTCAGTGTTAAGTGTTCTTTACAAAATGAAAAAGAAAGTTAATTGGTTTTGAGAGAGTGAATGTTCATTATGATGCCATTATCATTATGGCCTCAAAATGACAATATTATCGTTTATTATAACAGGGACAGTTTATCGTTCAGCAAACTTTATTGTTGGTCAAAATGAGCTAACCCGTTAAATCCCTCTTTTTATATAATTAACATGTGACCTACACACTCCAGATATCAGCATTAAGATAGTATTCACTAGTCAGTTATGTAACTCTGACATTTTATAGTATTATTAACCAACATGAGTCACTTCCAGGTTCAGATTAAAAAAACACAGGTGATGGATTGGAGGGAGGTCATAAACATTTCTGCAGGTATGTGCTGATGAATCTGGAATAACATGGATTATGGTATTTTATCCACTTTTTCCTTGGAAAGCATAAAGCTCATTAACAAGATTAAGAAACGTTCCCGTTTCTTCTGTTTGATGTCTGACGCAACAGTAGGTGAAGCCAGTAGGTGAAGGTCTCACTTCTGTTTTCTCATCGGCCGCCAGTCAAACCAGAGCCACGGCCAGTGTTGGTTGTTTGCTCATAACGATGACAGGGTGAATTCATGAGAGGAGTGGCTGGGGGTGGAGGAACGACAAAGCCAGATTGCATGACTCGGCATTGTTTAGAGGAAGTTATGCTGTATTTTTCTGTGTAGGCATTTTTTACTGAGCATTTAGGAGTGAAAAAAAAGTTTTCTTTTGCATTTCATACTTTGATGCTACATATTTCTAAGGTTTAGTCTTTGAGATTAGCGTCTGAATGTTCAAAGGTAATGTTTTTTTTATTAAGTCTGAGCCACAGCTGTCCTGATATTTACATATCTGTGTTGTGCATATGGATGTATGACACTGAATTTATTTTCCTACCAAACATCGCGGCCAACCAGTCCATGTTCATGATGTTGGGATTGCTGAACTACTTCTGAAGCTAACTAGAGTTTAAAATAAAAAAGAATAATTTGCCATTAACCATGATTCCATTAATGTTTTTTTTTTTATTTACCCATTTAGAAGTATCGCATTAGAAACAGTTGATGGAAACTAGAGCTGTCGCTATTAGAAAATCTTGCAGTGCCGATAAAATTTCAAATATTGCAACAATGACATCATACGCCTGTTATTTTCTTCTTTCGTCTCTTTCTAATCTGCATAAATGCTTCTAACTGCATACCTGGCATGCGTCTTTCCAAGTTGGAAATGAAAAGAAATTGCTGTGAGCTACTGGTGTTGGTCTTTCTAATCCAATTAGTTCCTCAGAGATTTCAGAAGCTGAACATGTGAACGCATTTCTGCGTTTTCTCTGAATCGTTCTTGTTGACATAACAAAGCATTTCTTATCAACTGGCATTTTATATCTGTAAGATAAACCAGCCGACACTTGCGTAACACCCCACGTTTCCTGTTTTCCTTCAGGTTGAGCAATGCCATCTGTTCCCTCCTCCAAGGAGGCCGTCAACGGCCCCGTGTGCCCTCACTCTGCCAAGCTGCACGGCCGCGCCAACGGAGACGCCAAGCTCCACGAGGGCTCGTTTCCCGTCGGCGCCAACGAAGACTCCGTTCAGATCAACGCGAAGAACCCCGCTGTGGACAGGAAGTGGATCCGGCCGGACCTCCCCAGCCGCTGCACATGGAGCCTGGAGGCCTCCAAAGCAGACTCGCCCCACGGACATTTTCCAAAGTGAGAAGCACTCGCAGTCGACCCAAGGAAATTCTTCATAAAGCAAGAGATTAGCTCTTCTAGGGGCGACTAGCTCTTACTGACACAAGCCAGACAAGTGGATACATGTGTTCTCTCACCTACAGAGGAACTAAATCAGCTTCTTCATTCCTCTTGTCTCCTGCCTCTGCAGGTCCGCCTCCCCCACCGTCCTTCCAGACATCCTGCACCGGATCGGCGACACTCCCATGGTTCGGATCAACAAGATCCCCAAAGCGTTTGGAGTCAAATGCGAAATACGTGAGTCATCCGCCGCTCAAGCCGAAGCACATCCCCAAAACGAGCAAAACCTGTGGCAGCTCTGACCTGTAAACATGGGAGGAATACTCAGTTTTATTACTGCTATAGGCCAAAAAAAGAAAGTCAAGGGCTGATCTTAGTTTGACTTGTTTTTTTTAGTGGCCAAGTGTGAGTTCTTCAACGCTGGAGGCAGCGTGAAGGACAGGATCAGCCTGCGGATGGTTGAAGATGCAGAGAGAGCCGGCATCCTCAAGCCTGGAGATACCATCATAGAGCCCACCTCTGGAAACACGGGTATCCAACCGGACAAGCCTTTCTGTCGGCATGGGAAGTGGGTCAGAGCAGCTGGGTTGTTGTTAATCCTCCTCCTGCATGTCTCCAGGTATCGGACTGGCCCTGGCTGCCGCTGTTAAAGGTTACCGCTGCATCATCGTCATGCCTGAGAAGATGAGCATGGAGAAGGTGAGTTCTCTCTGTTCTCTGTACTTGTGAGGTTTCCAGTTTAGATCTCTGTAAAGCAGTTGTTATAAAAGTTACAGTCAGGCTTTAGCCTGGGTTCCTGCAGTCAGGAAAAAAGGAATTTCAACCATTATTCCCTTACTTGTTAAAATATCCATCCTCCTTTTTTCCTTCTATTTTGTCTTTATTCTGCTTTCCAAACTTTGTTCTTCTCTTCAGTCCTTCCTACTTTGCCTCCTTCCATTTCAGAGTCTTAGAACTTTTTTTAATCTTAAAATGTAGCAGGTTATTTGAGTTTCTTTAACCCTGTGCACTGTGTTCATGTTTAGCTCGTTTCAATATACCAGTCAGCCAGTAGATGGCAGACAAGTTCAGACATTTTCCACACGTTTTGAATTCTGTTCCCCTTGTTCTCCAGCACTTTGTTCTAACCTCAACTCTTCAGATCCAGTGAACTATAAGCAGAACCTGGTTGTCACGAAGCTGATGGAGGTTCCCCTCATCTGTTCTCCACCTTTCTCTCCTCAGGTGGACGTGCTCAGAGCTCTCGGAGCCGAGATCGTCCGAACCCCCACCAGCGCTCGTTTCGATTCCCCCGAGTCTCACGTGGGCGTGGCCTGGCGCCTGAAGAACGAGATCCCAGACTCGCACATCCTGGACCAGTACCGTAACCCCAGCAACCCGCTGGCTCACTACGACACCACGGCCGAGGAGATCCTGAAGCAATGCGACGGTAGGCATCCATCCAGGTGGTCTAGCTTGTTTCCTGGACCTCCGGGGTCTTTAACCCACCTGGTGTCTGTTTGCTTGATGTCTGCAGGTAAGTTGGACATGCTGGTGGCCGGAGCAGGAACAGGAGGAACCATCACAGGCATCGCCCGCAAGCTGAAGGAGAAATGCCCCAACATCAGAGTGAGCTCAGTTCTAATGAAAAATGTCTGACCCACACTGTACTTGGTCTAAAGGTTGAGTCCTCGCTTCCTTCCTTCTGCCTTCAAGTCTTTCCTTTCTACCCTTCTCTCCTTTCCTAGTTTTTTATCTCCTTTGCTTTTTCCGTTTTCCTGGATTTGGAAAACATTTTGTATCCTGAGGACTGATTGATTTTGTCCTTTTCACTGAGATTATTTCTTTCAAGCTTCCTTTTTCTTAAACTATTTTTCTTTCAAGACTTAAAAATGGGTAAAAAGAACTGACAGCTTGAGATTTTCCAGGTTAGAAAAGTCTGTTTTTTGTGTGATAAATGTGTCGGAATCCTGACTGTTTGTCTCATCCGTGTGCAGATTATTGGTGTCGACCCAGAAGGTTCCATCCTGGCCGAGCCGGAGGAGATCAATAAGACCGATAAGACCCAGTACGAGGTGGAGGGAATCGGCTACGACTTCATCCCCACTGTCCTCGACAGATCAGTGAGTCCTGGATGCTCTTTATTTTCTCAAGTGTTTCTTCTGGACTGGCTTTTAATTCTGAGTTTGTTTGTTTTTTTGTTTTTTTCGTCTCCAGGTTGTTGATACTTGGTACAAATCCAACGATGAGGAGTCCTTCAATATGGCCCGCCTGCTCATCAGGGATGAAGGACTGCTATGTGGTAAATATGCATCTAGTTGTGTAGTAACTAGTTATGTTTTACTTGAGTAAGATTTTAGAAAAAAAAGCAGTATTTTTATTATGCTGTACTCTTTATTCACCAATAAAAACTCAGATATTTTCTAGAAAAATATTTCTGATATCTGAAAGTTGAAAACTTGCTAAAAGAAATACTGAAATTTTGAGATTGTTCTCAGGAATCCTTTAGAAAAAAACTTTGTTGTAGAAAATCTTTGCGGAGGAAAGTTACTCCTCCCTTATTTATTTATGTCCCTAAAATGCCGTCAGAGATTTAAGGTTGAATAAAAATCTTTAACGTTTTTGCTCCTATCAACCTTGTTTTTCTTGTTTTGTCCAACAGGGGGCAGCTCTGGGACTGCCATGGCCGCGGCGGTGAAGTTCGCCAAAGAGCTGAAGGAGGGCCAGCGCTGCGTCGTCATCCTGCCGGACTCCATCCGCAACTACATGTGAGGGTCATCTTTTCTAAAACTTCATCATGCTTGGTTTCACTAGTCAATGTTTGCTTCAACTTTTCATCTCCTTTCCTGCAGGTCAAAGTTCCTGAGTGATAAGTGGATGGTCCAGAAAGGCTTCCTGAGGGAGGAGGACATCATGGTGAAGAAGCCTTGGTATGTGCTTTAAAAACTTTCGTAACCTAAGCCGTTGCTTCCACATCTGGAGCTAAGATCTGCTCTGCTAGGTGGTGGAACCTGAAGGTGCAGAGCCTGAACCTGTCGGCGCCGCTCACCGTCCTGCCGACCGTCAGCTGCCAGCAGACCATCAAGATCCTGAAGGAGAAGGGCTTCGACCAGGCGCCCGTGGTGGACGACGCGGGGTGAGTTGCTCTTCTCACGTTGCAAGAAATGAACACACCACCGAAGAAGACGTGTTGGGTTTTCATCACCGCATCCGTTTCTGTAGGGTGATCCTGGGAATGGTGACGCTGGGAAACATGCTGTCGTCAATTCTCGCCGGGAAGATCAAGCTGTCCGATCCTGTCAGCAAAGTTCTCTACAAGCAGTTCAAACAGGTCCGCCTCACACGTCTCCATTTGCTAATTGTTTTGTTGCTTCCCTCAGCATTTAATAATTAGTATCAAATTTCAGCATCTCTCTGCAATGTCTTCAAACCCTCAAAATTCAACACATTGTATTCACTCAGCATGATACTCCCACCACTGCTGTTTGTTTTTCAACTTTTCTCTATCAACCCTGGGAGGTTCTCAACACTAAAAGTTGCATTCAATTTAGATTCCTGGTCTCTGGCTCCACCTTGTGGCGAGGATAATGTGTGACCTGTTTTTTGTAACTTTTTTAAGACCAAGTATTGAATTTAACTTCTCTGTTTGCTACGTCCAGATAAATATAGAAAATAAAATTATTCTCTTCTCATTAAACATCTGAAATCTCCAAATTGATTTCTGAGAAATTTACTTTCACCATTTATATGATTTGCATAATATCTTCTGTTTCACCGTGGACACAGCGTGAACGTTGGGATTTTAAACCACAACCCTGTTGGGAAAACAGAAAAACTCATTTATTTTTCTTACATGGACATACTTTGAAGTCTTTTACCTTCACTTGACTGAAACAAAAATCAGAATTGACGTTTTGCTTCTATACTAAAAAACATCAGCCAAAAACTGTTTAAAAAAATCTGAAAATTCTCAGTAATTGTTTACGTTCATCTTTAAATAATTTCTTGTTTCCTCTCCACCATTTTCTTCGCAGATACGCCTGAATGATAATTTGGGAAACTTGTCTCGCATTCTGGAAATCGACCACTTTGCCCTGGTGGTGCATGAACAGATCCAATGTAAGTTTGGAGAAGAAACATTGATAAATGGCAGCTTTTACCTTTCTTTCTTCTTTTTCAACTTTACATCATCAGAATTTGAGGCCGAAGCTGGAAAAGAGCTACATAATCAGTATTTCTTGCATCATGGGTCAAGCACTATTGATCGCCGATCAAAGTTCAGTCTAATTTCATTGGGAATGAAGTTCAGACGACCTTTACTTGACCTTTTGGAGTCTGCCAGAGATAAGCGTGGAACTTTCTGCGTTGCTCTAAATTAAACCTGGAGCCCCGTCTGTTCTGGGTCATGTCTGCTTTTAACCGACTTTCTGTCTCCTCCCTCCGGTTTCTTTACCAGACCTGACCAGTGGCTCGACCGCGCTGAAGCAGATGGTTTTCGGCGTGGTGACGGCCGTCGACCTGCTCAACTTTGTTACTGGCCGGGAACGGAGAGAGCGCTCCGTGTCGGAGTCCACCGATGAGCTGTGATCAGCTGACTGAAGCTTTCTCGCCCCAAAAAGTAAAAGGATGACCACGGATGAGTTCAGGAGAGCTGGAAAAAGTGTTCTTGAGGTTTTTTGGGTTGTAATTATCTCTTGTTTTCAGCTAAAAATGAATATTCTCTCTTTAGATTCTGATTTTATGTCCATTAATTCAGCTTGGTCTGGAGTTTCAAATGTTTTTTTTTTATTATTTAGTTGTTATTTGATGTCCTTACAGAGTAGAAAGCAAATCTTTTGTAAGTTTTTAATTCCTGGTCGGCTTATTTCTCGTCTGTAAAACGTCTTTGGGACCTTTTGAGTTATGCTTTAATCGTTTTGAAAGTGATTGTAAAGCTGGATGTCTGCATTGAAACAGAAAAAAGGGGCCGTTTATGGTCTTGCTGTATATAGGCAAACATTATGAGCTTACTTTATGTTTTTTTTTCCTACTTTTGTTTCAGCCCAAAGTCTGTCATGTAACTGTAAAGAAGTCTGGACTATAGATGTGTCTTGGAGGAAATATTTTGTATTGCATTGCTTTTATTCGATGAATGTGTCTGAATAAATCAAGTTTAAGCAAAGTTGAACAGTTTTGTCGAAATTAAATCGGTACAGGAAGTGATAGTAAAATCATGTTTATTGATATCATAGGCAACTTCTTGATAAAAGTTTATAGTTACATGCTCTCTATATTAGTACAAGAAGTACTAATAATTTGTAATTTATTAGCATGTTTATTACCGAATTGGTAATTACTTATTTAGAGATCATTTTTAGTAACAATACATGCATTCATGTAGCAGTCATTAAGCTTGACGAGAATCAGAGCGAAGCTAGCAATGCTAACCAATTAGCATGTTTTTAAGTCTGAAGCTGTAATTGCATATAGTAACTAGAAAATTCCTGAAGAAATTTAACTGGGGCCTGCCAAAGTGTGCCCGTCGGTTTGGACCCAGCGTTCTGATGCTAACAATTTGCATCAATGCTAAGCTAAGTTCAAAAATTCCAAAGAAGTTCGTGGAGAATCACAAGAATATTGACTAACATGGACTGGCACAATTCAGCATGATAAACTAAATGAATCAGCTAAAATTAGCCAAAATGCTAATGTTAGCATGAATGCTGTCAGTAGCATGTGTGGCATTGCTAACATGTTGTCTATACCTGACTTACGCAATTCAGTATACTAAACATGGCTAATAAGTAAGAAAAATAGCTAATAGCTTATTTAAGATAAAAAGCTAATGCTAACTAACTGCCTTGCTGCGCAAGGCAGTTCCCTAACCTGAGAGAAACAGATAATGCAAAATGATATTATTGCACCGCCTCCGGCGGTGCACTGTCCAGAGGGACATTTTGAGGCTTTTATTTTGAAATTTGCAGTAAGCTTCATATTAAATGCCCACACTAATCCAGTGTCT
Organism: Gambusia affinis; assembly: GCF_019740435.1. Taxonomy (NCBI): domain Eukaryota; kingdom Metazoa; phylum Chordata; class Actinopteri; order Cyprinodontiformes; family Poeciliidae; genus Gambusia; species Gambusia affinis. Next base: position 13,590,019 of record NC_057891.1, on the reverse strand, counting down.
AAGAGTGCTTTGGATAAACCAATCACGTCAAGCAAAAATGAGCAAATATATGATGTAAAAATTGCCAAGGCTTTTATTTTGAAATTTTCAGTAAGCATCATAAGAAATGGTCAAACTCATCCCATGTGTAACAGTGAATGTTTCGTTTCTATAATGCTCAAAACACAAGTAGTTCTAAAGGCCAGCTCAGTCCTCCTCTGTAGTAACTGACAGTTCCACCATGTTGTAGTTCTAACCTTCAGTCTTTGTAGTTCTAAAGAGCAGCTCAACTGTCATGAGAATGAAACACAGGGAGAGATGGAATCCTAATAGTTTGAAGCAGTTAGTTTTTCTGATCAAAGCAGGCCAAACATATCTTTACCTAAATGCTGCCAATAGCATGTGGGGTATCATTAGAATGTTTTCTGTAATTGATTTACTCCATTCAGTATATTTAAAATGACTAATAAGTAAGTAAAATAGCTAATAGTTTATTTAAGGTAAAAGTCTTACCTGAGAGAAGAATATAAAGCATTCTAATATTATTGCATCGCCTTACGGCGATGCATTAACCTGAGGGCAATATGAAGGCTTTTATTTTGAAAAATAAACATAAGCTTCATATTAAATGCTCACACTAATCCAATGGCTAACAGTGTTTGAGTTAAATCTCTTATTTACTGGCCTAAAGAGCCAGTAGTTCTAACTGGAAGCTCTGTTTTAACTGAGTGTTAGTTAGAACTACAGATATGGTGTTCTGATAGTCCTATTTATTATCATTAGGTCAAAGGTTAATGCCATTGCACTGGCTTGCTGTGCAAGCCAGTGCCATAACCTGAGAGGAAAAGATAATATAGGCAGAGATTTTTGAGGTTTTATTTTGAAATTTTCAGTAAGCATCATAAGAAATGGTCAAACTCCTCCCATGTGTAACAGTGAATGTGTTAAATCGTTTCTATAATGCTCAAAACACAAGTAGTTCTAAAGGCCAGCTCAGTCCTCCTCTGTAGTAACAGACAGTTCCACCATGTTGTAGTTCTAACCTTCAGTCTTTGTAGTTCTAAAGAGCAGCTCAACTGTCATGACAATGAAACACACAGTGAGATGGAATCCTAATAGTTTGAAGCAGTTAGTTTTTCTGATCAAAGCAGGCCAAACATATCTTTACCTAAGTGTTGCCAATAGCATTTGGGGTATTATTTGAATGTTTTCTGTAATTGATTTGCTCCATTCAGTATATTTAAAATGACTAATAAGCAAGTAAAATAGCTAATAGTTTATTTAAGGTAAAAGTCTTATCTTAATGATCTGCCTTGCTGCGCAAGGCAGATCCCTAACCTGAGAGAAGAATATAAAGCATTCTAATATTATTGCATCGCCTTACGGCGATGCATTAACCTGAGGGCAATATGAAGGCTTTTATTTTGAAAAATAAACATAAGCTTCATATTAAATGCTCACACTAATCCAATGCCTAACAGTGTTTGGGTTAAATTCCTTATTTACTGGCCTAAACAGCCAGTAGTTCTAAATGGAAGCTCTGTTTTAACTGAGTGTTAGTTAGAACTACAGATATGGTGTTCTGATAGTCCTATTTATTATCATTAGGTCAAAGGTTAATGCCATTGCACTGGCTTGCTGCGCAAGCCAGTGCCATAACCTGAGAGGAAAAGATAATATAGGCTGATATTATTGCAGCACCTTACGGCGCTGCACTCACCTGACAGAGATATTGGGGCTTTTATTGGGAAATTTCCATTAAGCTTTATTTAAAATTGACACATTAATCCTGTGTGTAACAATGGTTTGTTAAAATCAGTTATAAAATGCCCAAAACACAAGTAGTTCTAAAGGCCAGCTCATTCCAGAGTGTCCTCCCATAAATCAGCTGCTCTGGCCTCATGTGTTCCGTTGCTATGGTAATGGATCAGCTGCTTACTGTCATATGTGTGTGAGACAGAAAGGGGGGAAAAAAATTCTATCTTTGTGAGACACCCAGCCAATTAATATGGAAAAAGCACTCCGAACAAACCTTTGCCGTTCAGGAACCGTAATACATATTTGAAAACCGTTTGAAGCGTATAAGAGGGCTATTTGTCGTCTCCGATAGTACCGCAATTCATATTTTTACCTCATTCACAGTAATTGCAGTGATGAGACAAAAAATTGTGCAGAAACTTTTCAGAAATACATGGAAGTGAATCAGGGAGAGCGTCAGTTACCCTGTCCCATGATTTCACTCTGAAGCACCTTGACAGAAAACCGTAAATGCTAGAGAAATATCGAACACATTTTACCGGAGCAGGCATGCGTATCAATGTCATGACCGAGTTTGATACAAATCGGGCGATATTTGTGGGTGTGACGGTGATTTCAAAATTGCTTTGGGGTCAAAAATCTGCTTAAATTCTCACTCTAAAAAAGCGGCAGTTGGTGTCAGTTATGCTCTGCGTTTCGGCAGTTGGAAATTTTGCTCGTTTTTCGCTTTTTACGTCGCCATCGTAAGTCCGATTCCTTATAAAAGTAATAGCACCCCTCTCGGGATCGAGCCGCACGTTTTGATACCACTTTTGTGGGTGGGCTCGCAGCGGTGCGAGCCGCATTAACGGTGGCGGAAGAAAAATAAATAAAGATATAAAGAGACATTCTATTGGGTGTAGAACAATAGGTGCCTGCCATGCAATGCATGGAGGCAGTGACTGACTTGCTTCGCAAGTCAGTCACTGCTCTCCTTATGCATTGCTATGGGGCAGGCCCCAATTATACTTAGAATTACAATAATATAAGTATAATTATATACTTTCTTAAGTATATAATTGGTATAGTGCCCTCTACCATGTCCACTATAAAATTTTTTTTTTAATATTTATGACTGCTTAATTACAGCTGCAGTTACCCTCTATGTCCACTAGATGGTAGAAATGGCCCTGCTCTGCCTTAAAAGTTGTTGGGGGGGTTGTGTTGCTTTTGCCATAAACTCTCTGTCTCTCTATTGCCCTCCTGTGGTCACAAGCTGGAATTACACACCAAAATCCTTCAGCTTAGTCTAAGTAATGCTGAATTAGATTAATAATAAAATCATGAGTAATTATTAGTGAACAGAAGAACTGACGCTCTGTGGAGCTGCTTCTAATTCACACTTACAAAGAAAAGCGGACACAAATAGGAACTGCAACTACAAATAAAGCTGCACAATTTGCATTATCTGCATTTCCTTATTAAAACACTTATAACAGAAACAGAAATAATAATACATTTATCAGCTTTTAATTCATTATTTAAAACTGGTAAAACAATAAATTTTACCAGCTTTATCATTTGTGTAATTACCAATGGTAGCCACCAGATGGCAAAAAAAAAACAAACCCGCCGCTCAAAATGCGGTTGTAGCGCAGTAGTTAGCTAGTTTACAACTTCATAGCAGCGAGTTAAATGGGTCCCAGTTAGATAAATTAACACAGATATTTATCCTGGGCTCATTTCAATGTTCAATGTTTTCTTTGTGCGTGTGAATTAGAAGCAACTCCTCAGAGTTGAAGACAGCACCATAAATAAGAAAATAAAAAAATAGAGTGAAACATTTGAAAAACATTAAGTTATATTGTACTAACTTATTAGATTTGACATACGTTTTAATTTATATAAATATAAATTTTTAAAAGGTGCAACTTTTTATAATTAATTTTCTAAAAGAATACGTGAACGTCAGTTTTAAAGCCTTTTAGACGCTGTGTTTTGTGTCAACCATGTGTTTAGTGGCGCATGTAAACGTTACCTGGGAGCCCGATGTTATCGGCTGGTTGGATTCTCATCGCTCCGCCTCAACTTACCCGCCGCCGGCGTACAGAAGTGAAGCAAATGAACGCTCCCTAAGTGATAATGGTGTCCAATCAGCGCCGGGGATGGTGGCTATGTGAGTTGTGTGGTAAACGCTACGAGCAAGGCTAGACAGTCAGTATGGCGGAGGGGAGCAGTGTAAGCGACTCAGAGGGGCTAGAAAAGCGGTTAGAGAGCCTACTGAGCCGCTACTCAGGTGACGAATCCGGAGCTGACAGCGAGCTGTTCTGCGCTGATTTCTGGAAGGTAATAAGCCCGTTGTTGAACACGGTACAAGGCTTGTTGTCGAAGATAAGAGCCTTAATGTTACCCGAATCCCCTCCCCCAGAACTGCATTAGCAACGGAGCTTTTTAGCACGTAGCTGCTACGACGTTAGGTCTTTACAAACCTTTAAAACCCGGATTAATCATGTTTGAAACTATGTGCCCAGTAATTCAAACTTATACCAAGATGATACAATGAAAATATCAACATCTGTATAGCGGATAGAACGTGACATTAATGGCTTTCTGTTCGGCTAACAAGGCAATTGGTTGAAGCTAACTGTTTAGCTAACTCAAAATGTACCATCAAGTTTGTTGCCCGTTATTTTCAGTGATAAACAACCGCCTTATGTGTAGCAGCTAACAGCTACTAAATACATTTTTATCAAGATTACTATATTGAATTCTTAATTGCATTTTAATCGCACATTTAGTCATGTTGATTAGCCTCGACGTTTAGCTTCATAAATTAATAACAAGTTCATTTGCGGCAGTTTAAAACGTATTTATACATTATTAGGTGCTCTCCAAACCCGAAACTTGCTTAATGTCACTGCATTATTTACGTAAAATAAATGGAGCAGTTATTCTACAATGTTAAATAATTTAATAATGTTATACCTGAGAACAATCTGATGGTATCTACTGTGTAGAAGAAACCTCTTGGTTTCTTTTTAAGTTATTAGGTTTTGTGGATAGACAAAGTTAGGCTATTAAAAGGGAACTGGCTCTACATGGTAAATGAAATATTGTGCCTTTTTTATTTGCAATTTTCCAATGATGACTGGTATTAGGGCTGCACAATATTAGAAAATCTTGCTTGGTCTGTGACCTTTGGCATTTTGAGTAAGGTCATTCATGTCCAGTGACCATCTGCAGCAGCGAGAGGCTCATCAACTGGCTAAATATTACATTAGCATGAAAAGTGCAAATGTAAAACTTTCAATAGCTAATCCAATAATCATGGCATGCCAAACAATCCTTTGCAATACAAATATTACGCACTGAACGACATATTGTGCTGATTATCAAGACAGATTTATGCTTAATTTCTGACCCAAACGTCTAACTGCTCTTGACTCGTCTCTGCCGACTCTGCAGGTGGTGGATGAGTCTGCCTCTCACTGCCGCGTCCCGCTGCCTCGCCTCAGGATCCTCCAAGTGGCTCTGCGGCAGTTTTCTCGAGCCTCGGCCTTCTTCCCAACAAGCTGTGATCATGTAGGCCACACTATCAGTAGTCTGGCGCTGTGAGTATACGAATCGCTCCCGTATGTTGGTTTTATCTTAAAACTGATACTTTGTCGAGTAATGACTTTGACTTTTAGATTTCAAGCAGCATCCCGGACAATAACATTCAGACAGACTGCTGAAGCAAATGAAAAAAGCGTTATTGAACAAAGGCTCTTTTATTCTTGTGTTTATAAATAGAGAAGCCAAAGTATCCAGAATGTCAGATATGAAATTTAGCTAGAAATAAACCAAAACAGGCCTCAGGTCTATCATGAGTATGGCTTCCTGGGGAGAAGAATCAGTTTCTTTTTAATGAAGTATAATATTTGTTGATTCTGTGTCACTTACAAATTTATTGTTAAATTATATGAGGAATATAATTTAATAGATTTAAAGAAGCGGTTTGTGGTTTTCTGTTTTTAATACATTTGCAAAGCGCTCAAACTATTTTCACATTATCATACCGTGGTGTGTGTGTGTGTGTGTGTGTGTGTGTGTGTGTGTGCGCCACTCCCCCTTCCCTCAGGCTGCAGGAGTTGTACAGTAATTAATAAGTATTTGCTCTGATTTCTTTCCATAGGAGTGTGTTTGAGTTGCTGCTGTTTTTTGACCAGAAGGATTTCAACGAGGAGCCCTTAAAACATTTCACTGCTACATTCCAGGTACGTTTATATGGTTCATTGTGGCAAATGCTTCTTTTTTTTCTTGCAAATTAATGACTGTTTGATATCTGACAATAGAAAAAAAAAATTCTCATAAGTATGATAATTTGATCTCGAAATTTCAGAGTTTTTGGTGGAAATTTCCCTCTGCATATTTTTTCTCCAATCTCTTTAGTAATGTTTCCTAGGTTACTCTGAAGAAGAGAGCTTCAGCATGTTGTCATCTTTGTCTTCCAGGAGTGTCGTTCAGTCTTAGCGAAGTATGAAAATGTTTTTCTACTTCAAGTGGAGCGTTTCCTCCAGCAGGGCGGACCGTGGGCCACCCCCGCCTTACAGGCCATCCTCAGTGAATCCAGTTTACCTCAGATTGAAGGTAAATAACAAAGTCTTCCACTTAATATAGTTTTGTTGTTAAAATGCAACTAAAATTAAATTCCTGTCCCTCCCCTCAGTGGATCGTTACATTAGCTCTGAGCCGCCGGTGTTCCTCGACCTCCGCGTTCGCTACCTTTCATCCTGCGGTCGCCGCAGCGACGCCGCAGCTCTGGCTAAATGCTGCATTCGGTGTCCCGCTGCAGGACAGCCGCTGTTCTTCCTCCAGGTCTACCTCTCATGGCTTCTCAGAACAACACAGCACGACCGCCTGCACCAGGAGGTGGGTGGAGCCTAATCCTAACCTGCCTTTAAGCCGGCCAGTCTTTGTCTAGTTGCTCAGCTTCCTTCATCGTTTTTAGGTGGCTGACATTAACAGCAAAGATGCTCTACACATCATCTGCAACCTGGAGTGTGAGGAGACGGATGAGATGCTTTTAGCTCTCAGCACTGCCTTCCTGTCTCAGCAGCTCCAGAGAGGAGACATGTACTATCTATGGTAGGTAAACAGAGGTTAATATGTGGCGTTGGTCACCATGGAGCTGTTCTGAGACGCTTTTTCTGTTTGTAGCGAGCTCGTCCTGGTGTGGACCAGCCTCCACAGACGGTTAAAGACGTCCAAACAGACTCTGTTGGAGGCGTGTCGTCAGCTGATGCTGTCCGCCACGAACATCAAATCGATCTTTCCCTTCATCAGAGCCGTGCTGCAGGAGGTAAGGAAGGTTTTATTAGAGGTGATAAGAACTTTCGACATCAACTGACTCTTTCCGTGTCTGCCTGTCCAGGTCGGTGAAGACGGAGTGCAGTTCTGTGTGGAGCTCTGTGCCAACACTCTGAGATCATGTCTTCCATGCGACGTCCTCACAAAGACGCTCATTTATAAAACCATCGCCGGGCTGCTGGCCAGCGACCTAGACGTGTGCCGGGCGTGTGCTCTGCTCGTCTTCTTCCTGGAGCGCACCGTCGAGTCCTACAAGACGGTGTACCTGCTCTACATGCACCCCGACCAGGAATACCACGTGGATGACAGCCCGATAAGGAATAATGTTCGCTTTGAGACCCTACAGGTATAGTGGTTTCATAATGGTCCTCTAGAGTCAGTTCTTCCCTGCTGCACCACATCTGTTCTTGCAGAATCTATAAAGGTTTAACTCTTAAGCTCTAATTTTAGAAAACGGTGATTTAAGAGTTTGAAGAGTTTAACGGCTTTCTGCAGACTGTGTGTAATAACTTTAGACACCATTAAAATGTAATGTGTTTATTTTCTGTGTTTTGTTTTGCAGGTTCTGAAGAAGGATTTGTATTTTGACCCGGAGTTCTGGAACCTCATTGCTTTGCGGACCAACTGTTTGAAGCTGATGAGTGAGAAGGTGGTTAGTGCTGCTCTGGAAGAAATCATGGAAGACAAATGGATCTCCAAGTATTGCACCAGGGGTTCTGCCCTCCGCTCAGTTTGTCAAAGAGGACCTGCTGCTAAAAAACGACATCATAAGGAAGGTAGATTTTGTAAAACAGATTCAAACACTGGAGCCAAAAGATTTAAGATGGACTCTGAGAAAATGCGCGTAAATAATCATGCTCTAAGAAGAAGAGGCAACCAGGGATCAAAAGCTTTGAGAGAATCTTCTACTGGACCTTTGAGGCGCTCATTTTGGCAGCTTGACAGAATACATGGCAGTTTGACACTGAGGTATGACGAACATCGGCGCACGACGAGGTTTTCTGAGAGAAACCTGCCAAAACGAAAGATCAAGAAGCCCAAGTGGCTCCTGGACGATTCAGGAATGCTGGAGAACGTTCCGCTAAAGATGAAAAGGAACGGATTGAAACCACAAAAGCTTCTGCGATCCTGTGTAATGAAAAGATCCCAAACCGGTCCCATGAAAAACAACGCCAAACTCAAACCTCAAGTACACAGTCGTCTGAAACCGAAGGAGAACAAGTACCAGAACGGGTTCTCTTTGGATTCTATGAAACCGGCAAACCCTCCCCAAATCATCCTAGAGTTGTCTCTTCCAGACAACGAACTGATGGATACGTTTAGTGACGATTCTTGCAACCGGCCCAAAAGGTTCTCTCAAGTGCTTCTTTACAAACCAACAGTGAAATATCCTGATACTTCACCTCCAACGAAGACCGGGCACGGCAAAGAGGTGATTCTAAGATCGCGGGATGCCACCATGTTTGTGCAGCTGCTGCACTGCTACGCACGGCGGCAAAGAGGAAAAGGTAGCGGCTCCAACGTTCATGGCTCCGTGTCGACAATCACACGTTCGTCGGCGCAAGGAAGCCCGTCAAAGGATTCAGAATTATGTGAGAGGCCTGTCTCCGGGCCTAAAGGTACCACACCAGAAAAGGTCAAAGAGAGGGGGTTGCATGTTTCAGAAAAGCTTCCCAAAGCTCAAAGCACAAAAGAAGCCCTCGATTCCTCTGGAACCTCTCAAGCTGAAACAGAGAAGGACTTTCAAAATGATCGATCTGAAAGTTCTCCTGCAAATGTTCAAGACTTCCAACAAGTTGAGTCCATCGCCTCAGGCGGAGAAGCATTTGAGGTGTCGGCTGTTGAAATGAAAGTCACCATTGCCTCACAAGCCTCGGTTTTAGCCAAAGTCTCCAAGCCTCCAATAAAAGAAGATGTAGACCAAGTTTCACCAATCTCAAAGGTGGTGAAGAATAAGAAGAAATCTACAGATGAAGTCCAGTTGGCTTCGATTAACAATAGTGACTCGGATAATAATCTTCTTTCACAATCTGAAGATGTTGGCTTCAACAGCGTAGAACAGGAAATCAAGTCCCTGTCATCTCAGGAAGACGGCAGCAAGAACTCCAAGGCAGGCAGTGACTCTCCCAACATGGCTGCTGCAGAGATGTTGAGGAAATCTCCAAAAGGAAAGGCGCCTCATAGAAATGACAAAAGCGCAGTTAAAAATGTCAGTTTAGCTGCTTCTTGTAGTTCCGACAAGTCTATATGGACGTTACCAACAGAGCTGGTCACTGAACTTTCACCCGAGCAGCTTACAGATCAACATCAATGCTACTCTAAAGGTCAGGCGGGTAAAGGCAAGCTTAAGCATTCTCAGAAAACAGAAACTACCTCTAACTACGCTGTGCGGGAACAGGAGGTGGCTGCAGTTGATGTGCAAGTTAAGAAAGAAAATTCAAAAGCTCAGGATACTCGTTCAGAAACATCTGAGAACAGTGAGCTTATGGAAACGGCCCCGGAAACGGAGGAATCCAAGCTGGAGCATTTCTGCACCTACTGCAACAAGTTCTTCATGGGGGCTCGGGTTGTAGAGCATGCAATGTTCCACTTCCGAAAAGACGAGTGCACTTTCTGCAGAACGGTCTTCAAAGACGACCTGTTGGCCATGGTGCACCTCTCCGATCATATAGAGAAAATGAAGAGGTTGAAAACTGAAGAAACCAGCGCTGCTACACCAAAAACCTCAGCCAAAGCGAAGACGACAAACGTGCCTTCTGGACACAAAGAGAAACTCAAGAACTCTGCGTCTGAACCCAGAACTTTAAGATCTAATCAAAAGCAAACGGGTGTAACATCTTCACATGACAAACAAACATCCAAGCATGTCATTGGAGAAACTACCAGCCACAGGGTAAACGGGCATATTGGCAAAAAAGAGGGTGATTTCAAGCTGGAACCTGTACAGCAACTGAGTTTTGATAAAAGAAGGCGTCACCGAGTGTTTGATTCAAGGTTGCAAGAAAATAAGCTCATTAATTCTGAAAGTCCAGTACCAGGTCAAACCAATAAGGAGCTGAAGTCTTCAGACGATGGGAAGAAAAGGAGAGAATCTTTACAACTTCAAGAAACATACTCTAATCCAATTGTTGATGTTGACGAGCAGGAGGAGAAGGTTTCCTGTCCTGCAAAAAGATGCTCCTGGTTTACAAACCTCTCAAAGAACCGAGTTGGCCTGCTGTACCATGCTCTGGACAAACACTACGGTGACATCAAGCCTTTAGAGCTGGCGTTCCGCGTTGCAAAGAGCAAATGCAGCATCTGCATGAGGGTGATGTGGAGCTTCGAACACTTCCAGCACCACGTTGAGAGACACCGACTTGTCCCGAGGCACCCCTGCCTTCACCGGGGCTGCAAGGCCAGGTTCAAGAGCGGAATGGAAATGCGACGGCACACCAGGAAGCACAGTCCGCTGCAGGCGATGTGCTGTCGGCCCGGATGCTCCCAGCTTTTCATTTGTCTCTGGGCACTGAATCTTCACGAGAGAGAACACTACGCTTCCAAGTCAGCTGAGCCAGACTCAAATGCAAATGCACAAAGAGGCGAAAGATTGTCTAAAGATTGTCCATCTGATGGAAAGAAAACTCAAAGCTCAGACGACCCCGTCAGGTTCACTTCCCTTAAGTTAAAAGAACAAACAAACGACTCTTTAAGAAGACGCATTAAAGTTCATCTGACTGTCAGCACAGCAGCTCAACAATACAAGCTTAGAGTTAGAAACAAAAGCACTGATTCTGAAAAAGACACTTCTCCTCATCCCAAGTCCATAAATCTTAGGTTGAGGCAAACATTAAGTAAAGGCCAAGCTCCCAAAAGTCATAAAGTCGTCTCATCATCTTTTCTAAAACACAAAGCTAAAGTGAAGAATAGGAATAGGTTAAAGTTAAAGAATGCCAGAAGAGCCGCTCAAGCTCTTAAGAAAAGAAGATGTCCTCCAAGGTTGAGCAAAACTGCCGCCGGTCAGAAAATACTCGCTCAAGACGCGAAAGAGAACAGTGAACTCGATCAAGAGGACGTGATGACAGAAACGACATTGAATGATTCAGAGATCAAGCAGATTAAAACTAAGCTAATATCCAGCAGTAAATTTCAATCCACCAGTTCAAAACAGTCTGGCCTCACCAGACAGAAGTCGGCGGATGGCAGAAAGAAACTTCGAAAGGTCAAGAATCACTGCGCTTCTTCAGATTCTGGCAAGTTGAAGAAAACCAAGACTGGAAGAGTTGAAGCGACTAAAAAGGCTGTCAAGATACGTCAAGAGCTAAACTCTGCTTCGAGAGCGTCTGCGGAGTCCAAACGGGTTAAAGTCGAGGCTGTGGTGGAAATTTCTGCTGAGGAGAAGGCGAATAACCAAGATTCCCTTCAGGAGGAGTCCAGTAGCTCCTTCCCAACAGAAGGTGCTGAGAAGACGTCAGGGGTTAGGATAGAAGAAAGCACCAACGCCGCTGCTTCGAGCTCTGGCAAGCCACAGAAGAAAGGGGAAATGTTGAAGAAAAGGCTCAATCTGAAAGGCAAAAACCAAACCTTACAAAACCTCCACAAATCCCCAATGGAGGCCAAAGAGCAGGATAAACAGGTGACTGCTAAAGGAGCAGAGGGAATATTTAAGGGGTTGAAAAAGTTAATAAAGAGCACTCTTGTTGAGAAAGAAAAGAGGAAGGAAGCCCCTGAAAATGCAGCTCTAGGAGCATCCGCTCCATCTATTCCTACTGACATTTTGACCGCTTGTCCATCCAAAGTCCCTGAGGCAAACGAGCAGAGCATTAATCAAAAGGAAAAACAAAAGAAATCAAAAATTACAGATAAGTCTGAAACCAGTAGAGCAACCAAGAGGCGTAAAGAGATTAATAAAGACAAGACACGAAAGCTTGCCAAGAAAAAATGTAAAGAGGGCAATCGGCTAGCAGCTGCTAAAGGAAATCCTCCAACACAACCTACTCCGTCTGACATTAATTCTGCTAGCTGCTCTCTAATCCTTGAAGACAAAGAATGGAGCGAGGGAGTCGTTTCCATGCCGTGTAAGAAAACCCTCGCAGCATACGGCAAGAAGCCATACCTGCGCCTGCCGCCCACTGCGTACCTGGACGAAAAGTACACCGCCATGCCGAAGCGGAGGAAGGAGTCGCCGCTCTTCCAGTCCAGCATCGTTCTTGAGTCGCCCTGTCTGAAAGCGGCTCTGCAGAGGCACCGGTGCGCCAAGTGCTTCTCCACTTTCAGCTGCGCCGAGGAGCTGCAGAGTCACAGCCAGCAGCAGAAGTGCTCAAACCTGTTTGGGTTCGACTCTGACGATGAGGGTGAGTTAAGTCGTCTGTGGTTTGGAATATTCAAGACACCCTCTGAAAACTTTTTCATTACTGGACATTTTAATACTTCAAACACCAAAAGTACCTTGATAAGCATTTGTTCGCACATTAGAAGCCATCTTAGCTCTGCCACAAAAGCTAACGTCGGCAGTCTTTCTTATCTCCACTCTTGGGGGGGTCTTTCAAAACCAAACTTCTATCAATTTATAAAATCAATGTTATTTCTGTTCTTCTGTGGTTTCAGGTAACGGCTGAGCCACTGCTACAAGGACGACTTTTGGATGCTAGCCAAGCTAGCACCAAACTTCTAGGAACCAGGGGACTGTGATTGTACCTCAGCAAGTCCGCTCCCGAGACGCAGGAACAAACATTTGACGCTTCAGGGCAGCGAACATAAAGCCCTAAAGAAACTTCTGAACTGAACCCTTGGGAGGTTAATAAAAGGAACGGTAGTACTGAAGTGCCTCCTCTTGGAACCGCCGTGTTGCGTCGCCCCATATGGAGACTAAATCACATAAAAACAAGGCTACAAATGTTTCCATTAGTAAGCCATACACTGTTCTCATAAGAACGAGTTGATGTGTCCTCGTATTGAAGAGATTTGGAATTGAAAATTCAATTTGATCATCTTAGGGTCCTAATTTAGACTGAGTCTAAACTGCAGAGTGGTAAGGTAGCTGTGCGAGTATTCAGTAAGAGGTTTTTTTTTTTTTTTTTAAATGTATAACTCTTGTTTAAATACTAATTTTATTTCCTATTGAGAAAAGGATCCCTATGGGGCTCGTTCTGCTCCACACTGCTTGTCCTTGCGGTAACCAACCAGTAGAGGGCAGTGTGCGCTAACCTCGATCTAGTCATCAAGGTAACTTCCCGTTTTTCCTGTTCAGAGAAGATTTAAGGACACACATTGCTTTATTGTCACCTGAATGCTTTCTGACGTGCTGAAGCTGCTCACTTTTTATTTACCGCTGTGTTGACTTGAGAAATGGCTCCATTTTTTTTAATTAGCTCATAGCAAAGCTGTGTGTAAGTTAACAATAATTATGAACCAGAAAATGTGCCAGTGACCTACTAATTTATCATGATTATTTTTGTTTTAAACGACGATCATAATTCACATTTGGGTGCGTTTTCTTTCCAGCTTTTCTTTCTTTTCGTCATGTTTCGATTGACCGCGGTGACGACGTTCCGCCAGTGATGTTTGATGCAGGATCGTTGCATCCGAGTGTTACTGTGAGGCCGCATGTGTCTTTTCATGAGCAGCGACAGGTTTTATTTATTGGCTTTCTTTTATAGGTATATAAATGTATATCTTTTGTAAATACATGAAGAGTTTCAATGGCTTATTCTATAAATGCTGGAGCCAGGTTTCTATTTTGTTCTTGAGGGGCAGGGAGGCGGGGTGGGAAATTAAAATGTTTCAAATTGCCTTGCAGGGCTTCATTCATTTTTTTATTTTTTTATTTTTTTTTAGGTTCTGTGCAGACATGCATAAAAATGCGAGAAATGTAATATTTTAGATTCGTTATTTTGTTGGGTGTTATTTCAAATGAGAGGGCCAAAATGAAATTGAATCAGCCTTCTTTCCCGTTACTTTTTCTGTTCTTCGTCAACATGACAACCCGAGACTTTAGACGAGGAAGGAACTTGAGTCCAAATTAGGAATTAGGTTGTTTCCCGCAGGTGTTCCAGTGAACCGTCACTGAGTAGGAATGTTTCATATGCCGTTGGAAAGCCTGTTTCCTCTTAAATGGTCTAAGGCTGAAAATTTTCTGCTAATGTCAAGGCATTTGGTGGAGGCAGTGTGATGATGTGGGCTGGCGTGTCTTTCACTGGAAAAAACAGTTTGTTGTTGTAGACGGGGAGACGGAGATTAGATTCTGCAGCTGGTGTCGGCCCCTGTCTACAGGACTCTGTCCGCAGAGACCGCCTCAAGAATTTGCGCTTGAACTTTGACCTCAACCCTGTTGACTTGTCTAAATTATCTGATTAGTTTGGACATGCTCTTTGGAGAGGATTTGGAGTTTCTCAATCGGAGGGTTTCACATGCTTGACTCCCGCTCAACCCAAACATAGATTTCCCTTGTGCTGTTTGACAGTAGAGAAGGAGCCTCTCCAGCAGATTTATTGATGAATTTTCTCAGCCTTTCCTCTCGCCGAACAGGAAGGCATCAAGATGTTCTGTAACTGCTGAAACACTTCAACACCACCAAATCTTACCACATACTTTTGGTCTAGTTTTGACTACAAATATCTTAGTTTTGTCTTATTCCAAGTAACTTTTGTGCAAGAAATATCAATCTGATTAAATTATACCATTAATATTGCTGAAAATTTACTAATTGTAAGCAAAATATCTGCCAGTGGAACAAAATTTTTATCAGCGTGAAAGAGGTTGTGTTTTTTGCAGTGTAAAGACTCTTCCTAGCTTGTGTTCCTTTTGACATTCTTCATGTTCTGAGTTTTGATCAGTCCAATTGAGTGTAAAAATGCAGGTGGTGTCACTTTTTTGTGTCCAGTAGCATCGCAATCCCATGTTCTCGAACATCTTTGTAGCTGCCAAAAACAAATTGCATATACCTTTGTGGATATTGACGGTGCGACGACGACCGTTTTTGAGTTGCATGTCCTGGATTCAAGTAAAACTTTTAAGTTTTCCTTTTTAATTACTTTCAGTGGTGCATTTTATCAACTCTGATCATCACTGGAAAGTGAATTGATTCCATGGAAAATGCTAGACTTGGATTCATTTCATGCAGTAGTGTTTATGTTAAATTAGCTGAGAATGAAAACCTCAGAATTTAGATTCTTGGGTGAAAAAGCTGAATTAAAATAGCTTTTCTAAATTCATGAAGACGTCTATGGGTGTGAAATGAGACAAATCAGATGACACAGCTCAGTCAGACAGCCTTTAATCAATACTTACTGAAGTAATGATGATGGATTCTTCTACAGCCCCAGAGCACATGAACTACAACCAGTGGCACTTTTGGATATGGGCAGTTTTCCAGGGTGGTATTATAGAAGGGGCTCCCAAAAAAAAAACATAAAAAATGCGCAATTTTTGCATCTTGATTTAAAAAAAACCCAGTGCTGCTGAGAGTAATGAGAATAAGAACTAGACTGCATTTTATTCCCTCCCAGAATTGCGGATTATTTCATGCGTTTTGATTGGTTGATGGCGGGATGCCTTTCACTCAAAAACCACCACTGGTTTGCAATCCTAGCTGCACTGCAGTCGCTCCTTCCACCCAGCATTAAGCATCAAAACTGAGAATTAAATAACTAACACTATATTTCAGTGAATCAGATGAATAAGCAGCAGTCATCATTCCGAATGTTTCCAGAAAACACTTGTTGCAAAACGATGCGGCTTGCTTCACTTTAAAATAATATAATTGCTCTCTAGTTATTATCGTGATTTAAATACAGTTATGTACAGCTACTCACAAATCCATCTTAAAAATTTCACTAGTTTATTTTCCGCTCTTTCTCTCTTTAAATATAAAACGTTTAAATACATAAAAATAAAATTACTCGGAGCGGGAACAGATAAATTAGAAGCAGACCCAGAACTGTCAGGTTGTAACTGGATGTAGAAATGTGTCAAGCGATTCACCTCGTCGAAAAGAAGGGAGCGTAAGGAATCAACAAAAGTGTACATACCCCAGTTAAAATGAGTTACATTTGGATGACAACATCTAAAAAGTTGAAAAATCATTTGAAAACGTGCAGTCGAAACCAGACGGTGAATAAAAAGAGACAAACTTTTTTTTTCTTTCTCACTCTGAAGTAAAATCCTTCTCCTCGTTTTGGGTTCGAATTAGAAAAATTATTTGTATTTGCTTTTTTGAGTGAAGATGTACTTTTTTTTTTCCACGTGCGCTTATTTAACATTTCTTAATGTTTTCGACTCGGTTTCGGCGTTCAGTCGTCGATACGAAAATGATTGAAAATGATTCTGATTTAACCCGGCATGATAACAGAGGGTGTGCACACTTTAGAGATCCTCTCTACAAGATTTTCCTTCCAGCCAATATGGAAATTTGCCTTAAGATTCGTCTTTCCCACATTTATTTTGGAAAAAAAAAAAAGGAAGAAGAAAAAAGCATGTAGTCGGGTCTGTTATTATCTTATTCACATTCCATTTCACACAGGCACGAGCTGCAGCTCCTTGGCTCGTTGGTGGTTGGCATTCTTCTTGCTGCAACACGTCGGTCGGTCTGGTCCATCCCACCTTGTTGCTGTGCGTTTACAGTCAATCTCTAGGGGTTTTCCAGATGTGGAAGGAATCAAATATCTGTCCTTATTGGCTCTCTTTGAAGAGTTTTGTTGCATAAACGTGCCTTTTTGCCCTTTCCTTTGTTCTGGGGAAGTTTATGGACACAATTTGAGATGGTTCACTTGAAAAGTGACTCGGCACAGGCGGCTTAAACCTCCCACAAACGCTGCATGTCTCTCTATGTAGATCCACTTCCAGCTCCTGTACTTGGAGTCACTCGGGTGGAAAAGTTTCCGATCCAAGCGGGATAAATTCCTCTTCCTCACTTTCTTGTTTGGTAATTCCACTTCATGTACTTGGGGATGCACTGACAGACCTGGCTGCTGTAGTAAAACCCGTCCTGGCACTCTCGTCTGGGGTTTCTGCAGGAAAGCCTGTAACAACTTGAGAGAGAATGACAGAGGATGAGAGGCAGAAATGTGGGCGAAGAAGACAAAAGATGGATTTAAAAGCAGGAGGGGAAAGGGAAAGATTTTTTAAAGGGGTGAGGTTGGGATGAGGAACAGAGGAGAAATAAAAAAGAAACACAAGGGGGGATTATATTCTCTGATCATGCATACTATACATTATTCACATCCCCACATCCTTTCTGGAGGAAGCTCAATCCAAGTTTTATTTGCATGTGCATCAAAAGATTCTGTGTGAGGCGAAAAAAAAGGAGTATTTTTCCAGAGAGGGGAGAAGTCTGGGAACTCTTGTCTTTAAAATCACAGCAGGTGTACAGTCGCCTGTGGACTTACTACTGTGACCAGATGTTAAATCAGACTAAACAGTACAAAGAGTGATTGTACAAAATAATAAATGCCTTATCTTTGTGCTCAGATGCATCCTGAACTTGACCTTAAAAACCATCTTTCCACAAGCAAACGGAAAAAATATAGAATTTTCTTAATTTGATTGATAAAACATAAGGACAAAAATATGTTTAGAAGAACAGTCTGTTCTTATAAACATGATTAACTTTTATGTTTTTGGTTTGAATCATTATATGAATATGTTTTATTCATTCGCCTTCAGGAACCTTCGGATATTTTACATCTATCTCAATGAATAGTGACGAGACGCATAATAAAAAACGTCTGTTGCGGATTTCTTTCCCAAATTAGGTTTTTGATTCGTTGGATTTACAATTTCTTTGCCCACGAAACTTTACATTTTGAACCGATGTTCCAAACAAAGCAATTTGTCACAGAATAAGACGAATTTTGGCGACAAATTCAGTTTTACTACGATATGACTCTGCACTCGAACTCAGCACGGTGTAGCTTGTCTGTATCGACACAGCTGGCGATAATTAGCTAATCAACAATAGCTAACTTTTCTTCAATTTTCGGAATCAAGGTAAAGTAAAACCTCCCATATTTTTAAACAAAAATATTTTAAACCAATAATAAATTGTCAGGTAGACGGTTAGCGTCGAAGCCTCAAATATTAATTGGTGGCTAAGCCAGCTTTTATTTCGTATTTATTTTTAATTCACCCGTTTGTTCGTTACAGAGCACACATCAGATATTTAAAAGACAGTAAAGACTGCAGTGCGGGGACATTAGGACATGTTGCAAACTGAATTTATATCACTAATTTTTCAGCCATATTTGTCATTTGTTTACAATATGAACTATATTGGGTGGCTGACGTTGATTTGAGCCGTTGAAACTAGGCTTGAAAATCAAATTGAATATCTTCCTTGGTTAAATGGAGATTTAGGAAGATGTTCAAGGCTTGAAAACTGTTGAAATATATTCTTCTGTGCGTCTGTGAAGTACCAAAAAAAAAAAAAAAAAAAAAAAGAAGCCACAAATGAAAAAAAAAATAAGAATAACAAACGAACCAGTAATTAGATGTGCTTATATCTAAATGTATAACAATTCAAATTTGGAGTTGCACCATCCACGTTAAACCCGTGAATATTTATTTCAGTATTTTATTTTATTTTTATTTTTTTATCTAGTGCTGCAGCTGCAGCATGAAATAAGCTGTCATTGCAACTTGGCCAAACAGCTCATGAGAAAAGGGTCCTAATTCTCCAGAAGAGCATAAAAATAATGTATGTCAAAGCATTTTTGATGCTTTAACATGTTTTCATGTCAAAGCATTTTTGATGCTTTAACATGTTTTCATGTCAAAGCATTTTTGATGCTTTAACATGTTTTCATGTCAAAGCATTTTTGATGCTTTAACATGTTTTCATGTCAAAGCATTTTTGATGCTTTAACATGTTTTCAGGTTAAAGCATTCAAAACATTCAGTCTGTTTTGAGGTCCAGCTCCAGTGAGCCTGTTTGTGTTCCTTTAAGCTGAGAATGTTTAGTGAGCTGCCACATGTTTTAGTGTCCTGCAGGATTTCCCACATGTAAAGCTACCAGTGTGAATCAATCATTCTGCAGCTCATGTCTACTAGTGTGTTTTCATAGTGCCTGTCACTCCATCTGTCTGTCTCGCTTTCATCCAGTCCCCTTCCCCTCTGCAGGGCCTCTCGGGTCAGAGGGACGTTGATTCGGTGCGCGCAAGCTGTGGGAACCACGACACACTCGCAAAGCCCCGGGCAAATGCTTCAGATGCCCCATGTCCATAAAAGGTTGCAGTGAAACATGTGAACGACTAAAAAAGACAAGCAGCGAAAGTTTTCCTCCTGGAGAGGAATGCATGACTCGTCCATTGGGAGATGTTTCCGCAGAATCCAGTAACGCATCACAGTCCCCTGCCTCAGGTTCGTCAGGATGAGCCGTTAGGCTAGCACAAACTGCTAAAGGTTTGGTTATTGTGAGGTAGAAATATCGCAGTTTTTCACTCAAAACAAAAAGTGTTTAACATGACCTATTTAATTTTGTGAAAAGTAGAAAAGCAGTAACTGTTTCTGTACAGTTACTTTAATGTCAAAAGCTGGAATATTGAATCAAAAATATTGAAAATAGTAACACAACACCACAAAAGAACGCCATTCCCACTTAGAAAGGGATTCTTTCTTCAGATGGAAATAAACCTTTTTTCAGGATGAGTTGTGACTGAAAATCTTCCAGTGGGTTTTTTTCCCTGCTTCATTGTGAGTCCAAGCATTCATCAAAGATGGACAAAAGAAGCAACAAATTCTAAATTTGGACTAAAACTGACAGAAAATCAGAAGGATTTGGAAAAGCGACGACCTCAAAATCTGAGAGATCAGGAGAAACCTTGCATGAAAAGTATTACAGAGGATGTGTGTAAACGTTTTGAATCCACTTCATATCGTGCTATAGGTGTACAGCTCATACCTGGTCATGATGAAACAACATTTGCTGGTTTTAACCTGAAGATGATTCACAGGTTTACTGTTGGACTGATCATTCCTACTGCTGCTAGCTTCACAGCTGGGAAATCCCACTTCATGGTTGACTTCACCATTTCAATGCTTTATTGGTCTGTTTTCAACCAAATCTGTGAGTCAGCACCATCCTCTTGTCCACATTGCGTGGACTGTGTGCACTAACAGACACGTGTCAGGATTTAGGGGTTTTCAAACCATAAGGTTGTTTTGTGGATGCATTCATGTTTATGGTGTTCCACCATGTTTCTTAACTTTAATTACTTGTGGAGTTCCTCAAGGCTGTGATTTGAGTCCAATTTTATTTCCAATCAGAATTTTCCACTCTAGATTTCAACTTGAGAAAATGTACCATCTATTTTCATTCAAATGCTAACGGCAGTGGGATCTGCCTTCCGTTAAAATGCGGTCATGTTCGTTTTAGAATACATCTTAAGTTTTATTGTTGGAAGACAAACTTCAAATCAGCATGAAAGTTGAGTTTTTATGTTTTGTGTTGTTTTTGTTTTTTTTACTTTTTTGTGCTCTGTTGTGGATTTTTGCCTTATCCTGTGCAGCATTTTGTTTAAACTTCCTTCCTTCTGGTTCTCTCACCTGCAGGTGTTCGGGTTGAACCTCTTGCCCTGCCGTAGACACGTCTGGGGACTCTCTCTGCACTGACACAGACACGTGTCGGGATTTAGGGGCTGATTCCTGGGACACTCCACCGCGCACACACAACCGCACAGCTCATCGTCCCACCGCTGTCCGAAAGGACACAGCTTCCCCTCGCCTTGGCCTTCGCACTGGCACTCACCTGAGCACAAAGGTAGGAAGAGGAGGGAGCAGGAGATCAGAGCAGTGGTTGCACAACCAAAACTTAATCAGATGGTGTGTTTCGTGTTCATACTTGTTTAAAATTTGCATAAAGACTAATTTTTTTTTCTTCTATCTTGGCCTGAATCAATTTGTGGTATTGACAGTAAGCACTCTCAGTAAAACCTAAAATAACTGGAAGTTTACATAAGCAACAAACCAGATGGAAATTAAAATCCATCCAGATGGAAATTCAGTTTAAAGGCTGAATGCCTTTAAAAAGTATTTTCCCCCTTGGAAGTTTTACTCTTTTTATAGTTTATTCAAGTGAATTATTAGCAACATAATTTGGCTTTTTTGATTAAATAAAATGTCGAAAAAGCTTTTTTTGCCAAGTGGAAACATATTTCCATGAAATATTGACAATTTAATAAAAACATAAAATAAGTGACTGCATATCCCTCCCCATTTAAGGTGACTGACCTAATTCAGCAGAGGTCCAACAAACTGGTGCTTGCAGTCAGTGAGTGTCTCTAGTGACTGTACTATGAAGAGCATTCATTGGCTAATCAGTATTCCTGGCTACAAAGCAATAGAAGATGGTTTAATTTGATTTAAACTCAAATAAACAATAAAATATGGATCACAATGGAACACATGCACTCTTATTTTATTTGTCCTGTTTATTACCTAGCCAGATCTGAGTTTACCTGAGACTGTTTACTAACTTATAATGTATTTTATTGAGATTTTATGTGCACACAGTGTTGTGTGCACATAAAATATTTTTACCAGTAATAATCTCAAATGTCTTCTGTGCATTTGTATTCTGACAAATTAAAGTTCTGCATAGTTAAGTGTCTTCAGACGTCATCTGTTTAGTAAATATTATTAATCATGGAGATCAAAGAGCACAGCAGACAGATCAGGTAGGGTGGGGAAGAAGATTAATGCAGCGTTAGGTTATGAAAACAATATCCCAGAGCTCTGTTTAATTAGTCTTTTAAAGGAAAGTAATCTATTTATGCCAATATGTGGAAGAAGGCAAAACCCTAAAGTAAACCTAACATTGGACACCCCCTGAATCCATTAGCCTCAGCTGTTAAACTAGTCTCCTTACAGGTGTTCTGGTCCAGTTTCCAGCCTGGATAGCAGCTGGCTTCTGTCAGTCCGTTCTGACAGACGCACTCGCAGGTGGATTCTTCCAGAACCCTGTTGGGCCCGCAGAGAGCCAGCAGACCCGAGTCCAGCGCCTCTGGAACAGAGAAACACGTTATTTAAGATAGAAAACAACCCCATGAGATTTGGCGAATTAAATCAACGTTTTTGTAGACGTGAAGATGCTTGAATGATTTAATGAATGTCATAAACATCATACCAGATCATGCTGCTGATGTTTAGCTGAAAGCGTCACGGGGCTAATCATTGTTTCTGAGGTTTTGTCAGCTGAGTGTGTCACATAACTGTGGCGAATCCAAAGAGAGCTCGCACGCCTCTGATTACGTTTATTTCAGTAATTTGCACGTGGAGACTTGACTTTGGGTGCAGTTTACAGACAGAGTAACTTGTATATGTGGCCTACAGGATTAAAAATAGTTCTTGTGCTAATGTAATAAGTCAAGAATGAGAGTTTGAAGTTGGAAAAGGTCTGAAGATGTACAAGAAAAACAGCACAAAAAACATTCCTGCTTCAATCGTATCAACTTTGCGGAAGGGAGGATTTGTTTGAAACGCTCTGGCACCACCATCATCATCATCATCATCACCATCATCATCACCATCATCATCACCATCATCATCATCATCACCATCATCATCACCATCATCATCATCATCATCATCATCATCCTCCTCCTTTCACTCTGATTGTCTCCTCAGGGTGTGGAGAATCTGGGCTGAATCTCCAAGTGCATGACTAGATCTGTGACTCATCTAAATGCTGCCAGTCTTTGCCAGGTCTCTCTTGTAAAAGAGATCTTTTGATCTGAATGAGACAAACCTAATTAAATAAAGGTTATTATTATTAAAAGGCAATATTCTGTAGAATACCGTTTAAAATAACTCTTTAAACGCAGCATGTAATGTCACAGTGAAAAATTTCTAATGCAGCCTTTAATTGTAGGTCTTTTCTTCAGTGTGGGGTAGTGGAGATCATTGCGTCCATAAACTTTATGAATGCTCCATCATGTCTTATTTTCTTGGACTGTAAAAAACCTTCTCTGTTCTAAGCTTGACGGCATGTAGAAATCCAGCTGTGTTGGATCCGGGCTGCATGTAGGAGCTGCAGGACAGTCAGTCTGGAGGACTGAGGACGAGAGGATCTCAACTCTCACCTGTTTGTTTCTGAGTGTAGCTGATGGTGTCCGCAGAGACACACACGCAGTTCGCTGGATCCCATAACGATCCGGAGGTGCAGGGGACTTCAGGAGGGGAGCACCTACACACACACACACACACACACACACGGCCATACGCGTTTAGTATCGTATGAGACAAGAAGAGTATGAGACAATCAGCGAGTCTCTTACTCACAGATGATCTGTTGCCGCTCGCCTTATGATGGAGTGAAGCGGCCGCTTGGAGAGGCATTCGCACGATGTGTGGTTGACGAATGTTACCATGGCGACTGAGCGATCCATCCTGGGCGGAGACAGCTCCATCAGCTGGCGGGAAGGAAGATAAAATGTTTAGATGCTCACAGGGACAGGTGTGTCTCCAGTTTTAGAAAGTCGCCATGGTTTGAGGACAGCGTTTGGTCGTGTGCAGTTGTTGTGCAGATGTGCGTGACTCTAAACGCTGCGTCCTATTCCCGTCGGAGTGGGCTGTGTTGAGCCGCCAGATACATAATTGGGGAAATTGGTTTCAGCATCCAGATGGGCCTGAGGTGTGAAAGCAGATTTACAGCGCAGTGAAACAGTAATTGCCTCTTTATAGATTCCGTCTGGTTTTTTGTTGTTTTTTTTGTGACATCTGAATGTTTCAGATTGAAAAACAACATTTAATATCAGACATAATGTCAAATGAGCTCAATAATTTCTTTTCTAATTCTATTTTTTGAAGGACAACTTCATGATCTGTTTTATGGTTTAGGTTTGTTGTTTTTGGTGGTTTTATTTTGGATATTTAAACTACCTTCCAGTTCTAGTGTTGAGTATTTGTTACATACTTAAAGTTGATTAGTCTTTCAGTATTATGCCAATAAAATATGTAACATAAAATTGATCTTAAAATAGCATTATAGGCAGTGATGTCAGTAATAAGTTAATTTGTAACGCGTTACTGACATCAGACCACTTTTTTTCAGTAACCAGTAATATAACGCGTTGCTGTTTCAAATCCAGTAGTCAGACTACAGTTACTTATCAAAATTACTGTGCGTTACTATCTTCTTTTGTTATTTAATCGTATTTCCTCTACTCGTCTTGTCGAGTGACCGACGTCTCTATGCAACAGAAATGTAAACAATGGAGGGAGATGCGCATTTTGTTGGTGGAAAAACTGGAACTATTTTGAGTTTCTGTCGCCAAGTCCGATTATTATAAGCGGCTTTGGGCTTCATTTTTAAAAGTAAACTTGCAGATTTAATGAGTGGCGGGTTGCGCCTTTTTGGGCTCGTTTTTAAACATGAAGTTGCTCATTTGGGCTTGGAAATAAGCAGAGACTCATAATAAATCCAAGAATTTGTCCGTCATTAGGTAGTTTTACTCAGTCTCTCCCTGTCCATCATTTCTCAGATGATCCGTCCCGCTGTGTCTTTTTTAATGTCAAGTTAATATATTACCTCTGAATGACGTCGAGCTTCGCGTTCAGAAAACTGCAAACATCGAGACCAATATGAACAGCGCAATAAACGTGAAAACAACCACGAATGAACGTGTCCGTAGTTGCCAATAATTATAATGGTAAGTTAACGCCATTATAATTATTAATATTAAGATAAGTGTCACAAATCTGTGCAGCCATCTGAGCTGTGGAGCTGCAGGAGGAGCTCTGTGCGCTGCGCTGACACCAAACGCAGGGCCGTAACACAGAACCTGGAGGTGGGGGGCGGGGCTTTACAATCCTTCTTAGAGTTTTCCAGACAACAGTGGACCACACAAATTATTCACGTTTTTGATTTTTTTGTACTGTTTTTTGTACAATCTCCTCTTCAGTTCAACCTTATCAGTGGAGACACATTGTTGATGTTACCATTATAAAATAGCTTACAATTAAGTATTAGCAAAGCTCAATGTGATTTTCACAGTAGGTGGAGCGTTGTTGTTAGCAGCTGCTGAAAGTAACTAAAAAGTTACTTTTAGTGTAACTTAGTTACTTTCCAAATCAAGTAGTCAGTAATATAACTAAGTTACTTTTTCAAGGAGTAATCAGTAGTCCGATTAAAGTAACTATGCCATCACTGATTATAGTTTATTGCAATAATTTCTAGGACAACTTGTTGTTCAGCACAGTTTATCATGACAGGCCTAGTGTTTTTACAGCGTGTCCAAATTCAGAAGCTTCATCGATCAAAAGACGCGGTCCTTACCTCAGGTATAACGTTATACTACAATGTGTGAATGATTTTATTCTCTGTTATTGATCAGAAGAGCTCTACACGAGTCTGATTTCATTTAATTTAAGCTGTACTCCTCGGCCATTGTTACAAGAAGAAAAACCTCCCGTTTGACCCGCAATGAATCTTGGGATAGTACCATTGATCCACCAGATACATTTTTGGGAAAAGTAATTTGGATGACTTCTGTTGGATTGCTGACATAATTGGCTCTCAAAGGATGCAGCCTTACAATGCCACCTGTAATTTGCTAAAAAAAAAAAAAAAAAAAAAGTGAACATTTTCAGCGGCCTAGTCAAAGCCTAGCCTTAATTTCAACAGAGATGAACAGTAAAAAAATCTTTCAATTCTTCAAGAGGAGGCCCAAAGTTCCTCCACAGTAATGTAACAGATTAAGAGCCAGTTTCTGATGACGTCAAACATTTGAGTTTGGCAACAAAATCAAAGCAAGAAATCTGAAGTCTGTGTGACTCACGGTTTTATTGACGAGACTGTAGCTCGTGTTGGTGCAGTAGAAAGCCTCATTCCCGCAGCAACCGCCGCAGCGATGCAGCGCCACGCAGCGAGGGAGGTACAGCTGACTGGTGGATTCTGGGTACTCCTTGGCCACCTCAACACAAACCTCTCTCGGTTGGCACGACGTGCGCTGGATCTCTTCCAGAATGACTGAAAACAGGATTCAGTAACTGGATTTGTTTGATTAGATAAGAGTTAGAAAAGATTTGTATTCAAGTTACCGGCCAGCGTTCCATCCACTCTGTAGACGGGTTCCTCCCGCATCGGAACCCACACGTCGTCGTCGGAGCGGACCAAAGGGCTCGCCGAAGAGGTTGAATAAGACGAGGAAGGGAAGGAAGATGAGGAAGAGGAGGCGTGCCAGGATCTTTTCCTCATGCACTGCTGGATCAAACTGTATTCAGGGTAGAAGAGCTGCAGCAGCTGGTCCATGCTGGTCACCGTCTCCAAACTGGACTGGTCATCTGACTGGGTTGGAGCCTGGAGAGGGAAATGACAGGGAAACACTTCCTGAGATAATCTTTAGTAAACAAGTAGGGAGACACTACAACGGTCAACACAACCGCTAATGTATTTTGTAAGGAACATAAATAGTGTAATAATAGATTCTGTCAGCTACAGATTATTGAGCAATGAGAGCCAACAGTTTTATCATGATCAAAATAAGATGAAGGAAATTGATAAAAAGAAAGCACAACTTATAGCAATGGTATTTTATGCAGCGTGTGTACAGGAGTCTGAACAATGAGTGGTGGGATTATTTTCAGAATTATTACTGTTTACCTCCAGCGTCTGGCTTCTTCTGGTGCAGAAATATGACGCATTTCTCAAGTGAATGACGTAAAAATCCGATAAAATGGCAGTTTACGCTGCAGACGCTTTGAAAACAAAGAATGGAGTTGGGTCGTTCAGCCTGCGCTAAGCTGTGTGAACAAAACCTAAATTTGTTTTTGTGGCGGGACTAAATATAAACAAGCTCAAAGGGAATTGAATACTTTTGCATAATCCAGAAAAAATCATCAAGAAAAATCAATATTTATGGTTTCAAATCAAAAACAATCCAGTTGTTTGTAATAGTAAAACTGTTAGACATGGGTAAGCTTATCTATTCAGGCTCACTGTCTGTGCAGGATAAACAATGAATACCTCAGCTACCAATGTGTTGTAACATGTTGCTGTCGGCTACTGTTAGTAATTAGGAAGACGCTTGTCCTTCCCTCACCTGAGCGCTGTTGCTGCTGCAGATTCAGCCCAGATTCAGGCTCTTATCTAAATATTGAGCTTCTTTTTTAAAAAAAACAAAACTCTGAATCTGTAAAACTCCTCTAGAAAAAGAGGCAGGATAACGTTGAGTGTGACGCTGTTCTCCTCGCTATTCAAAAGATTCTCACATGACAACAGATAAAGTTTTAATTTCAACAGATTTCACACAGGAAATCAAATTTTACGGTTGACATTATCTTCTAAAACCTTCCTACTGTGAGTCAGTCAACAAAGATTTTTCTGCCGTGACGACGGATAACTCTCCATAGAGCAACTGTAGATGAAAGATAGCTGAATAATTGTTTAACGGACTGGGAAATCAAAGCTGTCGGTTTGGAAATGTCAGGGGGAGTGGCCCTCTTGCTTCACACCTAATCATTTCTTTTCTTATGGGAATATCAGAGGTTGTTTAGGTTTGCAGGCTGAGAAGAGGTCGACTGGCACAGCTGGCATAATCGAAACAGAAACCGGATCCCTGCTTATCTCCCACTCCCAAATCTTCTCTTGCAACATATTTCCAACTTATTCATTTCCTCCATTTTCCTTTCTTCCCCTCGTAGTTTTGCGTTTTATGTATTAAATCAATGCGACATTCACATAAGTTTGACAATCTAAATGTAGAGGGTCTTGAGAAATGCAGCAGAGTGTCATCTGGGCTGCATCAAGTCCAAACTCTCTCCGTTAGTTTGATGTGAAATAAGTATTGACATGTGGCTGATCTGTGATGCTGTGAGCCGGTCACTCTTCAAAGATTCTGGGAGTCTTTTTTTTTTTTTTTTTAAATCATGAACGGTTATATATGAGGACATCTAAAATAATTTGGTAACCTGAAAGTTACTGGTCATCATTGGGCTTTTCCCCAGAACCAAACATGGAGAAGCAGCATTCTGTTTTTATACTCCACTAATCTGGAACAAACTCTCAAAAGCTCTAATACCTGAACTGTGACACCAAAATGTCATCTGCTCCTCCAACTTCTCTCTGCCTGGGTTTCTAACCACACGACCAGGCGTAGAGTTAAAGAGGAACGGCAAAAGCACATGAGGTGGATTAGCGGTGCTTGCCAAAAACCGATGATGTCATCCAGGACATGTTGCTGTGGAATATCGTCTCTCCTGCCCAGATATTTTGTTAGCTTGTGCTTGTCATGACTAGAGTCTACAGCCTGGAGGACCGACTGCTCACAGCATCACCAGCCCTTTAAAGATGCGTGGATGAGTTACGGCGATATTTAACGTGATCTAACCTTTAAGTGCAAGTAATATTTCAGGGTTGTAAAGCGTTCATGTTCTGAGACAGAAATAAAACCAGCCAGAGGCCCTGAGGATTCGTATGATTTTTAAGAGGCGCGGTGCCGTTGCTGCTATTGTGTGGTTTATACTCAGTCAGCACACACACCTCAGGCTTCATTTGTTCAATATTTCAGAAGATTATAATCCAGTTTCAGTGAAATGATCACAAGTTTAAGGCTGGAACCAAGAGTTCATCGACTCGTCTTGTTGTCAAAAAGATTATTGCCTTTTTATAGGAAATTCAGGCCCACTTTGTAAAAAAAACCAACATTTTCTCCATATTGTTACTGAACTATTTCACATAATTAGTTCATGAGATTCTTATTACTTGATGACGTCTTAAGCGTCAGATTGTTCGGATGCATACACTCTTCATGATTGGTTGTCATCTTTCTGTCTTTGCTCATTTTCAGATGTATTTCTGTTGCTTCCTGCTTTGTTCCCACATTGAATCTTTAAGATGTGGAGGCGGTTTCAGACAAAGGCTGAACAATGAGCAGATATTAAACCGCTTTAATGCATAGTTTTTATGTAACTCTTATTACATGAAGCTTCGTTTTGTTAAGCGATCGCATGACATGAGGTCATGGCTGTGGGACTCTGTTCTGACGATGCACCAGCCGCTATCCATGCAGCACTCTGGGGTGTGTCCCGAATTACGCACTGCTGGCACCGAGGCACAAATATTTACACACACACCCATACACACACCCATACATTTATCACTCAGCCTGTTTTCTATTAGAAATAACACGTGTTTGAAGCCGTTGTTTAGATTTATATACGAGGCTTAAGCCTCACGTTATCTTGAAAACTTGTGGAGGAAATGTCGTGAAGAAGAAGCTGCTGGGTTCAGATCCCCCTCCTACGCACACAGACTCAGTTTTACTAAGAACTGGAACAAGTTCTGAGTAGTAATCTGCAAATCTCCACTTTAGCTCCACTTTATGTTCCCCAGGAGCTCGTTTTCCTGCTTTGTAAACACAAACGTCCAGATAAGGATGCACATAAAAACAGCATGAACCTAAATACCAGGCTGCATCACAACAACAGCTGATGCAAGGCTCACACTTTAGGAACATTAATTATGTTCACCGGTGACAAGAACTGGATTGTTTTGTCATTTAATGCGAGGAAAACTTTAAGCAAAAATGTGGGAATTCCTGTCTTTTTTTCTGTGAAGATCTTTGAATTTAGAGTAAGAAGTGTTGAACATGAATAGATGTTGAGTTAAAGGAGCTGAAATGTTATTTAACATTTTGCTATTGAGGGTTTGAGGCTACTACATTTGTTGACAATCTATTAAAACCTTCATTTATCAGCTTATTTATTCCTCTCCAGCTGAGACATGTCCAACCAGGGAGAAGTGATGAAGATGTCTTTGATTTAAATCCGTCGTTCAGAGCAGAAACACATTTATTACAACGGAAAATGACCTTCCTTTTTCCTCTAGGCGCCGTTGCTTTCAAATATTTTTTGAACATCAATGTCTGGATCAGAGCCAGCAGGATGTGAGCTTGAACAATTGATCCTCTGCAGACCATACCAATAATGATGGCTCTTCTTTATAACAGGCTGATTAATTATTTAGTTAACTTCTAGAACCGTCCCGCTAATGTTGGAGCAGCTCTGTTACGTTGGTCCTGAATGGTTCTTTTCTAGATGTTTGTTCATAGTTTGAACTGAATACTCGGGCTGCTTCTGTATCTTTTGAATCGATTGATGAATTTTTGTTTTCCATCTTTGTAATTCGATCCCGCAAGAATGACTACTCGGCTCCATGTAGTTTATTTCTTGCATATTTGTTTAACATTGTAACGCCAATATTTATGCAATGACACCTTCTGACCTGAAATGTCTCTATTTTTTAAAAGTACATTGGCTGAAAGATTAGAAAATGTCCCAATTATATCTGAGCTCCAGTTTTAAAACGTACTGTATATACATTTGAAACGTATTTTAATAATTAAGTAAAGAATGTACACACAAAAGCATTAGCCCAAAAATATCCACTCTGGAGGATTTTGAAAAATCTCCTTGTTTAAATCCCTCTTTGGTCAGTTCAATTCAAAAAGGCTCTGTTGATCCCAAAGTGAACTTAAATAAAGCGTAACAATTTTAGATTTTTAATAGTTGAATCTTGTGAACAATATGCAGGTTTTGTATATTACAGGTTCACATATAAATGTGCTGGGAAGCGATATTGGTTGGACATCATATTTCGAGTCATTCAGTCTTTCAGGTTCTGCCTGACGATAACGTATTTGGTCAGTTGGATGGTTTCTAGCTGATATTTGATATTTGCATATTTCTAGTAGCTGAGATGCTAAATCTAACAGAATAAGATGAGGGAAACTGAGTCAGTCATTATGGATATCAACATTTTATCGGTTTTCAGTTTGTAGTTTGTCTCCTTTATTCCTGCAACAACCTTTTATTAAGATCACATCCTCTGTTACGTCCTTTTCATCTTCTGTTGTGTTCTCTGTTAATTTCAGTGTATTTTTAGTCCTGTTCTTTATTAGTTTTTATATTTGTTCTTCTTTTACAGCCATGCTGTCATTAGTGCTCATCTGTTTCACTTTGATCCCGTTTTTATACCTCAGTCTGGTCTTTGAAGCTTTTACTCGTACCTTCTGGAGCAAATTATAAGCGATTTAGTGTTTTCCCTAATAGGCTTAGATGTTACATCATTGCTCTTCTCCTGATGTTGGACTGACCTCAAGTCCAATGGTTCCATGCTGGTGAAACAATGTTACTGAATTTCTGCTGTTTGTAAAAGTGGAGACTGAAAACTTTATGCCGGTTTTATTTTTACAACTGAGTATTAGGGTCAAGCTAAGAAAAAAATTTAATTCTGAGAATAAGTCAAAGTAGTATGAGAATCAAGTGATAAAATTAAAGAATTACGAGAATAAGGCTGGAATAACACAAGGTTAAAGTCATAGTAATTTGAGAATATTCAATATTATAAGAATAAAGTCACAATATTGAGACTAAAGCCAATATTTTGGGAATAACGTTAGTTTTGTAATATTTAGATTTTATTCTCGTAACACCATGACTTTGTTCTTGTAAGTCATTACATTTTTTATTTTCTTAGCTGGAGCCTAATACTTGGCCATATATTTTAATGGTTGAAGCACCAGCCAGTCTTCCAGGGAATCTCTTTGGTCTTCCTGTCTATTCCCATCTGCATTTCTCCCCAGTGAGTCCCGTCTGAGTCGGAATGCCTCTGGTGAAACGGATCCTAAATCCAGAGATGTTTCCAATGTAAATACAGCTTATCTGCCTCACATAGCACCGCTCTTATGAAAGGTATTTCATCATTTGTTGTTTTTTTTTACTTTCAGTGAACATCCTAGTGCAGTGAGTCAAAATTTGTGTTGTTTTTTTTTTATCTTTAAGTTGTAGAGTTGAAGAACTGAAGTGAAGTCTTACCTCGGTGCCCGTGTCTCCGGTTGGGTAATAGTCCCTGTAGTCTTGACCTGAGCACAGACAGCTGAAGTAAAGCATCCATAGGAGCACAGCTGGTATCCACATAGTGAGGGGATGGAGAGCAGGGGGTGGGGGGAGTTGGTGAAGTTAATGTGAAAGCAGGACGATTCTGACGGATCGAGCTCCACTTCTCATTCTATCCTGGGACGAAGTTGCTCCTCCCGTGCAGGTCGTTGGATTTTGGGACGCCACCTGAAGAAATCATGATGAAGAAACCTTCTCGTCTTACTTCGCTCGAGCCCGGCGCGTTCAACGTTTCTCCTCAGTCCAGCTTTCTCGTCTCGTCCCGCCGCGTCTCCATTGCTGCTAATTTGACGACAGGTGTCCCTCTGGGGTTTTGTCTTCACTTTGTATTTATATCTGCCGTGGCCTTCAACGTGAACGGTCGTCCTCGTCTGTCTCCTCTCCTCGTCCTTCGCACTTGTTCACCTCGTTTGCTTTCTTTATCTGTCTGTGTCTCCTTTCCTCCACGCAGCAGCTGTGCAGATTATCGCTGCCCCTTTTTTTATCTGGCTCCTGTTTCTTCTTTCAAAGCCTTCAGGGCAAATCTCTCTCTCTCTCTCTCTGTGTTCTTTCTAAAGCTGTCACAACTTTTCCGTCTAATTCTTAGGAAATGCATCAAGGAGGAAGAGGATAAAACAGAATAAACTCAATTCAAATCCTGTTCCTAGATTGGGATTTTTTCCCCCCAAAGCAGTCCAGCTTTCGGTGTTGGCAAACAAAGTGAAGGCGTCCTCCTCTCAGGCGTCTCGCTGGAGTGAATGAGCAAAAAATACAAGAATGGGAGACGTGCGTGCGGTGGGCGGGATGAGGGATCAGAGAGGCATGAGATCTGTGTGCTTCAGCTGATTACACTGCCCCTTTCTTTTTTATTTCCCCTGAAATTGCAGGTTATGCAGAGGCAGCAGAAATCGGATTTAAATGTACCAGACAGGCGGTTTGTCAGCCTCCAAAAATGCTATTTCGAAGCACATCACAGTGTTTGAGTTGCTTTATTTTTACATGCATCTTATTCTCCCAGCTCCTTAAGCCCGGCCGCTTTAACTCAATTTGCTCCCACACCTGCAGCTCTGAGGCTTTTCTCCCTCTCACACTTCATCTAGCTCCATCTTTGTCCTCCACCCTTCCCCCTCTCACGTCGTTCTTTCTTCTTTTGGTTCATTCAAAGTCCTAAAAAAGACTTACTTCACATACCTTCTTAACTATTCCGCCCCAAGGCTGCCAGCAATTGTGTCTGAATATTACAGGGGAAGAGGAGGAGAGGGAGGGTGGAAGCTGAAGCTTTAGTCTTTTTGTCTAAATTGTTTTAACGAAAACAAAAAAAATCTTCCCAAGGCAACGTAGTTACAGACAAATGCAAAATAAATTATGGGGGCCAGACAGAGCGATAGATGGGCGAAATAAGAAGAGAGAATAGAAAAAAGGAGGAGGAGGAAGAGGTGTGTCTGGGAAAAGCTCGAATGAGAAAACATCCGATTTCTGGGCCAGTCAAAGCCAGCCTTTACAAAGGATTAAAGACGCACACAGGCCACACACGCACGCCTTCACGCACGCACACGGTGGCAAGTGCCTGCTTGCAGCGCACTCGCTGTATGTGTTGAAATCTGCTCAGCAGTTCCACATTCCACTCATTGCTTTCCTCATTTCATCATGTGAACTCAGACCAGGGTTTGTCACATTCAGGAAAAGCCTAAAGATTTATAACTTCACTTGATGATTTGAAAACAATCACAATAGAAACCAAATATTTACATAAACTACGTAAAGAGACACAAAAATCTTTTCTTTTTTCATCCACAGTTGACGATTTCTGTTTTGGGTCAGTGAGAGTTACTGAAATAATTTCAATGCCAGATTATAGTTGAACACCAGTTTTGGTATTTATTTTTTCAAGTATATATAAAATATTCAAAAGAAAATTCAGCTTGGGAAGCTGGAACACCTCGATGCATCTTCCCTGGTACTGATTGGCTGTAACACTGAGATTGATGCATGTTGAGGTTTATTTTGTCTTTGAACTATTATAATAGGCAACTGTTCCCAAAGCATCTCAAGTTTAAACATCTAAATGTTTAAACAGACAAACATTTCTTCTTGAGACTTCTGGATGTAAGGATGATCCTTTTGTGTGGATTAGAATAAATTAGCTACTCGATCCGCTCTGAGTCTTTAGGCTCAATCAAGGCCCTCTGGGAGGAGGATATAGGAGAGGCTATCCCTGACGAGCTTTGGTCACGCATCTTAATACGGGTACATAAGTCTTCTATATGTGCTAGACACTGTCTTATTCAATGCAAGCTTGTGCACCGCGTTTATTATACCAAGGCTTGTCTGTCTAAATTTTATAGCACGGTTTCCCCAGTTTGTGATAGGTGCCAACAGTCTCCTGCAAACCTTATACACATGTTTTGGTTGAAGGCTGAAGAGTTTTTGGACAGAGATATTTGTTGTTATATCTCACGTGGTTGGCAGAAAAATTGATCCGAACCCCCAGAGTGTTTTGTTTGGGGTGTTTTCGGGGTCATCTCCTTTGTCCTCTTCCCAAGAAAATTCTTTGTCTTTTATGACTATTATTGCAAGGAGAATAATTCTTCTTAAATGGAAATCACCACAACCTCCTTCTTTCATACTTTGGTTGAGGGATATTGTTTATTTTCTTAAACTTGAAAAAATTAGGATGTCACTACGGGGTTCCTCTGACAAATTTGCAGAAATCTGGCAGCCATTACTACGATTGGTTGGTCAAGTTAATTTCCATTCTGTCCCAGTCTAGTCCTTCCTGTATGTATTTGTCTGCTCATCCTGTGTCCTTTTTCTTGGATTTTCCTTTTCTTATGGTTACATATTTACTTTCCTGGGCACAAACTGTACTTTTTTTTAGGTGTGGCAGAATGCATCTTAATTTTTATTTATTTCAAAACATTTTTTTGTGTGTGTGTCCTTTTTCTTATGACTTTTTCTTATTGCCTGGGAGTGATTGGAGGTTGTTCTGTTGTGTTTTTTGTTTTATTTTTATAACTTAAGGGAATTGTATGGTTTGTTTTATATGTATCACATTGTAAATGTATGTCTATGCAATTCCTGTTAAAAACCAAATAAACAAAGTTTGAAAAAAAAAGAGAAAAAGAATAAATTAGCTACAAAATCAACCTCTTTCTTGTTGAAAAATTAATTGAAGTTAAAATTTCAGAGCAGTTCATTTTTTTATTTTTTTTAACCACCCCCGGCTGTCCTTGCTCAGCATCGCCTCTGTTTATAAAACTCTCCTGGTTTCTCCTAACATCCTGTCCTCTGCCGCAGATAGAGCACCCTTTGCACCAAACAGCAGGATCTTTGTGCTCAACAAATGTGGCTTCCCCTCCTTTCAGGGGCCTGTCACAGTTCAGAGCAGCAGCGGGGTCTCTCCTCTTTTATTGCGCTGATGTTGGCTGGACAGGTTCCACTGAGCTGCTTTTCAAACAGAGGGTTCAAACTTACAGCCTGAGGGCAAGACAGGTGGTTACACACTGATAAATACATATGTTAAAAGCTGTAGAAACACCTTCTGGTAGAGTAAATCTTTATTTAGGACCAAGCTTTAAGGATAACATGAAATCCGAGGTAGTTGTCACACTTGTTAGTCTGGTGCAATCAGTTTGATTGGGGAACCAAAATTGCAACATTTGTTACATTTTCAGCTGGCACAGTGTCAAACGATCCTAACCCTTTGAAAAAGTTGTTCTGGTCCTCACCTGTGGCGGCGCTACAGCAAGAACTACTGTAGGAAACCACCTGAAAACCTCTGAACAAGACATGAGCACAAAACGTGAACAAACATGGAGTGGCATCAGATTTTAGTAAGAATCTGCGGGCATTCTGAGTAAAAACCACTTCCAGTCTTCTGCTTTGGCTACAAAGTCGAGAGATGACACACAACGTAAATTAGAACCAAGTGGAGATTTGCTTGGGATTAGTAGTACAGTAACATCTTTTAGAGGCTGTTTATTCAACATCAGTCAAGATACGAGGCCACCAATCGTGCTGGATTTGTTTTACGTCGTAATGTCGGGAGATGCCTGTGGAGTGTTGCAACAGTTTGCCAGGAAAGTCAGTAATTAAATGCTTTGTGGATTGAGTTTAATGACGGCTTAAGTTTTAAATGAACAAGACCCTCAATTATAGCTGTGATGCCAGCGTGCAATTGGGTTGAAGGAAAACTCCCAGTTTAACAGCTGGGACATGAAAAGCACCAACCAGCTACTTGGATCTGGTCCCACTGGCAGCCTTCGGCGATGCTGAGGAGATCCTAACTCCGTGTTCTCGCCCAACCTACATCTAAAGCATCGCCCAATTATTTGTTCTCCACAGAAAACAAATAGTCGCCCAGTACTTGGGCTTTGTTGTTTTCCTCACATCCAATGTTGTAACAATCTTGGATTTGTCGTGGTAAACATATGTTTATGGAGTAATATGGCTTGATAGATGAGGTTTAAATTCTCCTAGTCTTTGAAACCAAAGCGCTCACCCACCTTATGGTGCAAGTCACATCCATAAATATGTTCAGGAGGATTCATTACCCTAAAACTTTGATCCAGAGGGATTTTGCTGGCTCAAAACATGCCTAGTTTGTGCAGGAACTCGCTTGTTCTCAAACTAAAAACACGTACCACTGGTGGTACCTGGCTGCTTTCAGTGGAAGTACACAATAAACAGTATCCGTTGTTTGCAACAGAAATACAAATAAATTGATTGATATAAAGCTAGTAAGGACTATGAGTTGTAAAGGTATGTTTTGTGCAGTGGAGAACAAACTCCCATCTCACTAGGGCTGCATGCAGGAGAGGACAAAATGGACTTAAAGTTTTATCACAATATTACACCTTTAAACTGAGAGTAATTAGTTAAACCTGTCACTCAATGAGCAGTGAAACTATTCTGAAAGTCATTCGTCTCTCACGTGTTACTTGAAAGTCAAACACCTCATCATATGTCATGTGGAATAAAATAATTATTCACAGTATGCTTACTTTTATTAGAAGTTTATTTAATGTTAATCTTACATGTTTATTCAGTTTATTATCTTACTCAGACTTACAGAGTCATTGTTTCTCTTCTAGCTTTCACAAGTTTGCTCCAGTGTGATAAGTAAATAACTATCAAACCTCCAGAGTGACAGACCAGAGCCAACGACTGAGTGATTATTATTAGGCACAGAATATTCTGTCTGAAACTGGTTTTTAACTAAAGGTTGCATTTTTCTCACTGTGTATATTAATCTGATAAGCTTTTTTTAGAATATCAGCGATGACACCCTGTCTGTGTGCGAAGGGCATTAAACAGTATATATAGAGAAGTGATTCCGTTGTCTAGTCACATCTCAGATCTTCTGGGTTCTCCATCTGTACAGATGTAATAAAACTGTGTTTTGTTCTCTCTTTTTAACAAGGTTTGGACTTTGTTCATTTCTCGCACTCGACAGTCCCTAAAACTGAGAAAGATTATGTGGTCTATGGGTTAAGGCATTAGACTTCAAGCATGAAGGACAAGGGTTCAAATCCTGGAAAGAATGTCAATTTTGTCAATGTCTTTCAGTCAGATCTTTTCAAGCAGAAAAGATAAACTAGCACCAAAATATACTGGTAAAACATGCACCTAACATGTATGGCTGAGTTCAACTCTTGCTCATGGCGTTAAGAATTCATATGAAGATACTGTCATGTATTTGTAGACATTTGAACACCAAGATTGTCAGTGGATTCTTTGGCACAATGGTATGAGTCCGTGCTTTGGGCACGAAGAGGACTTTTTAAAATTTAACATGAAAAGCCTATATTGTGGTATTAGTAGAAGTTCAAGAACGAGGATTGTCGAGTGCTTGTTTGGCACAGTGGTTTGAGTCTGCTCTTTGAATGCCTTAAGACTGGGTTCAAGTCCCGCTTGTGGATCAATGCACAAACTCAATCCATTGTAAAAATCACACCAAAGGTGAGGCAGGGAAGAGCAGATGCATAGAAAACTTTTGTTGCACGGTTTTAGAAAGTGTGGAGCCTGCTTCGCGGTACTTGTAGAAGTTCTGACGAAAACAGGTAGGAGTGCGAGCGTGTGGCGCACAGTGTGAAGACCGTGCTTGTGTTCTGGTGGTGGCTGGTTCAAGGCCAGGTCCGGGCACGGTTTTGAAAAGTGTGGAGCCTGCTTCGCGGTACTTGTAGAAGTTCCGACGAAAACAGGTAGGAGTGCGAGCGTGTGGCGCTGTGAAGACCGTGCTTGTGTTCTGGTGGTGGCTGGTTCAAGGCCAGGTCCGGGCACGGTTTTGAAAAGTGTGGAGCCTGCTTCGCGGTACTTGTAGAAGTTCTGACGAAAACAGGTAGGAGTGCGAGCGTGTGGCGCACAGTGTGAAGACCGTGCTTGTGTTCTGGTGGTGGCTGGTTCAAGGCCAGGTCCGGGCACGGTTTTGAAAAGTGTGGAGCCTGCTTCGCGGTACTTGTAGAAGTTCTGACGAAAACAGGTAGGAGTGCGAGCGTGTGGCGCACAGTGTGAAGACCGTGCTTGTGTTCTGGTGGTGGCTGGTTCAAGGCCAGGTCCGGGCACGGTTTTGAAAAGTGTGGAGCCTGCTTCGCGGTACTTGTAGAAGTTCTGACGAAAACAGGTAGGAGTGCGAGCGTGTGGCGCACAGTGTGAAGACCGTGCTTGTGTTCTGGTGGTGGCTGGTTCAAGGCCAGGTCCGGGCACGGTTTTGAAAAGTGTGGAGCCTGCTTCGCGGTACTTGTAGAAGTTCCGACGAAAACAGGTAGGAGTGCGAGCGTGTGGCGCACAGTGTGAAGACCGTGCTTGGGTTCAGTCTGCTCTGGGTGAAGACCACAAAAGTTCGCTTTTAAGACAGTTTCCCAAGAAGGCCTTTGTTGCCTTTGTTGCCTTTGTTGCCTTTGTTGCCTTTGTTGCCTTTGTTGCCTTTGTTGCCTTTGTTGCCTTTGTTGCCTTTGTTGCCTTTGTTGCCTTTGTTGCCTTTGTTGCCTTTGTTGCCTTTGTTGCCTTTGTTGCCTTTGTTGCCTTTGTTGCCTTTGTTGCCTTTGTTGCCTTTTTTGCCTTTGTTGCCTTTGTTGCCTTTGTTGCCTTTGTTGCCTTTGTTGCCTTTGTTGCCTTTGTTGCCTTTGTTGCCTTTGTTGCCTTTGTTGCCTTTGTTGCCTTTGTTGCCTTTGTTGCCTTTGTTGACGTGCTTGCCTTTGTTGCCTTTGTTGCCTTTGTTGCCTTTGTTGCCTTTGTTGCCTTTGTTGCCTTTGTTGCCTTTGTTGCCTTTGTTGCCTTTGTTGCCTTTGTTGCCTTTGTTGCCTTTGTTGCCTTTGTTGCCTTTGTTGCCTTTGTTGCCTTTGTTGCCTTTGTTGCCTTTGTTGCCTTTGTTGCCTTTGTTGCCTTTGTTGCCTTTGTTGCCTTTGTTGCCTTTGTTGCCTTTGTTGCCTTTGTTGCCTTTGTTGCCTTTGTTGCCTTTGCCTTTGTTGCCTTTGTTGCCTTTATTTGCCTTTGTTGCCTTTGTTGCCTTTGTTGCCTTTGTTGCCTTTGTTGCCTTTGTTGCCTTTGTTGCCTTTGTTGCCTTTGTTGCCTTTGTTGCCTTTATTTGCCTTTGTTGCCTTTGTTGCCTTTGTTGCCTTTGGTTCCTTTGTTGCCTTTTTTGCCTTTGTTGCCTTTGTTGCCTTTGTTGCCTTTGTTGCCTTTGTTGCCTTTGTTGCCTTTGTTGCCTTTGTTGCCTTTGTTGCCTTTGTTGCCTTTGTTGCCTTTGTTGCCTTTGTTGCCTTTGTTGCCTTTGTTGCCTTTGTTGCCTTTGTTGCCTTTGTTGCCTTTGTTGCCTTTGTTGCCTTTGTTGCCTTTGTTGCCTTTGTTGCCTTTGTTGCCTTTGTTGCCTTTGTTGCCTTTGTTGCCTTTGTTGCCTTTATTTGCCTTTGTTGCCTTTGTTGCCTTTGTTGCCTTTATTTGCCTTTGTTGCCTTAGTTGCCTTTGTTGCCTTTGTTGCCTTTGTTGCCTTTTTTGCCTTTTTTGCCTTTTTTGCCTTTGTTGCCTTTGTTGCCTTTGTTGCCTTTGTTGCCTTTGTTGCCTTTGTTGCCTTTGTTGCCTTTGTTGCCTTTGTTGCCTTTATTTGCCTTTATTTGCCTATGTTGCCTTTGGTGCCTTTGTTGCCTTTGTTGCCTTTGTTGCCTTTGTTGCCTTTGTTGCCTTTGTTGCCTTTGTTGCATTTTTTGCCTTTGTTGCCTTTGTTGCCTTTGTTGCCTTTGTTGCCTTTGTTGCCTTTGTTGCGTTTTTTGCCTTTGTTGCCTTTGTTGCCTTTGTTGCCTTTGTTGCCTTTGTTGCCTTTGTTGCCTTTGTTGCCTTTGTTGCCTTTGTTGCCTTTGTTGCCTTTGTTGCCTTTGTTGCCTTTTTTGCCTTTGTTGCCTTTGTTGCCTTTGTTGCCTTTGTTGCCTTTGTTGCCTTTGTTGCCTTTGTTGCCTTTGTTGCCTTTGTTGCCTTTGTTGCCTTTGTTGCCTTTGTTGCCTTTGTTGCCTTTGTTGCCTTTGTTGCCTTTGTTGCCTTTGTTGCCTTTGTTGCCTTATTTGCCTTTGTTGCCTTTGTTGCCTTTGTTGCCTTTGTTGCCTTTGTTGCCTTTGTTGCCTTTGTTGCCTTTGTTGCCTTTGTTGCCTTTGTTGCCTTTGTTGCCTTTGTTGCCTTTGTTGCCTTTGTTGCCTTTGTTGCCTTTGTTGCCTTTGTTGCCTTTGTTGCCTTTTTTGCCTTTGTTGCCTTTGTTGCCTTTGTTGCCTTTGTTGCCTTTGTTGCCTTTGTTGCCTTTGTTGCCTTTGTTGCCTTTGTTGCCTTTGTTGCCTTTGTTGCCTTTGTTGCCTTTGTTGCCTTTGTTGCCTTTGTTGCCTTTGTTGCCTTTGTTGCCTTTGTTGCCTTTGTTGCCTTTGTTGCCTTTGTTGCCTTTGTTGCCTTTGTTGCCTTTGTTGCCTTTGTTGCCTTTGTTGCCTTTGTTGCCTGTTGCCTTTGTTGCCTTTGTTGCCTTTGTTGCCTTTGTTGCCTTTGTTGCCTTTGTTGCCTTTGTTGCCTTTGTTGCCTTTGTTGCCTTTGTTGCCTTTGTTGCCTTTGTTGCCTTTGTTGCCTTTGTTGCCTTTGTTGCCTTTGTTGCCTTTGTTGCCTTTGTTGCCTTTGTTGCCTTTGTTGCCTTTGTTGCCTTTGTTGCCTTTGTTGCCTTTGTTGCCTTTGTTGCCTTTGTTGCCTTTGTTGCCTTTGTTGCCTTTGTTGCCTTTGTTGCCTTTGTTGCCTTTGTTGCCTTTGTTGCCTTTGTTGCCTTTGTTGCCTTTGTTGCCTTTGTTGCCTTTGTTGCCTTTGTTGCCTTTGTTGCCTTTGTTGCCTTTGTTGCCTTTGTTGCCTTTGTTGCCTTTGTTGCCTTTGTTGCCTTTGTTGCCTTTGTTGCCTTTGTTGCCTTTGTTGCCTTTGTTGCCTTTGTTGCCTTTGTTGCCTTTGTTGCCTTTGTTGCCTTTGTTGCCTTTGTTGCCTTTGTTGCCTGTTGCCTTTGTTGCCTTTGTTGCCTTTGTTGCCTTTGTTGCCTTTGTTGCCTTTGTTGCCTTTGTTGCCTTTGTTGCCTTTTTTGCCTTTGTTGCCTTTGTTGCCTTTGTTGCCTTTGTTGCCTTTGTTGCCTTTGTTGCCTTTGTTGCCTTTGTTGCCTTTGTTGCCTTTGTTGCCTTTGTTGCCTTTGTTGTTGCCTTTGTTGCCTTTATTTGCCTTTTTTGCCTTTGTTGCCTTTTTTGCCTTTGTTTCCTTTTTTGCCTTTGTTGCCTTTGTTGCCTTTGTTGCCTTTGTTGCCTTTGTTGCCTTTGTTGCCTTTGTTGCCTTTGTTGCCTTTGTTGCCTTTGTTGCCTTTGTTGCCTTTGTTGCCTTTGTTGCCTTTGTTGCCTTTGTTGCCTTTGTTGCCTTTGTTGCCTTTGTTGCCTTTGTTGCCTTTGTTGCCTTTGTTGCCTTTGTTGCCTGTTGCCTTTGGTGCCTTTGTTGCCTTTGTTGCCTTTGTTGCCTTTGTTGCCTTTGTTGCCTTTGTTGCCTTTGTTGCCTTTGTTGCCTTTGTTGCCTTTGTTGCCTTTGTTGCCTTTGTTGCCTTTGTTGCCTTTGTTGCCTTTGTTGCCTTTGTTGCCTTTGTTGCCTTTGTTGCCTTTGTTGCCTTTGTTGCCTTTGTTGCCTTTGTTGCCTTTGTTGCCTTTGTTGCCTTTGTTGCCTTTGTTGCCTTTGTTGCCTTTGTTGCCTTTGTTGCCTTTGTTGCCTTTGTTGCCTTTTTTGCCTTTGTTGCCTTTGTTGCCTTTGTTGC
Organism: Gambusia affinis; assembly: GCF_019740435.1. Taxonomy (NCBI): domain Eukaryota; kingdom Metazoa; phylum Chordata; class Actinopteri; order Cyprinodontiformes; family Poeciliidae; genus Gambusia; species Gambusia affinis. The sequence goes on along the minus strand of NC_057891.1, from coordinate 13,547,817 downwards.
CTTTGTTGCCTTTGTTGCCTTTATTTGCCTTTGTTGCCTTTGTTGCCTTTGTTGCCTTTTATTTGCCTTTATTTGCCTTTGTTGCCTTTGTTGCCTTTGTTGCCTTTGTTGCCTTTGTTGCCTTTGTTGCCTTTGTTGCCTTTGTTGCCTTTGTTGCCTTTGTTGCCTTTGTTGCCTTTGTTGCCTTTTTTGCCTTTGTTGCCTTTGTTGCCTTTGTTGCCTTTGTTGCCTTTGTTGCCTTTGTTGCCTTTGTTGCCTTTGTTGCCTTTGTTGCCTTTGTTGCCTTTATTTGCCTTTGTTGCCTTTGTTGCCTTTGTTGCCTTTATTTGCCTTTGTTGCCTTTGTTGCCTTTGTTGCCTTTGTTGCCTTTATTTGCCTTTGTTGCCTTTGTTGCCTTTATTTGCCTTTGTTGCCTTTGTTGCCTTTGTTGCCTTTGTTGCCTTTGTTGCCTTTGTTGCCTTTGTTGCCTTTATTTGCCTTTGTTGCCTTTATTTGTGCCTTTGTTGCCTTTGTTGCCTTTGTTGCCTTTGTTGCCTTTGTTGCCTTTATTTGCCTTTGTTGCCTTTGTTGCCTTTGTTGCCTTTGTTGCCTTTGTTGCCTTTGTTGCCTTTGTTGCCTTTATTTGCCTTTGTTGCCTTTGTTGCCTTTGTTGCCTTTGTTGCCTTTGTTGCCTTTGTTGCCTTTGTTGCCTTTGTTGCCTTTGTTGCCTTTGTTGCCTTTGTTGCCTTTGTTGCCTTTGTTGCCTTTGTTGCCTTTGTTGCCTTTGTTGCCTTTGTTGCCTTTGTTGCCTTTGTTGCCTTTGTTGCCTTTGTTGCCTTTGTATAATTTGTATCCATTGTTGCCTTTGTTGCCTTTGTTGCCTTTGTTGCCTTTGTTGCCTTTGTTGCCTTTGTTGCCTTTGTTTGCCTTTGTTGCCTTTGTTGCCTTTATTTGCCTTTGTTGCCTTTGTTGCCTTTGTTGCCTTTGTTGCCTTTGTTGCCTTTGTTGCCTTTGTTGCCTTTGTTGCCTTTGTTGCCTTTGTTGCCTTTGTTGCCTTTGTTGCCTTTGTTGCCTTTGTTGCCTTTGTTGCGAGTTGTTGCCTTTGTTGCCTTTGTTGCCTTTGTTGCCTTTGTTGCCTTTGTTGCCTTTGTTGCCTTTGTTGCCTTTGTTGCCTTTGTTGCCTTTGTTGCCTTTGTTGCCTTTGTTGCCTTTGTTGCCTTTGTTGCCTTTGTTGCCTTTGTTGCCTTTGTTGCCTTTTTTGCCTTTGTTGCCTTTGTTGCCTTTGTTGCCTTTGTTGCCTTTGTTGCCTTTGTTGCCTTTGTTGCCTTTGTTGCCTTTGTTGCCTTTGTTGCCTTTGTTGCCTTTGTTGCCTTTGTTGCCTTTGTTGCCTTTGTTGCCTTTGTTGCCTTTGTTGCCTTTGTTGCCTTTATTGCCTTTGTTGCCTTTGTTGCCTTTGTTGCCTTTGTTGCCTTTGTTGCCTTTGTTGCCTTTGTTGCCTTTGTTGCCTTTGTTGCCTTTGTTGCCTTTGTTGCCTTTGTTGCCTTTGTTGCCTTTGTTGCCTTTGTTGCCTTTGTTGCCTTTGTTGGTTGCCTTTGTTGCCTTTGTTGCCTTTGTTGCCTTTGTTGCCTTTGTTGCCTTTGTTGCCTTTGTTGCCTTTGTTGCCTTTGTTGCCTTTGTTGCCTTTGTTGCCTTTGTTGCCTTTGTTGCCTTTGTTGCCTTTGTTGCCTTTTTTGCCTTTGTTGCCTTTGTTGCCTTTGTTGCCTTTGTTGCCTTTGTTGCCTTTGTTGCCTTTGTTGCCTTTTGTTGCGTTTTTTGCCTTTGTTGCCTTTGTTGCCTTTGTTGCCTTTGTTGCCTTTGTTGCCTTTGTTGCCTTTGTTGCCTTTGTTGCCTTTGTTGCCTTTGTTGCCTTTGTTGCCTTTTTTGCCTTTGTTGCCTTTGTTGCCTTTGTTGCCTTTGTTGCCTTTGTTGCCTTTGTTGCCTTTGTTGCCTTTGTTGCCATTTTTGCCTTTGTTGCCTTTGTTGCCTTTGTTGCCTTTGTTGCCTTTGTTGCCTTTGTTGCCTTTGTTGCCTTTATTTGCCTTTGTTGCCTTTGTTGCCTTTGTTGCCTTTGTTGCCTTTGTTGCCTTTGTTGCCTTTGTTGCCTTTGTTGCCTTTGTTGCCTTTGTTGCCTTTGTTGCCTTTGTTGCCTTTGTTGCCTTTGTTGCCTTTGTTGCCTTTGTTGCCTTTGTTGCCTTTGTTGCCTTTGTTGCCTTTGTTGCCTTTGTTGCCTTTGTTGCCTTTGTTGCCTTTGTTGCGTGTTTCACCAACCCCGCCTCCCACCAGCAGACCCCTCCCACTCCCACTCATTGTACAAGCTCCACCTCCACAAGCTCAAGCACCTCCCATCATCATCATCCACAACCACTTGTTGCAATGCATTCAACTTGTGCTTCAGTCACATTGAGACACAACCTGGCCTTGAACCCCAGTCCCATAGGATTCAAAGCACAGACTCAAACCACTGTACCATACGAGCACACACCAACATGTTCGTCGGAACGTCTACAAGTATCGCAAGAAATTTCTTTAACATTTCTAAAACCATGCCCCAAGCTGGCCTTGAACCCCAGTCTCATGGAATTCAAGGCACAGTCTTCACCCAGTGTACCATACAAGCACACACCAACATTTTCGTCGGAACGTCTACAAGTATCGCAAGAACTGTCTTGGACATTTTTAAAACCATGCCTCAACCTGGTGTTGAACCAGCAACTACCAGAACCAAGGCACAGTCTTCACCCAGTGTGCCATACGAGCACACACCAACATTTTCGTCGGAACGTCTACAAGTATCGCAAGAACTGTCTTTGACATTTTTAAAACCATGCCTCAACCTGGTGTTGAACCAGCAACCACCAGAACCAAGGCACAGTCTTCATCCAGTGTACCATACAAGCACACACCAACATTTTCGTCGGAACGTCTACAAGTATCGCAAGAACTGTCTTTGACATTTTTAAAACCATGCCTCAAGCTGGCCTTGAACCCCAGTCTCAAGGAATTCAAAGCACAGACTCAAACCACTGTGCCAACCAAGCACCTGAAGAGCCTGGTGCTCAAACTTCTACAAATACCACAACATTAGTTTTTCTTGTTAAATTTTAATACCTTACCATAAGCAAGACTTGAACCCCAGTCTTACAGATTCCAAACCACACACTCAAACCATTGTGCCAAACAATTCAATGACAAACTTGATGTTCAAATATCTACAAATACATGACAGTTTCTTCATATGAAATTTTAAAACCATGCCAAGAGCAGGACTTGAACCCCCGTCTTATAGCATCCAAAGCATAGACTCTAACCACTGTACCAAACAATCATTGTGCCTGAACTTCTGCTACTACTACAAAAATAATATCTTTTGATGTAAATGTTCAAAATATAGGTTTAATTTAATAATTCTAATTTGGCATACACATAAGAAATCTGTGAATACTTCTCATTGTTCCTTTTGCCTTCAGTTTCCATCAAACTTTAATATCAGAAAAGACACCAACCAAAATGCAACAGTGTTGTACTTCTATCAAACTGAAGTACAACACTGTTGTATTTGTTTCCAGGTTTCAGAAAAAGTCACCTTAACATTGGGAGGCTAAGCAGAAGCAAGCAAACACTGGATCTGGATCCTTCAGGATTTGTTCCAACATTAAACTTTTTCCTTCTGTAAGATTCAGATTCCCTGACTGATATAGCTTGCACACAAATTCAAAGCACAAATGAAGTTTGACCCAAATGACAAACAGAAGTAAAGGTTCCAGCTGCATTAATAAAATGCAAAACCTTCTTCACTTAATAACATAATAGATTATTTCCTAAATTTGCTCCATAAGAAACAAATTAATCTTAGATTTAGAGGAAAATCTTTTACTTCCTCTTGTGGTGCTTGTATGCTTATGTTTCTGTGCTTATAAATAATATTATCTAATTTCCTGTCACCTTTTAACATTACAAAAAACAACATCGTCCCAATTTAAAGGGTTACTTTCCTCCCTTGTATAGATTTTAATCATTTCTCAAAGCTTATTTTGGATTAGACAGATCAGATATAACTTTTTGTATGTGGCTTTACTTACCTCTAAGTAAGACTGGAAATTCTGGTTCTTCTCAGCTCTATTTCAGCGCTTCATACATACATTCACAACAATCTACACATTCCCAATAAAGCTGCATATTGCAGCAAGAAGGTCTTGCGTCTGATTCCTGGCCAGGGTCTTTCCACGTGGAGTTTGTTCTCTCTGGGTACTCCGGCAACCTGTCCAGGATGAACTCTTGCCCAAAATGTTTGCTGGAGATTGGCACCAGCAACCTTCATGACCCCAATAGCAACAAGGGTGTGCAGCAAAATCTACAGATTTTTGTATCTAAAATGTAGTTATGAACACAACTACATTTTTCACAAATAAAATGCATCCACCTGGTTCTAGATTTTCATGCCACAATTCAATGACGAATGATTTGTTGGCGTCTCCTTCACATCTTCACCCAACACGTCACAAGAACGCCACAGGTTAAGGCATCCGACCTCAGATGCAAAAGTTGTGGGTTCACATCCTGACCGTGGCCTGTTAATAAAAGTAGATGTAATGATTAATTTGGGATTTTTAGATGAAAGCCCTCAAACGTCTTCCAATTTCTGCTAAAATATCCTTCTTTTTACCATTTTATTTTGTGACTCCGGCTATGCACCGATTTCTAAGTTTTTTGCCAATATTCCATTTTCCTGGTTTTTAAGCAAAAACAGCTTGTTGTGGAATTTCAAGCCATTACAAAAATCTAATTCAGTTATTTATGTTCCATTAAGTCACTTTGAGCCACTAGTTCTGTCAACTCTAATCATAAGGACAAACAAATTAAAAGTCTTACACTGATTTAGCTTAGACATTTCTAAACCTAAAGTATGTAACATTTTCTAGTTTTTCTATAAAAACAACCAATCAGAGCTAGGAGGAGGATCTTAGCGCTCTCAATAAACTTCTGTATGCGCTGCTCTCTGTTGTGTTACAGACCCTTTCTGACAGGAGCACATTTAGGTGAATGGTAACACTGAGATCTTCCTCCTGGCTCTGTTGGTTGGTTTTCATCTGAAGTGGTGCGTTTCTTCAGATGGAAATAGTTGCAACAAATATAGGAAAAACTTATCTACCACAAAGTTAACCGTGTAATTTAGAAACATTTTCTAGCTGAAACCTTTTAACCTCAGCTGTTGATGTCTGTTTTTTGACATGGGTTTCCTGTCGAGGTTTTAAGAAGGACAGAGTTGAAAACAAAGTAAAAAATTATTTTTACTGAAATCTTCAACATTTACAAAGTTCAGCTTTGGGTGCTCATCTGTGCAACAGTTCTTACAGCATCTTTGGATAAAACATTTTAACAACTAAAATAAAAACTGCTGTGAAACACAAATAAGGCACTTTGAAACAATCATAAGATCATTTCTTTAAGGCACCGCTATATGGAAGCCGCCTAGAACATAAATAGAAAACATGTAATGCTCTGTCTGAACAGTTTCTACACAAACCAGCAGCATTGTGTGCACACGGTTGCCTGGCAGCGGTTGCCGGCCTCCTCCCTGCAGCAGGTCGGTGCTCTCTCCGGAGGACGGACCTCCTCGGCCCACGCCCTCTCTGGACTCCACTGGTACCGAAGCAGCTTTACGTCTCCCGGCTCACAGAGCCGTTTCAAAGATGACCAAGTTGCCGTCGGATGTTTCTGCGCGTCCGTTCACCACGCTGGGACGGCTTCTGCTGTCGTACGCCTGGAGGTGCGTTTCAAGTCAGTTTATTTTCTTACTTGTGCCTGGCTAACCTTTTATGACTCAGACTCACCCTTTTGGCTGCTTCCAGTAGCGCCACGGCTTCCTGTTTCCCAGTCTGCTGCACCATCTTGTAGAAGATGCCTTCAGTGTCCTGCAGCAGCACGTGTGGCTCGTCGTATGCGTGGATCTGCCCCGCGTCCAGAACCTGAAACCGTACACACATCACCAACTTCAGTGTGTAGGAAACCCAAACACCTGAAATTGATCTGACTTCCTCTGCCTTGTAGTCCTACTGCCATCTGCAAAAATACACCTTCAGCCAGAAACAGCCAATCAAAGCCAGGAAGAGAGCTTGCTTTTTGAGTTAAACAGTTTTCTAGTAGCGTTAAGTTGCTCCTCCACCATTAGCACAGCTTCAGCAGCGTGATTGACGGCACAAAGACCCTCCTCCTGGCTCTGATTGGTTGTTTCTGCCAATGACAGCCAAACCACAGAGAGGAAGCAGAGGAGCTGAATTTTTTTCCCCCCACAAATTATATCACATTATAGGAACTTGTATTTAAAAGAGTTCACAGTATTTGTTCTTTAAGGTAGACGTGCACCTAAAGCGATGCTATTTGACTTTAGCAACACAAACTGGATACTTTCTCTGTCATTCAGGTGGGAATTAATCTTCAGCCGCTTGCATATAATGCAAACTGCCAGTGGGAAATCAATATCAACTTTATTGAGAGTTTGCTGCTGATGATTTTTGAACATTAGTTTGTGTGTAAAATGGCCTCACCAGTATGCGGTCGCTGTCTATGATGGTGTTGAGGCGATGAGCGATGGTGAGCACGGTGCATTCCCTGAACTTGTCCCGGATGGTTTTCTGGATCAGCTCGTCCGTCCTGTGAAAACAGCACAACGTCTTAATGTTACAGTTCATGTACAAGAAATCAAACACTAAATTTTGATGAAATTAAAAACACAACTATAAATGGAGTAAATACTCTGTTTTACATCGAGTTGTAGTGAATGCACAGCGCTCTACCTGGGGTCCACGTTGGCCGTAGCCTCGTCGATGATGAGGATGCGGTTCCTCCTCAGGACGGCTCTGGCCAGACACACCAGCTGCCTCTGACCCACGCTGAAGTTGGAACCGGACTCGGCCAGAACCGTCTCCAGCTTTCCGGGCAGCTCCTCCACCACGGACTTCAGCTGCACCTGAAGGAAACGGACGACAGAAGCTTCTTTAACCAAAGAGTCATTTCACTAACGGTAAGATCTAGACTGAATTTCTTAGTTTGGCCTTTAAATGACAAATTTCTTCTTTTTTTTTTTTGCAACATAAAATTCATTTTTGGATTCTAATCAGTCATATCAAACATCTTCGTCACATTTGAAGCAAGTGGCTGGTGCTGACCTCCCGGAGGGCGTTCCACAGTTCTTCATCAGAGTGTTGGTTAAAAGGGTCCAGGTTCTTCCTCATGGAGCCTGTGAACAGCACCGGGTCCTGGAAACAAAACCAACTGGGTTCACGGGTCACAGAAATAATCAAATGTTCAAAGTCCTCTTCTGGGTATTTGAATCTTAGAGTAAAAGCTTCTGACATGTTCACAGCAAAGCACGGTGGTGGCAGCGTCAGGCTATGAGCCGGATGTTCTTTAAAGACGGGGAATATTCTCAGTAAATGAGAATAGAGTTCACTAGAGTTCATCATGTATGTGTAAGAATGGCCCAGTCAAAGTCCAGAGATGAATAGAGTTGAGAATATTTGGCAAAACATCAATAATGCTGTTCAGATGCTCTATATTTAATTACGCTGAGCTTTCAGATTAATCAGGAAACTTCCTGGTTCCACTTGTCAAAGCTGAATTTTTATTAGTTAAACAAATTTGGATTCCACTTCTTTTATTCTAATATGTGTTTGACATAAAATACTGATGGTGGTTTTAGTAGGTGAAACCTGTCATAGCAGCTTTCACCAGCAGAGGTCAGTGTTTCCTTTGAATGAAACCTGTTGAGCTTCACAGATGAAGCTTCTTTCTCTCCTCTGGACTCGTCTGTGTTACCGTCAGCAGTCTAAACCAAAAATATCAACACGTTCCTCTTGGTCCGTTCGGATTTGGAGACAAATTAAAAAACAATTCTCAAGAGACTGTACATGAGCTCACCTGAGGAATGATGGACATTTTCTGCCGCAGGTCATGGAGGCCCAGGTCAGAGGTCACCACCCCGTCGATGTAGATTTTTCCCTGAGGTTCTGCTAGGCGGAACAGAGCCGAGACCAGAGAGCTTTTCCCGGCTCCGGTTCTCCCGACGATCCCGACCTGACAAACGGAGGACGGTCAGCTTCTGTCCGCAGCGGCTTTAGACGACAAACCTCTCACCTTCTCTTGGGGCCGAAACATGGCCTGGAGGCCGTTCAGGACCCTGGGCCCGTCGTCGCTGTAAGAGAAGCTGACGCCGTCAAAGGTCACCAGGCCTTTGCTCGGCCAACCAGGAGGAGGGCGCTTCTTTGTTTCCCAGGGTGCTTCGCTCTCTAGTTCGGTGTACTCCATCACTCTCTCCACTGAGGTCATCTGTGGATGAGGTTCACACCATCAACTTATTGCACTTTTTTAAATTAAACATGATGATCTCTGCCTAGTTTACCCTCACTAGAGCATTTGATGCATTAAATCTGGATTTTCTAGGACTTTTATTCATATCTGATCATTAAAAGTGTCTTGTTCATTTTCATAATGTCAAAGTTATTTCCTATTGGTCAAAGGCAGCATGATGCTCCCAGGAGCAAGATCTCAATGATCTTCTATTATTATTACCAGTATTATGCATCTCCTGCCACATAGTGCCATTTTATAGCTCTAATAAATGAACTTATGTTACCTTCGGTGGTTATAAAAATACTATATAAATTAAATATGGCTTGAAAGAAATTTTACTTTGTCATTTAACACCTTGAAATTGGGCCTCTGTCTCTTTAAACCCCCAACTCTTTCTCCTCTGTTAACCCTTTAACACCGTTTTCAGTGCAGCAGACGTGCGGTTCCACCAGGTGTTTGCTAGTTGCTGTTGGCTCGTCTGAAGCTCCAGGTGTTTTGTACACCTGACTGGTTGCCACGGCAGATTAAAGGATTTCAAGGAAACGCTCCAGCTGTGTTTTTGATGATCGAATAACCTCATAATATGCTGTAAAGCTCAATAACTTCTATTTTAAGTGGCGTCTCACCATGTTCTCCACCTCGGCGCTCTGCCTGACGCCCCACTGGAACATTCCCATCAGAGTCACTGCGTAAGACAGAGCCAACCCGACAGAACCGGCATCCATCTCTGACGGCAGAAAAAGTTCTGAAGGTTACACTCTGCTATTGGTGCACAAGTGTGCAGGTTGATCGACTCCGGCTTACGGTCTCTTAGCAACAAGCAGCCAAACGTGGTGATGGTGACGAAGAAGGAGCACATCCCGTCGAGGCGAACGGCGAACCAGCGAGACGTCGTCAGGAAGAGGAAGAAGGCCTCTGTTCACAACCGCAAAACGTCAGTACAAACATTTGAGATCGGTGGACGTAAACATGCAGGGAGAGGCAGAACCTGAGTGGAGGTTCTGATGAGCGTCGAAGGTGTTCTGGAAGCGCTCCTCCTCTCCGAAGGCCCGGATCGTCCAGAGGCCCTGAAGGGACGACGACAGGTGCGAGAAGACGGGACTGCGAGCTGCACGACACGACGACGTGTCAGGGAGAAGCAACAAAACGGCAAAACAAAACCCAATCGATTAGAGGTGCCTACTGGTGGATTCAAGGCGCTTCACGTCTCTGGAGGTTTGCAGGAAGTAGCGGCGCAAGAAGAGGAACAATCCGAGGAGAGGCACGACCGGGATGAGGATCCACGGGATCACGGACGCCGCCACGGCGATCACGCCGAGAATCTGGAGGAACACCTAAAAATCACAGTATAAAGTGTTCGCATCCAAACGTCGGTGTTAGTTGAAGAGGATTAAAGCCGGAGTTCATCATTTGTTTATGATAAATTTACAAATGACGAGGTTTAAAATTAAATTAAAAATTGTCCCCAGCTGTTAATTTCACTGTTTTCTTCACTCTTTGTTCAACAAAGTAAACAAACAAAATCTTTCTATACATTTGTATATATAGATATATAGTTACTGTCAGCAGTTTATTGATACAAATCACACTTCTTTACATGACTGCTTTTCAAAAGCAGCTAATGTTTCTCAGTAGCAATAATAAATACTTCATATCATCACTTTTATTGTAAACCAAAATATCGTAATAAAACATTTGCTCCATATTGCCCGCACTGTATCCTGACCTGAATGAAGTCGGTAAACGTCCAGGGCAGCATGGAGTCCACCTGGCCGATGTCCTTAGAAAACCTGTTCAACACTCTTCCTGAAGAGACGCAGCGAGTGAGAAGGTGACATTCAGTTCTCTTTGGATCTCAAAGTGTTTCATGACGCTCCCTTCGCTCACCGATGGGGTTGATGTCGAAGAAGCGTACGGGCGCTCTCAGGATGGCGTTAAACATGCTGTTGTGGAGGCTCTGAGCAGCTTTCACCAGCACAGAGAACAGCAGGATGTTCCTCATGAAGCCAAACACGATGGTGGCTGCAGTGAGACCTGCAGGAAACCGGCAGGACGCTCCGATCAGCAGGGAGCAAACGGTTAAAAAACAGGGCAGACTGCGTGTGAAGCAGCTTACCTCCATAAACACCCAGATAGAAACCTAAATCCAGCTGTGTGGTGTTGGTTCCGTTTGCAGCCGTGCTGCTGTTAGTGCTGCTCAGCCTGTCTTGCTCTCCTGCCCTAAAACATGGCAGATTAAATGAGGAAACGGCTCCGTCAGCATCAGGAGGACACAGAGGATTCCTTACCAGTACGCCAGCCACCAGTCCTGCATCACATACGATACCTACGACAGAAAACCTGATTACTTACTTGTTTTGATGTTTTCTAATATCAAAACAAGTGGATTGTTGTTGCTGTACCTGAGCCAGGAGGTTAACCAGCACGGCAAACAGCAGGACGACGATGTTGGCTCCAGCTCTCAGGTATTTCAGGTACATTTTCATCCCGATGGTTCCCTGAGCTCGACTCTCCTCCGGCACCGCCTGGACCGCCTCTGTCTGCAGAGGAACACCGATGAGCGTGATTACCATCCATATCATTCATTTTAATGTTATCTTAGAGAGGTAAAGGAAATGTTTGAACAATAAAGAGAACACGCAGCGTGAGAATGAAGCTGCACTTCTGATTCTTCATGCACACTGACTAAACGTGACTAGTGATCATACTAGACTAGAGGATCTGAATTTAGAGAAGCAAAGAGCAAATACATATTTATAGCAGCAGAATCAGCTGCTGTGTTCATGGTAGCGTGTAAGTTTAAAACCACAGCTTCAACACTTTCATTTCCTCTTTTTGTACTGAGAATTAAAGGCTAGTTTTAAATTTTTCATCAAAATTTTTTTTACAAATTCTCTCCTCTAAGCTTCCATAAAAGTAATTAAAAGTGTCTGAGTAAATTAACACTAAGATAGGAAACATTAATGTGGATCAGCTGCACAAACCACAACCACTAGGGGGCGTAGTAGACCGCTGTACCAACCGGTAAGTGATCTCCGTCTTTGATGGAGTTAACCGAGGAGTGCTGGGAGAGAGTTGACATCTCGGACAGAGTCCTGCTCCTGGGAGAAATGTCCTGCGGAGACTGCGGCTGCTCTTCTTCCTCTTCTTTCGCCAGCAAAGAGGTGAAGTCCAGTCCGGAGCGCTGCAGCTCTGTGTACGTTCCCTTTGCCACCATGTGGCCCTGATGAACACACAGCCAGAGTCGTTGTTTATGGACTGCTGCCAATAACTAAACATCTCAGCAGCCAAACAGATTTTTATTTACAGCTTTCCATTTCTTGCTTTGGAAAACCCCAAACCATGGCAACCCAAACATCTGGTATCAAAACTTTACACCCACAGGTTGAGGGTTTGTGCAGACTTCATCAACTCCAAGCAAAGACTTCTTAAGACCTTTAAGAGTTTAATTTCAGACCTGTATCTGTAAAGAAATGTACCGACTTTGTCCAGTCAACTGGAAAGAAATTTGCAAGAAAGCTAGCTAGCTAGCAAGAGTATGTACTTCAGATGAGCTAGTGAAAATTAAGGCCTTAAAAACAACTCAGCCTTAAATATGAATTTTGAAGGATGCACAGACCTTGTACTGTATCCACACAAAGACGTTCAAACGTGAGCACAGATGTACCCTCTGACCTATTGGAACGATTCTAGTCAGTTGAGAAACCTGAAACTGCGGTGCTTTGCAGAAGTATTCAGTTTCAATTTTGCTGATAGTCGATTTAAAAAAAAAAAAAAAAAAGAAGTAGCAAACAATTGTAAAACAAGGGAAGACGTAATTTAACAGCTTTTTAAAATTGAAAAGATCACTTTGATTAACTTTCCTAAGTCGATACCTCTTAGCCCGAGATAAAACTCAGGCACTTCACCAAACTGTCCAAGGAGTTTTTCACAAGCATTCGCTTCAACATACAGAAACAAAGCTACGGTTGATTTGAGATGATGGCAGTCGTTCCCGGCAATGCAACAGGTTGACAGTTAAAACCTGCTTTGATGCTCTAAAACATCAGTAAATATAACCTTCCTTCACTACAGAGCTTCCACCCTGCTCTCTATTAACGCCCTGACCTGTGAACAGAATGCAGGGCAGCCAGATATCGGAGGTCATGGAAATGTTGCTGGTAATTAATCCTGCCAAACAGGACAGGCTAACAGAATGCAGGGCAGCCAGATATCGGAGGTCATGGAAATGTTGCTGGTAATTAGCGGTTTAATCCTGCCGGGTGGAGGAGCCAAACAGGACAGGCTGCAAGGTTCCTGCTAGGTGTGTTCATGCAGGGAAGAGAAAGTATTCAAACCAACCTCCTTTAGTACTAGGATCTGGTCTGCAGCCTTCAGGTACTGCAGCTGGTGGGTGACCAGGATGCAAGGCTTGTTCTTCAGCAGCCCACAGATGCACCTGATGACAGCAAGCAGGAATGAGAAGCTCTAACTCCAGGTTTATTAGGACTTGATTACGCTAAGTGTTTGCTGCCAACACTGGATTAAAGACGTAAGGTGTGTTTTCGCTCGTTATCCACCACGCCCAGTTCTGTCCCTTTTCACCTGCCTTCTTAGTTGAGAAGTATTGCGTATCAGAATTAAACCAGAAGACTGTCGGCCATTGTTTAACCCTGAACAAAAACACCAAGACCTTCAAAAAGCCAATAAGTTCCAGTAAGCACGCTGACAGGTCTCCACCCTGCTCTTTCCATCAGCTTCCTCTGGCTGGGATCTGAATCAGAGGCTTTACACCCATTTCCTGTCTGGGAAATTCAGGGAATCTATTGTCCTGATTAAGGAAGCGTGCAGCTGAGCAGACTGGATGGGACTCACTCTTCAAAGAGGTGTCTGCCGACCTCAGCGTCCACGGCGCTGAGAGGATCGTCCAGCAGGTAGATGTCCGCGTCCTGATACACGGCCCTGAAACAGAAAACACTTCACTCCGGCGTTTATCCTGGAAAAATGCGTCTCAACTCGTCAGGTTTCCTGCTTGGCTTACCTGGCCAGGTTGACTCTGGCTTTCTGTCCCCCACTGAGGGTGGCCCCTCTGTCCCCGATCAGAGTCTGATCCCCGTCTGGCAGCAGCTCCATGTCCTACATAAAACATAACATTTACAAGACCGACGATGACAACCGTCCCCGACTTATCTTACAACGGGTAAAAGGACGAACAAGCACGAGTTTGTGGGGGATAAACATAAAAAGAAGATTTCAACACCAACAATGAATCAGCAAATTTAAAGGCTGATTGGTGAAAACTTCATATTAAACAGATAAAGTTGATCAGGAGACGCATCGTGTTCAGGGATTAGAGTTCAATTGGTCCATTCACAGCCGTCCAAGGTAACTCATTTATCACACACTCTTCCCTGACCTCTCCTCCAATCAGGCTAGCAAACATTAACAGCCCAGGTAAACACATAAACACACACACACACACACACACACACACACACACCTGAGTCTGGGCTTTGATTAAACTTTGCTATTAAGGTGAAAAAAGTTCAATATTTACATTGAAGTCTTATAATAACGGCAGCAACTAATTATTTAGTAATAAATTATCCTGACAATCCGATTTAAAAATTGGTTCATTTTGCATGTTTTTTCATTTAACCACTCAAGCATTTCTTAGAAATATTACAAGATTCAAACTAATCTGATTCCTTTTTTTAAAACAAGAAAATAAGTGTTTTACTGCTCAAGATGCAAAAACATGGCATGTTTTAACAAGGTGAAGCTAAAACTGCCACTTGAGGATTGTGGGTGGAAAATATACACAGAAAAAATGTTCATCATAAATGCAACATGTACATATTTTTGCTTAATTACTTACAAATGAAATGAAAATATTCCAGTTAACATTTAAGTGACGACTAAATTAGTTGACAATTAAACAGGATTAATCGTTTCAGCACTAGTTAAGATATTTAGTTTATATATATATTTATTAACTTCCATATAAAAAATATTGGGAGAATCCATCTCACCCTTTTCAGAGCGCAGGCTTTGATGACTCTTTCGTACTTCCGAGGTTCCAGCTCTTTCCCGAACAAGATATTGCTGCGAATGGTTCCAGGAAACACCCAGGGCTGCTGAGCGGCGTAGGTCAGCTGACCTTTGACCCTCAGCACCCCTTTTTCAGCAGGAAGCTCTCCCAGGATGGAGCTCAACAGGGACGACTGCGTGAAAACGCAAACGTGTCAGGAGCTGAACGAGAGCTCTGGGTCAACAACACGTTCAGAGAAAATAGACTCTTAAAAGGGAGATGGAAAGATTAGTTAGGAAGCCGATAGTTTTTCACAAAGCCTGACCTTTCCAGCTCCTACTGGTCCAATCACAGCCAACAACTGATTCGAATCCAGAGAGAGGGAAATGCTCTGCAAGGTCGGAGCATCTAAATTCTGGAGGGAAAAACAACAAATACTTTCTTTTTACTTTAACTAACTTTTTGCAGAATTAAATCTCCAGCTTACAAAACAGATTTCTTTTCAGTTCTCTCTTGACATTTGTAAATAAAAGTTGGAGTCCCACCTTGTCCCAGTAGCAGGTAAGATCATTGAGCTCCACACCAACATCCTTACTGTCCTCCTTTGAAAGAGAAATGCTGGTTTTTGTGATCTCATCCAGCAGCAAGAACTCCTTTACAGCAAGAAAGAGAAAACAGATTTTAAAAAGACAAATAAAATAGGTCCTATATGGCTGATTTAAAGCACAACAGCTTAAAACAGGATTGAACAGAAAGAAGGATGTATTGACTATAGAGAGATTTCTGGATATGGAAATACTCAATCAACTTTAAAAACATGTTTTACCACCGACTGCATCAAACGTTTCAGTTCCCAGAAAATTCACCAGACTTATTGTGTCCATGTACGTCATCTTAAGTTTAGATGCAAACATAAAAGCAGCTCCAGTTTAGTTAAAACAGTTTGGTTTAGTCACACTAAGCATTGAATTTAATTTTTTACTGTAAAACAACTTCCTGTCTTTCTCTCTCGGGGGTTTTTATGGACGTGGTTTACTGCAGCCGTCAGGCGGCCGTGAGGTTATAAAACTACAATGAGATCTGGAGAGCTGAACATTAGAGCGATAACGATAACGTTAGACATCAGCACTTTAACAGGACGGATCATCTTTATGAGTTCTGTCAATAAAAGCAAAGTCATGCAGATTTTATTTTTTTATTGACCCCTCACTGAAGCTCAGCAACAGTTAATCTACGACCTGAATAATCAGCAAAAATCACTTTATTTCCACTCAATCAACTTTAGTTTGGCTACATGCTAAACCTCAACGCCGAATGACAGAAGCCGTTTTCTCCTCTGATTTACTTCAGTCGCTTCCAGAGGGTTTTCGGTTCTTTTTATACCTGAATCCTCCGAATGCTGACGCGGCTCTCAAACAGCTTTTCGATGGCGCTGGGGAAGAAGAGCGTGACTGTGAGCCGCACGGCCGTGTACAGCGACACCGTCACAAACACGCGGCTGGCGGAGAGCGGGTTCCCCAGCAGCACGTAGATGGTGAACGTGATGAACACGATGATCTTGCTGGCGCAGAAAAACGACGCCATGTTGAGACCTCGCAGGTAGGAGCTCATCATGATCTTGGAGATCTCCTTCCTAGGATGACGGAGAGAAACAGTCGGCTGGTTTAGGTAGATTACTGAAGTTAGGGTCAGGGTAGTAACAGAGGTATGGACCAGCAACAACAAATGGTAGCACTGGACTGCAGTATAGAGGATATATAAAAGCTAGCAAAACCACAACAGAGCACATTTGTATTCACAGTGTACTATAAGCCTGGTGGGCTGCCAGGCTTAACTTGCCCTTGCCAGGCTAAGTGTTGTTTATTTATCTTAAGTTATTTTTAGTGCACCAGTGATGATGATAGCAAAGAAGAGATAAGCTAGGTTTATAGTTGACAGAACAAACATATTAAAATTATTATTGTTTTTGGTCTATGGTTGACACACTGAACTGGTAACACTAACTTTGTAAGTTTTGTAACTCGGTGCAGATCTGATAATTTCATGTATAATGACAACCAGATACTGAAATTTATGGATTTATTTTGTATGAAACTCAAAGCATTCGCATTTTCCAAGTTACTTATCTGTAAAAGTCAGATTAGAGCAACAGCAAAACAACTTCAACTGAATGTCATTTATTATCATCACCATTATCATAACGCTGACCGTTATTGGTTGTGTGGTAGAGCTGCAGGAACTTTGTTCTCTTTGAAACAATTGTACCATTTGTATCAACAGAAATATGAAATATGTTTGTAGAAAAAAAAGTGTTCCTTTCAAGAGATTTTGTAAGAGTTACATTTCATTTCCTCTGGGAATAATTTGACAAGAAGAAAATATTTTTGAACATAATTTCAACTGAAACAAAGTAAGCATCCAGACTAAAAAGATTTTTACTTTAGTGCACCCAAAACTGTCTTAGCTACCATTTCACTGGTGATTGTTGAACATTTATGCCTGGATGTTCTATGACAGACGGACACACACTGCTCACAGGAAAAAAATACACTCCACTTTTAACAACTTCCAAGATGTGGACCTTTATTCACAGTCCAGGCCAGAGTCCAGCAGCAAGCTCAGCACATCGTATGCAAGAACGCTGAAAACTCTCAAGCATCGAGTTCTCAAAGACCAGACAAAAGCGCTAGTTGAGGAACTTTGCAGATTGAATGCTGTCACCAAGATTTAACTCCCATCAGCATGCTGGATGCTCAGACTGAAAACTTCATCTAGTTTTACCAAACAGATCATGTACAAAGCAACTAACACTGATCTCCAAACCCTTACACTTAGGAAACATTTTGTTAAAAACACTGACATACAAAAATAAAGTCCCGGGCATCGCTCTGTTCAATACATCGACTTTAGTCCTGTCTTTCAAAAATGATTTTGTTCCACCGGTGAAGTGCGCAGCGGAGCAGAGCACAGCAAAGACGCATGCCTGTAATTAGTTCTTAAAGCTTTCATTTTTCTTTGCAATTGTGATGCAGAAAAAAATACAAATATACAGAAACCTCTTGTCTTCTAGGAATCATATACTATAAACTCACAATATCCTTATGTGATGAAGTATATGCAGTTTGCAACAACAAAAAGGTTGATAGGGTGACAGACGAATCTCCCAACCATAAAACAATAAACACTCCACGAAGCTTAAACCCTAAAACTCCAACAAAACAGCATCAGCAAGTTCAACTCTGAACATTTGTCTGATGAGAACAAATCTTCACAGCTAAAGAAAAACTTCCTCTTCTGTCACACATTTTTTTTTTCATGTCTAAAAGTTTTGTTCACGTCTAACACTTTTCAAATTAGTCATAATCTAGAAAGTAATTACTGATACCAGTCTGTAACCAGCAGTAACACTTTATTAATGTTTATATGAACTGTATAAACTGGTAACTTTTCAGTGGGAACTAACAGATTATGTCTGCTGTTAATAAATAGGCAGGAAAAGCCCTAAAAAGACGTCACATAATTAGCTCCACATATTTGACTAGAGGTTTGTTTGTGGAACTTACACCGTCTGTGAGATTGGTTTTTGTTTTTACCTTCTGACCTCAGAGACCAGAGCAGAGAAAGGTTTTTCCCAGGCGTACATCTTGATGATCCTCATTCCAGACACAACCTCATTCATTGTCCGGATTCGGCTGTCTGTTAGCACGGCGGTCTTACTCCTAGAAAGGAAGGGTAGGAGGACACTGAGTGTCCTGGAGATGCACTTCAGCATCCAAATGTCCTCTCCATGTGCAGGTAAATGAACTTTAGAAATGACTAACTTTGTACTTTGTCTGTGTACTGTGATTAGAAAGCAATTTGTAGTGTTATATTTTCTGTTTTATTTTATTATTGTATTGCATATCCATTTTTATAACCTATCAAGTTCCTGCAGATGCAAATTAGCTTATGCTACAATCTGGTGCAGCACAGGAAATGATGACAATGATGATGTAAAAACATAATATAAAGATTTGATAAAGACTGAATCCTGCACAGAAGAATCACTTAACATATTTTTAGGCTGGTTTAACATCCTAACAAGGGTCTCATCTGGTGTGTGTGTGTGTGTGTGTGTGTGTGTGTTTTACCTGAACTTAGAGAAGAGTCTTCCAAACATGGTTTGGGTGGGCATCAGGAACAGGAGGACCACCATTCCCGCCAAGCAGGAGGGGCCAATTTCACCCCACAGCAGTCCCACGACTGCAGCTGCCTGAAGTGGCCCCACCCATAGGAAGTGCAGGAAGATAGTCACCTAGAGACAAGGAGTCAGTGTTGAACTGCAACTACAACACACATCAGTAGAAAAAAGAAGTCCAAGTTTCCATCAAGGTGAGAGTTTCTTCTCCCCTCTCAGGTCCAGTTAGGTATGAAAGCGTGACATGATGTAATTACCGTCCCACCCACTGCCAGAAAACAAACTCCCTCCAGAAGCCGGGGCTTTCACAGCGCGCTCTGCCCCGCAGATTAACATGAAACTCTACATTCCTGACACACAAGCAGAGTTCAGTGCTCAGAGGGTAATGAGGCCTTAAACAGAGACCTACCACAGCTTGTGGCAAACGCATTTCCAACAGCTCTGACACGACTAGGTGGACTGATGATGGGCCGTTATCAGTCCACCTGGCCGGGTCAAAACATTTATGTTAACCGACAGCCTAAGAAATGAATCGTTTGATCATTTTCCAACACTGCGCCGACTCTATCGCATCATTTAACTTGAGCACAAACCGAGTGTCGGATAGCTCAGAGGATGTTTGTCACCGCTAAGGCATAAACACACCTGATGAATATGGAACGGCGAGTCGAAATTACAGCATGTGAAAAAAATTACACAAATATTTGGTGAAGCTTCTACTCCTGCAGTAACAGACGGTAAACAGCAACACAAAGCACAGTGGCTGAGAGGTTTAGTACCGAGCAACATTCTCTAACAGTGAGGGAGGCAGTGATATCCCTGTGAGCCATTTAGGATATTTATCTGTTAGAGCTCTGTATGAAATATAACAAACACACTAAATCCTGTTTGTTAAAACTAAAACAAATGCAAAGTTTTTCAGATCTTTAACATTTTCCCTGTTACCATCCTAAGACTAATTTAGGAGAACATATTTCTGAGTGTTTTTGGTCCTGGATGTCAGTAGATAAAACAGTTCAAAGTGAAATATGTGAGGAATACTTTGAAAAATAGCCCCACATTTTTTGGTTTTATACATGCCTGTTTAACAAAAGCGTTGTTTTTTTTTTAAAGAAACAAATTACAAATTAAATTTTGCTTTGAAGTTGAAGAAAACATTTGAGTGATTAATTTTTCAAAAGGCTGCACTGTTCCTCAAGTATTTGCTGTATTAAAGAATAATCAGCTTCCTGTCAGCCTACGTTTACTAATCAGTCTTTATTTGGTGCTTTATTCTTATTTCTATACTTCAGTTTTTATTTGCATCCATTTTTCATACGTTTGAAAAACCTTTAATACAGTTCATTACAAAATACAATAAACTTTTTTGGATATCAACCATCAACACAAATCCAAATATATTCATTTTCACACATCTCAGATGTTAATTTTTAAGACATTTAGGAGGAAATCTACTTTGTGTTATCAATTAAAACACATTATAATTGGTGGTAAAAGGTGGAGACGTACACGTGGTAGAAATTTGTTTTGCAAAGCACTGAATCCTGAAAAAGAGACAGCAGCTCATTTTCTCATACCTCGTCAAACTTGTTGACGTCATTGGATAAAAGGTTGACTATTTGGCCTGTGGTGGTTTTTCCCATGGCTGAACTGCTCAGGCGCAGAGACTGAGAAAAAAAACAAAACAAAAAAAACAATGGTTAAAGGAAAACTGATCTGATCTGACAGGCAGTCCCAGGATTAAACTGCTAAATGATAACCAGAACCTGGCTTTCCCTGATACGGACCTTCCTGTAGATCATGTGACACATGGCCACTCTGATCTTCATGCCCGCTCTCAGTACGTAGTAGAAGTAGAGGTGATGGATCACTGCCAGGCAGATGGTGCAGGCGGACAGGCCAGCTGCGTAGCCCAGAGCCTTATTCAAAGCCTCTCTGTCGTCTGGATTATAATTCTCAAAGTACTGAATCACTTCCCCCAAAAACACTGGCTGGATCACTCTGATGGTCTCCTACATTCCAGCAGAGACAAGATGATTAAAGTTAAGAAGTTTCAAAAATCCCCTGCAGACTTAAAGAAAACAACCTGGTGTCTAAATGATGCAGTATTTCCTTATTAAAAAACAAAAAAAGCTTCGTAAAAACATGAAAAATATCTGATATTCTTTGAAACAATCAGTACTCCAACACCTTTTGAATGTTGTGATATTGAAAAGCTGTTGGTGTGTTTAAGTTTTTTGTAGTGGTGCAGAGTTATCAAATACATTTGTAATCGAGTACATTTATGTCTGCGTTTTTAAATAATTACATTTTATGTCAATTCAGCATCGTCTTTCTGTTTCGGAATCGCCGATGCTAAGCCTCAGATATCGGTCTCGGTATTGGAAGTGAAAAACGTGGATCGGTGCAGTCTTAAAAACATAGGATTGGACAACAACAACAACAACAAAAATTGTGACTGCAATGAGAGGAAGCGACGGACGAAAATAAAAACTATGGGTGAAAAGGTTTAAGACAACAGCATGGGGATTAAAGGCATCACGTATACGCTCCTATTTTCCCCGTCTGAACTTGAACGTTTCACACAGACGGACCTCTGACCTCTACAAGTGTAAAGATTCCCAGCATTCCATAGGACTTCCAGTAGCACTGGATGATGACTTTGGTCAGCCCAGGTGTCCTCATCTCCTTGGCAGCTTTCTGCACCTCCTGGTCCCAGTATCTGTGACAGAGAAGAGCCGGGAGCGGGTAAGTCGAGGTCTGTCGGCTTAGAAATCTTTGGATCGAGATGATCCGAGCCTTGCCTCTGAGACGGCAGCAGCATTACTTAAGGAAGAAAGCGCGCAGTGAGTTAAAGCGGGTCGCAGGCAGGTTCCAACACATCGACAGTCATCAGCGCTTTGCAGCCTACAGTAACATTGGGGCAAAATTTAATAACTTATGATTGCACCTTCTTAGAGAAGAGATTTTTTTATGACTCATTCTGATCATTTGTTCCATTATTGAAGCAGGAGAAGGTAGAGAGGTGGATTTAAAGAGTTGAAATGTCAGATTTTTATGACATAACAAAAAAAAAATTAAAAAGGTGCAAGAATGATGCTTCAAATCCCAAGTTTCACTCTACATGTACTTTAGTTTTTATTCAAGAAAACAAAATTCACATATGTAGAGAATAAAAAAGATTGTTCTCTACAACAATGTTGAAGAAGTTTCCATTTAGTCTTAATTAGTTTTAAAGGAAGGTCCAGTTTTTGTGTCACTGTTGCTTTTATTGATGCATTTATGGGTGACCATCAACCTTAAACACTGTACCAGTGTTTGCATTTATAGAGTTGTAACAACAAAAAAAAGCTATTTTATATTTTTGGAAACACACATTTGTTCATATGGTATATTACCTTCTCCCTAGTGGTTATAATCCGATATATAATGGTTCATAACTTGCAGGAAAACATGAAAATCTAATGTTTTGGTCCTAATATAACAGATAATCTGTTAAATTACTATGACTTTACTGTGCTTCAGGGGGAAAAAACTGACCTATCAGGAAGTTGAACTCCATTCCCACAAATACCCACATCATCATCATCATCATCATGATATTTCCTTCATCTGAACTCCGACGACAACCAACATTTTAAGAAGTTCGATATTTGGTCGTTTTTGGAGAATGAAACTGAGCCATCAGCCACAGGAAGTCGAATAATAACCGAGCAGCAAAGTAACATTTTGAGCAAACACCAGTTAAAGCTGAATATATTAAAGCAAATGTCTCCATTTATCTTTTATCTATTTACGTTAAGAAATAAGCAGAATTTGTTTGACAATTTTTGCTTTCTAGCAGAACTCTGATGACTCTGATCCAAAACTTTCTGAGGAAGAACAAATCATAACTTTTTTTTTACCTTTACATCTCAACAAAAGCAATCCTGGAGCCTGATGCTGCCTCCGCCGTGTTTCAACATCAACACTGTGTTCCTTTGTCCCGATTTTTATAACAACCTTTATTGTTCCATAGAACATAGAATTCATTTGATTCTTTTTCTGCTTAATACTTTCATTCAATGCCATTTTCTATTTTATTATTTTTTTTTAACTACAGGAGTGTATGAAATCTGTCGATACATTTGCACTAGCAAGGGTATATGAGCAGCTAGCTAGTGGTAGCTTCAATAGTCCAGAGTGCACCCAACGCTTTTTGCCTGACAGAAATGTCCAATGAAAACACACAAAAAATAAAAACATAGAATATACAAGATTATATAACCTTGTCAAGACAAAATTTAAGACCTGAGAAAAAAAAGACCAACTTATTTTAAGGCCTTTATTCGTGCAGCTGTGTAAGTTTGTGTACCTCTGCAGCTGCTGCCCCAGCACCTCTGACCTGTCCTCATGGAGCACTTCATACATGTCTTCCTCCTCCAACCTGCGCTTGTAGCCGATCCTGAACAGAGGGTTCAGCCACCTGACGAAGAGACGACAGGGGTTGAAAGGGATTCAAGGTTTTATTCAGTACATTAGATCCTCACCGTCTTGGAAAGAAAAAGGAAGCTTCGTAAATCGATGCAAAGCCCATCAAAAAGACTCGCAGCCATGACTAAAGATTGTAAACATTACTGGAAAATGTCGGTGAAACGGTTTTAGCTAATCTGATGGAGGCAGACCTCAGCGCACAAACTGGAAAATCGACTCAGACTACCATATAATAAACACACAAACCTCTCTGTTTGTGTGTTTTTCAAAGTATTTGGTCGATGAATGAATCGGCGTTTAATGCTGGTATTTGGGAGTTAAGGTCATTTTACGCAGCAAATCAACAGCTTGAAACTTTCCAAACCGTGTCAGATTCCTGGTCTGGAAAACCTGACCCCAACTGTATGCGCTCTTGCACTAGGCCATTTCTTAAGGGTCAGCTGATATATGACCCACACAGAAGAGATTGCCAGAGGTGAGGGAAACTTTCTGTTCTTACAGAGTTTTCTAAAATCAGAGAGGATCTGTCAGAGTGATACATGTTTTGTTTGGGTTTTTTCATTAACTATGTTGTAACAATTTGTTCACTTCAAATTCTTAGAATCTGTTCTGATTTTTAAAAAATTTCTGAACAGGATTTTTTTAATGCATTTTGGTATTAGTCAGGCACAAAATAATTCCAACCAGACGAATAGTCACGTTTATTATCTCAAAGCTTCACAAATCAACTTTCAGCAGTCTGGTAAAATAAATAAATAAACCAAACTACTTCTTATGTATTTATTTCCTCCTGGGATATACGTTTTTAACCCAAAGTGCCTTCTGGTCTGTGTATCGGTGTAATAACAACGATAGATAACGATGAAACGACAATAATAGCGCAATAAAAATGGATTCTAAATGTCGTAAAAACAATCCTGTGCTGACTCAGACTGCTCTCTTTAGTTTAAAGACGTGTTACGATTTGAAAAGTAAAAAATACATACTAAAAGTTTATAAAACAAAGACACAAGACACATTATGAAATGACAAAAAACACAGACAGTAATGCAAATATTAAATAGGGTTTAGGGAAGTAAAGTTTAGCAGAAACTCCTCCACTGCAGCTGCCTAATCTAAAACACCTGCGCTGAAACTTGACGTAAAGGACGTTTATTGATTGCACGTGTCGGGTTGTTTCTTTTACCTGAGCAGATTTCCTGCTCGTTCATGACATTGCCTCCTCAAACTAACTTTGCGTAAAATGAATAGTGACCACGCGGAATGCGGAACGCCGCATTTCATATCCTAAACGAGTCCATTTTTAAACTCCCCGCGAAATTACTACTGATAAAAAAAAAAAAACACACAAAAAAAAACCGTTCACCACTGTGCCCACTCACCAGAAAAATATCTTGGACAGAATATTCGCCGTCGCCGCCGGGTTCTTCTTGCCATCTTTCCGGACTTTTTCCATGACTAACCGGGAGTCACACTGAGTCTCCCCGCTTTTTAAAAACTGCAGTTCCCGGTTATGGCTTGTAACTTTGTAGGACATGCATGTTACATGAGGGTAAGGCTACCCCAGAGCGTGGGTTTACGTAACCCCTTACGTCCGGTCCAAGGTGCTGAAGCGAAATAAAAGAAACAGAAAGAACTCCCATTCGCCCCGCCCTCAAAACACCTGATTGGCCAGAAAAAAAACATTCTTGCCATGCTATTGGCTAGGTGTCCACTGCGCTTTTACGACTTTAATTCAGCATTTTTGACAGTTACCCACACATAATTTTTAACTCAGAATATATCTAAAATATTTCCGCTTATATATTTGTCTCTTTATATTCTAAAGATTGGTTAAAAAAATTTAATATCTCAATGAACCACTAACAGTTTTAGAATACGTTATGAAATTCAGTTCGTCCACATTTGTGTGACGTCACAATCCAGGACTTCAATGAATTTTGTTAGTAATTTATGTGACAGACGCATACAAAATTGTAGTGAATTGAAAATATTTTGCAAATAAAAATGTTGCGATTTTATTTAGGAGATAAACTGTAAAAGAGACTGAAAATAAATGTATGTCCAATATAAATCAATGAGGTCTGAGGTATTAACATGTTTAAATGGGGAACAAATTAATGAGTATTTATATATACTTAGGCAATGTACTATATTCTAGGCTTACAAAACGTCAAAGATTTCCAAATAAATCTCCAGTGTTTCATTAGTTAAAATCCCATTTTTATGACTCAGCATAACTTCAAGTTCCTTTATTTCTGTCACATGGTTACTATATAGAACATCTCACTGCGTGTATTCATCATGATGACACAGTTACATGCTCATAGGGCTTTTTAGAAGGTAACTAGTACACCAATTGTCATGTGAGAGGAATGAATTAAGGTAGTAAGGAGTTTTCCTCTCAACTTTCCACGGTGGAGGAACTTCCTTTTATTTTCTCACTCTTTGGTTTGATACAGAAAGACACACAAGGCATGCTGTCCACACAGAGAGGATATCCTGTCCATAAACAGAAGGAGCCTGCGTATGAGAGAAGCCCCTCGACTCTCCACAGGTGTTTCCTGCTGGGTTACTTATCGGCATGACACTCCCTTCAGCCTCCTATTGCTGCTATCGTACTCAAGGAATCTTCTGAACCAACCCACTCACGTGCAGCTTCGGTAAACAATTATACCGTCGCTGTTACAGAGCAGAATGGCTACGGCTCGATGACTCACGTTTTCCTCCTGTCGATGTTTAGCTAGCACTGACTAGGAGAAAAGCCAAAGGAGAAAAGACAGCGGGAGATTATTCAAAGAGAAGAATGTCCAGTGGATAAGTACAGCTTTCCCACGCTGTCCTCACCACTAAACACATCTGCTCTGTTCCTCAATCACCAACCATAAAAACAACCACTCACAGATGAAACCTTCATCTATTATCATTTTCATGAGGAAAGAAACTGTATCAAGAGTTCAAATGAGTGAGGGTTATGTCTTTCTGACAACCTGAAATCGACACCTTTCTGCCTTCTTACTGACCGCTGAGTTTTGAAAAACAGCTTTTAGAACTGGAGTGAGAAACCTGTATGTAAATACAAGCCAACATCCAATCTCCTACTTTTGGCAAAGGTCACTGGAAAAAAATTAAATAAATAATCCCTTCATTGCAAAAATAATCTCAGTGCCATCTTGACAGGCTTCAACCCCCATCTTGACAGTTACGGGTCTAGAAAAGCAATGAATTGTGGAGTTCCTCAAGGGTGCATTCTCGTACCACTTATTTAATTTTTTTTTAAATTCCACTCACATTGTTACATATTATCCGAGTACTAAAGCATCTCCAACCCTTAGGGTGAATGACTGAATGTAGTCCTCTGGACTTTAACAAAGAGCTACACAAGTACAGGCAATTTACCTTATATGCTGACGCCACACAACTTCATTTTATGGTGTCACTGCATGACCCTAATACACTGAACTCACCGAGCGTTCCCATAACGTCAGCAAATGGATGAGTAATCATAATTTACTTTTATTTAACATAAGTAAGACAGAAGTTAATGTTTACGGTCCCAACATCCAAGGCTTAAGATGAGAACTGGGCAAGAATCAATTTAGCTAAAAAAACAACAGAGAATGCAAGGAACCTGTGTGTAGCTTTGGACTTGGATCTTAAAATTCACAAGCACAAAATCTCTGTTACCAAATCAGCTTACTTAAAAACTACTGCCAGAGTAAAGGATTTCATCAACACCAGCCACAAAGACTAGTGCATGCATTTTAGTTCCAGTAGCTTAGATGATTGCAACATAGTCTTTACTGGTCTCTGTAAAAATCAGTCATCCACCAGCTCACCCAACGTTATGTTTGTTTTTATAGCCCTAAATGTCTGTATCCTTCATTTAACTACGAAAATCAACACAAGTTATTTCAAATCCTTGTTTGGGGAGTGATCAGGAATATTGGCTTTTCTAAAAAATAGACACAGAGGGAATCCGTGGGTCAAGCAAAGAGGTGAAAGTTGAACATTTATCACATACAGAATTCATCTCAAGTATGTGAGCTCTGAGCTCAGTGCAGTTGTTTGAACTGCAAGTGGCACAGATAAATAAAGGGCAAGCAAGACGCCAAATAGAGGGAAAGAGTGGTGAGGTGGTCCTACACAAATAATTGCAAAATGGTTCTAAAAAGTCAAAGAACACTCACTGGACATTTTGTTCCCACAAATAGCACATGAGAAGCATTTATCCTTTCAAGTAAACAGTTATGCATCACTTCAGTTCCTACAAAACTGTCGGGCAGATAAATCCTCATGGACCTCTTACCTCTCTTTTACTCACCTTAAAGCCAGAAAAACTTGTTTAACTTTTTATACTGACTTTTGATACTGTTGTACCCAACTTGCATCCATTTCATAACGTAAAAACTGTAGTAACAAAACTAATGCTGCCATTATCAATTGGCAATTTGTCTACCCAAATTTATCAGATGATTGTGATAATCAGGATGTATTATCACAGAAACCACCTGTACCAGTTGTTTTCCTTTGAATTGGCTGCTTTACAGGATTAAGCAAGGAGCCTTTCTAAAACATCCCAGCAACAGCAGCCATGGTAACGTACGTCTGAGGGTTTAACTATCTAGAGATTTCATAAAGACACTCTCAGCACCTGCCTCTGTGCCATTTACTGACGGTAAAAATAGCTGAGCTTGTTTTTCCTGGGATTCTTCCCCTGCAAAGGTTGTACCTGTTCCCAGTTTATGACCCCAGACACTCACTGTCTGATGAGCGTCTATAAAACAGGTAACCTGAAGGGGAGCTGGTAGCGTCTTAATAAAGTTTCTGGGAATTAAAATGTTTCCTTCTCTGGAATGAACAAAGATTAGGAGGACTTATCTTTTCTTTGAACTGCTCAAAATCAGATCAGCACTCAAATATGGGATGTTTTCTGGTACCAGACTATGATGGATCCTAAAATGCTGAGTCACTTCGACCAGAGTACCGAATACAAGTGGATCTGTGCCAACATGTCCACGTCCTCCTCATAAATTTCACACAGGCCTTTAACTTTAAGCCTGTCTCAGACCTCCATATTACACTACCCTTTGTTTTTCCCCCTCCAATCCTAGCTCAAAGTCCAAAGCTGTTGTTAAAATTAAACAGCTGCATATGATTCCTGCACTGACAGAAGACAAATACGAAATAACCATCTATGAAGTTAAACTTGTATGGAACCTGTCTGAACCAAAACATCCGGCCACCCCATGGTTAAAACATCTAATACTCGAAAAAAATTGAAGGACTGTTGAGATTCCCAAAAGTTTTTCACTCTTTTTAGTTAAAAAATAACTGCAATGAAAGAAAAGTTTAGCTAATCTTCACAATTGCGACTAAGCTAAGGGAAGTTTAGTTCCTGGAATGGTTTCCAGTAGTTTAAAGCAGCCGGGAAGAGAGATTGAAGAGTCTGAGGCAACCGTTCTGAACTTGGAAAGAGGTGAACTGCTCCCTCCTGGTGAGGGGCGAGTCTCTGCCTCAATCAGAGTAGTTACTGTATCCTAGGTTCTGGCTCAAGGATGAAGGTGGGAGGTAGGAGAAGATGGAGCGACACATTAAGGCTTGAAAAATTAGGTGAGAAACACCGCCATCTAGTGGATGGTCAGAGTGGCGCTGCTTCTCCTCTGTATTTCTTCTCGTCTTTCATCAGTTCTTTCATCTCTGCTATGAGAACATTCATTGCTCCCGGGAACTCTCATTATCTTGGATTTACCTGTAATTAGAACAGCACAAAGACCCCATGGTGCATCTCTGGGAACCATGGCACAGTGCGTACCTGGTGAAAAGACCAATAACCAACAGCTGCCCAAGGCACAATCCAGAGTGATGCTTCAAGCAGCTCAACTCGTACCAGTAGGGCTGTGACATAATTCATGTAAAGGTCAAAACAACTGAAGCATACGGTTTACGGTCGCATCAAGTAGAAGATGGAGTCAGAAAACAAAACCCTAAGATGTATGCCTGATGAGAGATGTTTGGTTGTAAGTCAAGTGTCAAAGAGTGAAGTTGGGGGAGGGTGAAGTTGAAAGGGTCAGCCGGTATTTTATGACAGAAATCAGCCGCAATGGAGCGGTTTTGAGAATTAATGCTGTGTTTTAGGTCATTTCAATCTGATTTAAGGCCACACTTTGACTAGACTTAAGCCATAAACGTGGTTAATAACAGGTAGCTTTTGATTTAACAGGAGTATATTTACTTCATACTGGACCAGGTTAGTTAAAAACTGCATTTTGTATGTACTCTGGTCATTTCTGTCTGACATTACAAATTTGCTTGAAGCGCTCAAACATTTTTTTGTGTGACAAAACATGGAACCAAAAGAGGGATATAATAAAATGGGATATAAAAGTAGTTTGGCATATTTATATTCACCGTTTTCAGGCATAGTTGCTAAATTTTAAGTCCAAATTATTTAAAGATCATCTTGTCTTATTTTGCTCATATTCCTGAATCTGTGAGAAACCTGAGTGGAATCATGAAGTCCTGTGTAACCTGATATTTGCTTGGTTAAGCGGTTTTAGTCTAGATTCTAATCTGTCCGTTTTTAGCAGTGGCTTCTGGGAACCAGAGCGAGTTCTATCTCCCACCCACATTTTACCAAACACCTGATCTGGTAGACACTCCTGCAGAGCGTCAGGCCAATTCACCTGCTCGACTTTATTTAAAAACTTGTTAGGAGACCGATTGCATATTTGGAGAATATAACCTAAACGTTGGAGACGGTAAACATTGTTGGATGAGAAATCTAGAGGGAAACCCACCTGCAGAGGCCTAAAGATGAAGATCAGAGTGGTTCAAATCTGGGGATTTTTAATGACCGTGTTAGGCTGGATCTTTGTGGCCTGCACTATGGCTATGGAGGGCTGGAAGATAGCCTCGGTTGGTGGTATGGGTGGTTCGTCCATCATCAAAGTGGCGTGGCATTGGTCCAGCTTATGGAGAAAATGCTTCACCGATTCAACTGCAGTCAGTAATTGCTATGATTTCCCTGCGCTCTGGTCTGTGGAATGTAAGTAAACACATATTCACGTACTTCGATCTGTAACCACTTTGTTTGCATGTCTGCCTATATAAATGTCTGTCTTTGTGATTAAAGGGCACGTTCAAATAGTGCGAGGCCTACTGATGGGGGCTCTTTCTCTGGGTATGCTGGGGTTCATACTCAGCCTGTTGGGTATGGAATGCACCCATATTGGGGGTAAAGACGCTTCAAAGTACAAGAAGATCTTTACGGGTGGATTGTGCCACATCATCAGTGGTAAATATTCTATATGTGGAAAATTATTACTTTTTTTTTTTCCCAAAACGTACATGCTTTAATAAATCCCAATCCTTTGTAATTTCTATGTTTTGTCATATTGGTTTAAAACATGTCCCCCTGCCTAAGTTGTTCCTAAAGATTGAGTCGCTAAAGCTGCTAAGAATACAATGACCAGCTCAGACTTTGTCTTACTAAAATGGCTAAAAAATTTGCCATTGTAATATTTTAATATACCAACCAAGGAAAGGTTGCTATTCTTAACCAAAGTACTAAAAATCAATGTACTACTTCAATTTTTTGTTGTTCTAGCTTAGTGGCAGGAACCGTTCCAGTACTTTCCCCAGGAGCACAAGCATGCTAGCTAGTTCTAGCACTATTAAACTAATTTGAATAAAGCATTTTTTTAAACAGTTCAAAATATGACCACACTCTTAAAATATAGAAAATTGTCCTTTTCATACTAATTAAAAAAAAAGATTACTGTACTTTTGAATAGCATCTGATAGCATGCTAGCAATAAGAACGCTACAAAGGTTCTGAAATGACCATAAGTTAGCAACCAGCAATAAATACCAACAATTCCAATTTGACTTTAAATAAAAAAACAAAATAAAGGAATAAAGATTATTCATGCTATGCTTATTTATGCCATATATCTTTTTTAAAAAAGAACTCTTTAAGAAAAAAAATAGATAGAATTTTATTGTCATTATTTTGAAGGTAAATGGCCATTTTAACAAAATAAATAAATAAAATGATTTAATGAAGTTATTAGGTAATCCAGCATTATTATTGTACAAGATGTCCAAATTGAGTTGTGACGGGATATCCAGTGAACATCCTGGAGCTTTCAATCCTCCGTTGGAGTTCATGAGTGCCACAATGAGAAACTTTACGATATCCTCTAAACATAACAATTTTAAGAAATGTGACAAAGTTTATTGACTGGATACTCCATTAATATTTTTCAACATGATTTTCTCTCAGGTGCATTGTCCACGTGTGGGTACGCCATGTATTCTGAGTACGTCATAATCAAAAACTTCGATTCTGGCCTGACTGGACTTGAGTAAGTTAACAGGTCTAATCAAACAAACATGCATATTGACCACCTTACCTTTGAAACCGTTGCTTTCTCTTCATTGTAAATCTGTCATCTTTATAATGCAGGTAAAAATCTTTGTGTATTAATCCTGCACAATATTTATTTAACTATTTTCAGCTACAGCCTTGGCACTCCGTTGTTCCTTGGCTGGGTGGGCTCGGCCTTTCACATGGCTGGTGGTTTTTTCTATCTGTGGTCCGTATGCACGCCGCTCTGTGGAAGAGGAAAAAGGTCAGTAATGGAGTCATTACCTGCTATTGGAAGACCAAACTGAAGTGACACTACAGTACTCGCTTTCACAGACGATAAACCACAAAACAACATCAGTGGGCACCTGGTTAGGGATTTTAGTAAACAACCTTTGACCTCACTAAATAATACTCAGGTCAGAATTTTGTGCCTTCAAAGATAGCCATACACCATAAAATTGTTCATGGTTTGTCATGTTCAAAGTAACAAACTGATAGAGCTACGTGTTAAAAGATTTGCAGCGAAATGTTCTACAGACAGCAGCTCATTTTCCAGTTTTACTTGCAAAATGTTGAGAAAGATGCATCATTTTCTTTATTCATATTTTTTGCACTACTTTCTGTTGGTCTATGAAGATTCAGAGGTTTTACTAACCAAATGCCATATGACCTAATGTAATGCTTTTAATCAGAGGTAAGTGGAGCAAATAATATTAGCATTTTGGCTCTTATGTTGGCACTTTGTGCTTCAGGATGTGGATTTCTGAACTGATTTGTTTTAAAACTTATCCTCCCTTTTCTTTTCCTTTTTGTTTAGGGTAATTAAGGTAAAACCACAGGCAGACCTGGAGAAAAACAAGCCCACCACAGCTTCTTCTGCCGCATCAGAGGTCACCTCCAATACCAAACTGTCGTCCATCTCTGAGTTGCCGTCCCAGTCTGACCGTTCGGATGTATCCTCCTTGTCTTCCAAATCGGCACGCACGTCCAAATCTGGGCGCACGGCCGGGTCGGGCCGGTCGTCCGTGACGGGACGGACCCCCGGATCAAATGGAACCTCAGAATATGGTTCGGGATCCAGATCAGGATCCGAGTTCCAGTCAGGCCTGTCCTCAGAGTCCAGCCTGTCTACTCTGTCAGAATCAAGGAGCAGCAGTCGGAGCAGTCAAAGAAGCAGCCACAGCAGCCGAAGCAGCCGCACAGTGTCCTCGATGTCTGGCAGTTTGAGAAGCGGAGCTACACCTTTTGTCAAAAACTCCTACATTTGAGCTGATAAATTAAAATGTCAAATGTCAAAATTACTACGTAAACAATTCTGCAAATGTTTCTGACATTAAGCCAAATTCTGATGAAGTTACCATATGCAACCTAACTGAATCATTAGCTAATGGATGTTAGCCGTTTTATGTTAAGCAATTGTCTTTGATTAGCTGAGTTTTATTTAATGCAATAACCATGTACTTATAATCTGAAACATCTGGTAGCTTTAAAACAAAAAACAATAAAAGTAAAGGGTTAATTCAAACGTAAAAGCTAGGTAGCTGCAGCCAAACTGGCTAATTTGGCTAGCTAAACTAGCACATGTTTGACCCCTGCTAGCAGGTTGGCTGCAGCTGCTAGCAGGTTGGCTGCAGCTGCTAGCAGGTTGGCTGCAGCTGCTAGCAGGTTGGCTGCAGCTGCTAGCAGGTTGGCTGCAGCTGCTAGCAGGTTGGCTGCAGCTGATAGCAGGTTGGCTGCAGCTGCTAGCAGGTTGGCTGCAGCTGATAGCAGGTTGGCTGCAGCTGATAGCAGGTTGGCTGCAGCTGATAGTTAGCCAAAAATTGCTTGGTCTTCCCTTGACTTTTTAATGGTACGTTCCCGTCATACACTGACAAACCGTTGATTTTTCAGTCACAAATACGTCAAATGTCTCTTGATGTCAGAAATCCAATTGTATTAGTCAGAACGTTCCAACAATCAGTTTCCAATATGGCTGCCAAACATACAGAAAGTGGAAGTTGCCTACACGGGAAATCCCACTTCTCATTGCAAGATCCAAGCTGAATAATAAGGTCAAGAAGTTCAATATTAGCCTCTTAATAATTATAAACATGTCTCTTCAAAATCTGCATGTTACTAAATTGTTTATATTTTGTGTGTATTTCTTGGGAAAACTTTCACATGCTAACTCAATAGACTGTATTCATGCTGTAAATAAAACATTTTTTTGCTGATAACGTTTTATTTGAAAATCTCAAATGAATAAAGCTTCTACAAAAGAATGTTTTCCCATGTTTGTTAAAACTGTCATCAGGTGTGTCTCACTGTGTAACATGAGACACAATCTGTGAAAAAGATCGAGCTCCTCCACCTTCTTCCTGTGCCGTGTGAAGAAAGGGAAAAAAACAACCAATTGGAGCCCGGAGGAGGATCTTAGCGCTGTCGATCAGCCTCATGAACGCGCAGCTAGACTGGTTATTGTTTATACATAAACAAAGTGACTTCAGCTGTTTTGCACATCAATAATCAAAACTGAGGAAGGGTGCCATGTTACATAAGAAGGTCAAGATTATGAATAAACATACTTTTCAATCACGTCTCCTCAGCTCCGAGATCGGACCGCCCCTCTACCTCGGCTTGGTGGGGAGCGTCTCCTGTTGCTTGGCTGCACGGTTCACTGAGCAGGTGCATGCAGCGTTATCCGCCCGCAAAGGTTCGTTCACTTACCTTCAAAATAAAAAACAAAACCGTAAAACGTTTCACATTATGCTCTCCGTTGCAGACAGGATTTGGAACACGTCAGCAAATCAAGGAATTCTTCTTACAAGATGGCCGCTGTTGTTGCCGCGTGACGAAGCCGCACCGAAGCCGTCCGTGTTTGACTTGCTCCAGAGCCAAAACTACGAACTCGAGGCCTCAAAAATTCTACAGCCTCCGTCTGAATCATGATACCGTCCCCACAGCATGGTGCTGCCACTCCCATGTTTAACTTTTGAAATGGATCTATTTTTGTTAAATTATTTCTGTGCAGCCACTTGGAAACTCTTGGAAAGTTCCTGTTTAGTACAAGCAGACAACTTTTTTTGACGTTACATACTGAATAATAAGAACACATCTTTATAAGTCAAGTTTTTTCTAGAAAATTACTGAATTTTTGTGGAAATGTACTCCTTTTTTTTC
The DNA here is from genome assembly GCF_019740435.1 of Gambusia affinis. Classification (NCBI taxonomy): domain Eukaryota; kingdom Metazoa; phylum Chordata; class Actinopteri; order Cyprinodontiformes; family Poeciliidae; genus Gambusia; species Gambusia affinis. The sequence goes on along the minus strand of NC_057891.1, from coordinate 13,513,257 downwards.
CTATCCACAAATAAGCTGTTGTACAGGCATGTAAGGATGCATATAGAGGAGTGGTGTAATATAATCCCTTCTCCCAGCTGGGAACGTGAAGGATGCTTACTTGGCAAAACTATCTCAAAGATAAGACGGGAAGCCCAAAGCATTGTTGGTCTATTACCTCTCCGCTCTGCAGGGATAACGCAGAGGGGACCTTCAGTCCTGGTTCCCACGGCCAGACATTATTATTTCCGTTTCTAGTCGAGAATCAGCACCGACCATGGAGTACCGGATGGTGATTATGTACGTGGAGATCGGCTGCTTTGTAACCTGCCTGTGTGGCTGGATCCTGGTGTGCTCCACTCTTCCCACAGAGTACTGGACGTTCTCTGAGGTGAGCAGGATCGTGCTGACAACCGCCAACTACTACTCCAACCTGTGGAGAGACTGCATCTCGGACACGACGGGAGTTTCCGACTGCAAGGACTACCCGTCCATGCTGGCCCTGCCTGGTAAAGCGCTGCCAACTCCACGAAAGACTTTTCTTTTTTTTAATTGTTGTGCTTCATTTGCAGAAGCAACTATAGCTAATTTTATTTCTACTTTAGTGTACCTGCACGCGCTCAGAGCACTGGCGGTCTCCGCCGTGATCACAGGATTCTTTGGAGGCGTCCTCACGCTGATCGGGATGAAATGCACGAAAATTGGTGGGACAGAGATCATCAACGCAAGGGTGACGTTTTCTGGTGGTATAACCTACTTAGTTTCAGGTAAAAAAATATTTTAAAGTGTTCAGTTTTTTTTTTTTATGATAAAACTTAAGTTTTAAATAAAGCGAATACTTTTTTTCCTGTAGGTTTCTGTGGGATGATAACATACTCCTGGTGGGCTAACAGAGTCGTAACAGAGTTTGTGGATCCGAACTTCAAGGCCCAGAAGTGAGTAATACTGAAAGCGTCATTAGAATATTGCTAAATAAAACGGATTTTAATGAGTTGTGTCTTTCCGTCCAGATTTGAACTGGGTGCTGCTGTTTTCATTGGCTGGGGAGGATCCATCCTGCTCATTAGTGGGGGAACGGTGCTCACTTACTTCTCTGGAAAAGAAGGTCTACTAAAAAGGTCAACTGCAGCCCGGCCATTGCGTTCTTACGCTAGTCTCTTTGATTCTCATGTCACGCAATAGATCCATCAGGCCTTACTCCCATTGACTTTGATTCCCATGGTAGAATTTCAACTGGCAAATGTTTGACGTTGTGAATGATGACGTAATTTCTCAGCGCCGCTTTGGAATTGTGGTCTGACTGGAGTTTTAGGAATAGCAGCGGGGAAAGCTAACGATACGACGTGTATTACAGCCATTGTAGACAGAAAAAAAAAAGTACATTTCGGCCAAAAAACCCCTCACACATTGAGGTTAATCTCAGTTTGTGAGTTTTTTAATTTCCAAGCTTTTTTCTAGAAAAAAAAAAAAACTGGGAAATTTCTGAATTACAAAAGTGGGAAATTTTCAATTTCCGCTCCCCCCGACCCCCAAAAATTCTGATTGATCTAAAAATTTCTGTTTTTTTGGTGGAAATGTGCTCATTTTTAATTTTTTGTTTTATCTACAATGGCCCATGAAGCAGTTCAGTCCATGTTGCCAAATATTAACAGCCACTGTGTTTAGCTTAGCACCACTCTTTTTGTAGTGGAGAATGGTTATTCACAGCTCAAGCAATTTTTTTGGTAAGCTTCATAGCGTTAGCAATTGGATAAAATTTAAACCCAGGCTACATCGAGTGACATTTCAGATAAAAGATGATACCGACCAGGGCCAGGTGACATGTTTGTGTCTCTGCTCTCCATTACAGTTCATCAAAAGGCCCACGGAGGCCGGCTTCTTATGCTACCGTCCGCACCAGACGGATGTATATGCAGCCGCCGTCGTCCAGAGTGACGCTGGTGCCGCCGCTGTATTATTCAGATGGGAGGAGTCAAACAACCAGAGGGACAAGAAGAACCATTCCCATCGAGAACCGGGACACCTTCGTATGAGCTAAAAACTCAAAAACAGAGTGACTGAGCGGATTCTGTGGATTCATAGAGCCGTCTGTTTGAAGAAGTTACACGTTTTAAGAGTTTAAAGAGAAATACAATTTCTACTTTCTGGATAAAATGCTAGTTTCTACAGGAAACGTTTGATGAAATATTGAGTGCTTCCTAAAAGTCTAAACTGTTTCCTACAGAAAACACGCTTCTGGTAAACCACCATGTATTCTGTACAGAAGTCTCAAGTTTAGCATTTACGAGTCGCACTAGATTAAATTATACTTTAATTTAATCCGTTTGCTTTAATTATTAAAGTATTCTTCATTCCTAATTTCATTGCCCACTCCATAGATTCTTTTGTTTTTGCAGCCTTTCTTCTGCTTGTTTTGTCTTTTAAATGGGGTTTAAATTTGGATGTCTAATTTTCTACATAGAATAAACTTATGTGATGTGCAATTGTAAGCTACTTGGTGGCAAGTCAGAACTGACCAACACTGAGGAAACTCGACTCATTTGATTTCTCATGAGGGCGTGTGTTGTATTCATATTTGTTTTGTAAATAAAGTTTTTTTATGCTGGAAAAATACAAGTGAAAGACCATAACTGATCATTAAAAAATAATAATGATACAAGGGTAAAATAATTGCTATTTAAAATTTTTTTAAAAACACATAAATACGTTTATTTTTATTTAAATGTTTTTAGTTGCTCACATAAGCAGTAAAGGACAGGCTAGACTATTTTTGCTATCATCCAATCAGTGATAATCATTTCAAGTATTTTATTAAAAAATATCTAAAGACTAAATTTAGAAAACTGGAGCGGCTCCAGTTAAACTATGAGTGGAAGGATGACCTGAGTGCTCAAAATCTCATCTTTATTGCTTGAATAAATATCACATGTAAATTGATACAAAATTTGATGTACAAAACCTAATAGAAATGTACAATATTTTACAAAAACATTCTGTGGCTAAGAAGGGGATTTGAACATACAAAAGAAAATATACGGAAGTCTGACAAACAAAAAATAAAAAATAGAATTGGCACAAGGCACTAAGAGTACCTTAGAATAAAAAGATGTCACCTAGTCTGTAGTTAAAACGCCAACAAGATAAATCATATTTTCGAATCAAAATTCGATTCAGGTCCTGAACTGTCTGAACAGCCTCCTTGGAGGTATTGCTTTATTCTCCTTTTTACCACAAAGTCCATAGAATAAATAAGCAGAATGACTTTTCTTTGGCTGGAGAAGTGAAAGCCTGAGGTCCTCATGTTAGCTACGTTACCTGATCTGCTGCAGTGCTAATGCTACTTATTGCTTATATCCTCTGAGTCGCTGATGTCACTGAAAGAGCACAGGCTGCTCTTCAGCGTGCTTCCTGTTCCTGCTTCAGTCGGACCTGCCGGGCACAACAGCAGCAATTACAGCATCACACACAGACCAACACGTTTGGAGTTCAGAGGACGCCTGAGAGTCGGGATGACTCTGACCTGATTTGGGGGCTTTTTCTGTAGACGTGCCCCAGACGCTGGTGCTGGACGAGTCCAGGCTCTTCTTCAGGGGTCCGGAGCCACGGAAAGACGCTTGCTTGGACGCTCCCGGTTTGTCCTCCAGAGAGGAGACCATCCACTCACTGCTCTCCTCTAGATCCGTCAACTGTCAACACAAACCTCATTTCTTTGGTTCTGCCGGTTAACATTAGTTGCTTCTAATCTTGTTTTCTTACCGACAGCTCCTGAACTTCGTCCTTTCTCTCTGGAAGAACGCTTACGCCCCCTGCAGGCTTCTTTATTGCTCTCTCTGATATGTGCAATTCAACTTTCCTGGCCAAATCAGCTACTTTATCTGGAAACAAACGGAACAATTCCAACTCCTCTGACTCAAGAACTGAAGATAAAGTTAATCTACCTGATACTCTGATGTGTAACTAACCTTTAACGTGGCTTCCTTTATCATTGTTGCTGTTCTGGTTTTTGAAGCCATGCAGCTGCCTGGGGTTAATTTCTGCCATATCGCTCACATCCGACCACTCCTCATCGTCGTCGCTCTGCGTCTTCATGGCCGTGTGATGGGACTGCTGTGGTTTAGAGGAGAACGACGACTGGCTGACTGCGCTCTGCCTGGACAGAACCGGAGGGGGTTTGTTCGGTTTGAACTGAAGCATCAGATTTAACGACTTGACCCGCCGGAGGTGTGGCGGCTCCTCATGCAGGTCGGACTTTGAGTCTTGCGAGTCTTCGTCCGAACTAAACGGCGGTGTTCTGAGGCGTAGAAAAAGATGTTCAGATTTTGTCAAATTGGAACAAAATAAGGTGTAAAAACAGCAGAAAATGAACATCTCCATACTTGCTTGTGCTGCTCTTCGACGTTGGCTTCCTGTTGGGGGTGGATGTCTTCGGCTGGATGAAGCCTTTGTTCCTCGGTGCCGGCTGCGGAGTCTTTGGCTGTATGACGGTTGGTGCAGGGACCGCCTGGCTGGCTCTGGAGGGCAGGCTGCTGGAGCGCGGGCGAACCTGCATCACTTCACATAAACCCGTTAAGAGCGTTAGAGAAGATGCGTCGGGATGATCTCAGGAGTTAAGAGGCTTTTGTTGCTGACTCACCTTGATGGATCTTGTTTGGATCTTGTTTGGATCTTGGGGCAGCTTCGCCGCCTCGCCTCTGTCCGCCCAGCTTCGTCTCAACCACGCTTGCGTTCTCCTCCCAACAGCTCCAGTAGTCGGGCATCGCCTTGGCAACGGCCTCCTGCTTTAAATGCATCTTGGCGAGGAGGGAAGCTAACTCCTTGTTCGTCAAGCCTTTCTGGTTCTGAAGAGGAACAGAAGTAGGAATGCTAGTAATCAGTGATTGGTTTTATTAATTGATAAGTTCAGTTTCCTCTTTTATCAAGAGTGGTGAATACCATTCCATAACACAAAGAGCTAAATTTTTCCAAAATATACTTAAGGTCCCACAAGAGGTCAACTTAGCTTAAAAAAAATAATCTCATTTTAATCTAGCCACTAATCAAAAATGAATCATAACTCAGCTAATTGTTTGCACCGCTAACTAAAAGTTAATAAAATATCCATCCTTCGTACCGGCTTGACCCCCAGGCTCTCCAGCTTCTTGGTAAGGGAGCGCTCCAGCTCAGATCGCATCTCCTTCTTGATGCTGGGGTTCTTCTTCACAGCGCTGGCCGTCACCTTGGATTTCTTAGGCGGTTCAGTCACATGTTTAGTGGAGAGCGGTCTCTTCTCAGAGACGCTGGAATCTGGAAAAGAGGAGACAGACAATCAAAAAAACAAACAAAAAAATATTTTAAAAAAGTAGAAAATGACACATGCATCAATGATATCCACAGGAAGCCATGCCATGAGGGGAGTTAGATGCAAGTTTTGTTTTATTCTCTTTAGCCACCAACCAGACAACAAACATGATGAACAATCTAAGAATTGATCACGAATCAAAAACCTTTCTTATTCCAAGTTTGTTTGCTTTTTAAAAAATTCTCTTGGCACAAGAGGAGACTGGTGCACTCATGCAGCATCATGCAGCCGCCCCGGTTCCGTCAGTCTGACCCGCGTTTACCTTTCTCCTCTTCCGACAACTCCTGTATGGGATCCAGCTTTAGAGCAGAGGCTGGCTCCTCTGAGCGTTCAGGTGAACAGGCAGTGGAAGCCAGAACACACAGGGGGTTACAGACGGGAGAGTGGGCTGCTTGGGAAGCATCAGCCAGGTCATATGTGGACAGATAAAAAAAGAAAAAAAAAAGAAGCTTGTCGTTCTGATTCACTCACCGAGTGGGATCTTCTTTGGTTTGGGTTCTGGGACTGGTGCACTGGCAGCGACTGGAAGACAGGAGGGATTGGAAGACTTATTTTTAAGGTTAGTGTCAAAAACATGCATTTTTGTTTTTAATACGAAGATACAAAATACGTCTTTAATGGTTTAAAGAAAAAAAAAAAGCCTTTCAGGAATCCTTACCTGGTATTTCCTGCACTTTAGTGGGCGGACTGGAGGAAATGGTTCTTATCTGTGGAATGACATTATGAAACAAAAGGAACGTTACTTTTTACTTCTTCGATTTTTGTTCTTGCAAAAACTTGCAGTCTCCCATGCCACGCCGCACTGATGCAGTAATTCATGCACTAGGAGCCCCAACCAAGCACTGACGCATAGAGGTGAATCCACTTTTCAGGAGCAGGAAATTTCTGTTCAAAATCAAATTTTTTCAGGGATCTGATGTAATGTTGTAATTTTCTAACTGAATTAGGTTTTTCTGTTATCTGTAAGCTAAAATATGAGAAACAATAAAGCCTCTGCGTCATGAATTTACATAGGATGGAAACAAAAGCACAAGAGGAATTTCATCAAGATACAGGATTTTTTTTTTGAACAAGATTCCTACTTATTTATCACATTAGATAAACAGACAAGTTGTAGAATGAACTAGTGTTTTTTTTTCTCCCTACAAGCTAACAGCAGTAGGAAACAACATCAATCATCGGTCATTTCGCAGCTCTTTCTGGAGCTCCTCCAGGAAAGCAGCATTCACTTCCTGTGTACAGTATCATTATGCGTCAACGCTCAAATCCAGGATATCCTGAACAAGGGCTACCAGTCCTCCCGGCTTCCCCTGGCGACATAATCTCCGATCGCAGCGGAGAGCGAGAACGCGGAGGCGACCTGGTCTCGCTGAGCCTTGATGGTCTGCGCCTTCTCCTGCAGCCTGCGGTCCATCTCCTGCTGCAGCCGCTGGCTCTGCTCCTGGTGCTCCGTCACAGACGACTGCATCCTGCTCAGCTCGTTCAGCAACTGGAAAGCAAAACGGTTGGGAGTTTGGGAGTGGGGGGGGTGTTACAAGTCCACTCGTTTCTGCTGAAGGCTGAAGACGGCTTGATGACGGCGCGCACCTGATTCTTTTCAGACTCGTGTTGAGCCTTGATCTCTTTGATTCTGGACTCCCACTTTTTGTCCTAGGAGGGAAATGTTGGTGTCAACAAAATACTAAGATAGTTCCTTTCATTTTTATTTTTTTATTTTTTACATTTTGTAGAAAATTATGCCACAAATAGCCAGCAACGTTTTACTTAGAAATGCACTTGGGCAAAGTTTTTAAAACAAAATTACAAATTTTTATCGATGGAAATGAACTAAAAAACATTCTGCAGATCGAAATATTAGAAAATAACTGGACCCAAAAACTTAAATGACTGCAAACATTATGACAAATCTCTTACTAATGTTGGTTTCATCAAAAATATTACTTGTTTAACTTATTGTTGTGCAGGTAAACACTATAAAAACACTAAATCTTATCAAGTATTTCAGTCTAGTTTCTAGCGTCAATATTTCTGTTCAATTGAACTAAGACAGAACTAACTTACAGTAACTTTTAACAAGATATAAAAACTTGTTTGAAGTCAACAATCCCTTCATTTGGATTTCATAAACAGTATGTGTTCCATTGGTAATATAATTTACATTTTTCCTGTTAGAGGTGAAACAAACTAGGCACTTCTTATGTCGGTATTAAATAATTATTAGCCAAAAACAGGCTCATGCATATTGTTGAAAACTTATTGGTAAGTTAGTTTAGTCTTATTTCAAGTGAAGATTTTGAGTGTTTGCAGTGAAGGAGAAAGAATTCACAACAGTATTAGGTTGGTGTTTTTGATTGGAGAGAAGAAGCTAATTTTGGCCGTTGAAAAATTTCAGCGCGAAACGTTTGGACTCCTCTGAGTTCCAAGGGTCGTTCTTTCCTCTCTGGTTGCTCACCTGTTTCCTCATCTGCTGCTCCAGCTTGTGGATGGCTTGCAGCTGCATGTCTTTGTAAGCGTCTTGTTGTGCCTGAGAGTTGACAGGGCTGCTTGGTTTGTCCTGCTTGGCCGTCTGATTCTGATTCACTTCCTGGGAAAAGGAAGGATCGTGTTAATTTGAAAAAAATTTCAAACTGAAACGATGTAGTAAAACGCAGCAGAAGTGAGCGGAGCGGTTTGGTTCCTCGTACGGAGAGAGCCTGAATGTTTCGGTTGTAGAGGAACTCCATCTCCCTGCGCATGCCGTCCCTGCTGTCTTCCAGCTTCCTGTCCATGCGGGCCATCTCCTCCGCCTTGAAGCGCTCCAGCTCCCTCAGCAGCTCTTTGTGCATCGACTGCTGCTCCTTTTCCTACACCAAAAAAAAAAAAGCAACATGGCGTCTGTCTCTCTTGCTTTTATAATCCCAGTTTGTGCAATCATACCTGCGCAATTTTGGCCTGCAGATCCTGTTGCTGCTGAGTGATTTGATCCTTCAGACTGCTAATCTCCATTTTCAGACTATCAATCTCAGATTTCTTCTCGCTGTCGGACTGCAGCTCTGGAAGCACGAAGTTTTAAAACAATCTGTCGGTCGGTCAAATCGACGTTTGTGGCGAATATTCGCGGCGCGCGACCGACTTACGCGTCTGGTGCTCGTCGGGATGCCGGCGCTGCATGTGGTTTTGAAGGAAGGAGGAGTTGAGGAAGGATTTATCGCAATATACACACTGAAAAGAAGAAAAAAAAACAAAAAAAAAACAGAAAGAACATTTTGTTTACATTGATCGCCTGTTAAAGCAGTTAATCAGTTTAACCGGTTTAAGGAAGGAGCAAAAAGTGTTAAACATCAACCCAGTTAAAATACAACAACAAAATAATTTCTGACATGAAATGAATAAAAGCTCTAAAACTGATACGCTGCTTTTTGTTATTGAAGTAGAAGCTAGCACGAGCGCTGCACTTCTGAAATACAAAGTGCGTCTTTTCTGACAAGCTTCGAGTTCTTTGGCCAACATTCTCTAAGTACAAGTAACATTTCCTCTTCACATAACGTAGCAGGACGAACGCATGAAAGCATGTTGGAGACTTCTCTAATCGTGCGACCTTGAAACCGACCCAGAAACCGTTTGAAAATGATTTGAACTTGTCAATTATTTTCCAGCTAATTTAAATGCACTGAGGTGAGTAATCCACTTTTCCTTCTTAAAGGCTTGATAGTCAAGCTAAAAAAAACTAAAAAAAACAAATCCAAGTTTCCAGGCTTAAAAATAAACATTTTCTGCCCTAAAATTACGCAAATAATTTGAGACGTTTCAAAATGTTTTAAAGTATGAAGTGTCAGCAAGTATGGGCCAGTTACAAATACAGTTTGACGGTTTTTATAGCTGCAAAGTAGGGCTGGGCATTTATCGAATCGTTCATCATCTGTTGTGGTCGATTCTTATAATAAGAACTTTGATTTATTGTTATGATAAATTCTGATTCATGCATGACACACTGATGACCAGCTGGTTTAAAAAGGCTCCACAATTTATAACAAAAGCAACTAATTAAACTAATATTAGGTTGCTAAACGTTCACTGTCTCTCTTTGCTCTGTTGAATTATACAGAGCAAAATTGCCAAAAAGCATAATAATATCCACAATAAGCACAGTGACTAAAGAAATCATAACTTAAGTCTACACTCTTCTGGTAAATAAGATTAAGGTAAATGCAATAATCAATATGATATTGTAGCTCCGGGATGATTTGTCTCTTTGTAGTTCATTTTTGTTGCTAAGTAACACCATTTTGACCTTGGCTACTTTTATTTTTTTTACCATAAACAGGGTAATAATTTTATAGGCATCGGTTTCTTCTTCTTGGTAACTAAGTTCTTCTGATGAATTGCAGAAATAAACTCACTATAAACATAATGTTTTACTGTAATAATCGTCAACTCATAAAAATCACTCATGTATTTTAATTTCGCTGTTATTTTTGAACACTAATTTCCTCCACGTGTAAATCTATTTGTCATCTGAACCCCGCTAGAACCAAATGATTATTTCTATGTATTATGAGAGCTATTAATTATTATTAATTATCATGCTCATTAGATCTTAAGAATCTCACACCAGCACACAAATCAACTTGTCAATTCCACAAATAGACCCATCACCATTATGAACAGGAGCATCCACTGAGCTAGGCTGTACATTTCCAAATAGCAGCACAGGTGACGCCGATATGCTGCAGGCATCTCTGCAGGCAGCCATGCTCTTTATCGGAGCCCGACCAGCGCAGACGCCGCCGGTGTGTCCACACGCCACATTTAACGCTGCAGTTCACTGCACCTGCGACTCCATTTGGCAGTAAATCGACAGCTGCTGATACTGTTGAAGACCCGAAAACAGCCACGCGGATCTGCAATGCTGCTTTCAAAAGTTTTGAAACTGAGAGTAATTAAAAGCCGGCTGTGATTGGGTGGGTTTAAATGTTAAAACAAACAAACAAGGAGAACGCCAGACGCCTCTATCAATTATTGATCCCGGCTCTGTTAGTTGAGCTTGTGGCTTACACCTAGCAACGGCCAGCTGCCATGAAACGCTAGAGCTGTCGTTATGGCAACCTCCGGGGTTAGGTCAAAGGTGACCAATTGTTCATTCGAGGAGCACGAGGAGATTTCTGATTATTGCCTCCAACGGTCTGATGATGAGCTTTAGTCCAGAAACGGTGACTTGCAAAAATGTACACAAACAAAATCTGTATCGGTGAGAAAACTGCAATCAGCACAACCCTGATATACTGCATTAAATCCCAATAAAGTACATTAAGGTATGAATAATTTTCAAAGGAAGTGGAAATCTTTATCCGTGACACTCCAGTGACAAAATGAACACAGCAGGTGGGTGTGGAGGGACAGTCACTCTGATTATTGTCTTTTTTTTTTTTGTAAGTGGATTTACAAAAAACTACTCGGCACAAAAACCCACCATCTGCTCAGCAGCTCTAAATCCTTTCTTCAGGTCTGAAAGCTATGTTCTAATCTTACCAAGAGAACTCCAATAGATTCTATGGAACATGTCTCAGCTGCAGCTGTGCATAGATAATGAGAGGGGGGCCCAAAAGGAGGAGAAAAGCGGGACGAGGGAGGGGGGACGTCCGCAGTACCTTGTGACTGCTCATGATCCGAGGAGCCAGCATCGACTGCTGGGTGCGTATCACCTTCTTCCTCTGCTTCAGCTCGCCCATCAGCGCCTTCACCTTCTCCTCCTGCTTCCTGTGCAGGGCCAGCAGCTGCTCCCGCTCGCCGGCCGCCGCCGCCAGCCGCTCCTCGGCGCTGCGCAGGTTGGCGCTGAGGATCTCCTGGCAGTGCAGGAGCCACTCCACCGAGAGCTGCGCCAGCCGCAGCAGCTTGACGAGCGCCGGGTCCACGGGGCTCTGGCACCGCTGGCAGCACTCGCCGTCCAGTCTGCAAAAGGTCACGGTGCCGATGTGCTCCTGCAGGGCGTCCACGTCCAGCTGACTCGCCACCAGGTCCACGTCCACGGCGTTGATGCGCCGCCAGTCCACGCTCTCGCGGCGGGGCCGGAACTTGAAGGCGGCCGGGGCCATACCCGGCGCCACAGAGTGCTGGCTGAGCGGGGAGTTCAGGAGGGAGGGGATCCCCGCCGACGAATGGGTCCCCTGGGTGTCGCTGCTGTAGGGGTAGTACACTCCATCGTGAAATGGCTGAAACAAAGAGCAAAGAGCTCATCTGAAGACAATCACTATTCAGTTCACGTTTTCATCAAATGTTCTAGAAAAACCTCACAGCTACGAGAAATGAGGCAAAACAGCAGCCGACTGAGCCTCTGTCCTGCCCTGCTTACCATCCTTCACTCGGTGAGGTCTCCTCTCCGGTTCCGCCCACCCCCTTTCAGGCAGCTCAAAGCGTCAACGGGAGCGTTACCATGGAGACAGAGACCAGCGTCCCTGGGGAGACGAATGTTATCAAAACACCGCAGGCAGTCGGCAAATGTTCGTCCCTGTAGAGCACATATTCGTCTGAACGTATGGAGAAGTTAATACCAGATTTAAGAGCTTGGATACATTTTAAATAGTCATAAAAGGAAGATAGAAAATGAAAAGTGGAATTTAACTTACCTACCAGTGTGTTAGGGAAAATGGTTCCGGTGCTAGCAGTGGCTAATTTGTCGGTGTTTTTGAATTTCAGGTCGGGGCAGGCTTTTTTTCCCCTTCCACTCCAGCTTGGACCGCTATCCAAAAAACGCAAAACAAGCCCGAACCTGTCTTAACCACAATTCCGAAGTCTTAAACTGCCATCAAAACTCAAAACATCTATATATAAATATATATAAAAGTCAAAGCTTTATCCCCGAAAACAACCTTGTTTGTAGAGCCAGTTGCATCCCGAAGCCGTTACCTAGCTAACGGGGAGTTTTTAGAAACCGCTTTAAAAACACATTTAAAACAAACGTACCCATCACTTACAACAATAGGAGATGTATATCAAGGTTTAATTTAGTATTTTCTATTAAATAAACTTACGATAGTAGTCGTTTCGTTCAGGTAAAGCCTTTTAAAAAGTTTTTCATCGACGACACCTCAGGCAGTTTGAGGGTGACGTAGCTGCTGGTCTCCACATTCCTAAATCCGTGCTCGGTTGGAAAAGAGGGGCCGCCATGAAGTTAACGCTAAGGAACAAAACTTCCGGTCAATACCTTGAAAGTAAAAGACTAATGCTAAAACTAAGCCCGTTCAAACAAAAAAGAAATTTTTTGAGCACATTTATATGGCCACTTTGTACGAAAGTTTTCCTTCCATAAGCTGAGTCAGCATCTCTATAATATTTTGAATAAAGTTAGCCTTTATAAACTTTCTCTGGAGTATGAAATGTTTCCAGAAGGTTCCTGGCACACTCAGTCAGTTTCTGCTAACCCCCAGGGAGCCTTAAGCAATGTTCCCTAGTTCTAGCTCCACATTGAAGCTAGAACTAGGAAGAAACATTTCTTGGAGTAAACATTTATGTTCCAAGTTGAAACTTTTACCTTAGTGGGAACCTAAAGACTATCCCCTAGTAAAATGCTCAGGGAACTTTTCCTAAAGAGTAAAGAGTGAAGGTTCTAGAAAAAGGCCTGAAGGTTTACTGAGCTTAACAAGAGAAGAGTTACTCCTAACTTTTCAAAGACCTTCAGGGAACGTTCCCCAAATTTCACAACAGGAAAATTACTATTAACATTAAGTCTTAAAAAATGTAGCCTTTTCAAAACCCTACGGAACCATTTAAGGATGAACCACACTGGGGAATGTTCCCTGGAAGAAATTCCTTTAATGGTTGTACAGCAGGGCATCAAAGGTAAGGTCACTGGGAAAAATTAATAATTAACCCTTGCTATAAATATTTAGAGAAAATTACCTAACAGTCACAACAACCACATCAACTTTCTGGAACTCTAAAAAAGGTACATGGAAGGTTCCCTAATGAGTTCAATTGCTAGCTTACAGTTAATGCTCAGAGAACTTTCTCTAAAGTTTTGAAAATAGAGTAGAGAATATCCATTAAAAGTTCACACTGGACATTTCTAATAAACTTCAGAGAATGTTCTCTGAATGTTTTTTTTTTTTTTTTTTAAATATGCAGTGAAATAGGAACTGAATGGAGAATGGCTAGGAACCTTCATCTCTAATGATTCAGATATTTGGGAAACGTTCCCCAAGCCTCCCTATGATCACTCTGAAAAAGTGACAACTTAGGCTTCCTCAAACAAGTGTTACCACTTAGTTTTAAGACGTTTATATACAAACCACAAGCTAAACAGATGCCATGTCCATCATGGACATCAAAAACTACAGCACCTCTTTCAAATTGTGAATATCTAATGCCTAACATTTATTTTGAAAATACAACCGCTCGTTTCCGGTGTTGGTCCATCTTTTGTGTTGCAACTTGCAATGAGATGGGGGGAAGGGAGAAGACAGCTTTGAAAAAGAGGGGGAGCCTAAGAATGGGATGATGACTTTGAGGGTTCATTCGGGGGAAGGAAACATTTTTGGAAACACATTACTAGACATGGATGACAATGATAGATGATTTGTCTTCTTCTTTCTTTAAATGGCTAAAAAGAAAAACTAAGTTTGAACTTCAGTTGGGTAGCTTGTTCTTTGTAAATACAGAACAATAAAGATTGTTCTGTATTTACAAAAAAAAAATTAAACTTACTTTGTACAAACGTTTGCAGAAAAATTATTTATGCAACACTGTTAAAGAGAAGAATCTGTTTAATCTTGTCCAATTGAATATCCTTGCGCTTATTTTAATTTATGACAGGGCATAGGGTCTATGGATAATGAAAAATTAAAATCAAGTATCTCAGAAAATCTGAATATACCATAAGATCAATAAAAAAAGAAGAATATTTTAAATGTCATATTTCTGAATATAAATAAAAAAATATCTTTGAATTAAATATTGCCTGGGGTTTCATTTTTATTCTTACTTCAGTAATTTCTCGGACGGCTACTTTTTACTTTTCCTTGAGTAAAAATATGTTGAGTGATGTAGTGTTGTCTAACATGTTTACTTTTTTTGGGTAAGAACTCTTTATTTAATGTTTTTGTATGTAATATAAAATCAAATATTATGATTAAGTGAACATACACAGAAACAAAACGAAATGTGCAGTCTTTTGGGTATTCATACAGAGTGTGTTTTTGTTAATATGGTAGAGGAAGAAGGCCAAAAAAAATAATTCTAATAAAGCATTATATTTTATATTTAATCAACATGTTTCTGAAAAGATAATGGGGGGAAAAAATGCTAATTTGGAACAAACAGGTTTTTATACCTCCAGGATATGGTTTGCGTTAATTTCCTAGATTTTCACAGCCACACCTACATGTGCATCAAACCACCAGAAGGGGTCAGTAGAGATCTGATCTGACTTCTGTCATGAGTCGGCATCTCCTGGTGGAGGATTGACGACAGGAAGAAAATGAACCTTTGCTTTATGAAGGAGAGAAACTGAAAAAAAAAACCAGACATATTTGCTTGCCAGGATTGCACAAGTTTGCTCTCTGAATGTTTCATTTAGTCGTTAAGGAACAAGTCGCACACAGGGCGGTGCTGTGATGGCAAGCAAACTGGACTGCATTGTGTTATACTCTTCATCAGAGTCCCAGTGCTGAGGGAAGCTGGGCCATCTCTGCGATCAGTCCTCTTGACAGCTTCAGCCCTCTTCTGATGAATAGAGATCTTAATTCTTCCAGACAGGGCCGGGGACTGTCAGCACAGCCTGAGGCAAGAAGGGAACATCTCCTCCCAGGCCTCTCTCACCGCCGCCATCTCAACGGAGAGCTGAAGTTCAGCTGTAGGACAAGGCACTGATGCCGTCCTCGCTTCAATTTCCCATCAAACTCAATTTTCTGTCGAGTTCTTTATCTCACACACGTTCCTTTTAGCCCTCGGGTCAGAGCTGTGACACAAAGTTGGGTGTAAAATCCGCACTTTTTTGATAAGTCTCTCCAAAGCGAGACCCAAACGCACGGCAGAGGAGTTGCGGCGTTGCATTAGTCACGCGGTAAAAAAAAATAAAATAAAAACGGAGCAAAGCCAATGCAGAGGTAGAGGAGCAGACCTCTTGAGATGAGTAAGCACAGCCCTACACTCAATTTACTGCTTGATTTATGAGTTCATTTCCTGTACGAAAGTTCTCAGCGGGGGCGAGGTGCTATATCTTCCCACTATAGGTAGCTGTGGCTCCACTTCCCAATCCCCAGGAGAACCACTCTCACCACTGCAGGCCTTAGCAGGACTATAAATAATGGTTTCTGTAACAAGTGCACATTGAACACAGAATGTAGAGGACGGCCCAGCATCTTTATTCATGAAGGAGCTTCTGATCTTCCGATGCGGCGGAGCACTCTGCATACCGAGACACCGGATACAGTCAGGCTGTACAGTATCTCTGCTCCCTAATAACAATAACCCAGATAGTTTTAATGCTTCGATGGTAAGAAAGTTGCTTTTGAGTTAAAAATCCAGCTCAACAAAAGGACTACAGATGAGCCTCGCTTAAGTAGCCAAGTGCTTTTGTGAAAAGAATATTTGGAGGATTTAACATGTTAGAATTAAAACTTACAAAGAAAGGGATTAAAATACACTTTCTCCTCTTTAAGTATAAGAAGAAAAGAAGATTTCTACGGTAGAGAGCTTCACTAGAGAGGCAAATGCGTCTCATTTTGTGACATTGTTATACAACGAATGAGTGTTTTGACTTGGTCTGTGTAATCCGTCATCTGAAAATGGAAAGAATGTGCCACAAGTGTTAACCCACTAAGTCACGAACATCCATTGAGGAAGAGTTTCAACTTCTAGTCTGCATGAGCTGCAACAAATTAGTTTGGATTAAAGCGTATTCATGTGTTAGAATGGTCTAGTCAAAGATCGGATTGAGATCTAGTTTAGAAAACTGACGTTCAAAGACTCTCTCGAGGCAATTCCTCTGAGTTTGGCCTATTTTGCCAAAAATAATGGTCGAAAATTTCAATCTCTACACATGCTAAGCTAAGCTACATGCGGTAAATGCATGTCATGTCAACAGATAGTGGGAATTTCATCCTGCGTTGATGCCCACACACGTGCGCCGCCTTTTTCGAACCAGTTCGGACCATTTACCAGATCACGATCCAGACAGACTCGAGTGTCAGCTCAGCTCAGGGAGAGATCTCACTACAGCACTGCAACTTGGAGCCGAGTGGTGATGCAGCCTGCCACTGCCCACCGGTTTACCACTCAGCTACTTTGTTGTCTATTTTCTACGAAGCAGCAGCAGCAGCAGCAGCAGCAGCAGCAGGGGTCACCAGTGGTGAATCAGCTTTGTGGGAAGGAGAGATGAAAGAGTCCTTCAGTGAGGAGGGGAGAAGGAGAGAAGCATCCCACTGTTAGCTTTCTTTGTCCCCTGTGAATGTTGCTCGGGTCATAAAAGACCCCAGCACTAAAGAATTATATAAATATAAAACCGAGAAATGACGAAGTTTGCACTTTTCCCCCCCTCTTATCCTCCCACTAAGTGTGGAGGTTTTGCTCTATAGGGAAAATCAGCCACAGCAGCAGGGGAGTTTTTATTTTTTAAGAGAACACAGGTAACAGGACTGGAATATATGTGGAAAATAATATAAGATGAGTGTGCTCATGGGCTGAAGTCGAAACGCAAACACTATTTCTACATTCCCTACACATTTCATCCACGTCATGAAATGAATACAGGTTTGTAAAGGCTAACTACAGGGGGATATAATGGAAGAGTTCCCATTTCGGGTGTGTCAAAGTGCAAATTTCACTCAAATGGACACACAAAGAGACGTACTGTGGTGTTGCATCTCCTTCAACACGCTAGTAGGACACCCTGTAGCTGTCCTCAAAATGTCAGCTTAACATATTGGCTCAACCAGCTACTTTGTTAGTGCAGATAGTTGCAGAAGTTAACCCAAAAAGATAGTTTCATTTTGCAAGTTGGCCAATCTGACCTATAAAAAGTATGTCTTGTGCTACTTATCGCTTTTGTTGACTCGAGGAAAGAATTATTACCAAAGGTTGACGCTATTTTTTGTCTTCAGTCGACATTTTGCCCTTAGCATGAAGCTATGTTAACGGGAAAATTGCCTTGCAGAGGAAAAGTGGAAAGAGGTAACCTGGTTTCATGCAAAGATCAATAAAAATAAACTATTTCTACCCTATAAGTCAATACCATTTAATGTGAGGGTTATTTATATGAACGGTGTTTAATTTTTAGCCAAACAACATTTCAACTCAAGCTTTCAATGTCAAACGGTTAAATTAATCGTCATGACTGTCCATCTAGACAAGAAATCTGGAATAAAAGCCATAAGAAGTCTCATCCACAGTCACCTGGGGAGAACAGTAACCATGTGGAAGAAGGTATTCTGTCCACATGGGACCAAAATGTAACTTTTGGACAGAGATGTATAGCACTGTCTATGGAAGATAACTAACTGTACGCTAGAAAAAGTTTAAGGGGTGTGCATACTTTGGGAGACTCTAACTGTTGGAAGCTGATACTACCAAATAACACCTTGGCTGTATTGTTTGTAGAAGTAATCAAGATTATCCACGAAGGCTTTGCACCGTTTCTTCTTTTTACAAACCAGCTTTTTGGCATTTCACTGATGTATTTCGCCATGTCTATTGAAAAAAGCTGCCCAGAGGTCCTAAAAGTTCATCCTCCATGTCACCCAATTTATAATTAGAAATCAATGTTGGAATCCCAGTTGGCGCTCACTCGCCCTATGTTGCTATAAGCCAATACTGCTGAGAGACTTCCTACGACGCTCAAAACACCACCCCTACTCTCTCTCTTAATCTTGGCATTTATATGCCACCGCTGCATGTCATTAACTTTGTGTCGCCTCTCTCTCTCTCAGATTGTGCTGCATCTATCCTTGTACATTCCTGCCGGGTACTGTGGCTACAGAGAAGCAATTTCTCTCCGCTACCATTCCCTGTTGCTGTTCCCTCAAGGGACAACAACAAGGTATGCATAACTGTTTGCTTGGAAGACGTGTTGAGAACCTGCACAATGAATTGTTGATGGCGGTCAGAGGTATTTGTGTGTCCTGTCCTGTGTGAATCAAAGCAAAGTGATAGGACATGAGATATTCAGTCTGCCACCCTGAGTCCGCATTCGATTCATTCATCAGTTTCACACTGTAAGGTGGCACTGGCTTGTCAACTCTCTGTTTGAGGGAAATAACTAAAAAGCAGCTTTCAATGTGAACGTTTCCTCCTTGTACAATCTCTCTAGATGGTCCGGGGCAATCTCTCCACATCGCTCTTCAGGGTTTCTCAAGGATTTAGGTCTGGAGGCTGAGTTGACCGCAGGATAAGGTTGATATTTTGATGTTTGGATTTGCCAAGAAAGGACCAGTTGTTTTACTCGCCTTTCTCTTTTGAGCCAAATGCCGTTTTCCACTCAGTGTTGAGTTACTGAGAAATTAGAGGACAGTTTCAAGCTGCAGTTGCATTGCCAACCCTCGCTGGGTGAAGAGTTTCAATTTCAGACTTATTGATTAGAATGGTAATACACCTTTTCATGCAGCAATGTGTTTTGCTTTATTAAAGCATTTTAGCTCTGAATGTTAGATACAGCCAAGAGCAGAAGTCTTTTGTCTAATTTTTTTTCCTTTTAGGGCAGTCCTATTAGGGACTAAATGTTACTTCTGACAGCCTGAACAAATGAGAGTGAGCGGGAAAGAGTACCGTCGCTCTCTTTGAGCCCTGGCTGCACTCCAATATAAAACGCCTTTGTATTCGGAGAGCGTCTCGTTTTCGTGTCAGCGCGGGACAAGAGAAGCACTTAATGTGACATTTAGAGATGCTCAGGGATTCTCTCCTGGGGCCATAGAGAGGGAGAAAAGAGCCAACGATGTTATCGGAGGCATGTGCTTTAAATGCCAAGAGGGGTGCTTTGCCAAAGAGCTTTGGCCACAAAGATAAGAGAACAACCTGGCCTTTGGACGTGCACCTCTTGCACCAATTCTGAGCCCCAAGTTAAGCTTTCTCTGAAATGGCTTCATCTCTTTTTTTATCACATATGATCCTTTTAAAGCTCATAGACAATCTTCTTAGATTGTACATAAGTGCTGGTGTTATTCTTACAAGGAAGACACGCAAGCATCGGGCATTTTAAATAGTGAGCCTTAGAATAGAACACTGAGCTTGGTGAGTAGGCGATTGAAAATCTTAACCAGATGGTGGTAATGCACATCTTAACTGTGGATCACAGTCATTTTTAAGACGCCGCTTTCCGTAGGATAATGGAGAAATCTCCCTTCCGCTTATACTGCACTAAATACCTCTCATTGATGTAGGTTTATCCTAAAGGGACGTCCACGTAAAGACGGCATGAATATTTAACAGGTAATGAAAGGTCAGTCCTCTGGCATGGTTGCAAAGACCAAATTAATCAATCATCATTTCTGTGCGAAACCTTTTAATCTAAAGGAAATGTGGCTACTTGTAAGGCAGTCCACGCTTCTGATAATAAAATGTGCATTTTGTCACATTGCGGAAGATGGGTGAAAGAACATATGATGCAACCTGGCAAGAAAACCTACTAGAGTCAGGACAAGACTTAAAACTGGGACAATCACCCTAAACATACAGCTAGATCTGGAATGGAATGATTTAGTTTAAAGCCTCTCATCCAGTCAAAACTTGATGATCTCTCCGTTGAATCTACAAGGCAACGTCAATAATTTCAAAAACCTGTCTTACTAGGTCTTTGCAATCGTAGTATATGTAAGTAATTGAACTTTTGTGCAAAGTGTCTCAGTGTTTGATGCAAGGTGTGGAGCCTGCGCCTTTCCTTCCAATAAATCAGGCCAGGTGTTAGATATATGAAGATAGAGCTGCATAGTGATGAAGCTGCTGCACTGGAACAGAGTCGAGAAAACAAGGTTAGCTATTCATCACAAGACATCATACCCCACAGCTCCACAGGACTTCCTCAGACTCATTTCAGCCCATCCGTCTCTGATATTGTGATTCGCTCCTGTAGGCGCTGGGTCTTCTCTTTCACAGCTTCAGTCGCCCCGTTGAACAGTTTGCTTGGAGATGCTACCTAATACAGCGGAAGCGGCACAATATAGGAGCGTCAGCAGTGACAACAGGATATTGTGGGGAGCGGAATTGATTTATTGGTTAAAAACTGCAGAGAAAAGTGTCTGATTGATGTGGATCTGCTGTGATGACTTGGAGACGATTTCGTTTCTTTTATTGCTCTCATCATTTTCTGTCATCTCAAAAATCGTTGGGAGTTTTCCGAACGCTCCCCCCCCACCAAAGACGGCGTTTTCCTCCTCGCTTTTGCTAGGTGCTTCATCTTGGACTGTGTTTACTCAAGGAAAAATAATCCATTTGTTTGCTCCGTGCCGTCTCAGGGTTCTGTGAATATTTAAGGCTTTGATGTTTGGGTGTCTAATACCTAAGCAGGCTGCCATGACTGGCCTCCCAGAGATTCTCTTTATACGTCTCTCTCCTAAACGTGTCTGGTTTATGACAAAAGTCTCCCTTTGAAGCCTCTCGGAAAGGTGTTTTCGGTAGATAATGATTTATTTCAAATTGTACCTCACCCCAAGACATCAACATGAATCTTTTTTTTTTCCCCCTTTAATTCCTCCTTACTAAAGGTTTGACTACCTGCAAATGGGGTGACCTGAATTTAATCATGACACCAATAGCACAAACACACATGGCAGGTTCTGATTAATTTTTCCTTCTCTGCGGCTCATTTAACAAAGAGGCCCAGCTGTCAGATGGCTGGCATGAACGCGATGTGGATAAACACCTAAAAAGCATTTGGTCACATTTCAACAAATGTGGGACTGAAACATGAGCTGCGAGGCTCCATGCAGGATGAACGCTGAGGAAAAGCTAAACCCATCGATGGGCCGCCAACTTTCTTGACCAGTTTTTGACAGCACATAAATACACAAGTTCAGCTACAGTCATCTTCAACATGAATTTAAAATGTAATTAATCGGGGCTTCTAATGACACATTTAAAGCGTTCTTCTCTGAGGTGGAGCGATCACACTAGAACAGTCAGGACACATCGCAGTGGCAGTTCTGGCATGAAAGAGGCTGCTCTTTGTGTGCCTACTCATCACATGGGGATGCCAATTCCCCGACGATTTCACATGCAGAAAAGCGACAGAAAATCTGTTCAGGGAACAACTGACGGATAAGTTATAGTTGTAATTTCTTTATTAATTTTTGCAAGCGGTTGTCTGATGTCGCTACATGCTCGTCCAGGAGGAGCAAATGCTTCAAGTCAATGACTATAGAAATATATAGAAAGCTTTTTAACCAATTAATCCAAAAAGTACCTTTTTTTGGATGCTGGCGTTGGCCACCGAAGTCCATTTCTCTCAAGTTGCAAATCGGCCGCATTTTTGTATTTTGTATTCTGACACAGCCACAAATTTCAGGCAGAGTTTCCATATTTCTAATAGTGTTGCGAACTGGGATTTGGAGGAATCCATTAAGGCATTCCGGTAAGCTTTCTAAGGGTCAGTTTTGTTGGAAGAAAAGAAAAAGAAAGAATGCTGCAATACTGCTGCAAAGAAGAAGGGAAACACCAGCCGACAGCCTCACACAATGGATCCCAGAGGGTAGTCCTCTCAGTAGCCCCTTTTATCCATCAGCAGATAAAAACTGTAATTTTCAGTCCTTAGGCAATCTTTCAGGATCGGGTCTTCTGGTTACCTGGTGGGCCACTCCCTGCCAGTAAGCTATGATACTTTAGCTTTGATAACTTTTCAAACTAAGCAACTTTACCATTCCTACATGCAATAAAGCTCCAAGCCAAGCAAACAAGCTTCACACAGCATATTCACCCTCAACAATACCTGACTACAATGAGATAAAACAGAACAAATAAAACATTCCCAGCAGTTGTCCAGTTGGAACCCCTAACACTGTTATGCTGAGTGGAAAATAAAATGTTGCTCAAGAACAATCCAGGAATCGTCATGGCTGAAGCTAATAAGAAACTTTAAGATGATTATTTCTCACACTAAAGGTAGTTTAATACTTGGCGCTTACCAAGGAGAAAGGTCCAAAAATCAATACCCATAAGCATAAATAACATTTGCAGTTGTTCAAAAGGACAGATAAAATCTCAATGGAATAAGGTTTTCAAAAAAATCATAAAAATTATATTTGGAAGTGTGAAGGGAAAGCTTTCCAACCTAAAACTTTGCACCAACTGTCAAGCACGATGGTGGCAGCATCAAACTGTGGGGGTTGTCAAGCCATTAGATCAACTGAAACTTAACATAAAACTATGAACTGTGTTTAGACGGACCCAGTGTAAAGCAACTCTACCAAGTCTGCCAAGAGGAGTGGTCAAATATCCAGATAAATATTACAGAGATTTTGTGATGGAAAAAGTATTTAGTTTCATGGCAACTTTCCATGGGATATATAACCAAATATTAGCGTGTGTGTCTGCATATAATTGATCCTTTCAACCTGTGTAGAAAATTGACAAAAGTTCAACCTTGTGCACGTAAGTCTTTATAGCTAATACTAAAGCTCTAACTTAAATTCAAATTGTATTTGCTGCTGAAACACTACAACCTTTGAGTACCAGTTTAATTTTGAAACTCTAGGATTGAGTTTCAAAGCCCTTGAGTTTTGATCTGAAAACTCAGATCATTTGGTCTGAAGCTCAATCATAAATCGCACAACATCAATAATTATATGTTGTAAACTAATGGAGATGCTGTTTCATTGCTTTTCACAGTAACCTTTATTGTACTGCAATATGATCTGATGGGAGGGTAGTTACAGCAGGAGGACAAGTACTGCATCTTGCAAATGTAAAAATGATTTCAGGTCATACACGCGGCGTGTCTGACACGGAAATTGCATGGTTGGATGTGAAAGAATAAAACGGTACCAGTAAAAGGTGACCTCAGTGTTTGGGTGGAATAAATCCCGATGTGTGAAAGTGCAGCAATTTCCCCCTCTGACATTCACTCAGCAGCTCAAATCAACTCCTGCGTTTAAGGAGAGACGGGTTCTGTTCGAGGAGGCGATGAGCATCCATCAGTGCATATGTTAAGGACAGAAGGGCCTATTAGCTCGCAGCAGGACACATTACTATCTGCTGCTTCGCCAAAAGCCTCAATCACCTGCGAGAAAATACTGATTGTTTCATGGCTCTCCTCTCTAATATCCTCCCTGTACGGTGGATAGTTGCCCAGTTCTGGCAATTTCTTGTCAGGCAGCCAAAGTGCACAGCATGGGCCAGCAGCTCCCTTTTCATGCGGCACCAAGCAGAGAGAGTGTCCGTTTTGATTAAACGTTTTGGATGTGCTCGCGCTGGAAGCCCGGAAATGGCTGGCGTGGTGCCGTCGCTGCACTGCAGGTTTGTGGACCCGCCGGTGGAGTGTGTTCATGCATCTTCAGCCGCCCCCACCATACACAGCCGCAGCAAATGGCCCCATTTGTTGATCCACTGAAATCTAAGACGTGGTAAGATAGCTAGTATGATTTATAACAAAAAACACTTCTCTTTAAATAATGATTGAGTGGTTAATATTTTTTTCCCTCTACTGATAAACCTAAATAAAATCCTGTTCAAACAACCATTTGCCAAAGCCATCTATTTAGTAAAGTCACATGACCATCTACCTAATCTAACAGGTCATTAACCCTTTGCTGTCTTTGCGCGGCAGATGCCACAGTCAGACCATCAGTTCCTTGAGCAGATAAGGTTGGGAGTCAGTGCAAACAGTTGCAGAGTCGGCCACTAACTATACAGAGAAGTTATTGTTTTACACATTTCCAGTCATATCCACTACCAATAAATAGGCAAAGCATGCTAAGCTATTGTTTGTTAACATTTGTTAACATTCAGCTACAAATACAAGCTAAGGACCCAGATTGTATGTTGAGACGTGTGGCTGCATTGCAATGATTACAACATTAGATCAAATGAATAACAGAACTGACAGCACTACTGCCGGCTCCATGTCATTGGTGCCATTAATGACGCAGATTTAGCATGTCACTGATGTGCTGAGTCACTCCCTCTGGGGACCTGAAGTCATACCTCATGACTCCTCACGTCAAGATAAGAGTAATGCCATTTGTCACAACGTTTGCAGAATTAACACAACTCTGCTCTTGTGTTAATGCCAACTTGCAAAGCCAAGACAATAGAAACTCTAAACTAGTTTATGCTGAACTAGTGGTTCATCTGAAGTTAGTCATCAAGTTGATGTGCAATGATATGCTGTGTTGTGAAGCCTCCAAAGCCTTTGCCAAAATATGGTAATCTTCCTATGCCATTTCTTTTGTGATCAGATACTTCACAATGTGGATGGGAAATGTGTGTGCTCTACCTTTATAACTCACTGTTGGCTACTATTGAAACTGCCTGAGTTAGTTACTCCACTCATGATGCTGAGCTTTCTGGTGTCCATTCTAGAAGAACCAGCCTCTGGAAAATGATACAAAGCATTTACATGCCCATCAGTGTTATTGTCATGTGTTCCAAGTACCTTCAAATTGAAAATGTTCTTCTTGGTACGTAACTTTTATGTCATATACTTCCAGTGTCTATTTTTTTTTTCAAATTGAAGGATATATTTACTTTGTATCGGTAGACCAGACAGTCATTTTGAAGGGACTAGTTTCTGATAGCAATTTAAATCTGGAATAATTCAGACCAACATTTGTATTCTCATCTGTCTTTACCTGTAACAGAATTGCAGACCTACGTAGAAACAAAACTTGAACACCTCAGACTAGTTATATAAGAATGTAAAAATAATACATTCAGATTTTTTTCATTCAACTACTGTCTTCTGTTTCTCTCAGATTATGTAGGATCCCTAAGAATCGCTTTCCTAAGCCAGAATTTCCATAAACTTCCAAGAGCCATCTTGACCATTTTAACTCCTATCAATACAGAGGATCAGTGGTTCTACCTTGACCTCCATTTTTCAAATGAAATCTAACTTCAGCTGCTTATAGATAAGATCTCATTCTTTTCAAGCAATAATTTCTTTATGAAGATCGATGTGGGTTGTAATGTTAATCCATTCATAAGTCAAGCATTAGACCTTTATCTGCCTCTACTTTTGTGCAGAAATAGTCCTGTCAGTTTCGAGTCTTGTATTCCTGAGCCTTAGGTTGCTAGTATGCACTTGCCAGAAATGGACTCCGCCAACTTGGACGCCCCGAAAGCAGGGCTGGGATCCCAAGTAAAAGGATCCATCAGCAAGAAGAGTAGACCTCTCACCTTCGAGAGACGTTCCTGGACGTCAAGAACAGCAGATGAATGCTACATTTTCTATTGTGAAAGCCAACGCTCAAAACAACAACTGATGAAGTTTAATCTCCACCCAATTGTCATGAGTTTTAGTCTCAGTTGATGCAACTGAACATCTAGAGAAAAACTCTGAGGTACCTAATGGAAAGTAGGATTTTTGAAGACAACTATTCTTCTCGTTACACATTTAGCTCAAAAAATCATTTTTGAAAATTCTAAGTGAAAATAGAAAGGGTGCAGCTTAGTTTGATATTAAATTGTGGCAACTATAGCATCGGTCTTCTTTTCCAGCATATGTAAATATCTGGTTTCTACTGTAGGTGCATAATAGTTTGCTTGAGGCCACGAAATGGAAGCAGAATGGGAACAAATTGGGATACGGGTCGATTTGTTTCTTGCTACATACAGACGCTTAAATAAATGTACATGCGTGAGCAGGATGATGCATAAACAGAAAGCAAAAAGAAGGAGGGCTGTAATGAGACATTTCCACAAGTCAGCTGCTACATTAATGACCTACATAAATGGAAATCTTCATGCTCGCTATGATGGAAAGGTGCCTGAACACACGGTACATCACAGCTCGCTGCATATGGGTCTGTGGAGCTGCAGATGGGCTTGTGGAGGCAGTGTGATGTTCTACTTTGAGATGTACCACCAACCTAAACATTGGCGCCCAGCAGCTTCCAGTACCACTGACTGATCCCAGCAGACGCCCTCAGAGCTCTAGTCAGAGCATATTTGCAGACATAATGGAGACCTGAACCATTATTTTTTAAATTTAATGTTGAGTCATGGCTAGGCTTAGCCATATGGGGAGTTCAAATGTAGCCTTCTTCACTACAACATTATTGCTTATTCATAATTGCTACTGTAGTGATGTTTTCTGTATGATTTACACCATCTGATTGTTGTCCGTCACTTAAAAAGAGCACGTATTCTGGTTAATTTAATTAGATTATGATTTTATTAATAGAAATGTAAAATCTGTAGCTTTTTAAAAAAGCTGCAAGAGCCTGTCCCATCCACTGAGCTTCATATTTCTATATTTCTGTTGTAACTCTACATCGAGATTTGTAGGGATTTAATTAAGTCATCCGTTATTGATCCCCAGTGAGGTTGGCGATATGCAACACTTCACTAACAGACAGTCAGTCCAACAAATGACAATGAGCGATGTATTCGGTAATGTTTGGACAATTTTTGTGGGTGGAGTAATGTAATCATGCACAGATTGACTTGTTCATTTAAAAAAATAAATAAATAAATCAGACAAATCTGCTGTCAATCGACTCTGCTGCAAAATGTTAGTTGCACAAATTTTGCTTGATTTGAAGTGGTGAAGGGTTTGGACCTAAACAATGTCTTTGACAAAACAATGAATTCTGGTCTCTAACAAAAACTGCTGCACAAGTATTGCTGGGAGTGGCCTAGTCAAATCTTGGTCATAAATTCCATTTGGATCCTGTGGCTTAACAGACAGTTAATGTTAAATTCCCTCTGACGTGGCTGAATTATAACAAATCTACCAATTAAAATGTGTTGTATGGTTGGAAACGAGTCAAAATCAAGAACAGAAGACACTGTTAAAGGGACAAACATTCTGTATAGAAAAGCATTTAAAGAAACTTGCTTTGATATGACGATTCTAGAAGTGTGTCAAACTTGTGTCAAAATCTAAAAGTCCAGCAAAGAGATTTTGAATGTTAAATGAAACCAAATGTCAAATATTGGTTGCTTTGTTCCCTGCACAGCCTCAAGAATTGTATTTCTTCTGCTCAGTAGGGGTTATTGCATTTAATTTCTAGCTTCCTTACCAAAATTGTCTGAGTTTTCCATGTAGTAAATTAAACAGCCTATCAGGGCTTGCACGGGCAAAATCTTTCTTCGACCTTGTAGACACTGTTTTCAGATCAATACCAATTCCAGTCACTATAAAATACCTACAAGTCTGTCGGTGCATCAGCCCGTCTGAAATTGGAAAAGAACTGAAACGCATTAGCAGAAAGCCCGCACCAATCCAATCATCATTTCGGCAAAATTTTCAGTCTCATTTCTCGGAGCGCTGCGCACTGCTGCGGCCCGCAGAGTCAGCACTTCCTGAGGGTTATTTCTCATAAAGGCGTGCGGTATGCACCGAGCACCGGGGACCTTGTAAATACCCCTGCTGCACAGCCAGAACAACACAAGTCTCGCCTCGCTGCTCGGAACATTAATGGAGTCTCTTTCACATCGGTTCCCTGACTTTAATAGGTAACAAAAAAAGAAAAGAAGCAGTTTCTTTTCCACAAAGTGAGCTTTGCATCATTCTTGAATGAGGTCTTTCAGGTAAAGTGCATGCCGACACAAGACGCTATCATCACCTCGGCAAAGTCCAATGGTTTTGTTTCAACTTGACCTTCAGGAAATGCCTCTAATTGTAACACTTTTCATAACAGAGTCCTCTCATGCCAACGCCCAGATTCTCCCAGGATGTGAGAGGACGGCACAAACAAATTAAGGCACAAACTAAACTCCCATACAGATTAATTCAATGTCAGGAGGAGGGGGCAAAGAGCACTCAGTGATGAAAGAGGATTGAATACAATGCACACCAGAGTGCCGCTTGGTTAAATCCCTTGATGGAGGGCATCTTAGGCAAAATAACAAAAGCTTTTGATCAGTGCAGGCTTAAAGAAAATCCATTACAGACGACTAAAATGCCTTTAGTTCTAGCCTCGGCTGTCCACACAATGCTGTAAATTTCGCTCAATCTCCATTAAAAGCTCGAGTCAATCTGTATCAGTGGTAAAGGGAAACCTATGTGGGACGGCGACTGCGAGCCGCTCTTACACATTTCCCTCGCACACGGTGCCAATTATTGACTTGACATGTTGGAATCTGTCCATGGTGCTGAAATGAATGGACTGGTGCTCACCCCGAGGCTTTGGAGTATGGCAGCATGGGAAACTAGATGATGGAGAGACGTTATACCTGATCTCTGTGGAGACCTGCTTATAACATCTCCA
Source organism: Gambusia affinis (assembly GCF_019740435.1). NCBI lineage: Eukaryota > Metazoa > Chordata > Actinopteri > Cyprinodontiformes > Poeciliidae > Gambusia > Gambusia affinis. Next base: position 13,484,610 of record NC_057891.1, on the reverse strand, counting down.
CTCGTCCTCACTTGGATCTAAGACATAATCTCCTGCAGACGTGTAACAAACAGCATGTAGCTAAAACCAAACGGCATAAAAGAACCAACAACATACCAGTGGGTGTATATATACATATATATATATATATATATATATATAAATATATATATATAGAGAGAGAGAGTTTTGTACTTTCAAAAAAAGACTTAAATGAACAAAAATTCAGTTGACTCACATATCATATACAAAATCTTGCCTGTGCTTCCCAAAACAATCCCCAGATTAAAGAAACTCTCACTACTCCTACAAGCTTTTATTCCCCAGATACTTCATTTAATATATGTGTGTGTGTGTGTGTGTGTGTGTGTGTGTGTGTGTGTGTGTGTGTGATTAGAGGAGCAGTTGCGTCATGGTCGGCAGCCGGGACAGATGACTGGCGCAGATGTTGGGTCAAGCTAGCCAAATCCACACCGAAAATGCGACAAGTGGCTCTTCAAAATAAAATGCAGACAAATTTAACTTAGCCAATATGTCTGCCGTATTTATTTTTACTTGCACAGAAAAATAAAATACAAAATCGACCTAATTCAAACCCTTTAAAAAGTTTTTTTCTTCTGGTATTTCACATTTTTAAATGAGCAGAAAGAAGTATGAGAAAAGAATTGGATTTACTGAAGTAAATTTCCTACTGCTTTATCCTTAAGTGCTACCTTGAGTTTGTATATTGCTTTCGGTACTGATTTTTTGGTTGTGATCTGTATCAAAATAAGTTTAAATACTTTTTTGAATAATTGTATTTTTTATTAATGCAGAATATGAATTAAAAACTAATATAGAATCTACCTACATAAGCCATCTACATCAACAAAGGGTGATTGATCATATGCTGGAAGAAAAACAGAATGAAGGGATTCAATCACCTTCAGTTTACCCTACAAGCAAATGTTGTGCCATTCTTTATCTTTTCTTTTAACTATGAAAAATATCTGCTCGTCATAAAAAAATTATAGGCAGAAAATGTGACTAAATAAGTTCACGTTTTATTTAGAAAGTCTAAACCGGAACTCCCATTGTTGATTTTGGTTTTCTTGACGCTGGAGCCACCAGCTCAGATACCGATCAGCAATTGGCAGGTCAGCCGAGCACGGACGCTCTGAACGCGGGGATGAATCGTTTCCGTCCCGGTTGCATTGCGAAATGCTGCCGCTGACAGTTTGTCACTTTTCAAAAGCGTAACATGCCTCATTAGCTTTCGCTGCTTTCGTGACAGTGTGGAGTTTGCGGAGAGAGGTGTTCTGGTGCGGGACGAGGCCAGTCCAGTGCTGGAAGTGTTCCTGTTGGGACCTCAGCTTCAGTTTCAGCTGGCGGCAGCATCGCGAGTCCAGGCTGAACGTGCAGGATGAGACCGGGGCGACAGGCGCGCAACTCGGGCATCACGTTCAGGTTTGTGCCGGCGGCGTGATTCAGACACCCCCACCATGGAGGAGAAGTTTAGCAGACTCATTTTCATCCCCATTGCTGCGGTCATTTTCCTAATGATCGGCTACCAGTATGTGTGCCCGGCGGACAGCAACACCTGCCGCTTCAGAAGCGTCGTCCGGCAGCGCTTGCCGGCGTTCGACTCGCTTTACTCGGAGCCGGAGCCGGACGAGGACTTCCCGACCAAAATCACATCCAAGTTCAACTTCTCTGAGCGGGACCTGGACAGGCACGTCGACTTCAACATCCGAGGGGATGATGTGATGGTGTTCCTGCACATCCAGAAGACCGGCGGGACGACTTTCGGTAGGCACCTGGTGAAAAACATCCAGCTGGAGCAGCCGTGCGACTGCATGGCCGGCCAGAGGAAGTGCACCTGCCACCGGCCGGGCAAAGCCGAGTCGTGGCTCTTCTCCCGGTTCTCCACGGGCTGGAGCTGCGGCTTGCACGCCGACTGGACGGAGCTGACGAGCTGCGTGCCGGTTGTGATGAACAAGAAGGACAAGAAGAATGTCGAGAAGAACAAAAAGTGAGTGCACCACACTCTTATTTTCTTATTAGCCAGGCGCACAAACAATTCAGTGCGTAAGCAGCCAAATATGTTGACGTTGATCTGTCCTATCAGTTTCAATTAATTCTTTAAAGAGTGCGAAGAAAAATTAAAACCAGTCAAACTATAATTTCAATGTAAAATTACGTTGCATTCATTCACTTTATCCCAGTGGAGATAGGGGGTTTTTTAGAGGTTATTTCTGGATATTTCACTTTAAAATAATGTGACACTTTGACTTCCTATTGTTTTTATTCACAATAAGAAAGTCAATTTCCTATTCTAAATTCAAACAGTTTTGATTGTTTAAGGGGAACTAGATGTTCCAATGAAGGTAGACACAAGGAGAAAAAAAAAATCCTAAAATTAGCATATTAAAACAGAAAGGAAATCTTATTTTCCTTTGTTCAAATTGCATTTGACACAATGTAATAAAGAAGTTGTGTGCCACAAATACTTTACTATATTGAATATACATATTCAGATTTTCTTTCTGTCATTAAATGCAGTTATAGTTGTAATTTGTGGTTATGTGGGAGACGTAACTGTGACGCAATTGGTAGAGTTGTTGCTTTGCAGCAAGAAGGTCCTACTGGCGATTGCTGTTCTCTCTGGGTACTCTAGCTTCCTTCGACAATCCAAAATAATCACTTTTAGATTGATTGGTCTCTTGGTCACCTTGCAATGATTAAGTGAGTATGTAAAAATGGACGGATGGATATATAAATTAGTAATTAAAAAATGTAAACAAAACACCCCCCCTTTCATTTTTGAAATAAAATCTCACTTTTGTCAAAATGTCCCATTTTTTCTTATGATGTTCAGTCCACCAACATCAAGAGCTAACACAGCTAAAGTAAATGTCTAAAAAAAAAATCCTGAATACCTAAATATAACTCTTATAACATGTCAAATGTAAAGGAAACAATAAAGTTGGATGTTACTCTTCAGCCTCATTATTCCTTATGTTAATATTTACACAATATTGTTTTGAGGTATTTTAGACATAAAAATATCTCAGTTTCTAGCACTTAAATAAAAAAAATCTGGTTTTCTTTATGGCTTTGAATGCACCAACACATGTAGATGACAACAAAATGAAAAGGAAAAAAAAAAAAGAGAAAATGAAGTAATTCTCAACATTTGCCATTAAAACTATTGGATGGAAATACAAAGCCTCCTTATTCACTGCACCATGTGAAATTTTCAACTTCTTTATGCTAATGAAAGCACAACGATAAAAAGGTAATAGAAAAATAAAGTAAAAACTTTAAAAGATGTTCAAGGTTTGGCTTATTAAAATGAAGTCTAGAAAATGTTCAAAATCCTCAGAGCTGGCATCATCTGATGGAAAGGTTGTTTCTACCTGTTGGATTAAAAGTGAGCTGTTGTTTTAAAAAAGAAAGAAAAAAAAACAAAACACTTTGTGTGTTTGACTGAAGCAACATCCAAGTAGAAATAAACATTTTTACTGGTTAGAATTTTCCAATTTAAACCATTTTTTTTTTTTACCTTTAGCCAACATTGAATTCTCAAATTGAGTCGTTTTGTTTTAAAGATGGACTACAACTCCCTAAATCAGACTTTACTTATTACTGTTATTATTATTATTATTATTATTATTATTGGGCAGGTAATATCTGTTCTTTAAACAGCAAAACATATGGTTTTTATGTTACTTCAGCTAACCAGAAGCTTCATATAGCAGATATAATAAGTTATAAAGTGTTTTTCTGTTTGACTTGCTTCATATGTTCTATTAACTGGTAGTTTTAGCAGGTCTTGCGCAAGATTTCTCTCATTTACCCTGATTGGCCACAGAAAACGTCAGACGACTCCAAATGAAGTCGCATAACAGGAAACTGGGTGTGTGATGCCTTATTGGCAAGTATAGTCGGGTAAAAAGGTGATAAAGATGCGGCGTTAACAAGCACAGCACACGTCAGCACCAGAGAGTCGCCTCTGTCACATTCGGGGCTCCTGCTGATCCGAAAGGTCTGTTTCAGTTTCCTGTAATTACAGCAGCAACATGGCTAATCTTAAGAGAATAAATCACTTAAGCCGACAGGGTCCTCTGAGGTGTGTGGCTTATGCGTTCGAAGCCAATTTGGCTTGCAAGCTGGTTCAGAGAGCAAATCTCCATATGTTAGCAAGAGCACCGGCGTGTGTCGGCGAGACCAAGGAGGGCCTTGAAGAATCCATTTAACGCCCTAAGTGACAGCCAACAGACTTAATTTAACACTTGGAAATAGTTTTGAAGAGGTGTCTTAAAAATCAACACCGCGGGTGAGTCAACAACACTCCAGCCGTCACCTGTCCACCCAGTATAATGTTGGACGAGAGGAAAACAGCAGTCAACGGACAGCACTGCTGGCTGCCTGGAGTTCAGGATGAAAGATGTGCATTTTATTCAGAGTCATGTCTCACAGAGCAAATAAGTGCTCAACTGACACATGTGGGTGTTGATGAGTGAATATTCCTCAAGACTGTTTGCAGTTTGTCAAGTGTCAGCCTCTATATAATGTGCATTTATCACCACAAAGTATTGGTATTGGTTTTTCGCATCTAATTTTTCCTGATTTTCTCGAGATAAGTTATTTTCTTTATGGTTTTCTCCAGATAACTACTTGACCTCCAGTTTTTTTTTAGCTAAGGAGTTAATTTCCTATTTTTGAGGTAACGATTTCCCAAAGGTTTTCTCAAAATAACGAGTTAATTTCCCTTTTACTCAAGATAACAAATTAATTTCCCGTTTTCTTGAGATAACAAGTTCAGATCCCACCGTTTTTCCAGAGATAATAACTTGGTTGCTTGTTTTCTTGAGAAACTGAGTTATTTTCCTGTTTTCTTGAGTTAATAAATTAACTCCCCAATGGTTTTCTTGATATAACAACTCCATTTCTCAGCAGTTTTCCCAAGATAGTGACTTCATTTCCAGTTTTCTCGAGATAGTGAGTTAATTTCCTGTTTTCTAGAGGATGACGAGTTCATTTCCCAATGGTTTTATTGAGTTATTGACTTCATTTCCTGTTTTCCGCTTTTTCCCCAATTGCCTTCTCAAGATAATGAGAAAATTTCCCAATGATTTTGTTGAGATAAAGAGTTAATCTCAAGAAAACAAAGTCTGGTTTCTCGACATAACGAGATGTGTGCCACAACAGAAGACATTTGAAGGAGTGAACGTGAAAATGAATCAGGTTTAGTCCACGCATCAGTCATCTCGCAATCTCCAGAAAACAAAGGTTGGTTTCTCCAGATTAACTCATTATCTCAAGAAAACCATCGGGAAATGAAACTATTGGGAAAAGGCATAGGCGGAAAACTTGCACTCTTTGGCATTTTCTTTTGCTGCAAATTCTCAATTTGATTCAGGTTTGCACTTTGACTAGTACATTCTAATTCATAGATATGGTTTGATTTGAACCATTTCATTGGTTCAGAACCATCTGCTTCTAACAGGCTTTCCTTTATGATTGCCTTATATTTCAGATGATTTGATACTGGAGTGAAACACCCTTTATTACTGCGCCATAAGGAGTTCACAGGGCCAACTCCTGAGAGATTCAGCCGTTTCCTCAAGGACAGATCTCAATCTGTTTACTAGCACTTATAGTGATTCCTCCATTTACAATATGTCTGTTTTATGAAGGAGGGTGTCGAATTTGAGCCAAATGCATCATAACTCAGTCGTTTCCTGATAAATTGCCAGGCGACCCGAGTCAGAAATCTGTCGTTCTTAGTTTTGATTTCCCCAAGGATGATGTCCACTTGGTTTCCTGACTGTACAGCTTTAAAGACATATATATATAACTCACATGAAAAATAACAATTCGGTGAAGGTTCCTGGTCTTTTAAGATCAAGATTGCCTAGTAAGGGCCACACAGGGATGATCCGTGCTCTCACTGGGCTCAGTCGGTACTGAAAGGCTCTTTTCCTGTCACTTCAAGGTCCATCATGGATTGTGACACAGACGTAGATGGCAGTGCGGGGAATTGAGCCGAGTTTGTGCATGAGTGTGTAAGTTTGCGGTCGTGATTGTTTTTGTCTCCGTAGTGCTTTTTTGTTGTCCACCAAGTTTTCCTCTACCCGATGTTACGAGACAACTGTGAATTCAGACATTTTTCTCTGGTCTTATTGCCAGAGAGGTCCAAGTTTTGACAACAATATGTTTATCTCAAAGGATGCCTCATCTTCTACAGGTCGCACATAGCAAGAAGGATGCAGTCAGACATGAACGGGAAAGAGATCGCCCACGCTTGTCCTGAGGCTACATCCAGAAGGTTTTGATACAGTTAGGGGATATCCATCAATCTATATATATGGTATAATATAAAACTATACTGTGATACATTAACATGTAGTACAACACTGATTCCCTGTTTCTTCGTGGTAAATTATTTACAGGAGTGAACGTGAAAAGAGAAGAAGGCCAATAAAAGCTCAGGTCTTGGAAACCATCAAACATGAGTTGAGGGTTATGGATTTTCTGTCAAATTATGTTTTTTTACTTTCACATCAAACTTTCTAAATTTACAATATTTATAAGTTGCAATGATTTCTTAGGTTTCAGCCTATTTATGTTTTCTGGAGCACTAGCTGATGCATATTTTAATGTTCTCCATTATCTATCTCACCAATTCAACTTCTTCAACCCTTTACCAATACTGAAAAAATATCGATCATTCATGTAAATTGGAAAGGTAGACTGAAGATACAAATACCTCAATAAAATAAGTGGAGGAAAAACTCAAATATTTGATTAGGGAACTTGTTAATTTGGTTTTTAAAATATTTTTACAAGCAATTTTAGCCTTTAACCCTATTAGCATTGCTAGCTGTAACAGTAGCTACTGCATGTCTTTTCTAAACTGGAGTCTTTCAACATTTTGAAATCCTATGTGTGTCATGGCAGATCGTTTAAAAGCTCAAAAAGGAGAAAACTAACTTACTAATTTATTCACTTTGTTTCACCTTGATTGTTTTTCCTCAAAATGTCCTACGCGATATGGTTAAGGGATGAGGTAATTGGCATTTTGTTGCACTAAATTGTGAAAACGGTGGAAAGTATTTAGTATCTAGAGCCTCTGGATTCTGCTGGCATTCAATGAGCATTTTTTTGGTCCAATAATTTAAACACACAGGGGGTTGTTTCATCCCAGCTTCTCGTCTTATCGCCAACCTCTTAAGATCTGGATGATGACCCGGGGTCAGGATCAATAAACTCTTCATCTATGGTTGTATTGGAAGCATACTAATTAATAAAAAAAAAAAAACGTTCCCCCTCTGTTTAGGGCATAAAGTGGTAAAATTCTGCATTTTCTAACAATAAAAATGCAAAAAAGGTGAGTAAAAATGTCTTGTGAAGTAGAATTTTATGCTGTAGACTTTAAACTTTATATTTTTGTGGCCATAATGTTTCTGCACGGCGGTTATTTAATAGATAGAAATATGCATAGCTGTCTAAATTTGCTCCTCGCTTAATTCTTCACCATCTATCAACTAATGAAATATCTGGGCCTCAGAGGGGTTCCTATGGGAGGATGACCCACAAATTCATCACTACTCTCTTCATAGTGCATACAGAATGTTAGGAGTACAAAATGTAGGACAGTATTGTTTGTCAGTGAACGCATTGTTGAGTTTCAGATCAGATTTGTGACATCAGACAGACGTGTTGTTTAAATGCAGAATCAAGTTTTCAAATTCTTAGAAAGTCTTAATCTCTTGCATCTAAAATTGAGGCCGCAAGATGCATTTGATTTATTGAAAATGCAGGGTGGCCTTAAATATCTAAAATTTGGTCATGGTGGGACTATTTAATCTCATTTATTGGAAAAGGGCTGCCATTTCTCGTGATTCCTTTAAACTACTATTTTTCTTTAATATTAAAAAATGCTTGAAAGCTAAAATATTTCAATGTGGCAAGAAAACATAAACACAAGAAATCCGTGAAGGGATCTTTAAGCTTTTACCTAAACTAATCTTACCGCCATCACAGGAAAAGACGAATATTTTGTACATTTGGTGTATGTTCCCGTTCCTGCTGGTCCGTTACAGACACTCCATCTGTCTGCTTTAGAGATGCACTTTACAGTCACCTTGAAATCACCTCTCTCCTACACATCCTTCCACCACTAATGAAACCGTGAAAAACGCAGACAACTGCTCAATGTTACATAAGTGCTTCCGCGCCTGCATTGGGAATGTTTTATGTTGTGACTTTGACAGATAAGTATGTTCTGATATACAAAAATAACGACCAAGAACTGGAAAGGAACAAGTACTGGTGAGCTCCCTAGTTAACAGGAGCTTGTTAGATTAATGCGGTATGTGAATCTTGTTTACAAAGCACACAAACAAGCTAGTAAAGAGATTTGATAAAGAGATTTGTAACTAAGTCTTCTTTAGCTGGTGTCTTCCTTTGCTCTTTCCTTTCTTTATCCATTCATGAGTAACTCAACATGTACATCTATCCGTCTTCATGAGTTCTTTTCTTTTTCAACTTGTGAAAAATATCTACACTAAAACCCGGAAGAAGTATCTTTGAATGCTAACCACTTGCTTTTGTAGGGCTTTTTTTTCAGCACTCGCTGAAAGCACTCGCATCACAGCAGGTAATGTAATTGTTGTAAAACCAGACGGTAAACCTGCTTCAGTCGCTGTTCTGCTCCGCGTAATCTCGACTGCAGGCCTCTTATGGGGCACTCAGAAAGTGTAACCTTGTAATGAACCTCATTATTTCAGGTTTTGGCTTGTAGTTGTACTTTTAAAAAAAGGTACTTAAGGTCTAAGCTATTCTTCTGGTAAGAATATAATAACTGGGGTGACAACAGCACTAAAAGGTTTCAGTTTTAAAAAACAGAAGGATAATAAAATGATGATCCATCCTCCGTCACTGTCTTCCAGTAATCAGAGATTGGCTCCTAGGGGTAGCAGGCCAATGACAGAATCCTGGACATCTCTCTGCCCAACTAAACTCTCCAGCTCATTCTGGAGGATACTTGGCCAGAAAGGATATACTTTCTCACTAGTGCCAGGGTTTTCAAATCTAGGCCTCAAGGGCGGGTGTCCAGCAACTTTTAGATTTGTCCCTCATACAACACACTTGACTGAAATGGTTGAAGTAAAGTTCTCTAGAGTCCTGCTAATGACCTTATTATTTGACTCAGGTGTGTTGAAGCAGAGACATATCTAAAAGTTGCAGAACAGGCCCAGCGTTTAATACACCTGCACTAGTGTTTTCCGTTTGCACCTTAGCAGATTATTTTTTGGCATACCCAAAAAATCTCCAAAGGGAATCTTTCAAAGAAAGGAGCCCTACTGGGCTCCTAATCAGATACCCGACTAACCTCAGCTGACTTGGATGTAGTCCTTCTGGCCACCTGGTACTTGTCTGCTGTTTTAGGAGTTTGAAGTACTGAATAACCCCAAAAGTACTCCTCTGTTCTGATGGTCATCTTCTATCACCACTTCTATCCATTCTGGTTGCCAACACAACTGGAACCAATCAAAGGTCCTGGAAGACATATTGATCCTGTTCTCTATACCACTAGAATGTTTCCTTTGGGTGAGCCATGCCAGTTTACTGAAGATAACCTAGAAACATGGGTTTAACTATTCTGAAGGTATACACTGTAGATCAGGTGATCTGAGCTCACCGTCACATTTGGGTTCATCATGTCGGTAGGGCAGCCTCTCTCTCTCTAACGGATTAAACTCTCAAGCAGGTGGTGATAAGTTGACACCTCTAGTCTTTCTTTAACAGAATTGTAAAGAGTCAATGCCGTATGTCTGATAATTACAAACCTCAAAATAACATTTAGGTCCAAGGTGGCCTTGTAACAAGTACTAAATTCCCTCGAACATTTTGGTCGTTACGACACACCCCAAAGCTATCAAAGAAGAGCAACACCAAAATGCTGCTCAGTTTCAGATTGGAAAGGCTTTTCCTCGTTGGCACACCACTCCAGCTGACTCCATCATAGTCTACTCAGGTGCTGAAGTCCCGCAGGAGCACAACAAAATTATTAGATAGTCACCCTGCCATAACACCATCCAGAAAACCCAACAATACTGGGTAATCTTAGGTAATGAACAGTCAAAACATTCCCTTTAGCAACTCAAAACCATAAGGAAACATCTGGACATCTATGGAGTAGAAAGAGTCCTGCACTGCTGGAGTTGGGTTTAAGAGACCATACTGTTTAAAGAGTTTTCCCACTCACACCAACCTGGCATGGCCCAACCAAAGGTAACATTCAGATGATGGTACCAGAAACACGGATGGTCTAATCTCCACTATTGCCATCCACCCAGTTTACAAAACACCCAACCGTCCTGGAGGTGGTGGTCCTACTTGGAGACATAAATATGATAAATTGTAAAAATGACACCAGGCTAAATAAAAACACTCAATAATTGCCAACAACAAAACTATGGGTAAATTCCCCATCAATTAAAGTGTAGATATCTAAAATTTTAGCATCTTTTTTTAGACAACAGCTGAAATTTCAATGAAATCATTTGCTAAGATATTGTAAAAAGTCCTCCAAACTCTGGATGGATATTATTTACAGGTGAGTTGGTCATTGTTCTTATTTCTAGTAACATTTTTATAATTTAAACAGTAATTGTCATTGTCAAAATTGTCTTATTTTGTGGGTTAAAAGTTAACACTGTAAAACATCAACTTCGAGAGTAGGCAAAGCTGTATTTGCTGTCTTTTCAAGAACTTTTAGCTTAGAGGACAAGAAGACCGCAATGACCTTCAGCAGCATTTTATTTGAAATCAGTCATTGGTATGTGACAGATTTTTTTAATCACTCTATTGTACTCACTATACTAATTTTGTATAGACCCTTACATTTGTAGTTATATTGTGGCTCTTGCAAGTTTTATTACCACCTTTCAACCTGAGAATTGTATTTTTAGGGAAAGGTGAAGATGTAGATCTTTTTGAGAAGTAGGCAGACGGAGATTAAAAAGATTCAGTGTTTTGCATGCATTCGCACTCGTTTCCTCACACAACCCTGGCTTACGGGTGGATTCGGGGCAAATGACGTCAGCTTTTTGCTGATAAGGTGTTGACATTTGGCGTTCCTATTCGGGCAGCGTGTTAAAGCACCAGCTTGTTAGTGCCGTCTGTTGCAGCATAAAAAAATGTATAAAAGAACATGTTTGTCATGTTTACTACACTTTATATATCAAAATCATAGTTTATAGATTAATATGTAGGTATAAAAGTGTGCTAAATGCATTATTAACTTTTTCTGAATGAAATTACCAAAAAGTATATTTGTATGAAATATTAACCCAATAAGGATTTCTTGTGTTTAGAGATTTGTTGGATAAACTTTTGTTCTTTCTAGAAAATTAAATACATTTAATAGAACATTGTGTTTTTCTATTTTCCTCTAGCTAGCTTAAATGTCAGTTACCTATACAATAAATAAGCTAACTTCATATATGCTAGAAATAGGGATGGCCTTACAGAAGAAGAAAACAAAAAGGTCAGTCTTTTTCATTTTGGGAGTAAAATGAAATTTTTTGGAAGGTATGCCAAAAGTTGCAAAAAAGATAGACAAAAAGGATAACCAAATCATTAAACATGGCGGTGATAGTATGAAGGAAGGAAGGAGAATATCTGCCCATCACTTTTAATCTTAAACGTAAGCAAAAACAGACGATCAAGAAAAGCTCTAAAAGGCTCAAAAACAGACTAGGAAAAAAAACGCTTTGGGGTGGCCTAGTCAAACTCCAGAGTTACGTTTGATTGTGATACTGCTGTACAGCTTATAGCAGTTTTTAGGACCAGAGGTGTCCTGTAATATACTTGCACAAAGGGCAATAATGGTGGCTTGGATAGCTTTTTCTTTAAGTAAATAAAATTATTTGAAAAGGGCTTTAAAACAAACAAACAAAAACCCTGAAATAATTAAATACAACAAATTTCTGATCATAATAATAATAAAAAAATCTCATAGCTAACTCACCGGCTAGAGGTAATGTTGTGACATTTTCCAGCGACTAGTGTGTAAGAGTAATCACTATTTGTGACCAAAAATAGATTTCACAAAAACATCAAATACTAAAGTCCCCCTTTGCCAAATCTAATTTTAGTCACTAGAGAACAAAGGAACAAACAAAAAACAAAGGAAGTAGGAGAAAAAAAATCCAATATGAATTCGAATTAAAGGAAATGTAATAATACAAGAGGATGGAAACCCCAGGGTTAGGGTTAGACCCTGTAAACCTCTTTTATATGAAAATACAATAGCAGAATGACTTTTAACATGGGTATAATATTACTTTTTAGCAAGTGATCATTTTAACTTTATTGACCTTATTTCTTGTTTATCTTATTGGACTGGATAATGTACAATTAAGAGATGTTAAGCGCTCTCTTGAGAGTAGCTTATAACAATGACAGAAACAAGAGTAAAATCCTGCAGATTGTCAATAGAAAGAAGCCTTTTTGTGTAAATTGGATTTCTAAAATCTTGTTGAAAGATGTAATCCTATGATGAAACATGGAACAAAACTAAAGACACTTATCAAATAAACTCCACAAGAGAAACTCCTTGCAGCACACAGCGATGTCAGAGATATTCAGAGGATCTTTGTAATCTCCACGCTTCTTGCCTGGATTAGGGGCAGTCTAAGAAAGGTTTTATAATGCTTCGAAGGAAGGGGGGAGGAGGAACGAAGAGCGTTAATCCAGGCGTCCGGATTTGGATTTGAACTTGCGGACCGAGACTGAAGAACGTTTTGTGGATCAAACATCAACCAAACCTAAAAAAGATGTTCTATAAAGAAAATTAGGCAATTATCTTTAAAGGATACAGTACAGTTAGTTTTTATGCTGCGTCACATTACAGTAACAAGGGTTTTGATAGCATCTGTTGATTATTCATTAGTGTTGGAGATTTGAAACTGGATTTAGGTCTGGACTTCATTAAAAGGTGCTGATCAAAACCAAAGGTTTTCAGACTTTTCATACTGCAGAGCACAAGCTTCAAGTAACCAAAGGCCATTATTTTCTCTATTCATACACAAGAATATCTTGCTGTAAAGCATGCAACTAATTATTGTAGGGTCAAAGATTTTTGCCTTGACTGAAGAAAGGTCTCAAGTTTCTAGGTCTATTATGGTGGTTCAAAAAACATTTTAAGCTATTTCCAACAACAAGAACAAGAACTTCGCCTGAAAGCCTTGGTTTCATGACAGTGACCTTAACAGAGGAAGAAATGAAACATCACTAACTAAAGAAAAATACTGTGCAGTATCCAACCTTTCCCATTCAAGAATACATGAATTCATCATTGAAAAGCAAATCTTAAAATAAAAAAATAAAAAAATGATAAAGTGTCCATTTGCATCAGCTTCATTTGCTTGAGGGCAACCACAATTTGATTTATTTGTTTTTGTTTGTTTTTCACTAAAATTGCTGAAAACCATTTATTCCTTTCCTTTCATTTAAACTACACAACCTTGTGTTGGTCTGCCACAAAAATTCTCAAAGCAAGACATGAAGGTTTGTTACAGTTTTCAGAAACATATTTTACCAGTAAAGTTAGAATTTTGAGTTTAATGTCAGAATTCTGAAAAATAAAAAATCCAGAAGTTTGTTGATGAAATGCTACAAAGTGAGAAGATGATAAAAATATTTTTGAGGCACTGGTTTTGCTTTCATTTACTGAGGTAAAACACTTAGGAATGTGAAAATATGACGAGGGAAAGTGGGAAATACACATATAGAAGATGTTAAAGGTGAATAATCAGTGATAGAAGCAGCTCTTCAAATAAGCAGCCTGGCTTTCTGCAGTTTGTGTGTGGGTCGATGTGATCTTTGCAGTGTACAGTCTCCTGTTTATTCCTCCTATATCTACATGAACCTCGAGCACCAGCTGACACCTCACCAAGCTGTAAAAGATTAAGATTTCACGCAAAGGTTAAAGCTAAGTCGCCGAAGCGAGTAAAACTTCCCGCGGCCGATTGTTTTTAGCAAGGGGGCGTCTTTGGTGCTACACACACCGTGGGTGTGCTTTTTGACAACCAAACGTCGCCAGAAAGATTCTCGGTTTTACAAATGATGATCATTCATTGTGAAGACTTTCAGTCACCTGCGTCTTGGAGATTTAGGTTGCCCAGACGTCGTCGTGTCTTTCTGGAGGTGTTCCTTTGCTTTTTTACAGCAGCAGCCCCGGGGCGTTCGCTTTTATGGCCTGAAATAGCATCTCGTTTATGGGACCGGCAAGGATCGCCGTGCGGCTTCAGTCCCCTTTCTCATCAGCGCTCTCCCAATAAATCTGGATTTCTCTACTAGTTACCACGCAGTGCTTCCTGCTGACATTTCATACAGCTGGGTTATGTTTTAGAAAAAGAAAGTGTGCTATTGATTAAGGATAAAAGAAAGGCTCCTATGCTGTTGTTTCATATGTGTGTGTTAGTTTCAGTAAGCCTGCTGTGCACAGATGGGGATCGTTCTGCCTGTACTTGTCACAGGAAAATTTAATTACTCCATTAGGGAAATTAGACAAGTGAAAATGGATCTCGCTTGACCTGTTGGTCTGAAGACTGGTGCCAGAAGACCTCATCTGTCTCTGTGCAGTTCAGAAATATCAGTCAGGCACTTCCATGTAATATGTTCTCACATAAAATGTGCTGGATATTGCGTCCAGGTTTCATGCATACATGAAACATGTATACATGGGAGAGGATTTTGTTTCCTCAAAATGAATTTGGAGAGTAAAGTAAATTCTGGGGGGGGAAAAAAACAAAGTCAAATCCTGAGAAAAAGTGAAAATTTAGACTTAAAAATAAAAAAATCTTAAACATTTCTGAGCTTGTAAAGTCGAAAATATTTGACTTTTGGAAATTCCTAGAGTAAAACAAGTAGATCATTTTCTCAAAAATGTACAAGGTTTTCTAGAAGATTTCTGAAATTATTCTAAAAGATTTTTTTTTTTTCCAGGCGGAAAATTTACCATCTGCAATCGCCTTAATAAGCCACCATACTTCATAGTACAGAATGAATGAGAGAAATATGCAGAAGTGCAGCAAACTGAAGAATCAGAGCAATTAAGTCTTCATTTCCGATGGTTTCTCAGCTGTGAGGTAATAAAATCAGTCAGTATAATTCAAGCTGAAATCGACATACTTGTTTCACAGCTCTGTGTCGGCATTGGGAGCCACGACCATCTGCTCATGTGGGCTTAGTTTGTCCCACCACAGAGACATTTCAGTTTTTAATGGATCTAGCTCAGTTAATTTAACCTGCTCTTTCAGTCAGCAGACTGAGTTAAAGCATCTTATACGTAAAGGAAATGGCCACTAGGCAAACGTTACCTAAGCTTTTCTATCTCAGTCTCAGCCTTGAGGTGTGGAAACATGGCAGATTACTGATTGAAAGAGCTTGGAAAGTAGATCCTTGATGCACAGAACTCATTGAATAAGGATAAGCTTGAGTCATTGCAACTAAGTTATTTTTGAGAACCCCTCTGCCCCCCAATCACGAAGAAACGTGACGTATTTTTTGCATTTCAAAGGCCAAAATAAATTGGATTGTTGTCGATCCACGTAGTTTTTGTGCGGACTGCGTCTTCGGCAGTATAAATAGTTTCCATCAAGGCTTTTATCGTGAGCCTGATGGTGTCCTTGATGGCAGTGAGTGAATTAACAAGGCAGATATTGATCTGCTGCTGTGAGTTTCCTCTGTAGCTTTTTTTTTTGTGATTTAGAGAGCGAGGGAGAGACAATCAGCGAGTGTCGGAGAGAAAGCGATCGATAGTGTTTGCAGCTTTGCTGTGTGGAGAAAGGTGACGGGGTACTGACAAGGCGTTCGATGGATCGCTAGCAAAATGCGACCAGTTGATTTAACCTTGCATTTGGGAACGCTTGGGCATGATCTCACAGACATAGTGATGATTTGACAGACAATGCACTCTGAGACAGTAGCTCCACTGTCTGCTACGTTCAGGCAAGTCTCGCTTGGAAGGTCGATTTCAGAAGTTTCTTAAACTGCATGCCCCCCCTCCACTGAGTTTCAGTTAAAAATGTTGACGCGCACTACAAAGGGACCAAAATAAAAAAAAAAACTAACATTTCAAGAGCAGAGGGCAGCAACAGGTGAAAAAAGGATGCTTTTACATGCTTAAAAATACACTATTATCATTTGACAAACTACTTGCAGTTACTTTTTAGATACAATATTAGTTTTTTCTAATGTACATTATCAGGCCACATATGAGCAGAAAATATCGTATCCTGTTAGGCTCAACTTAAGCAAGTATAAAGGTTCTCCTATTCTCCAAGATTGAGAAATGTTCCACTAATACTAAAAACTCCAGTGCTTTAGCGCTACCACAAAAGCACTAATCATGCCCATTAGTTCCGCTAACGCTAAGCGCTATCCCATCATGGTGTTTGGCAGAAGCTAATGCTGAAGCGCTAAAATCAACCATGTTGATGACAACGTGTTCCAATAGTAACATTTGCTTTATCATAGTAGTCCCTAACCACCGCGGCCCAGTGGACCAATTGGTACCGGGCTGCACAAGAAATAATTAAATATGTCCGTTCTATGTATTGAGTTTAATTTTTGAAAATCCTAAACCGGATGCTGTCGGTTTAGTCTTGCGCGGCAACATGCAGCAGAATGAGTAAGAAATAAATCATCGGTCTCAACGGCATCAGTCATTGACTGACTGCCGAAATGTTCTTGACTTAGTACTTGTCTCCCAAGTTGGCACCTAATAGCATTCAACCGCCATCGAAATAAAGTTTGGGCATTTTTCTAGATTGTTCAGGTGTTTGCAGTAAACACAAGAACAGTTTGAAAACTTTAACATAACAAGCTTTTTTTTTTTTTTTTTTAAATTTAACACCAAGTTCTCTAAATGCATAGTTAATGATTATCTCAAACTCAGAACCATCAATATAACAATTTGTAAAATTGTTATATTGATGGTTCTGATTCTGATCAACTTAACTCAATTCCGATTCTAAAGCACTAGAAAAGTCATCTCCATTTTGATAAGAACGGTGAAAACAAACAAAAAGGAGCTTTTGTTCTATGGAGCACCTAGACTTTTAGGTCCAATGGACCAGCAGTTTGTCTACAGGGAAAACAATGAAGCATCTGCAAAGAAAACACCTTGCTTTCAGTGTCGCATGATGAGACTTTGGGGCCTCTTTGGTTCCTCTGGCACTGAAAACCAGCTGGGTGTGTGTGGGAAGACGGATTCAATTAGATATCAGGATGTTCTAGGTGAAAATGTCATGGTGTCTGTGAGGGAGTTGAATTTTGAACAATGAGCCCAAACGTAATCCAAACTTTAAAAAGCATAGAGAAGAAGTTCTGGAAGAAACTGGAGTGTCCATCATAGATGAACTTCATTGAACATTTTTTATAAAGTGGTTTCAGGAAACAAATCCAAGAACATGTATGAAAAGGATGTGTAGACTGTATAATCCAAAGACTGAACTTTAATCCAGCATGGTTGGCTGTTTGTCCCAATCTGTAAGAGGAAGCCTGAGGAAAGCCCCCAGTTTTCTATGATACATGAGATAAAATACTCAATCAAAGGGGGCATCTTGGGTAAACCCAGCCTTGCATGCAAGAGGAATTACTCTTGACCTTCCTAATATGGCCCCGCCTCTGTCCCTGACTAGAGTAACTAGAGAGCTTTGACATTTGCTGCTCTTTGTCAATAGGTCACGATGAAAGCGAAGAAGCAAAAAGGCAGGTTTGCATGGACACTTATTGATCGACCTGTCTTGTGGTTTAGCTGTTACAGATAGCTGATAGGCAGAGGGGGAGGGAAAAAAGTGAGCTGTTCTCATGGAAGCACAACAAAGGCCTCTTCGGTGAGGAGCTCATGTTGGTCCGTCTATCCATCACTTTCCCATCTACTCCACTAAGATGGCATAGTAATTCACTTAGTTCCCACTGTGGGCTGCTATTATCTATGGGTGGTGTGTCTGTCAGAGGGTCCGTGTTGTACCATGCTATCACCACATCACTCGCTTAAGTATATATCACCGCTGATTGATGTCTTCTGTCTGGCTCTAATGGCTGAATTGTCGACCTTTGAAGCTGCTTGGCTCTGCGCTCTTGACTCGGTATCTTTGCTGCTTTCTCCATCACATTTCTGCTAAGCCGTGAAGTGAAATCATTAGACGTACACGACTAATGATCTCTTTACATCTAATACACAGCAGATTTATAATGAAGGCTTAAACTGATGATACTCATTGCATATTAATGGAGTGCATCACTGTAGAGTCTAAAATTACAGGGCTTTCTTAACTGTAAGACTGTAAGAGTGTATTCCCCCAAAGAAATACTTTTTTTCTCTCTTTTGCAACCCACAGTACCTTAATTTTGTTTCAGAGTAAGAAATCTATGCCACACTTTTCTCATTTAGATTTTTTTTAAATGTAAGAAAACTTACATTGTATTCCTTTCTGTATTAAGACAAACAGGGAATCAGAGAAACCTGCACTTTATAGACAAACTGGCAGACATAACGCCAGTCAAGGAATTACTAACCAAGAAAGCATGAACAAGATATACACAAGAGGGATGACAGGGAATCTGGAGCAGATGTTCTGATGGGAGAGGAAATCAGGTGGTGTGGAAAGGTGGCAACACATTTGGGACAAAGAGACGTCCTAAATAAAGAAAGGCTTTGGAGACACTGTAAAGAAGTGAATTCTTATGATTAAATATGTCGTATAACCAATAGTGGCAGATAAGTCTGTCACAATAAGCAACAAAACCATTAATATCATGATCAATTAAAACAAGCTCGACCAGTTCCATGAGCATGATTGTTTATTTTATCTTGCTCTCTTTCTACCAAAGACTGGGTGAGAAACGCTCCGGTCTGGTGTACTGGTCTCAACTGTTTGTTTGTTTTTTTAAGGCTAGTTTTGCGTACAGAGACTTCAGAATCCATTTTACTTATTATTTTGCTTATTTATTTTGGATATTTCAAATGTCTTCCAGTTCCACTGTTAAGTTGGTTTGAAACTAAGAGTTCATTTCTCTTTAAGAGGGTGTGCTTGCATTATTATGCCACTGCCATTGAATTACTTGAAAATTATCTCAAAATGACAATATCATTTATCGCGATAATTACTGGGACAATTTACTGTCAAGCAGAATGTTATCGTGACAGAACGGCTCATAAAATCCTGTTTAGTTTGGTAATGGTTTTAGTTCTGTTCACCTTTTTCATTCTTCCTTTCTGGCTTTAAAGTAATAGCTTTAAATTCAGTGCAGTAAAGCCACCTGGTGGTGGAAACAAAGCATGACAAGTACGCGCCGATGAAAACAAAAACAGACTATTTTTACAACAGAAAATTGTAAGTGAATTTTTATGCCACAATGTTAGGAAACTGTTGTCTACAACAAGACTCCAGCTCATTTCAGTTGGGAGGGCGCAAACGAGAGCAACATTTTATGCAGATAACAGGAAGGCTAAATAAGAAAGTAGCAAACTGAATACCGTTCTTACAGAATCGCAAGATAGTGGCCTTAAAAAGAAAACAAAATCAGCTTAAGACAGATGCGGCAGGAAGATTCTGGAGCATAATTCAGTCTAAAACAGTCTGAATTTGTTTCAACTCAATGCTAAGGTGATTCAACATGTGCAGCGAGCCATGTTGTGGTCTGAGGTAAAATGGTGTAATTACCTGAACTGTTTTTCTGATTTAAAATGTGTACTGAAAAATAAAGTTCAATCAAACGCACCGCTTCAGGACATTCATGACAAACAGAGGTTTGAGTCCTACTGTGGGAGATTTTTCCAGCTTTGCTGACAAAAACTGTAACTCAAACACTTCCCAAGGTGAAATGTGCCAGTGTTTGTCTTGGCCCACCCTCAGCTCAACAGCAGCAGTCCAAACTTGGCCTTGACTAATCAGGAACACACACGGGCCCATAAACGAGGTAAAACAGTCCGCTGGGTTTTTCCAACAAGCAACAAAATGCAGCGCAGCACCTCCTGAGACGTATCCCTTCCTGCAAAAGGCAGCACACTTTTTTTTATTGTGTAGCTAATGAAAACATAAAAATAAAAATAAACTAATGAAACAAAAAGATCTGTCTGAATTTTCCAGCAAATTTGTAAAAGCTGTAAAAGCTTTGAAAATAGCCAAACAACAACAGAAAAAAAAGTCGTTTGGGACGCAACTGATGATTGCTTGAGTGCCGCCCTGGGTGGAGGGTTTGGTATTTGTCTCCATCCATCTTTCTATCAACTCTGATCAGCTTTCCTGCCACCAGAACGAGGCACCAGTCGCCATCTTTCACTGAAGAGTTCAGTTCTCGTCTGAGCAGAATATCTTCATGGCAAACCTTCTACTTATGTTTTTTATTTTAAATAGCAATGTCTTTTAATTATGTATGAATTCAGCAGAGGTAATATACGATGTAGCTAAATGTAAAAACAAACAAACATTTAGCTGGTGATTCTTGTAAGGCGTTATGTAATTCAACTTGTTAAATTGAGGATTTTTTGCAGACAGATTTTTCAGATGAGGTTAACTGAAGGTTTTAAACTGAGGAGTAAAAGCAAAAGATAAAAAAAAAGTGTCCGGCTTTTGCTTTCAGCTTTTATATATATATTTTTTTTTTCAACGTGACATCGGGTCACTGTGATCCGCGCGCGCTGGATGACCATATTCAATTTAGCTTTTATCTATGTAGCTTCCCTTCAGAAAAAAAGAAAAAGGAAAAAAAGAAGTTAAATTATTGAATTTTCTCCAGCCCACCCCCACCTTGTTTATTCAGCCACCTCACTTTCATGGTAGTTATCAGCGAATCAATAGATAAGAGGGAGGAAAAAAAATAAAAGCAGTGTTTGTCAGCTAAAAGGTTCCCTTGCAGCTAGGTTACAGCAATTTTTAAAGTGCTGTTTGTGGCAAATCAGAGTGATTCGAAAACAGGAAAGGAAAAGAAAACTCATTACTGGAGGTAGGAAGGGGCAAATTGATGTGACAAAAACAAGAATAATTCCACATTTGTAGGATATTAAACTGTATGCACGCCTGGCTTGCGTTTGTTTCTGTGTCATTATTCTCTAACATCCTCAGACGCACTCTGTAATGTTTTTTCATTTAAACCCTAATCAGAATTTCTGTGCCCTCCTTGTGCTCTCACCTCTGAGGTATTTCTTCCCACTCATGTTTCTTTTTCAAACTGCAGCAGGATATGAGAAATTTAATGTATAGTTTCATCCTCCTTCGCTCTGCTGAAAAGTGTCTGGCAGTGTTTGGGTTTTTTTTTCCCCCAGACATTTTTCATCTCTGCACACATAAAAACTGCCTCCTTTTAATACTGTGCGCTGATGTAATTTGAAATTTGATGGAAATGAGGAAGGCAGTCTTGCAAAGGTTAATAAATATAAGCAAAATCCAATGCCTTCAGAAGTCGGCTAATTAGTGAAACACCACTGGAACAACACTGACATCCTACGAAAACACAACATGAGCCTCTCAGATTGGACAATTAAAGCTTCATCCCAACAAATCATCCCAACTGTCTGTTAATGTGGTGAAAGTCACTCGGTTACTTCACAGGTAACGAGTGACAAACCAAAGGTATTCTTCAGCTTGTACTGAATTAATTAAGTGTACTTATCTTGTGCATCTCTGTCTTCACAGGAGTTTCTACTACATCACTATGCTACGTGATCCTGTGTCACGCTACCTCAGTGAGTGGAAGCACGTCCAGCGTGGGGCTACTTGGAAAACAGCCCTCCACATGTGTGACGGCCGCCCTCCCACTCAGGATGAGCTTCCCGCTTGCTACAGCGGGGAGGACTGGACTGGTGTGCCGCTCACAGACTTTATGAACTGTCCCTCGAATTTGGCCAACAACCGTCAAGTGCGCATGCTGGCTGACCTGAGTTTGGTGGGGTGCTACAACATGTCCTCCATGAGTGAGCTGGAGCGAGGCCGCGTGCTGCTCGCCAGCGCCAAGGCGAACCTGCGCAACATGGCCTTCTTCGGCTTGACGGAGTTCCAGCGGAAGACGCAGTACCTGTTCGAGAGGACTTTCGGGCTGCGCTTCATCCGGGCCTTCACCCAGATCAACAGCACGCGCGCCGCAAGCGTGGGGATAAGCGAGAAGGTGCGGTGGCGCATTGAGGGGCTCAACGCCTTGGACGTGGAGCTGTACGAGTACGCCAAGGAGCTGTTCCTGCGGCGCTACCAGGAGAGCCGGCAGAGGCAGCACCAGGAGGAGCGACTCAGGAGGCGGCAGGAGAGGCAGCAGAGGCAGCGGCTGCACAGGAACTATCTGGTTGAGCTGCTGAGACTGGGAGGCGGAGGAGCGGAGGAAGACGAAGAAGAAGAGGAGGTGAAAGTGCTAGAAGAGGTAGTCACCACCGAGGATTACAGCAGCCAGGTGGTGCGATGGTGAGGAGCCAGAACATCACAGCACTGACTGACTGCGGAGGAATTTCATCGTTTCCTGCGACTCAGCCAGGACCTCTCACCCCTCACAGGCTTATAGCGCTATGTCAGACTGCCGAAAGGTGTCTTAATATTTACCATGGATGTATTTGCTATAGCAACATGAACATTTTGTATTTTTTTTTTTTCTTATGGCTAAATTTTGGCACTGCAATTGTGGAAAATGTGTTTATTTATTCATTTGCAAGTGCTTTGAATGTTCTCAAGGTGGTGAAGATATTCCTCAAGTTGCGCAATAAAAGAAAAATACAAGGATATAAATATAAACATATGTATAATATAAGAGAGGCCTATTTATTACATTTCCTAAATGATGACTGGGTCCTGGACGTCCTGTTTGTTATTTAGCTCCATGTTGAAATCTTGTGACTCTGTGGTGTTTGGCTTTATAAGAGTATCAAAGCACAAACTTGGCAAACTGCAGCGTGTTTCCTCCTTTCTGACTGCACTGATGAAGCAAACTGTTACAGACCAACCAATAAAATTGGTGTAACAAGTTGATCACATTTTATCTGACTAGATTCTTGTGAATTTTTCTGAATTTTTCTTTTTCCAACACAGTTGGAAAAAGTCTAAAGAAGTAGAAAATAAAAGAGTATGAGGAACTGCTTATAATCCCAGGCTGTATTCCCTTTCTTCCTTGTCTAAAAGTTGTACTTTCATCTAAATTTTCTTTCCTTTCCTTCCTTCCTATGTTTGGGGCATTCCTTTTTTTTTCTTTCCCATTCTTTCATTCCTTTCTTTTTCCTGTGTCCTTCTATCATGACATCTTTTACAGTAATGCTAAACAGTTTTTTTTTTTTTTTTTAAAAAGCTATATAATCTGGGCCTGCTTCAGGAAAATCAATCGCCCCAAAAACCAACAACTACTTGTGCCGTCATGCGCAGCAACAGCTATCATCAAGCATTTCCGATAACAACCAATGAGCTCCTTCAGCTTCATGTTTTTAACCGCCACAAACGTTTCTAAACACCCCAAACTGTCCGTTTCTCCAAGTTAGGTATCAGTATTAGCCAGCAACAAGCAACAGGTGGGGGAGGAGTCCCACTACATACACTATCCTTTAGGCAACTGAAGAAATCGGCAGCATCCTTTCATTAATAGGATTTCAAACTTAAAGGGAATCTTGCAGTTTTTGAAGCAAAACCTCTGTATGTCTTGACCCTGTTAACTGCTCTGTATTTAGTACCTACTTCACAAAATTTCCATTATTTAGCTCATTGTTCTTTCATTGTTAGAACTAAACAAAAAAATAATTTGTTGAGGATTAGGAAGCTCAGCCCTGTTAGCATTAGCACTGTTGCTAAAGACACAGACTCGTGTTGTTATTCCACACATACATTTTTGGTAAACTTTTACCAAATTGGTATGTTAAATCACAACACAACCCATAGCAACCTTGTTACTCTCTGCGTGATACTTCCTATGACCAATGAGGAAAGCTAATGACCAACTGAACCCAACATATTGTGACATAAATGTTTAGATCAGAGGATGGTTCAATAAAAACACGCAGCGTCCTGCGATGGTAATTTGTACCTGATGGACGTGCTTCTTCCACGCTATAAAAATCTTCCCACTTCTTCCCCATTCACGCACAGATGATGAGTTTTTTTCCTTTTTTTTTCACCCATGAAGAGGAGAGCAGTGGGCCTGAAAGACAAGCTGTCAGAGCCACTTGGAGCACTCTTACATCACACTGACAGAACATTGGTATTTGTACCATTAGGCCATTGATCACTGGGCTCTTTGCTTCCAAATTGATCATTTAAACTTCAATTGGCCGTGACGCTGCTGCAGCAGAAAATAGAGGAAGCTGAAGGCTTTTTCTTTTTTTTAAAACTCCCCCCACCCACTGCAATCTGAGAACCGTGCAGCTCGACGGACGCTCCATTTTCGCTCCAGTGGAAAAACAATCAGGTTTTGCAAATTCCCACAGACAGCAAACCTTTAAAAGTTAGGTGTTGGGGCGATTGCCTAAAATTAATATCCTGGCGCCGGCGTCTGTGATACGCACTTCCTGACGGCTCCGTGAAACGCTCCAGAGGAGGGGGGAAAAAAAAGTGGAACATCGAGATCAATTTGGAGGCAAAAACAGAGTATCCAGAGACTAAAATAGCTTTTCCATTCCCGGCTGTCGACTCTACCTGCACAGCGTTTAGGAGAGAAACATTTTACAAATCCGTGACAACAAGCCTCGTTTCCACTGCGTGCGCCTGCTCACTGAAGATGGGAATCTTAAAAACCCAAATTCAGACGAAGGAAACCGCATCCGGATGAATTATTGGCTGGAAAACCAGCTTGTCTTTTAGAGAAGATATAAACTCATTCAACACATTAAAAGAATATTGCAACATATTTTAACTACGCAGATTTTTATTTCCTAGACTTTGAGTAAAATGCAGCAAAACTTCCACAGGAAACATAACTCACTGTTTCTGAACAAAATGAATTTCTCTGAAATAATGTGATTACAGTCAAACGTACCCAGAGTCCCAGCAATATTAAACATGCACGTATTTGATATCTAGAGACATTTATGTGTAATCATCTTAGAAGGTGAATTGTAAAAATTACAATCTCCAGAACAATACATTGGACTGTGATTTATTTATTTTTGTTCATTTTACACTTTTTTTAGTTCTTAAATAAACTGTCCAAAACATATATGTGTGAACAGAAAGTCTAGAATTTCACATCAACTTATTAGGGTCAATTTGGGGCCCATGTTTACTGAAGAAGAGTCTGCTTGCAAAGCAAAAGAAAGTCTTATCTTTTAATCCAAAGGTTTGAATTATAACAATAGAAAAATAAATATTTAAGGATCTAATGAGCAAAAGGCTTTTTTCCCCCCCCCAACATGCTTGCCAAGCATTTTTCAGAACAAACTTGTGAGCATTTGCTACCATGAAATTATATTTAACTGTGTTTATATAGCACTAAGTAATTTTAAAAAGCTTTAACTTAACTTACTTCTACTGAGGAGCCGATCTGTTTATTCAACCAGATGCAGTTTCAATCTTGTGGCAGCAATTTCTCCTCATCATTTTCAGAGGCTGAAACAGTGCAAGCAAAATAGACGTCATGTGAAAGATTATAAAATCTGCTAATTTATTTCCAATAAGACATACCTTACTGTTATATTTAATGTGCACTTCCCCAGTAGTCTTCTAGGTTTAACTCTTATCTAAAGTTCATTTGCATACCATAAATGAAGGGACAAACCAGTAGTTTAACTTTCCTTGCTAACAACTTTGAGCAACTGTGCAATCAATGTAAATATTGTGCACTGGGACGTCTGGGCATACCTTCAGAAGCCCAACTGAATTCAGTGTCCTTCATCAGTATGTAACTTTTCATCTGTTGCTAGATGAGATGCAGGATTTGGAATGATGATTCTAAAATGTCTCGATACGAAATCTAAAGCATGTTTTTTGATATTTGAGGTGCAAACTTTCACAAATGTATGGATAGTGAGACTGTAACCCACCTTACGGTCCACACTGAAGAGAGCACCGTGGATGGTTGGTCCGATCTCACCGTCACTTCCTGAATGAGCAACTCAAGCTGCCTCTAATAACAGGAAATGAAAGATTATCAACGTCCTACATAAAATATATAAAAACTGTCCACAACAAATTACAAAAATGTGCCGTGTCATTTCGGTTAAACGTTCTTTCCAAATACCGATTAACACATTTTATCAATAGGTACGAAAAATCTCTATTTTTGTTTATCCTTCAGAAATGTTTGCATCACGTGACTTTATCGCTTAGCGATTTAAAATGTGAAATTATTATATATATTTGTATATATAAAGTATCTATTTTGTTTTATAGTAGTTCCCGAAAGTTCTGGAACCAAATAGAAAAAAATAAACGTAGTTAGCGGTGACTAGCTAGGGCGTTCACATTACCAGCCAAAACGTTGAAGTTTTGCAACATATGCTTTGGCTTTATAGTGTCAACCATTAAATACATACACCAAGACGTGAAAACAGCTCTGACCTTGTGAATAAAATTAATTTTTCTGGTTAATTTACATCCGCCGGTCCTCTTCTGTGTAGCAGGAAATCTCGTCCTCAAACTGCACGCGCAGATCCTTCATCCTCTTGACAGCTGGCGCGAGCCACGAGAACTTCTTCTGTTATTGTTTTAACATTCAGAAGAAGCATTACTGCCACCATCTGGTTTGGTCTGAAGAGTGCTGTTTTTTCTTTAGGTGCGCTGAAATGAACTTGTAGTAAAAAGAGACATAATATGTCTTTTATAATTTATAATAATGAGAGAACGAGGAACATAATAAAAACATTAACCTAAGTCATGGCCGAATTATAACCTTGTTGCATTTAGGAGTTGCAAAAACTTAGCACAGCTGTGGCTCAGAATGAGAGGAAAAGTTAAACCTTATTGGTTGCACTCAAACCTATATTTAATACATTTCTATTTGAAATTTATTAAAAATAGGAGCAAGATCAATGTTTTTGCCTGAATGTTCATCAGGTAAGTTTTACATGGGTTCTCCACCATAAAAATCATCAAAACAAATGTAAGACTAAAATATGTTTTCCACAAGCCAGATTCAACTATACCTGAAAGAAACATTTTACATATTTAGCTGAACTGTAGTTTAAAAAAAAAAAAAATTTATTAAGGGTAATAAATCAGTGTAAAAGGTGCTCAGTATAACTGTTCTCCACATTTGAGACTTTTATTTGTTATTTTTTAAAACAGTGCATAGCTTTCTTTTCATTTCACATGTGCTGGTCTGTGACATTAGACCTTAGAAAACTGTATCGGTGTTTACAGTTTTTTAAAGTGACAAGATCTATAACAGGCAAAAGGGTTATTAGTAATTTGGCAAGGTACAGCAAAATGTGACAGAAATTGGCTATAGTTCATAACTGAAAACATAAGATAGAATGACTACATATTAAGTATACACCTACACTTGTACATATATAATCAGAGCAACAATTAGAAAGCTTAAATCAACCAGTGACATTCACATACTGTCCGAAACTGTTGGCAAATGCCAGACAACACTAACTGTCCAATTGTGATGTGACAAATTATGCTCTGTAGTGTCCGTCCGGTAATTTATGCTACAGAAAAAAAAGAAAAAAAAAAGTCATTAGTCGTTTGTCATGCCAATCTCAGCCCGCTGGACGATGTTCAGGTGGAGCAGGGATGTTGCCTTGGCGAGCCATTGTTCCCGGCAAAAAATGTCCACAAAGGCCTTTCTGAAGTTGTCTCCTGAGAGAGTGTACAAAGCCAGGTTAAAGAACGTGTTGAGTCCCGCCAGAGGTCTTGAGATAATATAAGCTGCATTCACGGCATATCTCATGCACTTTGTTGCTGAATTTGTTCGAATTTCCACCCACAACACTCGTAAGATGTGGTACGGCAGGTAGCACGTCGCAAACACCACCAGGATGAGGACGATGACACGCCGCGCTCGCATCCTGCAGGAGCTGGTGGCGCTGGATCCACCGGTGAGCCGTTTCACAATGCCGATGTAACAGACGAACACCAGCATTGAGGGTAGAGCAAACCCAAACGCAGTGAGCAGCCAGTTGTACTCCCGAATGCTACCGACTGACTCTATGTTTGCAAAGTCAGTGCAAAATGTCATGTTGTCCTTGTGGGTCAGGGATATGATGGTAAGCATTGGTGTGACTTCAACGGCAGAGACAATCCAGACAACCAAGCAGGCAACGATTCCCCAAACCTTCTGCTGCACCTCTGCCACGCTCAGCGGCCGGATCACCACCAAAAAACGGAAAACCGCGACACAGGACAAGGACAGGATGCTCCCGTAGAGGTGGAAATGGAACGCAAACCGCACAAAGCGGCACATGAAGTCGCCGAGCAGCCACGATTCCCCGTTGCTGTAGTAGTAGACCAGAAAGGGCATGGTGAGGACGTAGAAGAGATCCGTTAGCGCCAGGTTGACCATGATGATGCTGCTGCTCTTCCATGGACGCAGCTTTGCCAGGTAAATGCCTATGGATGTAATGTTCCCCACGAGGCCCACAACAAAGATGATGCCATAAGCAACAGATAGGTAGTAACGTTTCAGGAGGACATCCAGGTCAGTGCAGCTGTCATTGAACCCAGCCATGGAAAATCCCTATTGGGAAAAAGAAACATTAGATCATTACATCATTTACTTTGTCCTAAAAAAACGACCCGAAAAAGGAACGTCGGCCACTGTAAGCTGCTTATTTTTTGATGACCAAGCTAAAAATATAGTTTTTAAATATAACTTCAGTGTTAAACTTGTGTGGCTTTGACCAAAAAAAAAGGAGAAAAAAAAAAATCAACAGAAATAATTATAGTCACTTTCTTGCTGGATTATTGAATAAATCCTAAATTAGTGTGTTGGAAAAATGAAGGTAATTCAAAGTAACTGATTTTTTTTTCACAACTTTTTGAATGTGCGCCTGCTTAATTCGTAGAATAATATTGTTATTGTTCACTAAAACAGCTTGCATTGCAAAGGGTGATGTTCATAACGCTGATCTAAACATGTTCACAAGCCAATAGCCAGAGCTAGCTTATTGTTGGGGTCACCGACTATGCAGGCCAAGCTTGGGTTGTCAACACTGTGGTATGAGTGGGAAAAAAAAAAACAAAAAAAAAACGACAACAAAAAGCTAGATTTGAAACTCTGTTCCCATATCTGTCGTTACATGGTCAGCAGCAATTACTGAAGGAGGGAGAAAAGATAAAGCAGGACTGAAAAGCAAGAGGTGAGCAGAGCGGGCAAGAAAGGAAACAATCACGCCGCCTCAGTGGGAAAGAAGCAAACAATTTCTCGTTTCCTTGTCAACAGCTTGGTTTGTGAAAGCCTCTCAGGATCTCACAGCTGTAGCTCCGCTTGAGAAACATCTATTATGGATTTGAGACGTGCAACGTGCAGCTTACATGTCACAAGTTGACACAGACGTAAAAGTAGGAACATTCATCTGCTACTGCAGCTGAAATTCACATTAATACATTTCAAAATCACAGCAAATATTGAAAGAAATATATAAATATATATATTTTTAAAACTTACTTTTAACTACTGCGTCCTCATCAACCTCCAGCCCAGGTCCTCAAATGTCTTGTCTTTGCTTTCACTGCCATTCCTTCATCTCTGCACCTCCCACTCACTACACTTCCCGTCTTCTACACCCAGAGGGGGAAACTCCAGCATTTCTTTTTTTTTTTTCTTCCTTTTCAGCTTGCAGGCGCACCGTTGCGTGATTCACCTTTAGCCGCAACATTCCTGTCACACTCGGAACTGACCAGAGTCCGGTTTCATGCGAATTGACGGGAAACGAGCGCGAGAGATTTCATTTTGTTTGCTCAGGAAACAATGGCCTCAATTGAGGTCTTTGTTCATTTTTTCTCTCCAGAAGACGCGCGGGGCCGGCGGAGAGTTTGGCACCTGGCATGGACCGCCGCTGTCAAGTTTGTCATTAAAATGACAAGAGAGTGTAGGACGTTTTTGCGAAAAGCAAAAGGCCCATTGTGTTAACCAGCGACCAGCTCAAAACAAACAGAAAGAGAAAAATAAATAAATCTTCAGCCATTGACTTGTTGGCAAAGTGCTTCTATGGACCCAGATCTTTTTTTTTTTATTTCAGACTATTTTCAAAGGATTGTTTTCACAAAATAATTAATAGATTAAAACTGTCCAATTAAAACAAAACGTCACTTAAAAAAACAAAACAAAAAAAACTAAAATGCTGAGGTGCACGGTGGTGGCGCATCATGCTGTGGAATTGCTGGTAGCAACACAAAGCAAATTGAAGAATTAGGTGTAAATTTATACTAATTTCCTTTGCTAAAATAATTTAAATTAACCCTGAATGTTTTCCCAACTGTGTGTTTTCTCCTGCCAGTCCTGTTGGCACCATGATAAATGTGACCTTGTGT
Organism: Gambusia affinis; assembly: GCF_019740435.1. Taxonomy (NCBI): domain Eukaryota; kingdom Metazoa; phylum Chordata; class Actinopteri; order Cyprinodontiformes; family Poeciliidae; genus Gambusia; species Gambusia affinis. The sequence goes on along the minus strand of NC_057891.1, from coordinate 13,454,185 downwards.
GTGAAGATCATTACTCGGACTTTTAGCGTCAAGGCGACCGTCGCTGTTCAGTCTTCACTTCCTTGTTTGCCCTGAAGGTCTCTGCAAACGCGCTGCCCTCGGAAAGCACCAGAAAAAAAGAAAGAAAAAAAGAAGAAAAGCAGAGGCAGGAAGGAGAAGTTGTTGTTTTTTTATTATTTTTTACAAAAGATGAGCTAAAATTGTGTAAACAGAGATTTGGAGAGCCAACTAAATTGTGACTCCTTTTTTTTTTTTTTTTGCCTTTTAAATGCTGAGGGGATGAGGCGTCTTTGAAGCAGCAGCTGAAAGGAGCTTTCATTGTACAGATCAAAATCATCTGAGTTCAGAGAGAGAGAGAGAGAAAAAAATTAATGTCAAAGATCAACCCAGCGCCTTAGAAGTATTTCACAGGAGGAGGAGGAAGAAGAAAGAGGAGAAAAGAGGAGGAGGAGGAAGAGGAGGAGGAGGAGGAGAGGGTCTTTGGAAGCTGTTAAATAGATGGGGCCTGAGACAGAAAATGGTTCCGTCTACAACTTGGGCATCCTGGCGGCGTTGAGGCGGACAGACACGCAGGAGGAGCCTGCCGCATAGCGCATCTCCCTCAGCATGCCGCTCCACTGCTTCTTGTCATCCTCATACCTGATGGGAACAGGAGGAGAGACACACCTGAAAACAACTACAGTGTTAAAAAAAAAGAATAAAAAAGGGGTTTTGGAGTGTGTTCCCTATTTGGGATTCTAATAATTGAAATTTAAATGAAGCAAGTCAGTTTGGAAAGCTAACGGGCGACAGTAGCTAGATTTTAGCATCTCTTTGGTTCAGTGATGCATTATTATTCATCAACAATAAGGCAGGATTTAAAGAGTATATTTATCTAAATGGTGAAAGTTAGGAACATGCGTTTGGAAAACCTTCGCTGTTGGAGGCATATTTAAGTTTTATAGCTTAGCGATAGTGCTAATGCTAATGTGGAATATGCTAGCAAGGGCAGCATAACCAAGTGAATATGTAATATTTAAAAGCAAGAATGTAAAGTGTGGAACATAAATACGCAATTAGCGTTTGTTTTTAGTTTTCAAAGTAAAACTTAGTTATAGTAATCCTTTTCTTGATATGAAACGCAGTTTTAGTGGGAATATATAATCAATCATTAGTTGGTCACTTTTGCTACAAAAAGCAAAACATGGAAGTAAACACAGCTAAAGAGGACTCATTTCTCCACCACTACCAAAACAAATCTTTCTTTAAAATTTATTTTTATATATTATATTATATACTACATATATATATATATATATATATATCTTAATTCCTTTAAAATTAATACATTTTTATATATATATAAGGCGTTAGAGAGGTATGACATATAGCTGAGTGATAATGACAAGCAGGAAGTGAACAGACAGACCTCAAAGATGACACCTGCTGTTTGTGAGCACAAAGTTAGTCAGGAAAGACAATACAAACACTTTACAAATAAGTGATGTTTTGTTTAAAAAAAAAAAAGCATAGTATTTTGAGATTTCTTCCATCCACTATGTGAGTGGAATTAGTTTTTAGTGCTAATTTAGTGTCAGACATGTTATGACAGACATATTAATGTAATAGTATTATTAATAGTGTTGCACTGCAGGGAGGTAGATTAGTGACCCTCATAGTCGATTCATTTCTTGTTATTGTTGGTTTAATCAGTCTTTGGGAGGACTTACTGCCAGACATCGGTGACCTCTGTGGGAGCCACCTCCTTGTTCTCCATCTGAACCATGGTGAAGCCGCCCACGGCGTACAGCAGGCCGCCGGTGCTCACCAGGTTGATGGAGCTCCTCTCCTGGGGGAACTCCGTGAAGGGTTCCCACCTGCGGAGACACGGCAAACCAGCGTAGGCTCGGGACCGTCACACTGCTGGTACACACCTGTTTCTGCACTGTTCAATGGACGTGGTTTGGCGTAGAAAACATTGACAAACCTAATGACTTTATCTTCTTTTTCATGCCTAGATATGCAAGCAGATGGTGCTATTTTGTAATTGGACAGATAAAAATATATATAAAAAAAACACAACTGAAAAACCAAAGTAAAATTCACACTTTTTATGTACGTCCTGGTGTTATCAATGCAGCAAAGCTAGCCACAACAGAAAACTAGCAAAGAAGCAGTTGAAAACTGAAATAAACCTTCTCTTTAAAAGATATGAGATTATTAAAATATGTTCATTTTGTTTAACCGTATGGCAACAATTTAGGCAAATAAATATTCTGCATTTAAACGTTTACATTATCGAGGGGAATTGCTTCAATTATAGTTGGCAAAAAAGGGATAATTAGGGTACATTCACAGAATATGTAGCTGTGAAAAGATAAAGCAAAACCACCTTCATTAGGTGGCAGAAAATGACGCTACCAGTGATGTTAAAAAAACCAAACAAACAAAGAAGTCGTGGACATTTCATGTGTTGAACGTACTTGTTGGTTGTGAAGTCGTAGGCCTCACATGAGGCGGTGAGGCCCTCCTCGTTCACTCCGCCAGCCACCACCATCTTCCCCTTGTGGATGACGGCTCCGAACATGGCTCTGGGTGTCTTCATGGCCGCCATCTCCCTCCACTCAGACTGCTTGTGGTTGTACACAAACACTTTGTTGAGCGCTTTGCTGCAAGAGGGGGGTGGGGGGGGGTCACAAGCAGTGATGAATGTGGGTGATATTGATTGTCGAAAGGCGTCAAAGATCAGCTAGAAATGTTGCTTTTTCACACCAAACATCAGAAACTTGTCCCTTTTTTTTATATTTCCTTCGACAAGGAACTTTCTGTTTTTCCGAAAGAAAGAAAAATTATAACATGGAAGCCTCATAATAAGATGAAGACATAATCAGTGTCATTTTGGACTAAAAAATGACTCAAAATATTAATTTGAATGTAACAGGAAAACAATGTCAACCGTTAACATGTTGTCACGTTACACCCAACGACTTGGATGCATCTTTAGGTTTTATGTGGCAGACTGACAAAATATGACATATTTGTGAATTGGAAAGAATTGTTTTTAATATATAAAATTCAAATTCAGCATGTTCTGCCGTAAATTAAATCCACTGTGTGCAAATTTGGCAAACATGGCAGCAGCAGCAGCAGCAGCAGCAGCAGCAGCAGCAGCAGCAGCAGCAGCAGCAGCAGCAACAAGAATAAACACACTGTGTTTATTAATGCAGTGTGTAACATAGAGGGGTTTTAGATAGGGGAAAATAATCTAATATTTATTATTTTTAGTCAGAAAATTCTATGTTTTGTTAAATTAACTTAAAATGTGTGTTTCATTGGTTACACGTTGGATTCTTTTGTCTAACAGCTCAGTTTTCTTCTTCGCCATGTGGTTACTGGCAGCTGGGCTATTATTAGTCACAGCATTTAATTCAAGTAAGTTTATTAGCCGCAGCGTCATCATTCCTGGAAAACAGAGTGATTTGTGCGCCAGTTCTGTGGAAACAAGCAGCAGTTATGAGATACCTGTAAAAAAAAGAGACGCAGGTTAGGATTTTCCTGTCATTGTTGTGTGTTAGAAAACCCTGGACTTGTTGTCTGAGATGTGCATCCTGCAGTTTTCCCGACTCGCAGCTTGACGGATCAGGAACAGCAGCTGTTCACGGCGTTGGCGCGGATACACACACACACACACACACACTCACTTGTCATCTGTTTTTCCTCCGATGCAGTAGATCAGTCCTTTGTGTGACACGACGGCGTGGCCGTGAATCTTCAGAGGAAGCTTTTTCGTTTCAGTCCATTTCATCTTCCTACAGATGAAATGGAAACGTTAAATTACGATGCACTACTCGGGTATTTTTAAACAACGCTTTCATTAAGACGTCGAATCCTGAGTTTTGTTTTTACACAATCATTTACACATCATAAATTTGCTTAAATAAAAACCACATTTATATATATGGATTTATATATACTTTTTTTTGTACTTTGAGAACGGTTTATTTTTCTGAAGTTAATCATCACCTGAAAAAGTGTGCGTGTAGCAAGAGACGCAGTGGGGGGACAAATGTGAGAAGAAGGCGAAACATGAAAGGGAAAAAACTGATAGCACTGACTCAACATCGTAGCACATCACGGTGTCCAGCGACTCGTTGGTCTGCAGGTCCTTTCCAGCCACAGCAAACAGCAGGTTCTGGCTCTCACCGATGTTGAAAAGGCATCGTGGAGAAGGCATGGGTGGCATGGCAACCCACTCAGACGAGAGGGGATCAAACTAAGGTGTGAATAAATGACACAATAAAAGTCAAGAACCCTTAAATGTATTGGTTACTGTGACAAAATAAGCATAAAAGGCCCCAAAGGCAACATAGATTTCACTGGGAACTTTCTGTTTACTGAAAATGTATTTGTTTTTTTAGTTCTTTAAATCCCCTAGGAAGCCAAAAGAGACCATTTTAGATTAACAACAACCCTTTCTAAGAAGGCTGTCATGTAAGCTAGCGGTACATGTGTCATTTACAGAAAACATATTTCTGTTTTCAAATTGTACCGCAGCGAGCCAAACCAAATTAACCTTAATTTAAAAGCTGATTTTCAGATTCGTATCCCAAATTTAACCCAAGATATACCTGTCCTTAAAATGTTTTAAAATTTAATACATTGAGCGTGTCTTCAAGAATGACCACATTCTTGAAGACACGCTAAAGTATCTTCTGGTTTTGTGCCTGCAGTGCTTCTCAAGCTATGCTAGACTTACTGTTTCATGAGTCTAGGAGTTAACAGAATTGGAATGGTAAGAATCTTTTCAAAAGAATCTTCCCAAGGAAGCCACTGTAAGAGTGTTTCCGAGATGGACATTGTGTGGATTTACCCAACTGAAGGCTAAATGGCCCAACAACTTATTTGGGTAACTCAGGAGATGCTCACCAAGTAGAAGTAGCATTGCAAAGGCACATCCTTGTTATCTTCATCCACAAACAGTCCTCCAATGATGTAGAGCTGGTTCTGTTGCGTCACCACGCTAACGTGGTTACGGGGGACCTGCTCTGACATAGCAGCAAGGAAGCATTCGTTCTCGTTGACGTCGTACGCCACCGCTGCCGTGTCATTGATCATCAAGACGAAGTCGCGTGTGAACATGCCATGTCTGCGTTCGTTATTGAGGTAACCGGGGAATGGGCTTTCTTCGTCCTCTCCTTCCTTCCCTGCTCCCTCCTCACCCTCTTTCTTCACGGGTTTGTCGGGAAGTTTTCCCTTAAAGGCGTCCTTGATGACCTGGATCATCTTCTGGAGTTCCGGGTCAGCTTTAACGATCTCGTCATTCTCCACTTTTTCTTTGAAGTACTTCTCCGGCATCAGGCGAAAGCGGATGCAGTTGAAGGCGTCCTTCAGGATCTTAACACGTTTCTCCTTATCGTGGCGGGCCCAGGCCATGACCGCCTCAAACACCAGCTCCTCTTTCTCAACGTTCAGCGAGTCCCCGCCTATGACGGCGAACAGTTCATGGGCCGCAAGCCTGAGGAATTCCTCATCCTTGTGAAGAAGCTCAAAGCGATCTGCGATGTAATTCCGAGCCGCAACAGCGAGTCTGGGACAGCTGAGGACCAGGCCCATCCTGAAGATGGCCATGCAGTTACCCAGCGAGAGTTTCTTTTGAAGATAATTGACGCAGACTGTGAAGACAGAAGGGATTTGGAATCTGTTTGCCACAGCGATGATATCCTGCACATTGTCATCCGTAAGGTCAATCTCAGCAGAGTAGAGGTACTGGATAATCATGTCCAGGATAGAAGGGTTGACGTCATCTAGAACTACCTCTCTGGTGTTTTCCACCTCCTTTCCATCCTCAGTGAAGAAGATGTCCCTGAAGAAGGGGCTGCACGCGGCCATGATTAGCCGATGGCATGGGAAACTACGGTCGCCCACTTTTAGGGTACAGTCCACAAACTTGTTCTCATTGAGAAGCTCCTTCAGCCCGTCTTGGAGCAGAGTGCTCTGAAACAGCCGCAGCTCCTCCTTGATGGCGTTGGGGTCCATAGCTTGGTCAAAAAGGGGGTAAGGGCACCAAAACAAAAACGTCTATGGACAACAGAAGGAGATGGTCGCCAAAGGTCCTTTTGGCAGTTAGTTCAGGCTAGAAAAGGCTGAGCAGAGAAAGGGTTCCTGGTGTGAAGACCGAGCAATTCAATCCACCCCCCTCTAAAAATAGCTCCCCCTAACCCCAGCATGCTTCAGTGGAATCTCAATGGGCCAAATCAGAGAACAGCCCCAGCGTTGGACTCCAGCACCTGCCGCCGCAGACTGAAAGTAGCAACTGCTGGGATATTTGGCTGGAGACACGCCACCATGATTCAGCTCCCAGAGTGTCATGTGGTCCATTTACAGCAGAGACAATGCTGTCAAAGCCCCCCAAATAGCTCCTGTATAGCTAAAGTTACACGTGAGTGAGAGGATATTCAGAGCACCGGCTGTCATATTCAAAAATATGTGCTGTTCTTTAGATGTCAATTCATTTTCCAGTCCGCATGGAGCTTAAAATCACCTACAAAGTGACCCTGGACAACTCAAGAGTAGAGATTTCACTTCAAGAGGAATAAGTAATCACAGCACTAGTCTATATTAGATCAAATCTGTCTCTTACAGTCATCCACTGCTTCCCAACTTTTCAAATTACAGTAAATAGTTTGACTGTTGACCTTTTCTACTGTAATACAGTGATTAACATTTCACATGATCTAATTAGCTCTAAACCTGTTAGAAGTTGCATTACACGTTGTCCACATCCACAATCTGGAAAAAATATTTGTTCACGAAAGGTTTTGTTTATCATAACGTGTGATTTCCTCATTATCTGCATGTTGCATACGCTTCGTTTTCTTGTTACCCATCTTAGCGTTAATTAGCAGACGCTGGAGAGACACACTGAGCTATAATTGGACCTGAAAAGTTTCTAGTGTGGCAACTGTGAGCAAAAACACAGGCAAGAGTCGCACAAACAAGTGGAAATTTCCACAATAAGAAAGATGAGTTTTTATAATTATTTTTCCTTGCAGCCACGTCATCTCTGTGAAATGCTAATAAATGCCATAAAGAATGTGTCTGGATCGATAGCCGCTTATTTCTGCAGCCTGATGATGAAGTTTGAAGAGGCCGTAGAGTTGGGCAACATTTCCCTGGCGGACTGCACTAAAGATAGATCAGACTGCACCACATGTCCAGGAGTCGCTAAAATGTAATTTAAGCAGAAGGGGAGAGCTGATGTGTGTAAGAGAGCGCTGCTGCTTCCTTAAAGCTACAGTGATATTTAGGAAAAATTCGACTGTGTTGCAGCTGCACTGATTTGCAAAAGTGTTCACACCATTTCCACAAGTTTTGTGTGACGGAAAGTTGTGCATTTTAACTTGTAACGTGGAAGGAATTTAACAGTTCTCTGTTTACTGGCTCCAGCTCAGTCAGATTAAACACAGATTTTTAATTGAATTTCAATCAGGACTTTGACTAGGCCATTGTAACACATGCGTGTGCTTTGATCGAAATTATTTCATTGAATATTTAAATGAAAAAACTAAATTCTCATTACTTTAAACGAGTTTCAGGAAGGGTGGATGCTATATTAATATGAATTTTAATCACAATATTTATTCCGCCACCTGAAATTTTAATCATTAATGAGAATTTCACATATTTTAATTAATATCTGATTTATTTCAACGGTCGACACTTTTAACCAAGCATTACACAGTACAGTAAAGTACGCATTTCTGCGGTCAGTACATCTGGGTATTATAAAAACAAACAGCCTCCTGCTGCACTTGAAGCTTCAAATTCAGAGGCATGAGCACCTGTTGCCCAGTAGAGGGCGATATGTGCATCAGTTTAACAGTTTACCTCAAGTGGAAGAAAGGATAAAGAAGAAGAAAAAAAAGTCACATTTTATATTATTGAAACAAACAATTGTACACAATTATTTCACAAAGAGAAAGTTATTTATACTGTTTGCACATCAGTGTGAAAAAGTCTTCAACCGTCTCTCATGTTGTTTTAGTTTGAAAAGATTTTGCTTTAGATTCTTTTTTTTTTTTTTATTAAAAGTTATGAACCAGATGAATGTAAAATATTTTACTCTGTAATGCAAAAGCTCAGAATTCGAAGGCGGAGCTACGTCCAACCAGGTGTTTTGTACAGCTGAACGGTTGCCATGGGAGATTAAAGGCTTTCTCAAATGCCCATGAAAGAATCAAAGCATCACTCCAGGTGTGTTTTGATAACATCCTAACATCGTGTAAAACTACAGAAAGCTGATTTTTACATAATACTGCCCCTTTAATACATGTTCAGTTTTGTGTGGACAAAACAAAAGGCTCCTGTGTAACTTGCTAAAGGGCATAAATTCAAACATTAATGCAAATTTATATGTATACTTTACATTGTTAGGGTGAAAGAGAATCCAAAATTTTAGAAACTTTGCACACCAAGTTTTAGTTTTTAAACATTTGCAGAAAAGCAGGATTCAAATGTGTACTAAGGTGATTTTCTTCTAGATGTTAGTGTTATGTGAATTCGCATAATGTGGCTTAAAAGACTGAAAATGCAATTTCACCTACTATTGATCAGGTTTAACATCCTGAAAGCAAATAATAATAATAATAATAATAATAATAATAATAATAATAATAATAAACAAATCAGGGAAGATTCAAGACTTTTAAACTACTACTGACAAGTTATAAAAGTGAACCTCTATGTTAGTGGCTCTGGCTGTTAGAACCTAAATAAAAGTATTGCAGATAGTTTGGCGTTACACCGTACTGATTCACTGATGCTACTTGTTAAGTTGCAGAGTTATGATTGTCCATGTTGTGCAAACAGTTTTTTTTTTTTTACTATCTTCACAGCACTCAGTGAGTATGAGGGGAAAAAAAACGTAATCAAGTGGAGGTGAAAGCTCATCGGTATACCTGAGTAGAAATGATCACCAAAAAAAACATTAAAAAAACATAAAAACGTCTATAACACTTTTTTGTGATAAGTCTCAAAATATCAACAAAAAAACAGAAACTGGTGTGTGTGGGTTTTGCCTGAGAAGTTTTGACCCGACTTTCTGCAATCTGGTGGAAAATTGAAGAAGCAGCAGCAGAAGATGCCTTCACTCAGCCTCCTGAAGAAAACACAACATGCCGGATGGTTAGCAGCTCAAAACATGAAATCTGTGGAAACATTTTAACAAAATGGAAATATAAAAGGAGGAGCACCTGTGACTCTGGAGACCACACATGTTCTCTTACACTCCTCCTCGGTGTCGAAGCGGTTCCTGTTGCCGCCGCAGCCTCCGTACCAGAACTGGGCGCAAGCGTTGGCCTGCTTGTCGTAGTACCAGCGGATGTTATATTCTCGACACGCTCCCTGGTCCAGAACCAGCCCGCAGCGAGGGTCCAGGGGTACGGTCTCTGCGGGGAAAACGTCATGTGATAAGAGGTGAAACACACACACACACGGGGCGGAGAGGGGGAAGAGACGGTAGAAATCCACCCCCAGAGTGACCATTTCCGCTCCGGTTCTTCAGGAAGGAGCCGGTTCCACATTAATAGCCGCAGTACTTCAAAAATAATTGGCCTCGCTGTTCCCCGCTTCGCTGCACAGCGCAGCATGAAGGATACATCAAGCGAAGCTGTGTCCTTTCTGCCACCGGCTCACTAAAACACAACGGCCCGCTGCTTTACAGGAGATTCTAATCGTGTCGCCGCACCGCAGGGGTTCCAGCGTCCCCCGTAATGATTCTGACTAACTGTCAGAGGTGGAGGGTTTTAGCGTTGTGTTATTAGCAGTTGTTGCTGCTTCACTTTGCATGCGATTATCGCAGCCGTGGCGGCTTGGAGGGAATTCTCCCTTTTACTTCAGGTCTCCCTAGTAAAGATTGAAAAATTGGTGTATTTACATATATGTATTAAAAAAAGTAAAACCTTCTTGTGTCTATTGTACAGAAGAGAATTAGGGTCACTGAAAAAAAACAAACACTTGTTCTCAGTAAAATGTCAGAATTCTGTAGACATAAAAAAAGGAGTAAATGTCTGCAACCAATTTCAGAGTTTGAGATTTATTTCAGAAATTTCCCAGAAAAAACAAGAACATTTCTCAGAAAATCTAAAATTTTCCAGAATTAACTAAACGTTTGAGAATGATATTCTGGAAAAAGATATGGAAGTTTCTAACGTTGAACTTTTTGAAAATTTTCCGAGTTCAAAAATTTCCAGCTTTTTTTTTCCTAGAAAATTTCAGAGATTTGTCTAAAAGATTCTTCGGTGGAAATGTGCTCCTTGATACGCCGCTGTAGAATTCTCAGATTCCTGAGACCAAATTCAAAATTCTGAGATTATGGGAGTTTGTACCTTTGGGCAGAGCTGGCCTCGGCGCCACAGGAACACCTGAGGATGATGTGCTTATGTTTGTAGAAGACGAAGATGAGGAAGATGAGCCCCCTCTGGCGGGAGGCGGAGTTTTGTAGTCGGAGGTGCCGCGGTTAAACGTGTCCCCGCGTTCACTTCCTGAGGTGGTTATCACTGTGGTTACGCGCTGCCCTCCTCCACCCTGAGGACAAAAAGACAAATCAAAGATCACTGCGAGTTTATAGAGCTTTAATGATATCCATGTTTGTTTGTTACACAGAGTTCTGTACATGAACAGAGCTGGATCCTTTACTGCCGTGGCTGTGGGTGCCAACACCAGCCTGCTGGCCGCCAAGATGGTCCTGTTGAGTTATGGGCTTGTAACCATAGCCACCGGCGGCGTAGCTCCCAGTGATCCTGTTGCCGTTGTTTCCGCTGTAGCCGTTTGTTATCCGGTTGTATATCAGGGCTCCGTTTTCGTCCTCGCAGAACTGGCTGACCAGCTTGGACTCGAGAGCTGAAGAGGCAAAGCACACGGAGAAGAGGACGATTTCCACACCCGTCAGACGAGTTTCAGCGAATTCATATCGTCACTGTGGAGTGTTACATAGGCGCGGCTTTTTGAGTTGGAAAGACGCGATCGTTTATTAGTAAAATAGTGTGCAGGAAAAGTTCTTTCAGGCTGTTGTCGTTTTCTGTTTGGGCTTCAAGTTCCTGGAATACGCCACCTTTAAACATAAGGAATATTACGACCTATTCAGAAAAATCACTCAAGTCAGAGGTGTCCACATTTTTTGCCATTCTGGAAAAAAAAAAAAGTCAATTTGAGAATACCGAAGGACCACACCTTTTGAAAATTAAAACTGAAACGATTTATTTTGTATCATTTTCGTCACATCAATAATACACTAAATAGACAATATTTTAATAAAACAAAGTACTGAAACAGTTGTAAAAAAGGAATCTGTAAATAATTGTCGATATACTATATCGCTGCTGTTTCAAATGATAAGTAAATATTTTTTACTGCTTTATTGTCCTGATTTTCTAACTCCCTTCCATCAATCTGCAAAGGGATTACAAAGGAAAACGAGTTTCTCCTTGGCTAAATCTGGCATATTTACGTGATGTATTCATGTTGATTAATATGACATAAATAAAATTCATGAATGTACATATCCCGGGGTAAACTAAATATGAGCTGAATAACATCTTTATTAGTTTCGTACTCAAACATTAGCTGGTCAGCAGTATTTCCTAACAAAAAAATTTCTATTTCAAAGCCACAATAATGTCCGTCGTGCCCAGAGAAAGTGCCGAAACGACAAAAATAATTCGCTGCTTGCAGGAAAATCGAGGCACACAGCTCCGCCCCTCCCCCACTTGTTACCAGAACACCGGCCAGCTGGCTGGGATAAAGTTACCGAGCTACCAAAGAATAATACCGTAAATATAACATAGCCTAAAGCTCTTGGCGGGTGACCATGTGGGGAGGAGGAAGGTTTGGGTTTGTGTTAGCCTTAGCATAAAACATTGTTCTCTGGCTACATTCACCCTTCCACAAACACGGCCTCCATCGTTCACCGCTGCCAACGGTGGACAGCAGAGCCAACCGAAGGCCTGATCCCTTCACTGAGCCACAACAGGACAGTTTTCCAGCAAATCATGTAGCATGACTTCAACTGCCACTGATTTGAGACTCAAGTCAGTACAATGTAAAGCAACGTGAAGTAATTTCTTTTCAAACGGTTGGCAAGGTTTTCAAGAAATACTGCAAAGAATTCACTTTTTTTTTTTTTTTAACACATTTAGCTTTAGGATTAACTAGATTACTGTTAATCAAAATCCTTTAAAATACCAAAACCCATATGAGACAGAGATAGCTCTCGACAGTAATAGTAGTTGACATTTTATTTCCACTTCTCTCACTTTGTTTTTGTAAATAAGCATGTCAATGTTAGCAGAAAATGCAGAGAAGTTCCAGGGTTTTTCAATAACATTGCTTACAATCGTTAGTTTGATCACCAACCACAACAGTTGCAACACTATTGCAACTGTTGGTTGCAAAAGTTGGTTAACTTCAGTTCAAATAATATCTGCCCTTGAAAGACTGCAACCCTTGAGCACATTATATACATTATATTTTACATGTTCTATAATGCCTCTAGATATTGTATTTGTGTCTATATCATGTTACTGTATGCTTCTTGTTTGAAATTAAGCTACAAAAAAGAACATCAAGAAACGAGACTGCTGTGTAGACAGTGCTTCCCCTCTTCAAAATAAGAGCATGACTATAAATGTACAACTACTTGAAGATGTTGAACTTTATTCAGTCAACTAAACTAAACTAACTATAGAATGTATCAAGAAAAGCTAATTTAGGGGAAGCTAAGAGTGCTAAATGTTTTCAAAGTTAGCAAAAGAGTTAAGAGATTAGCTTCACTACTAGCGCATTAGCGGAAATGAAAGAAAAAGGATACAAAGCTTTCGGTAATCGTTACCAAAATTCTAAAAGCGTGTCAGGGATTCATACTCGGGCCCCCTTTATTTTAACACCCTATATTAATACATACATTTTTCTGTCAATCGTCATGAGAAATCATGCAATCAGTAAACACCAGTAGTTTAAGCCTGTTTTTGTCCATCCTTTCATTTCATCACCAACATGTTTCCTTTAGACCTCGCAATGAACTCTGAGCTTCTGACACCAAATGGTTTGTTTAGGTGACTTCCACCTCAGGAGGAAGTCACAAATCAGAAACCAAATTAAAATTTATGGGGTAATACGCTGTGCGCTAATATGGAGTGTGACATAGAGATGAGATACAAAAGGAAGACAGCTGCAGAAGCTGCAGTGAGTGCAGTGAGAGCAGTGAGAGCAGAGGCACTGCATGGTGGGAGAAATCTGATGTAGAGCCTGATAACGGTGTGAATGTAGTAAAAACACTAAATGGTTTTGAAAAGCCTGGAAGAGGATTGTAATAGTTTAAGTATCACGCTAGGTAAATGAGGGCTATGGTAGGTCTGGAGGAGTTCCACCACTCAGGTGGAAAATCGGACAGTTCAAATATTAGTTGTAGACTTCACAAGTGTAGTATTAGGGCCACAATAAGAAAATAAAAACTAATTTTGAGAGTAAAGCTATAAATTGACGAGAATAAAATTGAGATTTTATTAGGATAAGATGATGCCTTTTCGTACGACTTTATTCTGTTTTTTAGTTATTGTTTTTTTCTTAGCATGGCTCTAAGACTCCATTAGAAAACTTAAATATTTCTTTGTAAAAGAAGGAAAATCACCTGGCAAAGTGTTGAAGTCATCGATCAGGAACATGTGCTCGCTGTCCGGGTCCGACGCGATCAGGTTGAGCTCTCTCAGGAAGTCGGCCTGCGTTGGATCCGACGTGTTCACAATCCCCAGGGCGAACATCTCGATGTTGGCGGCGTGAGCTTCCCGCACGGCTATATCCAGCTTGACCGGCTCCCGTTTGTCCGTCTGCCCGTCGGTAATCACAATGGCCACCTTGCTGACGCCGAGGCGGGAGCTATAGAAGGCCTCCTGTGTGGCTTTCCGGATGGCTGTCCCGGTATAGGTGCCCTCGCCCATATACGGGATGTTCCTAATGGCCTCCTTGATGTCCTCTTTGGTGTTGTAGCGGGCCAAGTTGAACACCAATTTCACCTCCAAGCTGTACAATATCAAACCGATCCTCGTGGCGTTGCGGCCTACCGTGACCCGATCCACTAGAGTGGTCACGAAACGCTTGATGATCTCAAAGTTATCGGGCCCCACGCTCTCTGAGCTGTCAATGACAAACACCAACTCCATGGGCCTCTCCTTGCACTTGATCCCACATCCTAGAATGAGATCATGGCTGAAATGTCACTTTGACGAGGTTTAGTAGGTGAAATCTGATCTAACCATCTGCAGATAAAGCCAGACAGAAGCGAAACCCTCTCCCATTACGTTTTCGCTGCTAATGCAATATGTACAAGCGGAAGATCAGAAGATACGTTACCACAGATCTCTTTGATCATTCGAATGATGTCCTCTCTCTGAAATTAATACATTGTCAGAACATGAGCTCATAAGTGGCCATGGTAAATACCTGATGAGAAACAATAGGAAGGAGTGGGACTCACAGTGAGGCCTGCTTCCCCTTTTATGCCCGGAAGTCCCTAAGATAAGGATGCAATGAGCTCAATCAGGAAGAAAACTGGCAAAGTGCTGAGAGCCGCAAGGTTAATCTACCAGATAAACACTGTCTTAAATAGGAGGAAGCCTTGGTTCTACAGCACAACCAGAACACAATCAAGTGTTCAAACACATTTTTTCAGGCTCAATGTAATTGCAAAAATTAAAACATCTCTCACAGGTTGCCCCGGGATTCCCGAATCTCCCATTTCTCCCTTGAATCCTTTAAGCCCCCTCTCTCCAGACGAGCCCCGGTCACCCTGACGCATAAATCAAAACACAACAGTTGCAATGAGCCTTTACAGGTGACCCCAGATTATCACGCGAAAGGTTTAGGTCAACATATTGACTGACTTTGGCTCCTGGAAAGCCCTCTCCAGGTACACCTCTGGGTCCGGTCACACCCTGGGCCCCCTGTTCGCCCTGAAGCACAAACAATGTTCAAATAGTAAGTCAGAAGGCCATATTTAACCCCTAGATGAAAAACATAAAAATATCTCTTAGAGTCAATTCATAATGACAGCCTACCTTGGGGCCTTGAAGTCCTAGCCCCTGTGGCCCTGTTGGGCCAGGTGGACCTGGTCGCCCGGGGTTACCCTGCAAAAACATCACATTCTGCCACTACTGCCGTACCATATCACTAAAATAGTCTGTGAATATATAACTTTATTGGTACAGAAACACTTTAGAAAGTCTGCATCAAAGAAGACAAAGACGATTATTTGAATAAAATAAAAACAGTTTCGGTTGATTTCCTGTTCTCAATCCCAAAATCGTCTTTAGAAAATGTGAAGATGGATGGGATTTCAGGGGATAAGAGGGTTGCTGGCTGCCCTTATGTGAAGAAGTAATAGCCTAAATATAATAACTGGTAGTGACATCCCAGGTGGCAAAAACAATAGCAAGCAACGAGTCTTCTATGTCAATGTGGAGATATTTTGGTCTTTGCATAATCCAAGATAACCCGTCTTTTTAAAACCATGACGTTTTAACCATGTGGAAGTGAAAGTGTTGGTGTGCATTGGGACGATGGTGGTGACCGTGGTAGGAGTTTGTTCTGCAACTGGCTGTGTCCACCAGTGTTGTTGTGTCCTTGGGCAAGACACTTCCCTCACCTTGCTTGCTGGTGGTGGTCAGAGGACCCGGTTGCATTGGTGCATGGCGGCTTCGCCTCTGTCCGACTGACCAAGACCAGCTGTGGTTATTAACCAGTAGCTTCCCACCACCAGCGTGTGAATGTGTGTGTGAACAGGAGAACGGCTGCATGTAGAGTGAGGCGTACAGGCCATTGTCCAGCTGCATAACCCAAATGTGTTTGAGCTTATGGTTCTTGACAGCAGCCATTCTCCTGCAGGACTTTCTGGTAGAGCAGAATTCATGGTTCCATCACTTACAGGAAGTCGCTCAAGTCATGAAGTAGCAAAGCTACGGTGGCCCAAATACAAATACCAAAGCTGCAACACAGAAACACATTTCTGTGGTGGCGTTTGTATTCCCTTTGTGGATTTACTATTTGTGTTGTACATGAGACATCTGGGCCACCATACAAAGCAACCCCAGACTATTACAATATGCAACTAAAATACCACCACCTTGTTTGACTATTAGCTTGATGTCCTCTTTCTCAAATACTTTATTAGTGTTCTGTCACAGGAGACACACCTTTCAAAGAAATCTACTTCTATCTCGTCAGTCCAGGGGAACTCCAAGGAAATTTCAGCATTAGGGTCTGAATCTTAGATAAAGCTATTAAAGTTAGCTTAAAATAAAAATCCATCTTTCCCAGCATGACTCGTGTCTAACGTCATTTAGTCAGCGTGAACCAGGCCTGACATCTGTCATTGCGATGTGCTTCCACACTTTGTTCTGCCTTTGGTAACTTTATCCGAGTCCCTAATTAAATCTTGCCCACTGCAAATGAGTGTGGAAGCGCTCCGGCCTGCGGAGGCACCGGTCTGAAGCCCACGGGGGACAACGTTGGGATCTGTGAGGACAGACGGGGTGTTGTTCAATCAATGCCTGTTAGGACAAGTGTGTCTCATCACACATGTGTCTGTAGAGATTCACACCCTGCTCTCATGGTGACGGTTTCACGTTTTTCCAATTTGAAGGTTTTATAACCTAAGCAGAGGATGATTGTGGGGAAAAGAAGGAAATGATGGGAGGTTTTCCAAATGTTAAAATCTGGAAAGTGTGGCACGTCTCTCCTGGTTTGTGGAACCACGTTTTGCTGGACTTACAGCTTACATTTCAAATTTTTGCAACAAAAAGAGGAAACAGAACTGCCAAATAAAAGCCTCACACCTGCCTTTTCCACTTTGTATTTGAAATGTAAACCACTGTACAATTTAACTTCACATTTATGTTATTTCTTTTTTGTTGGCCAATCAGATATTTTGAGGTTCATGGTTGAAATTGGGAGAATGTCAAACCCTAAAATCCTTCTTTCAAGTCATGGTTGCGGGACTTAAGTTCAAACTTTGAAATTTCGAAGGTTAGGAGAAAGCTAAAAATGGAAACCCAACACTTGGATGAAAACAAAGATTTCAAAATGGCTGTGAATCTACCGGAGGTCCCTGGACGCCTTCCCCTGGGGGCCCGGGTAAACCTGGCGGCCCTCGGAATCCAACGTCCCCCTGAAAAAGTTATGAAACACACAAGATGCTCAGCAGGAACACTGAAACTGAAAATGCAAGTACAGAGCAAAAAACGTTTAATCTGTTTATCAACTGTAATACAGTTTTACCAACATTTTGTGACTGAAACATTGCAGTATTATGCGTGTTGTGCCATTTTATTTAGGGAGATTTTTGGCATTGCAGAGCCTGCATGAACATGCTCATAAAGCACATCTTGAAAAACGACAGAACAAAGAGCAAAAGCAGGGAGTCTAAAATTGTACATTCGTATGTTTAATCTGAATTTTTTTGGAATGAACCAGAGTTCATCTTCATTCTTTCACTCTAAATTAGCTCAATTTAGATGTTTTTAAATCAAAAAAATCCTTATGAAAGTAGGAATTTTATTCACATTCACTAAAAACTGGAGACGCAGCGCGACATTGGCTGGTCACCATACTTGCCCTGGACAGAAACTCAAAGGTCCAATGTTTTTCTGATCAGGGAACGCACCATCACAGGACTTTTAAAACAGACTGCAGCATTTAGGCGAGTGCTGGTTTTTTTGGTCCTTCCTTACTTCCTGTTTTAGTCGTTACATTTACAACTTTGAGTACAAAAGAAATCCCTCTGCCACAGAAAGAAATGCATTAATTTGGAGACACTTGGAGGACCAAACATTTAGATATTTGGAAACCAACCAGACAGTTCTTAAAGAGAAAATGGAATTGGCAAACCAGAGACAGGAAACTGGCCACAATAAAGATTTCCTGGCGGAACCCTCAGTTTTAATGGCTCCAAAAGTGTACTCTCTGCCTTAAATGGGAATTTTTGGGGGGTCTAGGAGTCATAAAGGAAGGTTCTTGGTTTCCCTCAGATTCTGACAGATTCTCACCTTGGGTCCTGGGATGCCCATGCCCTCTGGTCCAGGTTCTCCAGGAAGCCCCGGCAGACCAGGAGGCCCCTAAACAATCAGTCAACAGAATGTTAACCAGCTTTTCTATCCCATACTCATATGAATCTAGATTTCTACAAAACACTCAGTAAAATATTATATCTCATCTACTATCTATGTATTTGAGGAATGGGGGGGATTTTTATTTTTTTTTTCTAGAAGAGGATTTGCCTGACTATAAATCTCTCCTCTCTGTCTCTGTTCTGAGTGTTAGCTGCAGATTGTAGGGGACATCTTCTGAAACTTTTAGGTAATAAACGTCTAACAGATGGATGGACAGCTGGATCTGATGAACATAAAGTGGGAAACACGAGGGAGGCCATATAAAACTGGGTTTAATGTGTGATGAATGGTTTGATTTGGTTTGTTCACCATGGGGCCTGGGTAGCCGTCTCCTTTGGGGCCAAACGGACCTGCGGGTCCCGGGTCGCCTCGATCGCCCTAAAACAGAACAAGAACTTCAACATTTTCAGACAAAGGATAAGATTGAATGCACCAGTTTACAACAAAATGTTAAAAATCTTCCAGTTCTACAATGCTAGCTCATAAAGTGATTTTCCAAATAAGTGCTATTGAGTCATGACGTATTTGTTTATCCAAGCCTATAGTTTTTTGGGGGTTTTTAATCATTATTTCAATTTTAAGCACCAAAAATAACTAATTTATTACCTTTGGGCCAGGCAGTCCAAAGCCAGTCTCGCCGATTGGACCAGGAGCTCCACCTGGTCCAGGATCGCCCTACAACGTTTTAAGACGTGGACTTTTCAAGATTAAGTTGGCAAAGATACACACACTACACATACTTAGCTGTTTTAACAAGGTCCAAATTTTTTGTCTCTCGTTATTGTAAAAGAATTGTTAAAATGGTTTATTTTCTGTTGTTTTGTTTTTCTTTTAAATACAGAATAATTTGGAAAGTCAGACATGTGTAAAAGAGGTGGAGTGGTGTTACATAAGCTTCATTTTCCGCCTACCTCCTTTTCAAACAAATAGTCATCAAATATGTATCGTGGTACTTGAATTGTGAATTTGTTTGAAATAAATCAAGGAAATTAAAGTTGTGATGAGAAAGGAAAAATGTAAATGTTCCTAACAATAATTAATTAGATTACTGCATATAGAGTTATTACAATATTATATTAGAAGTTTCTGGAATGTTTATGCTTATGTCTATGTATGAGAAGTTTCTTTTTTTTTTTTATTAATCTCTACAACTCAGAATATCCATTGGTGATTGGGTGTCCACAGTCCTAAAGCTTCACTGGCTCCCCCTTGTGGCCACTCTGGAGTTTTTCAAGTGAACTGGAATGAAAACACTCAAGAAACCTAGGGTAAAAGTCTTAAAATGAATCAAACTAAACCAAATTAAATGACGTCTTTGCGAAACAAGTGATAATTGCTTTCACTGAAAACAAACTGGGATATGATTTTCACCCAAATACAAATTTGAAAAATATGCAAGAATTGCATGTTTGTTTTTTCAAAGTGAAAGCGCCTACCTTGGGTCCGGTGATGAAACGTCCCGGTGGTCCAGCGGAACCGGGCCGTCCCTGTGACCCTGGTTCTCCCTGATTAGAGATTCAGTCAACCGTATCATTAAATCCCAACCTTTAATTAGCATATTGGTCTTTATCATGTCATTGACCATCTACGGTTTTAGCTAATAACGGCTGAAAGGTTTCCTACCTTTGGTCCTGAGGGTCCAGCAATGCCAGGCGGACCTGTCAACCCTCTTATTCCTCTTTGGCCTTGGTCACCCTGAGCAACAATGTCAGGAATATGGTTGCTTATGTGATCATTATAACCCTATACTCATCATTTATTAATGTACATACGGGTCAAGAAATACCAGGGTTTCCCCAAAGGGTATAATAAGCCTGGCGGGCCACCAGGCTTTACTTGCCTTCCCCACCAGGTTGACTGTTTATTTTATTTAAGGTTTTATATGTACCAGTAACAATGGCAACAAAATAGGATTAAGCTAGGTTTGTCCTTGGCCAAATTATGATCCTTGCGCAGGCACCTCAAATTAGTTTTTACTTTTAACATTTGTTCATACAAAAACAAGATGGGTCACTGGTGGACGGCCCTAGCATGTCTACCACCAGGCTCAGCAGGTTTTCTGGTGGAAACCCTCAATACCACTTGCGTACTTTATGCACGAGGCTTCTTTCTTTTAGAAAAAAAGGTTCCAGAGTGGGGAATAAAAAACAAGAAATTGAATGTGAAAATGCTAAAAAGGTACACAATGAATAAAGGGGGAAAAAGATCTTGATTTAATTTAATTTGATCTTGATTTAGATTGCAATAAAAAGCCAAAACATTCATGTCCAATATGTTGCTAGGGACCATGTCCGTTGTGGAATAAGCAAACAATCGTCCACCGACAAGCGCATCAAGAAATGACATCATATTGAAAAATATAAGGAAGAAAACCTTAAACTGTTTACCTTTTCTCCCTGAGTGCCAATCCCAGGCGCGCCTTCTGGACCTCTAAGACCAACGGCTCCTGGTTCACCCTAAAGCCACAAACTGCGACAATCAACAAACTTGTCGTTCACTTCTTATAGAGCTCTACAGGAAATCCATTAAACTACCTTTTGTCCTGGAGCTCCGTCCTCTCCAGGAAGTCCAGGCAAACCTGACAGTCCTGGTGATCCTGGTTCACCCTACAGAAAGGTTTCTGGGTCTTTTAAAGTGTTTGGACTGCTGCAGACATTAACGCCATTTTAAACTTGGGCCACATTCACACCAGACAATGACTAAACTATGAAATGAAATACCATGGTCTTTGAAGACTCAAAAAACAAGAACACTCTCCTGTATTTTGTAAGGCTGCTAAGAGGCAGACGAAATATTGGTGCTTTCGTCTTCACAGTAAGGCTGAAACTGATGGTTGGGGAGCAGAAACCTCCCATGTTTCAATTCAACAGATTGGTAGGAAATATCCAAATCAATTTCTGCTCCCTGTGTTGGTAGCACTGTAGTAGAATGGCCATGAAAGCAGAAAAACAAAACTATTTGGGATTCAGAGTAACTTCACATCAAAATCAAGTTTCCTTTTAGACTCGGAGGAACAGAGAAGCAGATCCAAAAGAACAGAGTGGTCTTGATCCAGTGTGAATGAGACCTTCACTGATTGATTCATGCTGGTTTTTAATTAAAAAGAACAGCAACACACCTTGGCACCGGGCTCACCAGCTCCTCTTTCTCCTGGAGCCCCCACTTCTCCTGGCAGCCCTTGGTCTCCCTGTGTGGGATAAACTTCATGGTTTCAAATGCGTTTGCATTCCCAGAACGCTACCGCTTAGTGCTGAAAACTGGTACAGTCGTCCTCTGCATTATTTACTAAAATGTACTCAATTAACTTAGATTTTAATAAGCTGTTCCTGAAAATTGATTTTAATCTTCTCCTTATTTTAAATCAACTAATGCAGTAAAGAAAAACTGAAAAGTCCACAGCTTCTTTATCTCTTTTACAAGCTTTGCTGGATTAACACATATTCTGTGATGTGACAAGTAAATTCATATTGTGTAAGATTAGAGTCAGGACAAACCTTAGGTCCAGAAAAGCCCTCTCCCGGTGGGCCTCTTATTCCAGGTGGCCCCCGGGGGCCCTCTGTTCCCTGAAAGGAAGATATAAAGAAATTGAAGACGAAGGCGATATGAATTTATTTAAATTTAGGCAAGTTATTTAATAC
This sequence comes from Gambusia affinis, assembly GCF_019740435.1. Classification (NCBI taxonomy): domain Eukaryota; kingdom Metazoa; phylum Chordata; class Actinopteri; order Cyprinodontiformes; family Poeciliidae; genus Gambusia; species Gambusia affinis. The sequence continues at coordinate 13,432,353 of NC_057891.1, read as the reverse complement.
ATTCAAATAAATTTGAATGTATTATAAATGTAAAATTTTATTTTAAATTCTAACATTTTATTTATCAAGTACACCTGCAAAAACATCCAGGCTTCACAATCAAATCAAATCTTGGATTTTGATTAACAGCTAAATTCTAGCTGTTCTATAACTAACCACTGAGTTAGCTACAATACCTTTTCTCCTTGGATGCCTAGACCTGGAAGGCCCAGGGGCCCTGGAAACCCTGGAGGGCCAAAATCCCCCTATAAAAATGAAGTTTAAAACAAATTAGACCACATACATGCTCATAGTTGGTCAGTGAATCACCCTTCAGTTTCAGCTACAACCTTTCATTACGTATAACTTTCAGAAAGCACCCAGCTTAACCCTCCACCCCCTAACATCTTCATGCCATATAAATGCTAAAAAATATTTCTTGTGACTTTAGAACCCTGTTTGCAAATCAGTTCAGTACGTCCAACCCATGTCCACATCTGTGAATCGTAAGCTACTCTGATACATATGAGTATCTGCAACACATTGCGACAAATAGAAACCTTACCTTTACACTGGTGTCTGAATGCGCCAGTGGAGCGTTAATGTTCCCACATTCAACAGCCCAAACCATAAAACTGCAGTCCTCCTACACCATTCAAGCTGTAACCTCAATTCACAGCCTGTAGACTGTGACCTCCTATATAACGCCGTGCTCAGTGCATTTATCGGCGGCTCTGACAACTTTTGGCCTCCTTCACAACAAGGCTTTAGCTTTCTCGCGTTCTCGGCTTTTGTGAAGTCTTTTCAGCACGGCGCCTCATTTATGGCCTCTCTGTACTCTACCTTGTCTCCTTTGATTCCTAGGCCCGGCTGTCCTCTGGGCCCCCGTGGCCCCTCTATGCCTCGCTCGCCCTGCGAAGGCGGACAGAGAAGTTATTGCGTTTTGACTTTTTGAGATATTAGATGTGCTCACAGGAATGGCAAAGCAAGACCATATGCCACACATATCAGCAAAAGGGGGAAGAAAAAAAAATAAAGAGTCTTTGATAGTTGCTTTCATAAAAGCTACACTCAGACACATAAAAGCTTACCTTCAGCAACCTCTGTAATGTAATATTCACATAGAGCGAATAGAACTACGTTTTGTACGTGTACGGAGGGCAAGTAAAGGATTTATGATACATTTCTGGTTAAAAGCTTTTGATTAAGGTTTCTGATTCCTGAACCAAAATAGACCATAAATACAACAAAAGGAAACATAGATATTCACAATTTCAATTATCAGTCACCCCAAAGCACCACGCAACATAGCTGAACAGGTCCAGTTCAAACCCACAGGACTTCCGGTCAATACCGTAGGAGTCCAGTTCAATCGAGACGTAATACAGATGAAGGTTCTGTGTATTATTGATTTTAAAGTAGAAAACAAAAAAGGCAATTCTTCTCAATTTACAAAGAGCAGTAAGATTTTTAGAGGTGAACATTAATGTTGTTTTGATTTTGCAATTCAGAAGCACATTATCTTAAAGTGTCCTTAAAGTACCAAATGATGTAAAATAGATTTTTTTTTTTTTTTGCTGTACATCATGTTATGTTATTCCCTCATCAGAAACATATCCAGAGTGAGAGTGTTGCCTTCATTCTTTAATACATGTTTGAGAAATCCTTAATCTCCCTTGGCAACTAGATGTTCAGAGCGCAGGCTGGTTGGACCTAGCTCTGCCTTCGCCTCACAGAGCAGGACTCCCTCATGACTCCCCTTCTCAAATCCTTCAGACTAGCCAGCAGCAATTAGCAAACAACGGTGGAACAGCGCATCTGCTGAGCTTATTATACGAGCCACTTCTCAGTGCAACGCTGGTAAAAACGTAAAGACAGGAGCGATGTTGTGATGACTTCATGACAGCAGCGTTTCAGAAAAAGAAGGAGTTTTTAAAGAGACAGAGCCAAAATTTCAAGGCTTAAGCTTTCTTTTAAGTCTTATTTGATATATATATATAAATAGCATTTTCATAACAACTGAATGTAACATAAATACATGACTGTGCTATAAAATGCTGCTTTGTGCCTGGTAAATACATAATACTGTCCCTTTAAACTGATCAGCAGAAACAGAAGTAGATCCCCGTCGTTGAAGCAGATTTACTGCACAGTTATTGAGGTAAACTGAGAACAAAAAGGTCAAGTTCAGGAGGCTTTCCATAAATCACAGGCTGGTAGTGCAATTCCCAGCTTCCCCCAGGGTGCATACCAAAGTATTCCCCTGGAGTTACCAAAAACTTTTCTATTTGATATAAAAGAACTAAACCAACTTGGACACAAGGTTCCTTCAACGAAGAAGAGTTTGTGAACGATTCACACACAAATTACAGGAAACTAATGGTTTCCATCAAACAGCGCTATCCATCTGAAAGAGAGAACTGAATTTACTTTTAAAAAAGGAGCCTCTGCCGCATTTTCTACCTGGAGGAAATTTTTTACCAAGTCTTCCAAGGTTTTTCCAAAGTCAGGGAACAACAAAACGAAGCCACGACAAGATGTACATTAATTAGCGTGGCAATGCCGCATTTGCATGTAGGCTTCCAGAAGTTTTAATTGATTGTCATAAATCCGCGATCGGATCTCAAAGCAGAAGCGCTAATGATGTGTTAAAAAGAAAAAAAAAAGGGTTATACTGCTGCGAAACTGGAGCTTGTCGGGGCAAGTCATGTGAGGAATGCTGCTGTAGAGGGAACGCCGTCTGTGAGAATACAACCAAAGTGCTGTTGCAAAAAAAAAAAAAAAAAGAGCAAAGAAAGACAGAAAAGAAAAGAGTACCCTTAAGGGTGATCTAGTGGTGGGGAGAAACACCTTCTCTAGGTTTTATGGTGGAAACTGTTACTTTTCAGAGCAACGGCGCCAGATGATGAATTAGATGGCAGTTCGGTGTGAGGGTAAAGGAAGAATTTCACCTGAAGCCTACCTCGTTTTTCAGAGTTGCTTGGTAAATACTGCAGGAGAACAAAACAAAACCAAAAAAAAAAAAAAAAGAAAGGATAAAAAGCAATTACGCGTGTCGTGTCTAGAAGACGTTACGGCAGATTACTGGCGCTGCGTTTGATGTCCGCTTCTGTCACAACGAAGAGCCTCGATGTGACTTAATATTGTTTTACATGAGTCATTTTCTGCTAAATTATTAGTGATCCATGTGCTGTGAGATACTTTGGGGATGGAAGTAAATTGTTAAAAAGATGAGTTGAAAATATGAAACTTAAGTCAAGTTTACCTGTATAGCACATGTTATCAAAAATTTGGAAAAAGTGAATATTTTTCAAAACTTCAAAGAGTTTTACTCAGATTGATCAAAAGCAGCAGTGTTTTTTTTTGTTTTTGTGTGTGTGTGTGCAGTGGAAACACAAAATACCATCATCCCCCCTGATCTTTAAGAAAACAGAAACCTCATGAAGGAAGATGTGTTTCCACATGTGGGAGAAGTTCTGCTTGTGTTCACTGAGGAAACACAGACACTATATCCGACTATAAGTTCCCTCTGACTGAATCACTGGCTGAACCGTGGGGGCGTTCTGGCCTTTTCATTCTCCGTCCCGTTTCTGAATCCTCTCCTCTCCGCGCCGAGACGTTCTCATCTCCTCCTGCTGGGGTCGATTGACAGGCCGCGCCGCGGCGTGAGGTAATGGAAGCCGCGCCGCTGCGCTGTAGGGGGAATTCACTGTCATGTGTTGTCATGTCTCTTATCCATACACGCTGTCAATTTCCTGTCGGATTCTGGAGCCCAGACAGGCGACTTGTTTTTTTGTTTTTTTTCCCCCCGCGAAGGTCAGAGGGCGATGGCAGATGGGTGAAGCGAACATGGATGCATGAAAACGGGTCGAAAGGCTGAAGCTTTTAGCTGGGTTGAGTGCATGAGACTCTCCCAGGAGCTTTAGGCTTGAAAAAGAAAAATATGAACACCCACTCACCTTAGGGCCAGGGATACCTTCTCCTGTCGGTCCTCTCTCTCCTTGGACTCCCTGTGGCCCCTGAGGACCCTGAAAAAAAATTACATAAACATGTAAATGATGTTTTTTTTTTTTTTTTTTATCTATTTGGGAGAGGAGGAAACCAATTCTGACTCACAATCAGTAGATAACAGGAAGACTGAACATATTCACTGCAAAGCAAAAAACTAGACCAAAAATCTAGATTTGAGGGCAAATATCTTCACACACTTGAAATGACACAAAACTAACTTAGAACTGACCTTCCAACAAGATACAGACGCTTGCTATAAGTCAAAGCGCACAGAGAGACACTAGATGGTGCTAGAGAACATGACTTATTCTCTCCATAGGGAAAAAAAAAGAGCACTTTTGAAATCTTTTCTTTTTTAAAGTGTAGTGTGTGGCCCAACATAACATTCCTTGTTTTGAGTTGATTTTCACATATAAAAAAGATGAAAAGGCTCCTGATGTTCTGTTTCAAATTCATCAAATTGTTCTCGTCTGTTTTATTTGAATTCAGTTTCTGATAGTTCATTGCTAGAATGACTCGGGATATTTCTGCTGCCGTAGGCCTAAACTGCTGGAGCACAAACTGACCACTTTCACTCACTTTCGTCTTCTACTACTCTCCAATTATGTTGTTAACTTTTTTGTTTCTTCTCACGTTATTTTTCTCTCCACAGAAACGACGCTAACCTGGTCTGGCGCTTCGTTTGGCTGCGATTCATTCCTTCCTGGAGGAAGCTGAGATAACGCTGACGTCAACTAATCGTTCTCCGTCTCCTGCTGTTAACGTTTTACTTTCTTGAACATCAAAACCAGCAGTAAATCAGATCATGTGTTTCTCTTTGTGTCAGTAGTGGCAGACGGCCAATTGTACCAAGACAAGTTCTGGTTCAGCTGGACGTTTCTTCCTGTTAAATGCGAGCTTTTAGATAGAAACTTCCTTTGAATAGCTAATTGAACACAAAGTAATGCTAGATAACTAGGTCTGATTGGATTGTTTATCATTAGTAATGCTAACTGTGCTAATACAAAATGCCTAAGCCATTCCTTTTTGCCTGACGTCATCTCTGCTCCTGATAATTACAGTTAATAATGTAGGAAGGCAAGAAAACATAAAAATTATTTAAATATGTGTGTGGTTACAGGGTTTTACAGCCATTTCAGGGTGTTAATAATTGTTACTACAGAGAGGTTAAAAGGTTATTCTTTTTTCAGTGCAACAAAAGGCACATTTCATGTAGTGACAAGCCAGACAGAAGCAGGTTGGAACAGCAAGAAGCAGCACAACAGATCCGTCTACGTTGTTTGCCTGTAATACACAAGTGACACGTTTTGTCCTCGTTTCTAACTCACCGGTGGTCCGGGCTCGCCGATCCCCGTAGGGCCGGGAGGCCCCGGTTGCCCCTGGAAACCGACATCCCCCTGCAGAGTGCGAGATAGCGAGGGGAGTGCTCAGACAGGGTGAGACACAAAAGGCTAGTGGTTATGTTCTCGCGAAATGATTTTTCCGTAATATTACGGCGACGGATTTTTACCTTTGGTCCCGGAAGGCCGATCCCAGTCTCACCTTGGATTCCAGGTGGTCCAGGAAGCCCCCGCTCCCCCTATTAAAAAGATAAACATGGGTACATTTTGTCCACATGTCACTCATCCTTGTGTACGAGCGAGGAAAATCAAAGGAAACCCACCGACACAACCCGCTTTGTCCTGCCTCAACGAAACTTGATTTAAGCCTTAATTGTTTTTGTCTTTTTTTAAAAAAGCTGTTGCTTCTCTACATAATGGCTGTAAATCAAAGCTGTGGCGTTCACAAAAAGGACACATGGGAGGCAGGAAAAAGAGGCGTGGAGATTGTTCTAGGTGCATACCGGTGCTTTTTGTGTCCCCCTCCCTTCCATTGCCCTTTCCAAGCAAGTTAGGACAATGCTTCCCGCCAGACATTACATTGCTGTTTTGGTGATGTAGGATGACAGCCAGACTATGAACGTGAACATTTTTCTAAAATAATTAGGAGGCGACCACTTGGTGCGGAGTAAGTGCTTATGGGAGAAGAGGCTGAAAAGCAGAAGGAACCGACAAATAAGCCGACAAGTTAATAACAGATGAGTTTCTTCGGAGGAGTTTCAAATGTCACAGCAGCGGCGGATCGTAACTCACCAATAAACGCTCCAATGTATAGTTCCTACCCCCAAACCCCCCATTCGCTTTATGAGCTTTTGGAGATACTTGACATTTCTCATGTTATTTATGCCAGCGTTAGGTGATTTTAATCTGAAGTGTTAGAAATGTCAGCGTCGTTGAGAGCGAGTGTTATTTACTGTACGTTATTCCGAGAGGGGGGGAAAAAAAAACTATCAGAATCGAACGCTTTTTAATCACGGTGACCGTCGAAACGGTGACGCGTTTGTACGCCGGGATTCAGGCCGATTGTCACGTATGAATCTGGTTTAAAAAAAAAAATGCGACTGACTTGATTGATGTGTTTGAGTTATAGGTGGAGACGGCCCATAAAAGCTTCAATTTCCTCACAAAGACATTGTGGTGCTGCCCGGGATTATTAAAAATGATCAAATAGGGAGTATGAATGATGTCATAGTCATGTTTAATGTCCTTAATTAAAGGGTGGCTTTAGTTTTCATTCAGAGCCATTTCAAAATTTTATTTGACACAAGCCATGTAGGGAACAGAGCAAACATGTGGAAGACGACGATATGGTATGAATTTTTGTCCTTCGTGAAAAAACTTAAAGATACAAAACCTTTTTGGTTGCCAAATTAATAATGCAGACAAGCTATTCAACTTTTATTATGAAAAATATGGGGTTTATATTGACAGTTGCAGTCTGTTTTCACAGGATGAACTATATGTACCATTAAATATATCTTGTCTCGCAACCTTTAGCATTACAGTACAATGTTGTAAGATGAAAAAATTGGTACTGTTGGTTTTCCGAAATGGCATAATTTGGAGAAGATCAAATATGTATTAAAAATAAATATGAAAGCCATTTAAAAGTTAGAGAGAAGAGTGAAGGAGGACGTTCAAGTCATCTCTACTTCTGTCATCAACATCTGTTTTGTTAACTCTAACAATATGACAGATTGTTTTGTTAAGTATATTTATTAATGAGTAAAGGTAAAAGGGTTAATCGTCTAATAATTTCTAATCATTTAAAAATAATAATCGGTCATATTTGGAGTAAAGTTAATGGCATTTTAGGTCCATTGTAGATAGAGAAAAAAAGGAAGAATACATTTCTGCCAAAAATCTCAGAAATTTTGAGATTAATGCTTTTTCAAGAAACGTTCTTTGTTTCAAACATCTAAATTTTCAAAATATACCATCAAGGTTTATTTGTTGGTTTTTTACTAGCAAATTTTCGACTTTTCAGAGTCCGAAATAAAAAAATTTCTAGAACATTTCTGAGGTCTTTGTTTTTGGGGGGTTATTTGCGAAAATGTACTCATTTTGTTTCTAACTACAATAACCCTAATACGCCGACATATTTATTTATGGCCTTTAAAAAAAAAACTAACAAAAAAACTATTACATTAATTTGACCTGGTTTGACGCGGCACATTCAGAGAAAATACTGTTCAACACCCATAGAAAGCAGTTCAGAGCCGTTTCACTTAACGCTGCTAATGCTAACGTTATTTAGGTCAACATTTACCATTAACTCTCAGAAACACAGCGAATTCATTTAAACACCAACTAATTCTTTTAAACACGAATTAATCAATTTAAACATTTATTTACCTACTTCTGTTAGCTCAGCTGGCCGAGGCAGCTCGGTGTTTAAGATCGGTTTTCGTCCCTACGCCCCTCTGTGAAGTGTGGACTCAGTCGAAGTACACATAAGGGTTCGAGTGCGCAAGCGCGCAAAACTGTGAGAACTGGGACAGTACGCCCCGACATCCAAAATGGCGGGACTGGTCACTGTTTAGGCAGTTGTACTGCTAAAACGTACAACTATATAAAAAAACAAATCATTTTCAATGTACAGTAAAGGTATTTTTGCTTTCCTAAGTCATTGTTGGCGATATATATTTTATTATGCGGAGAAAAAAAAAGTTCAAACTTCACTCAGACAAAGTTTTTTCCAGATGTGTAGAAGTGAAGTTAAATATGTGGATAAATACCGTATATTTAACAAAAGATTTAATGTACTAAAAAGTTTAATCAAGCTTAATTATTGATAAAGACACCAAGTCCTCCAATAGCTGGACCAGTACAACAATATGTTTTCCCTTACATGCTGCTGCAGCTGAATGTTGATTAAAGGCCTGATTCACCACACATCCTGTGTATTATTAATGTCTGAGTGATCCACATAACTTCCCCTCATCACTCTCACGACTAGCGCTGACGTCTTGACTATTTTTTTATAAAATATTTTTTGGCTTCAAGGACACATTAATCATCAAGGAATAGCAAGCAGCTTATTTCCTTTTCCGAAGCCATTTGCTTTAATGACAAGTCTTGTTTTCTGTCTGCACAAATGGCTGTTTTTTTCAATTCAGTTTTTTTTTCTTTTATGTTTCAAAGTGCAAGCAAAAACAAACAAAATAGCCACATTTTCTGCAGATTTTGTTTTCATTGCATATTGTTCTTATGTCAGCTTTACATGACTGGCAAGAAATACACGAGTATTTTGGATACGTTCTGGAGACAAACTGGACACGGCGACATCTGAAGTCTAGACAGTAGAGATGTTTAACTTTGTCGATCTTTAGCTGAAGCCGTACAGGCACTGATGACTGGAGGTAATCATTGCCACCGGGAAGATAAATTTTAAAAAATGGATGACGAAGTAATTGCCCTAATTATGTTTGTGACACTGAACCTCAACAAAGAGGCCTCAGCTGAAGACGGGATGAAAAATCTCTGATTCATCTCCAGTGAGACGAAGCTTCGAGGTTCAGGAAGAAACAGATCCTTGCAAAAGTATGCATACCTCTTAGTTGCAATCACAAACTTCCATATATTTTATAAAAATGTGTTCGGAATTAGTATTCCGTTTACCTTGACACCCGTAAATAAAGTTAGTAGACTCCTTCCCACTTTTTTTCAAAGTATTAATGGGAAGTTGTGGGCTGAATACAAATGTATTTTGTTTTTTCTTTGGCAAAAGTTGAAAACCATGTATGTTTGTCCATCTACCTACCAAATACACACTAGTTGGAGTTGCTCAATAACATAAAAATCCCAACAGAATCTACTGATGTTTCTCGTTTTGTCCTTACAAGAGTAGCACATTCAGGCAGTCACGGGGTTCCTCGGCAAGAAACGGGCCCAATCTTGTAACTCATCTTGTATTTTTCAAGGTCAGACTTGTAAAGGAAGTCTGGCAAAGCCAGAAACATTTTAGAGCCACTGCCAAACAGTCATCAGATGTTTTGCATCTTACCAGCGTTACGGATTGTAAAACCTCCTCTCTATGTGGACCATTAGTTTTTCATCCAGATAGTAAGCTCGTTGTGTTACCTTAGCAACACGCTGGCGTAGCAGCGTGGAAAAAGCCAGCAGTTTTTCATTAAAAAAAAAACCTTTAGTGAAAACATGTAGCAAATATGAAAACTAAACCGAGTAGTCCTGAAGGTCGTGCTCTATCGCAAGGCAGGTTTACTCCTCCAGATTGACCTCCTTATTTGTTGATAAGGGAGAGATGTGGAATAAGGGGTTCTATCGGCATCTATTACTGGCCCAGTTGGTGCACTGGTTAGCTACCGCTGGGGAAAGATGATTGGCAAGATGGAGATGTGAAGCTGTTCCTCGTGTGTTAGATGTGACACACAAGGAGAAAAAGGTTACGCAAGGTTTTAAAAGCTGACACACGAGACTCTTGACTTGAAGTCGGACATCAAAATGTGTTGGCTATTATTGAGAGCGGCCGTCACTGGATTTTTTTTAATGCCGTCACATGTTTGTGCGTTTAAAAAAAACCAAAAACACATGAAGTAATTTCTTCATATAAACACGAAGAAAAGAAGCGCATGTTGAGAAACAGCAAGTTCTGTCGTCAGTCTCAGATTAAGACTGACGACAGTCTGCATCAAAAAACAAAAGCAGAAGAAAAAAGGTCAAAATCCTGCTTACTTTTTTTCCCATGATTCCTTCAGGTCCCACATCACCTGGTTGACCTGGCAAACCCTAGAGCACAAATAAAGGTGTTTCGCATGTTAAAAGACGAACATGAAACACAAACCACAATAAATCACATAAAGCTGTTTTCTTGCCACGGTAACAGCAATGAAACACATTTTGTTCATTTTCTTGTGATTATTTTCACTAGCCACAGACAAGCCTGATTGCAGCCAGAACCGTAGAATCAAAAGCAATCCCTCCAAAGGAGGGACGGATGGGAAGATTTTTTTTATGACCTTAAACAGCCTTTTTTCAGGTCCAGGTTTGTCTAGTATTAACATTTGTTTCATGACAATAAACATGGACGTATGACAGAGAATCCACAAAAACATCAACAACTGAAACGATGAACGACTCAGTGATTGCACAGGGAATAATTATGGATTTCTTGGTCTAAAATGGACAATTCTATACATTATCTGGTTGTGTAAAAGCAGAAGCTTGGTTTAAATGATTCCAATGGAAGGATATAAAAAAGTTAAACCTGGACTCCACGGTTTCCTCTTGGACCAATAACACCTTCAGGGCCCTGAAACAGGATGTGCTTTTATCAGAAATGAATGTAATGCATGGTAAAAAGACGGAAAGTGTAGATTATTTTTGAAACAAATACTCATCTCAAGCTGAAAAATATTATATTTTATATTTGTTATCAAGTTGGAATGACAAATAACTACAAACATACTCTGTCTCCTTTAACGCCTGGTGTACCACACTCTCCTCTCTCTCCCTGTGAGAGAACAAAAAGTTTAGGGGCTTCTACACACAAAAAGAAAATTCAGAGGTTTATGGGTTCAGGTTTGAGCTGCTTTGCAACAATTAATGCCATGGGAACATACAGAATCTGAGAGCTTTGCTGTCGCAGAAGATGACAACAATGTACAGACGATTGCAGGCAGGTTGGAGATTCAACAAAGGGCAATAAAATCCCACAATGTTTTCAAAGTTGTCACATGCCATCATGTCTGAAGCTCATAATCCCCCTGCTACTGCCAATTATAATGATTTTAAATCAGCGTGGGAACTCTTTGTTTTGGAATCTAAAGAGGCATAAGAGCGGTTTGGATTAAAATCCATACAATACCTTCTCTCCTTTGTATCCTGGTTTACCCTGTGTGCGCAAGAGAGTTTTGTTAAATCAAGTAAAGACAGAAGAGAGAAGGATTTTGGTCAAAGAAGACGAGACATTGGTCATCACTTCATGAACCAAACTGAAGACTCTTGACTCACCTCGGCTCCTTCGCGACCTGGAAGTCCACTGAGACCACTTTCACCCTAAAGAAAGATTTTGATTTAATGTGGAACCCTTGAACTACTTGCTTAAGTAGTAGCATTGGCAGTACCTTCTGTCCCTTCGCGCCGGGGCTTCCATCATCTCCGGGACGTCCTTTCTTGCCCTATGGCAGAAGTTGAGGCAACAAAACAACAAATCTAGGTGTACTCACAGAGTAGGATCTAAATTTTAACATACACATAACCCAAACCAAGAAATCCACCTACCGTCACCTTAAAAAGATTACCAGAATAAAGAGTTTCCAGCTTTTCAAACCAAACATTAGAGCTGCATTGTTTGCAGAAAAAATGGTTTAAGTCACTGAGTGTGGGGAACGGATGAGACAAATGTTACTGATGCTGCCATGTCTACTCAGTTAACTTCTTGGCCTTTTTCTATTTTATAATATAGACTCTGTGAACATGCTTGTCTTCAGGTTTTCTCTGGTCGCACACATTGCTTTCGTCACCGTGTCCCCTACCACCCCTTGATGTATAACAGCTTTTGTTCTGAGCATCAGGAGTAAAGGGGTAATTACTTTGCTCTAATCCAGAGAAAAGCCTTCTAAGCAGTAACCACTTTGTCTGTGACCGACCTTCTCTGTTTGGTAAAAGGCGAGCCCGTATCACGACATGCTTGGCAGCCAAAGAAAGTCCTGCATGTAGCACTGAATCTGCCACGCATGTGTTCTCAGATAGTCCCGAGAGGCAGGATTCCTTCAACAGACGTGACTCTGCTGATTTCCCATGTAAATGTGCGTTTAGACCTGTTCTCAATAAACTGTTGGAAGAATGCAAAGTATTTGCTTTACTCTCACTGCTTCGGGGAGACAAGACTTCTAAAAACCCGCACAAGTCACTAAACTCTCCCGAACCCTGCAATTATGTAGCCTGGTGGAGCCTTTGTCTGCAGAGCTCTCCTCGGCACTGATTGTTAAGATGGCAGATTTAACGTCTGGGAGCCTCAGAGGAGCATAGCATAACACAACTGAAGTGGTTTAATATGGTTGTGTTTAGAGATTTGGAAATGTTTGGATAACATGCAATGTGTCACACTTACTGACCACCTGAATTATGTCTTCTTTGTACAATCCCTCTTGCATAATCTCTCTAGATCACCCAGAGTGCCAGGGTCTCTCTAATCATTTTCTCAGGGCAATTAGGTCCGTAACTTCATAGATCCTCTATGAGTGCAACAAACTTTTTCCACTTTTGATTCACACCAATCTGACCGGGACTTTCTGTTGCACAAAAGCCAAACCCAGGCTTCATCTGACCAAAGCCCATTGTTCCAGTAATGGTTCTGTTGGTGTTTGGTAAACTCCACATTTATGGTTCTGACAGTAGAACAGGACAGCTGCTTTCCTGGGATGCCTCCCAAGGTCTCAGGCATTCGTGTTCTCTGTTGAAAACATATTCCTATAGCCAGAACCAGCTTCCTCCAGTCCCTGACTGTATTTGCCTCACTTGGAGGGCTTTTACACCAACAGGGTTCAGAGGTCATTCCAGTTCTCATTCCGGTTCCCCAATGGGATCTAGAAACAGTATTTCCACCAGAAGCACGAGGTTCCCAAGCACCAAGTCTGGTTCCAGAATAGTTGTTTCTTTAGTGCAAACCGTGTTCAATGGGTCGGTCAATCTGAAGACAAAGAAACAACAAACATGGCGGCAAACAGAGACCAGTAGGGCATCTACCATCTTACGACTTCGCTCTTCTTCAGTGTTGTGTGAAGTACCCTGCTGATGACGCATGCTGATGTCCAAGAAATATGGGCATCTGTTCTTGACAGAGCACCAATGTTCAGAGGAACGCAAACTGAACTTGTACTCGAACCAGAACCCTGTCTGTGAAAACATGGCCGGGGTGCATGTGTGTGCATACAAGCCATCATTGCTGATTGGGTGGACATAAAGTATGACTTACCGCAGGGCCACTGGGTCCTCTCTCACCTTTCTCACATTTGCACGGGTTCAATTCGAGCGGACACTGGAAAAACATGAAAGATGACGATGAAAACGAGCACAAGAACCACAAGCAAACAGAACTTATAATGCTGGTACTTTTGGTACTTACACCTTCTTCTACCAGCACAGTCTGCAGGGAGAGAAGTGGAACAGAGTCAAGACATACAATCACTCTTGATAATACAGAGCAAAAAAAAAAATTGTTCTTTAAAATGAGGCTCACACCTAATAAAATTTCACAAACTGTTTGAATTCAATGTGTGATGGATTCCATTGGGGTTTAACACCTTTTATGTGATTCTGACTTGCGATTTTAGAAAGCTTTATGACCGGTGCTGGGTAATAAAATGCAGCAGTACATTGACAGAGTCCGACCTCTCTATATTGATGCCAATCTGAATTTTTTCTTCAGCAACAGAGAAGCTTTTAGTGCAGTCGTTGTTAGCATGGCAGGTTCTCTTTAGACTGACTCAGCTGGTCGGGATTAACTGATTTTACTTGCTCATAATACAAACTACCAGATGCTTAAACTAAAAAACAATCTTAAACCGTCTATGAAGCATTCTTTTGAAATGCTCTTTATTCTTAAGCTAACAGAGGACTTCCCAGATGGTTCTGTGAAACAGCATCTGGTGCGTCGGATTATTTCCTCTCCTTCGACACGTCTTGCCAGAACAATCATTTGCTTTCACTGGAAAGCAAATGAAATTCTTAACTATGCAATGCTAATAGATTTAAAGGATAAATTGGATGAATTAAATATTCCACCAAAGGTTCAGGAGGGGTTCTGGATTGAGACGTAGAGCCAAATAAACAGTCTGTTCACTCTTGAGTAATAGAGTCCTGCGGTTTAATGCTGGGGTAAAAGATAAAAGACATGCTCTCGGCTGGTACAGAGGCACATGCTTATGACATACAGATGCTGCCTAACGAGGAGATGAGATGAAAGTCTGAGTCCTAGCTGTTGCTGCTGCTGGGTCCTAGCATGCCAGCAGAATGTGTTAGATTTCAGATGCAATGCGCTGCATGCTTTTGCACCGTATTCCCCATAAAGCCTTTCACCCATCATATTTAGACGTGTGTACCACTTGTGTCAACACGTAAACCCGGGTTCTAAAGCAGCGTTTGAAGAGTTTGTTGGATGCTGTTGCGTGTTCTCAGACTTCACCCGATTTTCCTCCTCAAAAGTGTTTGAATTCGGAGCATGAGTGCCGACCGAAAGTCAAGATGTCGACTCCGGGATGCTGTTGTATTCTGATTAACACAGCAGTGGCTTATAAAACTCAACCGTTAAGGTTTACACGAACAATCGAGCGCCAACGCGTTTGCTTTTGCTGAAGGTCTATAGCATGAATGTTTACAGACAAATCCCTTTACGGTTTTTTGAAGTCCTCTGCCAACTCAAGAGGGCATGTAGGAAGCAATCTCAGCGAACAGCATTCACAGCAGACCTGTTAGTCTAGCAGCAGGTGTACATTAGGGATGCAATAAGCCTGGAAATCATAGCATCGGCCGCCGTCAACAGCGGAAGCAGGGGGAGTTGTTATTGGGTGGATGGTGAAACTTAAGGCGCTAACATTTGGAAAGCATCTGTGCACATAATGGCTTTTTGAAGCTCCTATCTCCAATCAATTTCTGCCCTCGGGGTGGGTAAAAAAAGCAATTATCAAAGACACACACATGCAATTTCACAAGTGATATAAGTTGCAGTGAAATGTTGTGGGCTTTGGGTGTTTATGCAAGTCTGAGCATGAAGACCAAAAACATGCTACCTCTGATCTGCCTCCCAAATGAAATTGTTTGGAGGAATTCGAAAACTTGCCAAGTTGTCAGTTATTCCTTTTGTGTGGGGGCGTGTGTGTGTGTGTGTGTAAATGAGCTACCTGTTATTTTTTCTGTCTGGAACAAAACTCAGTTGTCAGCCTAATGAAATCATTAGATGGCATTTGCGGTTTTGGTGCAGAGCCACAACCTGTTCTTTAGAATTTTCTCCTGTTTTAGAAGGAGAAAATAGTCATCATTCCTGCAAATTTATTACACTAAGCTAGTAAATACCCCAATTACATTCGCCCTGAACTTAGCATGAAAAAGAGCAACAAGTAGTAAGGTCTTAACCTGAAACTCGAAAACTCCAACTTCAATCTAAGACTTTTATTTTGAAGGGCTATTTTGTGGTTCGATTGTAAACCAATGCATAAGACCCAAGTGGAATATGAGGGCCTTCGTTAGCATATATTGCATTATGTCAAAACAAGTCACCCTGAAAACTTAAGACTTCAGACTCTTTCAAACAACTGCAACTGTCTTGAATCTTGTGATCTTAACTAATAACACTAATTTGTGGCAGCTTAGCTTACTTACTATGGAATTTAATTGTGTGCTACACTGTTGAATGTTTAGAGAGGCGATGTCAAAGTATCTTTCCACGAAAGGAAAGGGAAACCCAATAGTGTGACAGCACTGTTTGACAATTAACCAAAGAGAAACAATAGAGTTACAATTATTTTTGAAGGCTCCTGGATAAATAAACACATTAGGTTGGTAACTTAGCACAATTTGTGGCTGTGCTGTATGGAGAACCATCACAATACAAATTCAATATAGACAACTTTCAAGCATTTAGAGAGAAGTATTTTGGCAAAAGTTGTATTTTTGTCACTAATACCAATGGTTCCTGCTGTTGGTAACGGTAGCTGCGTTTCCATTACAAATGTATGCCAAACTTTGTCAATGTTCTGCTAGTGTAAAAAAAAATTTAAAAAAATTAATATGGAAAAAAGCCCAACTCATCATAGTGCCAAAGCTTTTTTTTAATCAAAAAACCTGAAGTTTTTTAAAATTGGCATGAAGATAATTTATTTCCAAAATGTCAAATTGCGCAATTATACGGTAAATGAATACGCAGTTAGTGACAAAGCATAGTAAGCTGTTGACTAAAGTCGACTATAACCCAACATGGACGCAAGGAGTGACGTTGTTTTTTTTTTTACTCACAATCTCCTTGATGACCTTGTCCACAATGCCAACATCTTGCAGGTTGTGAAGGTAGCGGGTAGCTGGGGAACTAGCGATGCGGCGCAGCTGTGCAATGTTGGTTGCTTCGTTGGCTTCGGGTGTGATTCCTATTGTGAAGAACCGAACGCCTTGGTTCCTCGCATCGTCCACAGCGTCAAATATGTTTGGGTTCCTTGGGTGTGAGATGCCGTCGAAGAGCAGGACGGCCACCTTGATGCTTTTGGTGTTTGACTCCTCCAAGTAAATGCGTGTCAGGTTGGTGATGGCGTAGGTGGTGTAGGTGCCGTGGCCTATGTACTGAATGGGAGCGACTCTGGCTTTGAAGTTTTCAATGCCCCTCCAGTCTCTGAAGGTCTGCTCTATCTTGACCTGGCTGCTGTACTGAAGGAGGGCCGCACGGGAGCTGAGTCCGCGGCCACTGTCCAGCCGGAGGCCCTGCAGTCGGTCCATTACGTCGGAAACGAAGCGTTTCTCCTGTTCGTGGTTGTCCTTGGCGCTCTCTGAGCTGTCGACCAGGAAGGCCAACTCCAAACTGCAGTCTTCATCAATAGAAGCTGCAAAAAAAAAGAAGAAAAAAAAAGCACAGTTAGCATTTAATAAACATGCGTGAGCAATAAATAAAAACTTGAACTTAGGTAAAATTGTTTAGTTCCAAATGGTTAAAGGAGCTCAATATGTGAAAACTTTTATTAGCTATTGAAGTAGAAACTGTTAGCTATCCAGATAAACAAATTAAGCAATGTGTAAAGTTCTTACTCTTTGGCTTTGTTCGGCTAAGGTAAGCTAACAATCTTCGTAGCTTCATAGATTGAAAGATTGTCAAGTGATACTTGTTTTGGGATTCCTATTTGTAATTTAATGCGCTAAAATGTAGTTGTCACAATTCTACAACAAAAACAGCGTGGAAAATCAAAGTCATTGTTCTCATCTGATTGGCCCAGTTGAAATTCTAAAGGTGAAATTGAGCTCAATGGGAGAAATCCCAGACAGAGCAGCATAGGGAGATGAGAATCCAGCGGAACTGCATAGAAAGACAATGGACTTTTTGAGATATTTTAGCCAATTTCACGTTGACAAGCTGGTTTGTACATTGCAGGCTGCCATCCGTTTTGAGAGAGACATGTAAAAATATGTGGTTAACCACGGGAAAATAATCATTTTACAAGGTGGAGGATTACTTTTGTCGCATAGCACCTAATTGGTTAAAACCAACCTTAACCTGTCTTCATTTTCCATCAGCATAATTGTGGCTTTATAACAAACACATGCATTTATTTTCTTTAGTTTGCTGGTACCAAACTGTCCACCTTCCATCTACAACTCGTCCGCCACTCTCATTTCCCGCCAAGTTTGAGATCAAAATCAGTACGACTGCCGGCGACTCGCTGGTCGTTCGGATTCTGCGACATTTCCCGGAACGTCACGAGTTTATCAACGCGGCTCTTCATTTTACAGACAAACCGCTCCGAGCGTCAACCTGCTGCTGCTGCTGCTGCTGGCGGAAGAGGTCGCAGATGTAATAGAGGCTGAGGATAAACCACATTAATCTTCGCCTGAATATGTCACAGAGAGAATGCGCCTGAGGAAACAGGATTCTGAGTGAATAAAACATTTGGGTAACGGAGCACTAAGCAGTCACTCTGGAGATGGATTGCTTAGAGAGCAGAGATATGATCAATCCACGTGCACTGCCTCCCCCAGCAACGTCCTTGCTTGAGTATCAGGTTCAGCTTTTTCACTGTGAGCATTTGTTTTTTTTAAATACTGTCCCCATCCTTTATTTTTTTTTTTTTCCTCCCCCCAAAAAAAATTATGAGGGAAGCAACCTCTGAGGAAAACTTACCTTTGCCATTCTGTGGTATGGAATTTGGTGTGAAGAGTTTGTTTTGCCTCCTTGTGGTCACAACCTCATCTTCATATTCTTCATAGTCTTGAGCCCACACAGCCTGAAGTCTCCACAGCAGGAGCAGCCAGTGCAGAGAGGGAACCATGACTTTTCTCAAAGGGCTTCGAGCGCAAACATGGACATTTAAAAAGGATTAATAATAAATAAACAAATGAAAAGTCAGAACTTTCATTTCAGTATAAGTAAAAAAAAGTTTTCAGAGAAATTAGGGAGGCATACCTTCCAATGTTGCTCCACTCTTTAAGCTCTCCTGTCAGCCATGAAAAGCATCCAGGAAGACAAAAGGAGAACCTCTTCATTCAGCTTTCCATCTGCAGGTTATTCCAGCAGAATCAGCAGCTAAATTAAAAAATAAATAAATAAATTAAAAAAATTTAAAAAGAAAGAAAGAAAAAAAGTTGAGAGCTCACTCCGTCTGTCATGGGACTCCCTCAATTTCAGTCATTGTGATCCTGAAGTTAAATGAAAAGAAGGTCCAGCCCTTTTTTTTTCTCTTCTTCTTCTTAAAACTCTCCCACTCCCTCACAGACGTTTCGGCAGAGCGTGGGGTGTGGAGGAAGAATAAAAAAGTCCCTCATTATGATTGTGGATTCACGGTTTTCTCCTCGTGTTTTCACGTCTTAATCTGGTCTGTATGAAAATGGCAGCTACAAAAACTTCCTTGATGGGGAGCTGCTGTTGTTTTCACCTCCATCAGCTGGATGGAATCAGAACAGAACTTATTTGGGAAGAACATTTGGTGGTGGCACCATCATGCCCTGTGGATCGTTTATCTTTTAATCAAAACAACAATCTATCTGAATAACAATGTGTGGACCACTCATAAATATAGGTTAAGCAAAACGAAAAGTAACAGATTTGCTCCGGAAAGTGTTGAATCTGAAACGATTAATCGGATTTATGGCGACGAATCGATTATCAAAATAACTGCCAACTAATTTAGGGTCTGATTAATGGTTAGATGGAGTATACGGATTCAAAAAAAAAAAAGACATTTTGCTGAAAGAGCATCATACTTGGACCAGTAATTAAGCCAAAAGTCTAGAAATTTTTTTTTAATAATAATAATAATAATAATTTTAAAAAACTGCCTGTAAAAATTGCAAATGTTTCGCCCAGAACTTTTCATGTGGCTGTTTTAGCTTCATCTGGTTCAAATTCAGGGAAAAAGTAAATGAATAAATCTTCTATTAACACCCTTTGCTATCCAGGTGTTAACCCAAAAATATTCACTCATATACACACTCATTCATTTTTGACATTAATATTAACCTGAATACTCATCCGTTTGTCATCGGCGCTTTTCAGCGTGACCGACGCCGTAACTCCTCCGCTCAGAGTCGATAGCCGCCTCTGCTTCAGCACACGACATGTATTTAGCGCCACCTGCCATCGACTCCGTTCCTGTTGAGGTAAAGCATGATGAATGCATGATGCTGCCGCTACCGTGTTTGACCACAGGCGCGGTGTACAATTTTGCCAACAACTACACCTCAGCTGGTTCGCCACAATTCTTTTTTTTTTTTTACTTCAGCGCACACCATGCTTTTCACATTTTCATTTGTAAAAAATGTTTAGATTCCTGTTACTTGACTACAACATAAAATCCCTATAAGACACTGACATTTGCAGATTAAATGTCCATCCATCCATCCATCCATCCATCCATTTTCTTTACACCCTTCTTTCCTAAATGGGGTCAGGAGGGTTGCTAGTTCCTCTCCAGCTGCGTTCCGGGCGAGAGGCGGGGTCACCCTGGACAGGTCGCCAGTCTGTCACAGGGCAACACAAAGACTTACAAGACAAACAACCATTCACACACTCACACCTAGGGAGAATTTAGAGAAACCAATTAACCTGACAGTCATGTTTTTGGACTGTGGGAGGAAGCCGGAGAACCCGGAGAGAACCCACCATGCACAGGGAGAACATGCAAACTCCATGCAGAAAGATTCCCGGCCGGGAATCGAACCCAGGACCTTCTTGCTGCAAGGCAACAGCTCTACCAACTGTGCCACTGTGCAGCCCAGATTGAATGTCAAAGTGAAAATTCAAAGCAAATATAGACTATCAGCACTTATGGAACAGCATCAGAAAAGTTACTTTTTTGTTGAAGCTTCCCCTTGAATGAGCAACAATACTCATTAAAGCTCCCCAGTTTTCATTAATACCATATGAGACTGCCTTGGCATGACAAATCAAACTTTGCATTTGGCCCTCATTTGGAAAATTCTTGTTGCTGTTTGCAGCCTGCAGCTGAAGCCATATAACCCAGCAACCACGGTGGGAAGGAGCTTTTTTTTTTATTGCCCGCTTTTCAGAAAGAAGGAAAAGGTCAGCCGTCACTCAAGAATGCTCTCCTTAAACGATAGCCCTTAAATCTCGCTCTGCTCCTTTTCTGTCCACCGTTTAGGCAAAACATGGATTATTGGTTTGGCGCTATGCAGTGGGGAGAGATGGGAGGCTTGTTCGCTTTTCGGTGGCGTGTTTTGCGTGCCGGCGCGTTAAAGCTGTGCTGCTTTGTGAAGCGGATTTATAACCAATCCGTCATACCTCCAGGATACATACACCCTACAATTATGGGACTTTCAGAGTATGCAAATAAGAGAATGTGGTGGTTCTGAGAGTGTGAAGATGTAAACACAGAGTCATAACTGTAGTAAAGAGCAGCCCTCAGCCCCTTTCCCTGCTCTGCCTTTGTTTTTTCTAAACAGGTGTGGGCCATAAAGAAAACAAGAGCAAGCTTTTCTTCTATAAAACCGAGGAAGCAACCACTTATCTCTTTGATATTCCATAAGCCTCCTGGGTATCTTTGTCCCTTAGCCCAACTACTGTTATTACAACATAATGCACATGCTTTAAGTCTATAGTTATGGCACCAAAAGCAGCCCGCATCTGTGGCTCTTCACTATCACTGAATGCTTTTCAATTATTTATATCAGTTTAAATAGCATATCCTAATACATTAAGTTAAAGACAAGAAAAACATAATGTCGATTTTTTTTTGTTTAATCTTCCTTTTGAGCGCTGTCAGTGCTAGCTATAGCAAGTTTTAAGGCAGAGCATCAAATCTGTGCCTCTGAAAAATACCACTCAAAATACACAAAACAAGCATAATTCAGTTTTTCATTTGATCTTCCCTTTGAGCGCTAATGATAGCGTTGCTAATTTGTCGCTAGCTTTAACAAATTGTGAGGCTGAGTATCAAATCTCTACCTTCAAAAATACAACTTAAAATACACAAAACAAGCATAATTCAGATTTTTGTTCAATCTTCCATTTGAGCGCTAATGTTAGCATTGCTAACTTGTCGCTAGCTTTTGCAAGTTTTCAGCTCAACATAAACAGAACGTATACTATTGTGTATTACTTGTAAATGTAAATATTTCGACTTCTTGAAAATTGAAAAAAGATTGACGACAGCCTTTCTAACAAATGCCGTAACAAAATATTACAATTTAAATCCACAGTTTGGTCTGCATTTTTGAGAAAAAAAATTTGCTTTTGTTATAAAAATGCGCTGTTTTGCACCCGTGAAATGCTAACGCTAAGCTATACCTCCGCATCTACGCTCTCAAACATTTTTAAATCGTTAACATCACGACAAACGTGTAGCATGAACATATTTTTAAATATAGAAAACTAGTTTGAAATGTCCCAGACCAGCAGAAAACGTCTCGGTTCTTTAGACCTCTTAATGACACGCATTCCTTGGGATGGTGGTTATTTTTATTCTCCCTCGGAAGATAAACGCTGCAAAAGATTGACAGCTTAAACCCCTAAATTACCGTTTTAACGAGAAGCTTCGCCCTCTATAGAGGCGGATAGACCTCACTGAAGGTAACATGTACAGACCTTAGTTTGTTCACCTGATGCAAAGGGATGCAGAGAAAACACCCAAACACAACACTTCTTAGGCGAATTCCTGCTGTCAAAAAAGATATAACGGCACCGGCTAATGATCAAGATTTGTTTACTTCAGAGCTGCAAAGTAAAAAAAAAAAAAAAAGGCAATTAAGCACCAATTTGAAAGAGTAGATTAGGTTAATGTGCTTAAAATTGCTCAATTTCTCCTAATTATCTTTAAACTTCCAGTCAAAGCAGTTTCTAAATGATTATATTGAAGTCTCAATGGAGACTTCAATAAAAAAAAAAAAAGGGGGACTATACACATTTAGGTGTGATCTGATCGTGAGTTATGAATGAAAGAATTTGGGGTTGACTCAAATATTTTAGTACGAGGTAAAAAAATAAATAAAAGCCAGTAGATTTCTAGAACAATACATTCACTCAATTTTCAACATCTCAAGCGCAGAAGTGTCAGGTTTTTTTTGTTTTTTTAGAACATTCCTGAGATTAACCTAAAATTGTCTGAGCTTCTTTCTGACAGAAATGTACTCCTCTTCTATTTTACTTATCTACAATTTCCCTGATACGCCATCGCTAAAAGCAGACATAATATAAGCCACTGCTAGTCAGTGGCTTATATTATGTGGATTTGTGCTCATATTCAGAGAACCTTCCATCAGAATCATTATGCATTTTAGCGTTTGGCCCATGTAGCATTGCTATGCGGCCTTGAGGCACGCTCCAGGCAGTGAGGAACACACCAGAAAGAACAGAACCGAAATATTAATATCCCTTCAGCATCCTCCCATTGTCCTACACCTAATGAGGTTTTGAATAAAATAATAGCCGAGAAGCACAAATCCGTCTGTTGAGGGTATTGTAACAAACCTGCTTCACAAGAGAAAAACAACACACTGAGGTTGCCTAAAGGTCATCTTTATGAAATCAAATCCATAAATGGCTGCATATGAGAGAGCACTAATGAATGATGTAGCAGATCAGTAACCGAGCTTCAAGGAAACATGTCCAGTCCTGTATCGCCAAGGTTCCTGCAGCATACATCCAAACCCATGCAGCTGCAGTCACAGAAACCTAACACTGTCTTTCTTTCCAGGCAGGAATCCAACCCGTTGACCTTAGCTTCATTATTTTGCTAGGCAACTTTTTCTTTTTTTTTTTTCTTCCCTCCTAATATTTAGGAGTTTACGCGGGTGTTGGCAGCCGCTGACGACCCCGGCGTGTGTCTGCAATAATCAAGAAACGCAAACCACACCAAAAAAAAAAAGCCTGGCAACGCAGTAATCTCAGTCATCAGTCATCAGACCTTCACTTTGAGGTCTCATTCAAATGCGGCATGTGCCGTTGTGTTTTTTGATTTGTGGGTTTTTTTTGCAGGCGAAGTCAGACGGGCGCTGGGGCTGTGTCTAAGCGTGCAGATGGTCTTATAGTCATCTGCTGTGTTGGGAAGCGATGCCAAAAGAGTGGCGAAATAAAAATGGCAACAATATCAGAAACACACTACTCAGCTCGGCTAACGAACCCCCCCAGTTTCAGAGATGTAACACAATTACTGCTCAAACTAGCAGGAAATTGACTTGGAAGAAGATCACAACAGTTTACGTATTAGCTAATTAATTATGGCTTCTTCAAAAATCTGTGTGCAGTCTGGAAGGAATCTGCAATTTCAAGCTCTCTAAAGGGGAACTCCATAAAGTTCTGACAGAAGAAAAAAAACAACCTGTCAGGGTATAGTATCCTTTGGTAAAGCAGCGCCCTCTAGCGTAATTTCAATTATCTTTCAGGCACATCTGTATGGCGCATTGGCACATCGAAAACTTTTTTTTTTTTTATCTTGTGCATGCCCATCCTCCTTTCTAATGTCGCCCTGGGCAATCGCCTAGAAAACCCACAACAACAGTCGCGGTTGATAGCTAATTTCCTCTAATAAACCTCCATGAAATAGAAGTCTTCTGACGTTTGCACTGGATTTTTAGAAGGACTGTCAGCACGCAACACTTTTCAGATTTCTACCACGTCTCCCACGTGACAATGATGAGACGTCCATATGACACAAAGGTAAACATACAGGCTGACGGAGGAAAGCGCTCATATATTATTATTATTGTTATGGTGTGTTCAGGGAGCCTCGTTTTGTTTTTTGTTTTTTAACAGTGCACCACTGGCTCCCTCTAGTGTTACTGAGCAGAAATTCTAGTCTCGCCTAGAAGCGACATTGTTCCAGAATATGAGACAAACGATGTTAATAACAACAACAATAAGGTGATTAAAATTAAGTCAATTTCTCCTTTCAGTCAGACATTATGTACATAACAATAACTCACTAGAACTACAAATGAAAATAGAGTCAAGCTTTTAACTTTGTGGGATGTTAAGCAAGTATCGTTTACGGGTAAACAGCAAACCTGTAAAATGGTGGTAGACGGCAGGAAAACAAAAACTACTTGGCACACACCATGACCCTGGTGAACCATGGTAGCGACAACATCATGGTATGTGGATGCTTTTCCTCTGGAAGGATAGGTAAGCTGGTGAACGCTGATGGTTTGCCGTAGTCCTCGTCACGGTAGATCCCTGGTTCGAACTCCGATCTCGGCACCCATGTTCTGTTTGCTGTCAGAAAAAAAGTTGATGGGAACAATGGAATTACAGACAAGCCGAATACTTAAAGAAAATTTGTAGGAAGCAACAAGGCTTCAGAACTGAACAACAATGATAAACGTATATACATGTTTGATAAAATGGCAACTTTTAGTCATGTTCTTCGTTCATAAACCTCTCCAAAATGCAGTCAAGCGCTCCACAGTCCAGCTAATGACCCGATTATTTGACTCAGGTGTGTTGAAGAGATACCTCTAAAGCCTGTAGGACACCCCTGGACTTGAGGATTCTTGGTCTAATCACACACAGCTCTATTAAATACATGATAAGACAACATAAATGTTAAGATGTGCAGGAGAGTATATTTAAGCTAAGTATAGCTGGGGCTAAGTATATTCTGTGCTGGGATACATCTTTCTAACAGAAATTTAGTGCAGCTTTACTGTTGAGAAGGAGAACACTCCCCTCCACAGCAAAACCTGACCTGTGGTACCTTGTTGGTAGTGGTAGTCAAAATTAGATGAACGACACATTTAAAAGAACATATTAAATATGTTTAACCTTTTGTTTTGGCAGTCACATTCACTGCCACACAGTCCAGCTTTGTGGAGGGCAGAATAAAGTCAGCTGGCTGCGTTTTGCTTCTACGCATGCCCAGTTTAACGGCTTCTAGCTTTCGCGCAAGCGCAGTCCGCCGGGGCGCTCAGCGATTTATAAAGCCCCGAGTTGCTCAGTCTCCTTCCACCTTCAGCCATTTTAACCATGTTAGGAGCTGTGGGACGCTGCTGCACCGGGGCTTTGCAGGCTCTCAAGCCTGGGGTCCACCCCCTGAAAGCCCTCGTTGGATCCCCGGCTGTTCTTTCGCGTGAGTCCCCTGCAGGCTGGGCGTTTTCCGAGAGGAAACCTGGCGTTAAAATGTTGCTGATCTGAGAGAGCAGCGCTAACGTTAGCCGGGGCTAGCGACACGCTGGCTAGCCTGCCGGTGACGTAGTAGGCCTCTGTGATAAAATGTCAGATTTTACTTTAGTTTAACCTACTCGGAAACATAACATCCATATATAATGACTTGCATGCTTATATTGAATAATAGGTTGCATTGGAAAACAAGTGGACTGTGCAGCTTGTAATGTTTATTAGCAATGACCTTTGTGAAATGACATGAGGCGCTGCTAGGTTAGCAGATTAGCAAGGTTATGCGTCCTCTGCAAAGAAAGACGCAGTTAGTTTGTCATAAACGATTAAAGAGGGCAAATTTGAAAGCTACACTTTTTAGAATATGTCCCGGTAAGTTTAGGAGCTGCAGAAAGTGTAAACTAGAGTGCACGTCATTCATTTGTCATTCAAAACACAACTTCCGATGGGTCTGTGTAGTATTTTCGTGTTTTCGCCACATGCAAGGTAACATTCAGTTTGTTTAAAACCTACAGAAAATGTTGATAAAGAATTCTCCGAGTAAATATTATGAAGAGGTTGCTCCTACGTGTGAATAGCAGTGTTATTCTATTCACGTAGGGCTCAATTATGTATCCATCCGCAGGCAGGGACTATGTCGCTCCTGCCGCCGCCGCCGCCAGCGTCGCCACAGGCCGTATTGTGGCCGTCATCGGCGCCGTCGTCGACGTCCAGTTCGACGAGGACCTCCCTCCCATCCTCAACGCCCTGGAGGTGTCTGGCCGCGACTCTAGGCTAGTGCTGGAGGTTGCTCAGCATCTTGGTGAGCCTTAAATCTTCAACTAACAAAGCTATCTCATGTTTGTAGAAGCTTGCTGAACCTACTTGCTGTTCACAGGTGAGAACACAGTGCGTACCATCGCTATGGATGGTACCGAGGGTCTGGTTCGTGGACAGAAGGTTCTGGACACTGGTGCCCCCATCAGAATCCCAGTGGGCCCCGAGACCCTGGGGAGGATTATGAATGTGATTGGCGAGCCCATCGATGAAAGGGGTCCAATCAGTACCAAACAGTGCGTCAAAGTAAAATATCTATAATTCTGTTCCATTCATACCTACGGATTAAAAGAGACTGTTTAACTCTTTCTCCCTCAGGACTGCACCTATCCATGCTGAGGCTCCTGAATTCACAGACATGAGTGTGGAGCAGGAGATTCTGGTGACTGGCATTAAGGTGGTGGACCTCTTGGCCCCTTATGCCAAGGGAGGGAAAATTGGTATGTATTAGCATTAAAGGAGTAGTTCAGTTTTTGAAGGGGGTGAGGGCAATAAAAAAAAAAAAAACTTACAACAGTTTCCATTTTGATGTGTTGATTCCAGTTTTTCTTGAATATCTATAAATGACAGAAAATACAATTTCCGGGGTCAGTGGAGCTTTCCAAAAGACGTTTTAGGCTAAAAGAAAAACAAAAACTTTGCCTAAAATGGTTTTGGGGCCATTTTCAAGCAATATGTCAACATTGGACCTGGAGGATGTTTTTAATAATCAAAGACTAAACAATAAATCAAATGGAAACAATATAATTCCCATTAAGCTTTGCTACATTTAGAACAGGCTTTTCATTTTAAAATGTTCACTTTTATATTCCAACAGCCACTTTTTAATCAGTTGAGAATGGAGAATGTTTTCACTGTTCCTAGATGGAAATCATGGTATTTCAGTGGAAAACTCCTCCGTAGCAACGCAGTGACACTGCTTGTGGTTTCAGGGCTGTTTGGTGGCGCCGGAGTAGGAAAGACTGTGTTGATCATGGAGCTGATCAACAACGTGGCCAAAGCCCACGGTGGTTACTCCGTGTTTGCTGGCGTGGGCGAGCGGACCCGTGAGGGAAACGACTTGTATCATGAGATGATCGAGTCCGGTGTCATCAACCTGAAGGACACTACCTCTAAGGTGGGACTCGAACTCCTCCTCAAAGTAGTAACGGTTCCATGATGCAGTAATGAGACGGGCTGGTTAAAGTCTGTTTTTTGTTTTTCCCCTGTAGGTGGCGCTGGTGTATGGACAGATGAACGAGCCCCCAGGTGCCCGCGCCAGAGTGGCGTTGACTGGTCTGACCGTGGCTGAGTATTTCCGTGACCAGGAGGGTCAGGACGTGCTCCTCTTCATCGACAACATCTTCCGCTTCACACAGGCCGGTTCTGAGGTGTGTACCAGTAACACGGCTAAGGAATCTTCACCAAGGGGAAGGTTTTTGCTAAAAGAAACACCTACCTCCCCCTCAGGTGTCTGCCCTGCTGGGTCGTATCCCCTCCGCTGTGGGTTACCAGCCCACTCTGGCCACTGACATGGGTACCATGCAGGAGAGAATCACCACCACCAAGAAGGGTTCGATCACATCTGTGCAGGTAAACATTTAGCAAAACATGATCTCAGTTCTACTTAATAAAATTAATTATGTTTGCTGCACAGAATTAAGCAACATCTACCTGTCTGGGTGGAATATAATGTGATCAAAGAAACTTGAAGCAAAACTTTGTTCTCTCTGTAGGCCATCTATGTGCCCGCTGACGACTTGACTGACCCTGCTCCAGCCACTACCTTCGCTCACTTGGACGCCACGACTGTACTGTCCCGTGCCATCGCCGAGTTGGGCATCTACCCTGCTGTGGATCCCCTGGACTCCACCTCCCGTATCATGGACCCCAACATCGTCGGAGCTGAACATTATGACATCGCCCGTGGTGTGCAGAAGATCCTTCAGGTTTGGGAAGCTGCATTGTTCTTGTCATTATGAAGACCTGTTGGATAGTCAACAAGCTAACTGGTTAGCCATCTTACAGGACTACAAGTCCCTTCAGGACATCATCGCCATCCTGGGTATGGATGAGTTGTCCGAGGAGGACAAACTGACTGTGGCCCGCGCCCGCAAGATCCAGCGTTTCCTGTCTCAGCCCTTCCAGGTGGCTGAGGTCTTCACAGGCCACTTGGGTAAACTGGTACCCCTGAAAGAAACCATCAAGGGCTTCAAGAGCATCCTTGGAGGCAAGTATTGTAAAAGTACATCTACATTTAAGCTGAAACGCACCCTTCATAACTTTATGCTTTTTGTTGTTCCAGGCGAGTATGATAACCTGCCCGAGCAGGCCTTCTACATGGTCGGTCCCATTGAGGAAGTGGTCCAGAAAGCTGAGAAGCTGGCTGAGGAGCACTCATAAACACCTGAACATTCTGAGCAGAGAGGGGGAGGGTCCTATGGTTAGGAGCACTTGGTTTGTAAAACACGTCAAAAATACAAATGTACCTGTCTTGTTGCCCTGAAGAAAGTTCTATTTAATGTTTCCAGTGAAAGATGGAATAAATCACTGTCTTTACACAAACAGACTTGTCAACTGCATATTTCATAAGCTTTAGCTGTAATAGAGGCCTGTTCCTTGAGAAATCTTATGAAATGTTTGTCCTCTACTGTGACCACAAGATGGCATACTTGAGCTGTAAAACTGAGTTGTGTTGCAGATTGTTACGTTTGGAAATAAAACGGACAAATTGGAAACTTTTTTTTTTTTTTTTTTTTGTCACTTCATGTGGTAAGGTAATGTGATTCAAAGTAGTTATGTTTATTTTAAGGGGGTGGTGGAAACGGTTACCAATATTTCAGCCTGGTAATGTAAAACCTATACAGATTAGACATTAGACATCTTGGACATTTGATTAGTGAAAAATTACCTTTCCAAGCTGACACCAGTTCTAAAGCATTTGATAAGACAACGGCAAGGATCTTAAAAAAAAAAAAAGGAAAGTAATTGTTTTTGGTATTTATGGAAAGAAATCTGAAGTCCTTTCCAAACAACTCTCATCCATAATTCTGTATGATTAAGCTGAAAATTGTGAATGTCCCAGAAAACTCAGACCATGCAATTTGTCAGGCTCTACAGACCGCAGCCAGAATGTTGAATGTTGGATCTTTCTGTAACTTAAAGGGCATAAATTAACTGCTAAACCTTTTTGAAAGGAAAAAAAATGAAATTGGAGCACAACATAGTTTTGCAAACTTGTATTTGAACACTACTTCCAAACAAATGTTTTGCCATAGAGGAAAAAATAAAAAATCCATCCCAACTTGTCGAGCACGGTGGTGGAGGGATGGTGATTGGGGCTTATATTGAGCCAAACACTGGATTATCTAAAGGTCGGCTTGATTTCTATGTGCACAAACTAGCCTAATTTTGTAACCAAATTGAAAGCAGGTTGGGGTTTTTATTGCTTTTCCTTAACCTTTAACACCTGACAATCATGATTGCAGAAAGTTTACTTTAAGCAACAGATAAGGTGGCCTTGACAGTGTCCTTGTGAGAGCAGCTCAACCTTGTCATTAGAGTGAACAATTCAAGACTAAACCGACTGCTAAAATCGAAATGTGCATTGTCAGCTAAGATGTACAGAGTGGTACATGCATGAAGTGGACGCATAGATGGAGGGTTACTGTAACTTCTTGGCAATGGGAATGGCATTCTTCAGGAAGAAGTAATCAACAAAACAGGTTGGCATGTATGACATTGGCAGCCAGAAAAACTTGGCGTCCCAGCCGGGGGAGTAACGTTTGCGCGGCCAGGTGGCGGAGACGGCGTGCTCCATGCAGCTGACCACCTTCATCAGATCGCCGTCACTCATTTGGGTAACTTTTTCTTTTATCATGTCTTTGGCTGGAACAAAAGATGAGTCCGTTGAAGTAAATAAAAGACGACAATTGACAAGAATGAAAGGTTGACGCTTACATTTTTGGACGTATTCCGCCCCGTAGTCATCTTTGACGTCCTGCGGCAGTCTGTCCCACAGCGTTTGGACGTTCCTGATGTGGAGTTCACTGTCTGTGACGCTGGTCTTGAAGAATCCCGGCTCAATACAGAGGACTTTGACACCAAAAGGAGCCATGTTGAACCTGAGGAAAGCATGTCATCTTTGTCAACACTTAACAGGCCCGTGTTGGCACAGTAGAACATTTATAGTGCAGGTTAATATTTCACCGGAGGCTGTCGTTGAACGCCTCGACGGCGAACTTTGAGACAGGGTATGGGCCCCCTGTGACACAGATCCTCCCAAACACACTTGCGACATTCACCACT
Organism: Gambusia affinis; assembly: GCF_019740435.1. Classification (NCBI taxonomy): domain Eukaryota; kingdom Metazoa; phylum Chordata; class Actinopteri; order Cyprinodontiformes; family Poeciliidae; genus Gambusia; species Gambusia affinis. Next base: position 13,401,600 of record NC_057891.1, on the reverse strand, counting down.
CGGCCCCTGGCCTTCTTTATCAGAGGCAGGACGCTCAGTGTGGCTCCGATCACCCCGTTCAGGTTCACGTCCAGCATTGATTTGTAATCGTCAAGGGTATGCCAGTCGCAGGGGCCGGAGGGAACAGCAATGCCTGCGTTGTTTACCAAAGCCCAGAGACCTGCAAGGAACCCAAATACATACACAACCTTGAACAACCTGTTAAATTTCTTAATGAAATGCCCGTCTGTCCATTTGCAACCAACTCACCATGCACTCCAACTTTCTCCTTAATCATGGCTGCAACTTTAGCCAAGCTCTCCTTTGACGCAACATCCAGGTGTGTTGCGATCAGGTTGCTGGAGCAGGCCTTCTTCAGCTCCTCCTCTCCCTTCTCAGTGTAACACCCGGCAATCACTCGGAAGCCTATCTTGTCCAGATGGCGAGCCAGAAGGTTCCCAAAGCCGGTGTCGCAGCCCGTGATGTACACATACTTGTTGGCCTTGTCACCAACCCTGGGGAGCTCTCTGATCCAGCGGAACAGGTAGAAGAGCACGGCCAGGCCCAGAAGATACAGGAACATGTCTGTAATGTAAAAAGAAAGCTCTTATTCGTTACGGTACATTAACTAGAGGGAGGCAAGCTCATCTGTAAAGAAACACCAGGGAAAAATATTCTGGGTAAATGCCAAAGTCAACCAATCTGACCCTACCATGTCATGTGGTATTTGTTTGGTCATGTTACAGTGAGAAAGCACAGGATCATGGAATGTTTAGTTGAAGCACAGTAGCAATGTACGCACTGTGGTCATCTTTAAGAATGATGCAGGGAAATATACATATGAATAATATTATTAGAAATCAGTCGTTGGCTATAAAAGGAATATTGGATCTCGAAACTGGTCCACATTTACAGTCCTATTTTTTTCTGATAACATGAAAAGTGCAAAGATTTTGCAAAAGGACACAATCTTCCTAGATTCCCATGACTTTTAGAAGAAACGTCTAAAGCGTGATTCTGGTGCTGGGGCAAGAGTTTAAACAAAGTTTTCTTCCATAAGACCCCGCCCATGTGATTAAGTTCAAGAATATAAAAGAGCCAGGCTACTTTTATTTTTAACCCGTTTAAAAACAACTGGAATTTTTTGGAAATTCTCAGATTCCTTTTCTGGTATGCAAATGAGTTCAACAACAAGAAGGTTTACAACAAAAGCAAGCCGAAATGGAAGAAATCTATATAGGGGCCAACACAGAAGTCAGACACAAGTAAATACAGGTATTTCTCAGACAGATGCATATCTGTCCAGGCAGATATGCATCTGTCATTGAGTAGGAATGTTGGTCATGGTGGAATGGATTGGGTGGGTTTCTATAGCATTCAGGTTTTTTTTTATCTTGCCCTTAAAATGTGAAGTTTTTGTAGTACACTGAACCAGCAATGAAACTAATTTGGTTTCTCAAGAGCCCTCAAGACACTGTTTGGTATTCAACAGAGTCGGTAAGAGTGGGTTGTGATCTTACACCCATTTGTAGAGAAGAAGAAAAGAATTTTTATTGCAGATGTATTATCTCACACTAGGTTTTTTTTATATAAATACCCCTCCTCGCTTCCATAACATTTCATATGAATTATTTAAAGAGATGAATACCTAACAAGTCCTCTTTGTCTAAGCTGGCATGTAGATAATAGTAATAGATCTAACTTTTTTTGTGCCGCTTTTTCAGCTACAAAAGCTAATCACCAAAGCAACTCACTCACACATTGTTTTCTGTAATTGCCTTGGAGGTCTAATTAACATCTCCCAGTCTGCTCCACTGGTTGGTTGCTGTGTGACACAATTTCTGTCCTGTAGCTGACCACTTGAGTCCGCAGCCAGATTTTTATGACCACACTGTCTGCGATCACCAGCAGGTTGATAATATCTATTTTTATTATTTATCAATTATTATGTAAAATTTGCAGATTGTGTTACACTATGTCCTTATCAGTTTTATTTATTTATATTTACAAAACCATGGATCACTAACTGTTCCAATAACGTTCAAAATCTTATATGGTCAAGAAAATCTGATTAATTTTATTTGTTTCATTTGGCACGAATGTGCTTCCGTACATGGACGTCCTACGGGAGATTATAAACTCACTTCCCACCACACATTCTTCTGTCCTCATAGTTGAAACATTTTACGAGCTAATAAATGAAGTCACTCACTGAAAAAAAGTTACATTTATATCATTTCTTTCTGTTAAGGCCAGTAATTGTGGTCAAAAAGTCAAATAAGGCGTTGCTTTCACTATTTTTAACAACATTTTGGTAACGTGAAAAAAAAGTTGTTGCTGAAAGTTTGAAAGCCTCCCTGGAATGCAAAACGGAGTCACACACTAACCTTAAAAGAGGAAACATTCATGCAACCATATTTCGTAACATGACAAGAAGACATTCAGGGATCCAGAGAGCGCATTCTACTCTGATAAAGAGATTTAAAAAAAATTGCAGTAGAACAAATAAAATAAGACAATACATAGTCTGACATCTCACCTCCTCTCTGTTCTCATCACCTTGTCATTTTATAAATGTCCCTAATAGATCATGAAAATGCAGAAAAAGAACTACCTGCAGCAGAGCAATGTCCGAGGACCGTCTCCTGTTCGAGTGGACCCGACGAGACAAAGTCCGGAATCTAATCAGATGATGTCGAAATAGGAAACGACAATGGGCGCCCCCTGCTGACAAGAGAAGGAATTGTTTGTCCATATCCAGTTACGTTGGTCATCTTTGATTCTGTTTTTATTCATTTCTATATAGCTCCTACTAGTCTTCAGTCCTGATATTTTCATTCAGTAGCATGCAGTGTTTTCAATTTTACCCTAGCACAAATGAAATAGCATTTTTATATATTACATAAAATGCAATAAACTACAGAGCAATAGTTCCCAAGGAGAGGTTAGCAATAGGTGACAGCAGCTAACATTTGTAAAATAAGACACAGCAAAAATGCACAACATTAATAATGATAATAGTTAAAAACATACACAGCAAAACACATTTCTATATTTACAGCAACAGAAAAAGAGGGAGGAGCTGCTGGTTGCTATGGTAACTACCAACTGTGTAGAGCACATGTGTCAAATTCAAGGCCCATGGGCCAAATCTGGCCTGCAATAGATTTTTATGTGGCCCCCTAGATTCCAGACTAAATATTATGTAATCAATCAAATCAGTGCAGTTTTTATCTGTTTACTGACTATCAGCTACTATTTATCAGCTACTTGAAAATGATAAAGGGTAACAAGTTGTGCTAATAATTGGGAGTTATTGATATTTTAACATTTTGTGAACAGGTTTAATCAATACATTCTGGCACAACCGGCCCTTTAAGAGCATCCATGCTCTTGATTTGGCCCAAAACAGAAATGAGTTCGACACCTCTGGTGTAGAGCATCAAACTGAACTTAATACACCAATAAGTGTCTGAAGAAACAACTTCTTGACTAAACAAAATAAATTTTAAGAATAAATAAGCACAAACTTCACATTGATAATATTGTTAAAATAAAACCATGTTACATTAGCAAATGTCTAAATTTCCCTCAAGGTTGACTTCCATTTTCATGGCGCAACCTTCAGAAAATCTCCAGGGCAAGTTTCATAAAGGTCTTCTGAATTCACCAAAGGTTAGCTTCAACAAGGACACTCTGACCACCAGGGAAATATAAAGGAATATCTTCTAAATTTGTATCAAAAGTGGATGAAGATTAACTACGAGTTTGGTGCAACCTTCAGAAAACGTCCAGGGGGAACTTTCGTAAAGGTTCCCCCCCGTAGACTTGCAAACCTATGGCAACTATCAGTGTTCTCTAAAGTTAGCTACAACATCAGCTATGATGCTTTCAGAGAGCATTCATTGAATGTTCCTAAATCCATCTATCAATCCATCCTTCCTCCGTTTCTTTCTTGGTATTTCACAGACATTCATGCCAAGTTCAAGCACTTATACTTTGACAAAGGGTCTAAAATAACTCTAAATTTGGGGAACCTGAAATTTGAGAGAGAGAGAAAGAGAGAGACTCTTTTAATGGATCACATCCCCATGAGAGTAACTCTGAGCCCAAACTGTATATTCAGCCTGAAGATCCCATCAAAATAGTCACACAGCAGGTGGCAAACTGATGAAACCTGCTGAAATCTACAGTAGGAACTTCACCATCATCACTTTTTGGTCTCCATCCAGCAATAACATTCTTTAGCTTCCAGTCTGTTTACAGTCTGCTGCTGCTGCTGCTGAACGCGTGTCTCAACTTAAGTTTTTCAGACTTCAGAGTAATAAAAACTGCATGTAGAATAAACTGATGCTGGACTTCCTTAAGTCTCAGTGTGACTGATGAAAACCAAGCTAACGTCAAGAAATGCAGAGCTGGTGGAAATAAAGAGCAAAATGCTTTTATTCAGTTTTGCGTTTACTCCCACAAACCCTTTGACATTCCTTGTCCTCCCACACCAAACAGAGAAATGAGGAGTAGCAGCTTTCTGTTTTGACCTTTTAGAGTTTTTCATTTCGCTCTTGAGCCTTGATTACAACCAAGGGCTAGAAATGTCCTGTAAAGGTTGTGGTTGTTTATTACTTTCCATCAATGTGCCCATCATCAAACAGAAGAGTTGATCAGGGGGGACTATTAAAAGTTTTCATATGTACCCTTTAAAATGTTTCAACAAGGTTCAGTGCATATTTTTCCCTATTTGTGATTTTATGTGACAGCCTGCATTTGTTTACCTTCTCTCGTGACGTGACTTCCTCTAAGACTCAAATACTGGGGCAAGACAAGTGGGAGTTTGAACCCAGATTTATATTGGTAGATTTGTAAAGATGTTTTCTTTAGTGGGGTGCTTCTCACATTTCTACCACCAGGTGGCAGCAGTGTAGTGTCCTGATCGCTGCTTGCATTCGCCTCTGGAGACGAAAAAGAAAAATCTTACAAAACAAAACAGCAAATACTAATTATTATGCGTTCAAATACTTTCAGACGTGTGACTGATGTGTTAGTAGAATGTCTTAAAGAAATGACCCAAGAAAATGAAATGCTGTTGCTAAAACAGGTTTTTTTTTTCTCTCATTAACTAAATTTGTATCACATATAAAACATCTGCAGTGTTTTACAGACACAGTGGTCCTTGTCACGCAGGTCCTCGCAACATTTAAAGGCCGGGGTGAACGACCGTCTGTTCACTACTACTCACTTGTTTTCATGTCCATACAGGATGATTGTTTGAACATTAAACGAGAGAAATATACTGATAGGTAAATAAGAAATGAGAATTATGTGTTTGATGACTTGTTTTAATTTTCCACCTGCTGAACTTTCCTAATTAAGAACATGTATTTCTTTAAAACCAATGTCAGCAAAGCATAAACCAGCAAAGCTAGTTTTGAATGCGCTCACATTTCTGTTTACTTTTGTATGAAAATTTGCTCTTGCAAAGAAAAAATTCTATGCCAGAGGTAAACTAAAGTTTTTTTTTTGTTTGTTTGTTGCTCTATTTCAGGCCCTCTTAGTTTACTTTGAACTAGACACATTCAACATTTTGTTGTACATAAGTGACCAGGTTGCTGAGGGCAAAAACCTCTAGTGCACTGGCAACCCATTTTGGAGACAACTTTGGAGAGGACAATAACCCTCCTGTGTCACCTTGACAATTTTTGCCTCTTTTTAAAATACATTTCATATTTGGGTGTGTTGAGGAAAATGTCATAAAATTTGGCCAGGTTATGATTTGGTGGTGAATTTAAACTTTTATCATTTTGTTGAAGTTTTTATATGCCCTTGACCTAAGTAGAGCATTTTTACATTTTCATGTTCATTGCAATTCTAATAATATTTCTGATTCTTCACAATATTTATTTATTTACTATTAATCTATTTGTATGATTTGTTCTTTAAATTACCATCTATATTATTGATCTCAGGAAACGACTGAGGGATGAAGAGACTGATGTCTGGTTCTTTAGGTTCTTTAGGTTCTGCGGTTCCTCTCCTGATCCATTCTGTCTGATATCGGTGACTGAATGTCACCGACAGATGATATCTGAGGTTTTAGTATCGGTCAGTACCGGTCCAATACAGTAAAACAGCTGAATCGACTTAAAACATTTCTTTTTAGAAACACAAACAATAATGTACTCCACTTCGAAATCCAAAGTTTTAATTTTTGGTTACGTCTTTTAAGGGTTAAAATAAGTCCACAAAGTAAAGTTACTGCTTCAACGTGGTCGTCCATGTTTGTTTACTCTGAGTTCAAGTGTGGTAGCGCAGAATTTCAAGGGATTTCATATCTGGAATTGGAAAGTCCTTGAGTGAAACATTACATTACATTACTCTACAATCGAGTGTGAGGTTATACCTACGATTTTTAATCGACTAGTGTGTGGTCTCTCATGTCTTGAGAATCGGCCGACATTTCTAAAATTATGTAGTGTGAACTGGGCTTAAGACGTATATGAGCTTGTAAGATTTGGCTGTTTCTACAATAAAGTTTTATAAATATATATAAAAGCCTCCCAGGAGGCTGGAAAGTGAGCTGGCTTTGCTGTTGCCTAGCAACATTGCATACATTAGACTTTTTCCACTGATGGAATCTGATGATGTCATAGTGTTATGATGTCATAAGAGACAGAAGCCTTGAATATCCTGCGTCTGAATCCAACTTGCAGATCTCAAGCAGCAGCAGCACGGACGGTGGTTTTGCAATATTGAATTTATCGTTACATTTTTTCGTAGCTTTTGCGATACGTCAGTTAGATAATCAAAATGTCGACATTTGGTACAGATTCCTTGACACTCTCTCAGATTAGACTGATGTCTAGAGAGGAATTGGTCACCTTGCTTGTAGATTTTCTCCAGCGGTTAAAAGAAAAATCTGCAATCTTGATAAAAGAGAACATACTGGAGGAGGACTTAGTAAAAGCCCAAGAGCAAATTGAGCTTTTAAACGGGAAAATTGAGACATTAACTAAAGACCTAAACATTTCTCTGAGGCACAATAAATATCTAAACTCTGAAACAATACCAAAGTTAAAATTAGAAATAGCGACCTGGAGTTCACACAGGAATCAACTACTAACTGAGGTCAAGTCATACCAGAGCAAAGTAAAAGACATGCAAAACTCTTTCAAAACCCTGGAGAGGGAATCTAAACTACAGATCGAAAGGACAATAGAAGAAAAAAGACAAGTTACGTCAGAATTCACTGCATATAGGCTGAAGACTGAGAAGAAAGAGCATGACATGAAGAAACTTGAGATCGAGTTGTCCAGGAAGGTCAACGATATCGGTTTGAAAAACATTGAAATTCTAAAAGAGAAAGAAAAGACCAAACTTCTTGAGAGCACCATTAGAGATTTGGAAAAGAAGTTAATGGAGGCCGAAAATGAAAACAAAAATCTTACTAAGAAATTGTCAAAAACCCCGAGGGAAGAAGCCATAGAGAAGACAAGGATGGCGTTTGAAGCCAGGCTTGATTTTGACGCAATAGCTAAGGAAAAACAGCGAAGCAGGAACTTACAACAGTGTCTAACAAAAAAAGATCGGCAGATCAATGAACTCTTGAAGGAGCAAGCAAAGAGACGACGCTCGTTCTCCCCTGTAAAGAGAGAAGCTGAAACTGGAAAAAAAAGTTTCGAACCTACAGCGTCTGATTGGAGACAGCTAAAGAGAGAAAACGTGGCTTTAAATGCCGAGATAGCCGTACTAATGGAGAACAAACGGAAAGATGAGAATCATATAAAAGAACTCACTGAGCAATTGTCTAAGATCAAAACAGAGGTGATCATGGAGAGACTTCAGCAAGAGGATTTGAAGGAAAAAGTTACACATCTACCACCAATTGCATCAAATGTCCAGGCACCAAAACCAAAGTCATCGTTTAATCAAAGAACTTTGCGTTTGGGTGAAGCCAAGATAGCGCCAGATTTTAAAGTCAATTTAACACAGCTTAAGCCAGAGCCCCCGAACCAAAGAAAACCGGAAAGACCTCCATTTATAGCGGGAGGCAGGAAGGTCTGGAAAACATAAGGGGAGAAAAAAACCTCCTTACTTAGGCTGGACATTGTGTTTTTTTCTATGAAACACTCATTAAACTCAATACATAGGTTTTCTCCGGGTGCTCCGGTTTTTCCTACCTTCAGAAAAAAAATGATTAGGCTAATTAGTGTCTTTTAAATTTATCTTGGTTTCTCGCTCATTAACTGTTAGAGATAGAAAGGATATTAACTTATTAACTTATTCGATCTGAAGCAAAAGAAGATGGATGGATGGATGGATGGATGGATGGATGGATGGATGGATGGTGGATGGATGGATGGATGGTGGATGGATGGATGGATGGATGGATGGATGGATGGATGGTGGATGGATGGATGGACGGACGGACAGTTCCTATACGCCTCTTGTTTTTACTAATAATGTCCGCTTAGACTTTTACACTGAAAAAAATGAACTTAGGGGTTATCAGATTAACAAAAGAATATCATGAACTTTTAACTAAATAATTTCATGTTTCAAACAAAAACATGACACAATCATGTTGGATAAACAAGAAATTCAACAACTTCACGTTTATGAAATGTAATCATGTTGAGATAACATGATTCATTCTAGTCAGACTGATATAGTGAATTCACGCGAGACAATCGTTTTTGTCTCAACTTGAATAACGTATTCAAGTCGAGATAACGTGATTCAATTTAGTCAGATTCATTTCCCTCCAAAGAGGGTCTAGTGAGATCAGAGGATCACGAGAGATTATGAGACATCACTGTTTTGTACCTGGGAAAACTTCAAAGTGGTTTTAGTTACACATTAAACTATAGTGTAATGTGTAGAGAAAACAAACATCTGCACTGTTCTGTAACAATACATTCTTAAATGGACTGATACAGTGCATTTAAGAACTGTAAAAATAAGTTCTCAAAGACATTTTTTTTTTTAAGTCAAAAAAGTCTGACTTTAAAAAAAAAAGTCTTTGAATTAACGTAATTAAATCATGGAAAGGAGATATATATATATATATATGCTATATATAGCATATATATATAGCATATATATATATATGCTATATATAGCATATATATATATATATATGCTATATATATGCAAGGCAGAGAAAACAAATATCTGCACTGTTCTATATCAGTCCATTTAAGAACTGTAAAAATTTAAGAACTGAAAAACAAAGTTTTCAAAGACATTTTTTAAAAAAAGTCTGACTTTTAAAAAAAAGGTCTTTGAGTTAACATAATTAAATCATGGAAAGGATTTCCACACGATTAAATAGCTTCTTTCAGCATGAAGCATGTTAGTTGAGCCAACGTAATTTTCATGAGTTGGATCAACTTAATAATTATTGTGAAGGTATCACTGTAACATAAGTTGGATGATTTGGTCCAAAGCATTGCACATTAGTTGGGCTGGCTTAAATTACTTTGGGTCCAATCAACCTTAATACATTAAATTGAGCCAACACATTTGCTTTAAATTGGAATAACATAATAAAATAAGTTGAGCCAACTCATTTTATTTAAATTGGAATAACCATAATAAAATAAGTTGACCTAACACATTTGCTTTAAATAGGAGTAACAGAATTACATGGTGCTGAAATAAAGCAAAGTAATCAGGTGGAAATCCTTTCCATGATTTTTTATGCTCATCCAAAGAGTTATTTTTTTCAGTGTATTTATTCTTGCACTTTGACCATAGCCATAATTTTCTGTTTTAATCTAATCAACTTTAGATTAACTCATTAATTAATAACTTGCATCCTTGCCTGTACTGAACATTGTGTTTCTTTCTATGATAAACTCTTTAAGTGGGATGCATAAGTAAGTAACAGCGAGCTAGCATCCAGTAAAGTTAAGTGTAGCCATATATTTATAGTTTTCTTCTGTTACCACAGCCAGGGGCGCAACTACATATTTTTTAGGTGGATGCGAACATCTCACCGGCGCCCCCCACCCTCCCAGGACATAAACTTGTACCAGTGAGCCTGTTAGCCTGTTAGCCTTTGTCTAGAACCTCCTATGGGCTGCAGGTCTGAGGCTTTTTGTTTGCATGTTTTCTATCATTCTTATAGCTTGATAGGAAGCCTTATCCAAACTGGCAACCCACATTAATAAAATGGTGAAATAATGTTGACCACAAAACACTATTTATAAAAGATATCAACATTTTTCCTACACAATCCTAACAAACGTTTTTAATGTTCTCTTCACAATATTTATTTATTTACTATTAATCTATTTGTATAATTTGTTATTTAAATTACCATCTATATTATTATTTGGTCTCAGAAAATGACTGAGGGATGAAGAGACTGATGTCTGGTTCTTTAGGTTCTGCGTTTCCTGTCCTGATCCATTCTGTCTGACATCAAACCCACTGGGTGCCACTGAATTTCACCGACACATTTATTTTAATGCCCCTATTAAACTTCACTGTGATTGTTGTCTTCCCACTACCGTCTGTATTTTTGCCAGAGGTTTTATTTCAAAGGACGGTGTATTATAGGGTGGACATTTTAAAAAGACACTGGTTGATAGCAGCTCACTAAGGCTGCGTAGTGTCCGTCTCTAGGTAACCATGACAACAGCGTCAGTTCATGGGGTCCTATTTAGGTCCCGCAACGACAATTTAGCTGACCTTAATATTTCCCGTGTTTTATTTTGGTTATTACATTATTGTTGAGAGGTGTGTTGTAGGTGTGTCTATTAGACATTTATAGCAATACGGAATAAATCACGTCCCATATTGGATAACAACCGCCTGTCATTTTAGGCTAGCTTAAGCTAACCTGAATATTTACAACTCTCTTGTTGATACACTGACATTACTTACCTTCTGTCTTTCAACCACTTTGAAAAGCTTTTCTTCGTCTCTCCAACATCTTTATTCTTCCCCCTCTTCCGTTTTGTGCCCCGGAGTTTTTTCTGCGCCCCATCTTTAGTTCCCTTGTTGTCGAGGCATTACGACAAATTTAAAAGAGAAAAAAAACGCGCCTCAGCGCGTTCTCGAAGGGCCGCTGCTCAAGCTACCTGTATGGGAGGGGAGGGGCGCCTAATCAGTGCTGTTCCTCTGTTATTGACCATTTCATACACAAACAGCTGTTAAGTACTTAAAATGCTGAGTAGAAAAAAAAAATTCCTACATCGTTTTTTGCGCCCCTCTAGTGCAGCGCCCCTATGCATTGCATACACTGCATAGCCACCTTTTGCGCCACTGACTGCAAGCACAGTTAGTGAAGCTAATGTGCTAATCGACTAAGTTCTGAAGGATGTAAGTACATTGTGTCACTTGTTAATTTGAGTTCATGTATATTTTGCTTGTAGATCTGATCATTTCACTGTTTTTAAAATAAGTTAATGACCGTAATATAATGTCTTCCATCAAAATTGAGTGGAATGACTGCAGTTTCTGATCACTCTATTACAAAACAAGCATGTTTATTAAAAATTTAGTACATGTGTTTTTTGCTGCTACACTGTTGAGTATAACGTACACTGTATAGAATAACTTTACCTTTTTGTGAAGACGTTTAAATAAAACTATGCCATGAAGAAGATCCCACATCTCTGTGGAGAAAATGAACAGAAGTCTATTATTAACTGTCCTCAGCAGACATGTATAGTAAAAATATATTGTTAAAAATTTAGTGGTGAAAATAAACTGTCACTGGCAAACTAGATCAGTTATACAGCTATAACCATAAACAATAAAACTAAAGCAGCACTAAAATGAGCCATGATACGTTCCAAAATGTTTACAGGTTTCTTTAAAAAGGTATTTTTCTTTGCTATATTTTGGTCTCCATAGCTGTAAACTGAGAAATTTTGAACATTATCGTTGAAAAGTTTAAGTAATTCTGTTCAAAAAGTAAAACTAATGTATTGCATGGATACGTTGCAGTCACACTGATATGTTTCAAGGGTTTGCTTTAGCTAATCTAAATCAAATCAATCAATCAAACTTTATTTGTATAGCACATTTCAGCAGCAAGGCATTTCAAAGTGCTTTACATCAAATCAAACACAAAAACACAATGCAACATAGAATCAACAATAGAAACACAACATCAAGTCAGGTTCCGTCAATAAATGATTATGGCTTGCAGCTGGTTTCAAAAACCGTCAAAACCTCTCGCTTGCAACATTAAATGTATTTTAATTCATTATCACTGGCATATTTTCCATTGAATCATAGAACAACAGTTACTGTTCGTCCTGCAGACTTTTCGACCTTGTTATTGAAGAACAGCTAAACCATTGGATACATTCACTGAAACCTTTGCATTTTCCTTTAAATACCTTCTTGGCCTAGTTAGACTCTAATGAAGTCTTGACGTGAAGCAGTTTCTCTATTAAAGTCACTCAGAACTGAAACACATTTTTCACCCAATTGATTGCTAAAACACTGGCGCTCATAACGCCACTCGGTTCATTACAAGACTGCCTTCTTCTTGAGGAATCACATAGTCACCATTTAAAGCTATTATTTCCCCGGGCCTGCTGGCCACGTTTGGCAAATCCACAGAAAGAGTGCAGGGCTTCTGCAGGGGAACTGTTTGCTCTGCAAGTTCACTGGCCTTTTCAGTACAGGAACCGATAGGACACTTACCTCCAAACAAAGCAATTTGACCCTAAGGTCCAACCAAGCCCAAATAACACCACGTGACTCGGCTGCCGACGTCAAGAGGATGTCGACCTGAACCCAGCTGACAAGCCGTCACAACTACAAGCGTCTTCCAAACGGGCCGCGCCTCATCCGACCGGACCGTGGAGTCTATACTTGCCCGGACTTTAAAGCGTGGAGAAGAGAGAGGTCAGATTGGGAACATACCTTGCTTGCATCTGTGAATTAATCCAACTCGGAGTTTGGGTGTCATCCTCAGACGTCCGCGGCTGATTTTGTCACCATGCCGACGGGATCTGTAAGGCTCCACAGCATAAAAAAACTGGGACAGGATAACCACAGCTATGAAGGTTCAGACGACGGTAATGTACTATTTCCTGTATAAATTATTTTTTTAGCGACATTGACTATTGATCAAGTTGCAGTGAATACGAAAAGAGTGGTTAGATAGAAACTAAACAGAATATTTATTATAATATCCGTTCTGTGTTTGTGTTGCAGGACCAGCCGGCTCCTATATGCAAGTATAACATTAAAATACTAAACACTAGAAACAAAGAAGTGTCATACTTTCCTAACAATACATACAATGTAGGTTCTTATCCATTTGTCCACATCTTGACTCCTTGCACCCACAGTTTTCATGTATATTATTAGGATTGTGCTTGACAAAACAACACAAACATTTTTAAGAAAACGAAATAAAATCTGAAATGTCCCCCCTGCAGTCTGATAACCATAAAAAAATATGGCAGCATAATAAAGAACATATTTTCTTATTTCAGGGAGGCTTTAGCTGTTTGCAGAAAGTTCCAGAGAATAGGAGGGATTCTCTATACATTTTGTATTAAGTCCTCATTGTGCTATAATATAAAAGGGTTACCTGGGGGCAGTAACTCACTGTTCTACTTTGTTCCATGCAGGTCGATGACTAATTCAAAGGACAAGGAAAAGTAAGTACTAAATGGTAGTAGATGTTATGAATTCCTAATCCCATTTGCTTTGTAAATAAAACAGTTGACCTCCCCCTTTCCAACCAGGGTTCAAAGAAACCAAGAGCAACCTGCAATTAGAGTCGGCTTCTTCCAGCTGGTAACAATCCTTCTGCTGTTTTTTATTTGTATTTTTTTCCCCATTCTCTCTCATTGCGAGATTCCTCCCTGAAACACAAAGCGTGTTGTCCATGCTTGCCGCCCAGTTCCGCTTTTCCACCTGCAAGGAGGTCGCCATGATGATCGTGGGCAGCGTTTGCGCCGTGCTGCACGGCTCGGCCCAGCCGCTTATGCTGCTGGTGTTCGGCCTGCTCACCGACACCTTCATCGAGTACGACATCGAGCTCAACGAGCTGAGGGACGACCGCAAGGAGTGCGTGAACAACACCATCCAGTGGAAGAGGAACTACACCGTGGTCCAAGACCCGACTCGGCCTCTGAACCAGTCGGATCTGGGCCTCATCATCAACTCCACGTTAGAGATGCTCGTTCCCCTCAGAAACATGTCCTGTGGGTAAGTGGGCTGTAAAAATGCATGAGGTTGGCTCTTTGAACTGTGAATGCACTATGAAGATGTGTTTTTTTTTTTTACTTTATTAACTGGCTGTGTCCTGATTTTCAGGATTCTGGACATCGAACATGAGATGACCATGTTTGCTTTCTATTATGTTGGGATTGGAGTATCTGTATTCTTGCTAGGATACTTTCAGGTTAGTCCTGAAATGTCACATCATCACATTGCTTGCTGCACTTAATGCTAGCATTAAAAGCCGAAGAAGCCATCTTGAAATGCTTTGACCCAATCAATTGTGAAATTGTTGAAAGAAACTAGATGTAGAAATGGACTAGGATTCCTTCATCAATAAACCAAATCACTAATGATAGGTGTGATCATCATCACCGCCATTTTGTGAGTCCATGAACATTTTTAGCTCTATGTGGGTTGTTCATCAATCAATTTAATCAGATGGATTGGTTTTGGGTTTTTTTAAGGTACTGCCTGAACTTCACTCCTATTCATGCCAGATTTTCATTGCATTTCTTTTAATCAGAACATCGCTATTGCAAAATTGTATGTTTTTCGTCATTGGCAGAATATTGACAAAGTTTGGCGCTACATCCGTAAAATTCACAAGTCTGCCACACTTTTCAGGTGTTTATTTGAAAAATATATATTGGTATTCTGGCTCTTCAGCAATGTAGTATTACTACTTTGTGTAGTAATATTAAAAAAAAATGCCTCTGTGAACAGATTCATGTAAAACTGGTGTAATTCCTCGCTACCTGAGTCTGACCAAACGTAAGAGTGACCTCCTTCGAATCCACTGACAGATCTCTCTGTGGGTGACAGCCGCTGCCAGACAGATTCAGCTCATCAGAAAAATGTACTTCAGCAAAGTGATGAGGATGGAGATCGGCTGGTTTGACTGCACCTCCGTCGGGGAGCTCAACACCCGCATGTCAGAGTGAGTTGGGATGGATGGGTTGACACTCCGGGCTGCAGCCCAGGAGTCTGACTTGCAGACGCTCGTGTCTCTCTACAGTGACATAAACAAGATCAACGACGCCATCGCCGACCAGGTGGCCATATTTGTCCAGCGCTTCACCACGTTTGTGTGCGGCTTCTGCATCGGGTTCGTGAAGGGATGGAAGCTGACGCTCGTCATCATCGCTGCCAGTCCACTGATTGGGGTTGGAGCGGGACTCATGGCTCTGGTGAGAATACAGCCGCTCTTCGTTGTGTGTAAATTACCTCGACTTAATTAACTGGCACTTATCTTGACATTTCAACCTCACTTTAACTTGTAACAACTAGAATATTGACTTAATTTCTCACTAAAGCTGGTCAAAAGTCAGTTTTTAAAAAGAAGCTGAAAAGCTTTTCTGTTGTATCTGTTATAGAAATCGTTCACTACGATATATTTGATAACTTTACCGTTTAATTTTTCATCTGTCATATATATCTATATATGGAGTGAGTTTCGGCCCTCTTTAATCAACCTTGCAGTTGGTGGCCAAGCTGACAGGGATGGAGCTGCAGGCCTACGCTAAGGCCGGCGCTGTGGCCGATGAAGTCCTCTCTTCCATCAGGACTGTCGCTGCTTTCGGAGGGGAGAAAAAGGAAGTGGACAGGTGCGGATCGGGCAAGGGTGCAAACTGAAGCGAGAAGCGTTGATTCTTTTCCGTGGAAATGAAGTCGAGCTTCTGTGGTTTTCTAAAGGTATGACAGGAACTTGGTCTCGGCGCAGCGATGGGGCATCAGGAAGGGGATGATCATGGGTTTTTTCACTGGGTACATGTGGCTGATCATCTTCCTGTGTTATGCACTCGCCTTCTGGTACGGCTCCACTCTGGTGATCGACACTGAGGAGTACACACCAGGAACGCTGCTGCAGGTACTTATGACTTGACACGCAATGCCTGTCTTACAAGTCTTGTACAAGTCAGAGTTTTGTTAATACTATCTGGAAATGTAGAAAAATACAACCAGCGAAAACTGTTGTTTTCTGTCAGGTTTTTTTCGGGGTGCTGGTTGCAGCCATGAATTTGGGTCAGGCCTCCCCGTGTTTGGAGTCGTTTGCAGCCGGCCGCGGAGCTGCTACTATAATATTTGAGACTATTGACAGGGTGGGAATGCCTCATGATTCACATTTTCCCACTGAAAATCTTGCTGTAAATAATTGCCTTATTATACAGTTTTCATTACCGTGATTTGTCGTCCCAGGAGCCAGAAATTGACTGCTTATCAGAGGCTGGATACAAGCTTGACCGGGTCAAAGGAGATATTGAATTCCACAATGTGACCTTCCACTATCCATCCAGACCGGAAGTTAAGGTAAAGTACTGCTTAAAATATATGAAAGCTTTATGAAGTTTTTAGATTGCAAGCACTGGAAGCACACAGGGAACTAGAACTATTTAGAAACTATTCATTTTTAAAATCCTAATTATGTTTAATAAGCTCTGATTATGCCATGTAAAAGATGTCAGTTGTAAAGAGATATTTCAGAACTAGTTGCCCTGTTCGTCCTCTTTATGTCCGTCTCCGTAATGCAAACGTCCAATAACACCAAAGCCTTAAGATTAGATTTTTGCAGTCAGTATATTTCTTATTATGGAACAAAGACCTGTCCTTGAGCAGATCCTGGACCAGCTCAGCGTGGCGGTGAAGTCAGGTGAGACCACCGCCTTCGTGGGGCCGAGCGGAGCGGGGAAGAGCACCACCATCCAGCTCATTCAGCGCTTCTACGACCCTAAAGAAGGCATGGTAGGCAGGCCTGGACGTATCACTCTCATAACGAACTGGTTCCTCCACCATTCCTCCCATCGCTTCTCCTGAGACCGAAGCTTTCCTCGACACACTCCTCCCTCCTTTTCCAGCTCTCAAAAAATAACCATCCCCCTGAGGGTGACAGAGGTACATGATAATCCGTTTCATTATTCAGTTAATGGTTCCTAACAGCCCCATTTTTCACTTTTTGAAAGACTTGCACACCCTCCCTTCCTCTTTTCCAGCCTATCAGAAACGACATATTGCTTTCTGAAACATTTCAAAAAGACTGACAACTGTCATTGTTGCTAAGACAGAAACAAAAAGGGGGAGCATTCGCTTTAACAGCATCATCCATCAAAATTAGCATCAGCTTCTGCTCACTGTCCCCTTTGTCTTAGGTGACGCTGGACGGTCATGACATCAAAGGCCTGAACATCCAATGGCTGCGCTCTCTGATCGGCATCGTGGAGCAGGAGCCTGTACTGTTTGCCACCACCATCGCGGAGAACATACGCTACGGTCGACCCGGGGTCTCTATGGCGGACATCATCACCGCTGCAAAGGAGGCGAACGCGTACAACTTCATCATGGACCTCCCACAGGTTTGACACAGAGAGAGAAAAAGGACAAGAAAAATTGTGCAAGTAAGGAAATACTATTCTATAGCAAAGTGAGATTAAAAAGTACAATTTTCTTTTCTTAAATCCTGCAGAAATTTGACACATTGGTGGGTGAGGGCGGGGGCCAGATGAGCGGAGGGCAGAAACAGAGGATAGCCATCGCTCGGGCTTTGGTCAGGAACCCTCGTATCTTACTGCTGGACATGGCGACTTCTGCTTTGGACAATGAGAGTGAAGCTATTGTTCAGGAAGCTCTGGATAAAGTATGTATGTCTTGTGCATGCATTCTGTTTCCAGGCAACCCAGTTACAGTCGTGACATCTGAAATATTTGGGCTTTCTTACAGGTGCGCATGGGACGCACCACCATCTCCATCGCTCACCGACTGTCCACCATAAAGAACGCAGACGTAATTGTTGGCTTCGAGCACGGCCGGGCGGTGGAGAGGGGAAAACATCATGAACTGCTGGAGAGGAAGGGGGTGTACTTCACTCTGGTCACCCTGCAGAGCCAGGGAGACAAGGCTCTGAATGAGAAGGCCCGGCAAAGTGAGTTTAGCATTTTAAATAAATCTGGCCACATCTGCTGACAAATATTGAGAAAGTTTCTCTTTCAAAGCCAGGACTTACTACAATAGTACAACGTAAACAGGATTTCTCTGCTTTCAAAAATATATTGACTTTTTTTCTGGTAACACAAACTGTTGCAGAGTTTTGCAAATTCCCCTTGTGCAGATGAGTTGTCTGTGCTAACATGCTAACAGCCCTACTAATGAACTTGATGGCCCAATTAATAACCTTAACAAACCCATTGGTAACCTTAATAACCACACCAATAACCTCAGTGGTAACTTTATTTGCCCAATGAGTGACCTTACCCCGCCAAGTAATGACCCTGATGACCCCATTGATGACATTAATGGACCAATTGGTCACCTTAATTATCCGATTAGTCAACTTGATGACCGTATTAATGACCTTAAAAGGCCCTTTGGTAAACTTATTCCCTACAGTAATGACCTTCACGGACTAAATGGTGACATTAGCTGCCCTATTAGTCACATTAATGGCCTCATTAATGACCTTAACTGCTCCATTAGTGACATTGACAGCCCTGTTAGTGATTAACTGATCCACTGGAGGGAAGATTATATTGCTTTAATTTACTTTAGTAAAGAGGTGCCTTTTTTAAAAATCCAGTTCAAGCTTTGACTTTTATCTCCATGTACTCACACTCATACAAATAGTAGATGCTGTTTGTACTCTTCCTCTTAGTCTCGGTGTTTACAAAAATATAGCTGATCAGAGAACTATGTTAAATGAATCACTTTCCTTTTCCTGTCTTCTATTAGTGGCTGAGGGCGGAGAGCCAGAGACGTTAAATCTATCCAGAGCAGGCAGCTATCGCGCCAGTTTAAGGTATTGTCCAAACACTTTCTACATAAATTGCTTCTTCACTCACATCGGGTTCGCATTCATTTACTCAGCTTTAAATGTGCGTCTAAATAGGACTGCTCCAGCTGTCTTTTTACAGCTGAAATTGACTGTGCTACAGCAATCACCGTCACCGTAATTTAGTTAATTACCTTTTATATTTCCTTCGACATTTAGAGCGTTTAAGCTTACGCTTAAATATCGCAGCGAGAGAGAGAGAGAGAGAGAGAGAGAGAGAGACTCAAAGGTTCCTGTTAATAAGTTCAATTACTCCAACACTGCTTAGTGGTTACATTGTGCGAAAACACCTGAATATGTAAGCGTGCGATTAGCGAAGGACGTCTGAGATGATTTGTTTTGGGCAGAGCTTCGATCCGCCAGCGCTCCCGGTCCCAGCTTTCCAATCTGATCCCGGACTCCTCGGTTCCCATCGCTGGAGACCTCGGCCCCACAACCTACTCTATGTCTCAAGAAGACAAATATAAGGTGCGATGCGATGTCAGTGTTTAGCCTGGCCGTCCGTAATCAGCCAGCACGGCTAACCTGTGTGTACCTTCAGAAATCCACGCCAGAGGAAGAGGAGGAGGAGCCGGTGGAACCTGCTCCAGTTGCCAGAATTTTAAAGTACAACGCTCCAGAGTGGCCCTACATGGTGTTCGGATCTCTGGGGGCTGCAGTCAATGGAGGCGTTAACCCAGTTTATTCGCTGCTGTTCAGTCAAATCCTGGCGGTATGTTCTGAGAGAAAACCAGCAAAGGCCAAAGTTGTTTTTCATCATGGAACATCTTTACAGTTTGTCTTGTTAAAAGAACAGACTTCAGTCTGTTTTCTGGGGGACATTTTGTGTGAAAGACCAACACAAAGTAGTTGGAAATCTTAAAAGTGTGGCGTTCCTTCTATTTGTGCCCCTTTTCAAATGTCAGCTAATTTGTAAACGGCTGATCAGAACACTAAAATTGTGCTTTGTGTGGCAGAAAACAAAAAGTATATCCACAGTTTAAAGTGGTAGTGGCAGCATCATGCAGGTAGGATGCTTTACTTTAGTGTGGGTAGGAGAGAAAATCAGAGTTGGTAAGGCGAACGGAGCCAAATATGGGTTGAAACTTGGAGGAAAGTGTGTTTAGGTCGCGGAAGATCTGAGAGAGATGTGAGATTTAAGTTCCCTAAAGTTTAACTTAGAAGTAGATCAAAGCATATTCATGTGTTGGAATGGACCAGTCAAAGTCCAACCTGATCTAGATTCAGCCATTTTGCAAAGAAGAAATAAACGCCAAAATCGAGAAGTGCAAACAGTTTCTGAGGGCTGAATAAAAATGTACGCCACACTTTTTAGATTAATACATGTTAAAAAAAATGTAATAAATAAGTATATTATCTTCCTCTTTCTTCACTCTTATGCACAACTTTGTGTTGAGCTCTAATAATAATAATAATAATAATGTTATAAACACTAGAAAACATGTGAAAACTTCAAAATACTTTTTTCTAGACTGTTCACGTGTGGACATGAGAGTCCATATTGAACATTTATTCTTCTGCGTCTTTATGCTGTGTGATTGCAGACCTTCTCGGTGACAGACCCCGACGCTCAGAGGAGAGAGATTAACGGGATCTGCGTGTTCTTTGTCGTGGTTGGAGTCGTCTCCTTCTTCACCCAGATGCTGCAGGTAGAGCAGCAGTTAGCAGCAGTTAGCTCCGACAGTTAGCTTCACTGTTTTTCTCCTGCCGTCTTCAAGTGAGCAAAAGGAGTCAGAACAGGAAAACTCTCACGTTGATAAATGAACGCATTTATTGAATAATAAAAAAAAAAACTTCACCGCGCCTCCTTAGGAGGGGAATATCGAGTCCCGGGAGTCAGAATAAAGACATTTGACGGTATTTTAGATTTGATAAAAACCGTTCCCGTCTGCGTTTCGTCTGCAGGGTTACGCGTTTGCCAAGTCCGGAGAGCTGCTGACCCGCAGGTTGCGGCGAATTGGGTTTCATGCCATGCTGGGCCAGGAAATCGGTTGGTTTGATGATCACAGGAACAGCCCCGGAGCTCTGACCACACGCCTGGCGACCGACGCCTCGCAAGTGCAGGGGGTGAGTTGGAGCCTCCAAAATAATAAGCACCGCTTTAAATAACGGCGCCTTGTGGGATGTCACGTTTTGCTTACTTCTTAAACATTACTTCAGTCAAAACCACTTCAAATGCAACATTTTTTATGCTTGTTTCATCTCTTTAAAAAAACATCCATGTCATAAAATGAGTTGATGATTAATTCAGTAATCGATTCATCACAATCAATCCGGTTAATGGTTTCAGCCCTCATGGTTTATACAGTTTGAGTTTGTAATTCTAACCTTTCTGGGTTCCTCTACAGGCCACAGGCTCCCAGATCGGCATGATCGTCAACTCCCTGACCAACATCGGCGTGGCCGTCATCATGTCCTTCTACTTCAGCTGGAAGCTCACGATGCTCATCCTCTGCTTCCTGCCCTTCATCGCGCTCTCCGGAGGCTTCCAGGCCAAGATGCTCACTGGTTTCGCCAAGCAGGACAAGCAGGCCATGGAATCAGCCGGGCAGGTAAAAAAAAAAAAAAAAAAGACACAAAACAGTTTTTCACATGTAATTGGAACCTATTTGTCAGAATAGTCTGAAAATGTCATCATTCAGATAGTAAATGACAAGTCAACAGTCTCATCACAGAAACCTTAGTAACCTTAAAGGTGTTGGCTGACATGTGCTGTCTAACCCACTGACGGCTGATAAGAGAAGACTTGACAGCAATGTCTATTTTAAGCTCCATGTTGCAGCTTCTACATAAAAAAAAGAAAGAAAAAAAAAAGATGTCTTTCAGAAAAAGTGTTTCCTCAACTTGAGCCTGAGCCACACAAGCTTAAAACTTAATGTGCTTGAAGGGCACAGAGTAAAAAAACAACAAAAAACAATACAGTAAGAGTCAGAAAGTTCAAAAGAGTGTTCAAAAGTCAATTTACTCTGAGCTTTCTTTGTGCCATGTTAATTATACCAATGCAGCGAACCCCGCCCATCCAAGTAAAATGGATTAGATGAAAATTTTATGATCCCTGTGGGGGGAAAATTGGCTTACTGTGTTCTCAATAGGAGAGGATACAGATAAGAACCGAGCCACTGCCTTATCTAGATCTTACTCTCTCTCACATATTAAAAGAAACGCGAATTAGAAACGGCTTCTCCGCTTCGTCTGTCCTTTAATCTCTCTACTCTCCTTTTTTCTTTTCTTTTTTTTTTCTTTTGTTGGCAGATTTCGGGCGAGGCCTTGAACAACATTCGCACCATCGCCGGCCTGGGGAAGGAGCGGAGCTTCGTGGAAATGTACGAGGCGCACCTGACCGCGCCGCATCAAGCGGCCCTGAAGAAGGCGAACGTCTACGGCGGTTGTTATGGCTTCGCGCAGTGCGTGGTCTTCTTGACCAATGCCGCGTCCTTCAGGTTCGGAGGATACCTGGTGGAACAAGAAGGGCTCCATTTCAGCTTGGTGTTCAGGTGGGACTAGGACACTAAAGTGCCGTCACCTCTGAATGTCAGTAAGCTTTAATTTTGTAAGCAACACTGGAAGACCTCTTAAATATCCATAAAAACAAACTAAATGACCAAAACCACTAAATAAAAGGGATTTAAAAAACACACAACCGAAACCATCAATAGAGCAGATTATGAAGTCTCTGTATCAGAATAGCATTTCAAAAAAGCAGCGCTTCAGAAAATACCAATCAGAATGGAAATTGCTGAACTCCTTTTAAATTATCAAGCAATTTATTGATTTATTGCAACAATTAAGAGTTGTTGCATTAGAAAACAACTCTTATAATGAAACATAATGAATGTCTTTTTCATTTTTTATGAATGTGTGTTTTGCAAACATTGCACTTTATATAAAACCTATGGGCCCATACCAGGTGAATTGTATTGATATTTAAGGATTTTTATTGGCAATACTCAAGTATTTGGTTTGGCTTAGTCAAAGTCCAAATCTAAAATTAACAAGTGGACTTTAATGGATCTCTTAAGAATCTTAAATAATTTTTCCAAAGCAGGATAACTAATGTTTGGTTTCTAGCTGACATGCCCCAGAAGGTGGGAGATTGCAAAGTATTCACTCAAGAGAGGCTGAATACATTCAACTTCCTTCATTCACAATTATGAATGACATTGTGTTGATTGAATCCCTTTAAAAAGGTTGAAAAATTATGATGCATGAACTCCTTTGGGAGGTGTTGAATTTATATGCTGTTACATTTTCAGTCACAAGCTATCAGAAACAATTCTTGTCATGTTAGGAGTCTGAGTTACTGATAAAAAATAAATAAAAAAGATGACAGATCTATGAAAAAATGTCATGTGAGATCAAACTTACTGGAAGAGAGATCACAGTACATCACCGTTTGTTTCAGGGTGATCTCAGCCATCGTCACCAGCGGCACCGCTTTAGGCAGAGCCTCGTCTTACACTCCGGATTACGCCAAGGCCAAGATCTCAGCGGCGCGCTTCTTCCAGCTGCTGGACCGCGTGCCTCCAATCAGCGTCTACAGCAACAGGGGAGAAAAATGGGTACGGAGGCATGTCATTGTTCTGTGTTGCATCCTGCTACATTCCCCTCTGAGACAGCAAAAGCAGGCAGACAAGATGCAGGTCGTATCATCCACAGGATGGAGGAGAGAAGTGTGTGGGTTTGTTGGAAAGGAGGAGACGAAAAAAAAAGTCACTTTGTTAAACATAATCTTGGGCTCTGCTTTCACTTTCTGTCATGTTTTTTTTTAGGATAACTTCCAAGGGAACCTTGACTTCATCGAGTGTAAGTTCACCTACCCCACCAGGCCCGACATCCAGGTCCTGAACGGCTTGAGCGTCTCGGTGAAGCCCGGTCAGACGTTAGCCTTCGTGGGCAGCAGCGGCTGCGGGAAGAGCACCAGCGTCCAGCTGCTGGAGAGGTTCTACGATCCGGATCACGGCAAAGTGGTGAGGAAAACCAGTAACATCTGACTACTAGCTGTCAACCAGTTTCCTTGTGGGTCCGGTACCTCAAAGGTATTCATATAGCCATGAAACCTTTCCACATTTCCTTATGTTTTAACCTGCCACCACTTTCCTACTACAGCTATTGCTGACCTTTCTTAAATGCCACATTTTGAACTTTCAGACGGCTAAACGTTATGTACGATCACTCTAATGAGACTCATCATAACTGGAAATAACTCTTGATGTTTCATATCAAGGAATAATTGCTAGACTTTCAGTGTGTGTGCTGATGGATGTGTTCCACGTTACTTCAGTCCATCCAGTGAGAAATGCTGAGTGAATCCTCTATAAAATGTGTAGTCCTTGTTCCAGTGGGCTGACTTTGTGCCAGGTAGGAATCTCTGCCAAATATCAAATGGTCTTAATTGCAACGGAAATGGTTTTGAAAGCATGTCACCTTAATTGTCCGTCTGATATTCAAAGAGGACGGAATCACCTCTGCCTAGATAGGAGTAAAATTACAGTAGAGATAGTGCTATGATAGCTCATTATGTGGATTGTATTTCCAGTCCATGATCATTAGATCACTTTCAACTAATGGCAAAATCAATTTCCTTCCTGCAGCTGATTGACGGTCACGAATCAACCCGCGTCAATGTGCCCTTCCTTCGTTCCAAGATCGGCATCGTTTCCCAAGAGCCCGTTCTGTTCGACTGCAGCATTGCAGAGAACATCAAGTACGGCGACAACTTACGGGTTATTGGCATGAACGAAGTCATCTCGGCGGCCAAGAAGGCCCAGCTTCATGACTTTGTGATGTCGCTACCAGAGGTACTGTACATTTTCAGTGTATGTGCTTTGGTGAATGATGGGGTTGAGGTAATGGGTGATTAGAAAAGTGGTTAGCATTGAATGGTATTAGGAACTCATTGGGCAATAGGTGGGAGGTTCACCCTTGATAGCTTTGCCAGAAACATATCCAGAGTTACCTTCTTCACAATGAACTTTTTACTGTGTAGAAAAAGACCCAAGTCTTTCCATTATGCACAGTGCAATACCGTACCAGATAAGATTCAAATACTAGACACTAATGTTGCAATTTCACAAGCTTCATAAGCTGGGGTTTTGCGTTTGAAATGTCTTGCTGATGTCAGAGATTAGAAGAGATTGCTCAGACTGACTTCAGATAATGAAAAGGCAACAGCAGCTCAGCTGACCATTGATTATAGCAAAGTCCTGTTGCATAAAGGGAGTTCTTGTCCCCTCCTCATTCCATAGAAATATGACACCAACGTGGGCTCCCAGGGTTCTCAGCTGTCTCGTGGTCAGAAACAGCGCATCGCCATCGCCAGGGCGATCATACGCGATCCCAAGATCCTGCTGCTGGACGAGGCCACCTCAGCCTTGGACACTGAGAGTGAGAAGGTAGGGCTTCGGTAAACCGAGGGGCTCCGTTACCCGCCAGCACGGCGCAGCTGGCTCAGTGTTCTCCGGTCACCGCAAGCAAAGAGGGCAGGCAGTTAATTATTATCATCGTTAACATCATCATCATTCATCATGTCTATTATTATCCCATCCCAACCCTCTGGTGGAGCCTCTCTAGCATGAATATTATCTGTGGGCCTTTGCCGCAGCTTTTCCATCTCAAAGGGTTGAACCATGCTGAGCAGCAGAGAGACCGCTGCACTGGAACATTCTAATGATAGTAATCAACACATGATTGTGAAATTGCTATAATTGTGATGGTTTTGTCTGCTTTGTGGGAGATTAGATGATGGCTCCTGCCAGTAAGTATATGCGTGTGCGTGTGTGTGTGTGTTTGTACACCGTTTCAACACACGTCAATGTATTTGTGTGTCCGTTTCGATGGCAATTACAGACCGTGCAGGAAGCCCTGGACAAAGCCAGAGAAGGACGGACGTGCATCGTCATCGCTCATCGCCTCTCCACCATTCAGAACTCGGACATCATCGCCGTCATGTCCAGGGGCTTCGTGATCGAGAAGGGGACGCACGACCAGCTCATGGCCCTGAACGGGGCCTACTACAAGCTGGTGACGACGGGGGCGCCGATCAGTTAACTGGTCGCAGGAGCAGCAGGAAGCGTTCTCTTGGAGATAAGGACTGGAAGCATGCCTAGCCTGACATCGAGTAAACAAAAAGGGTGGAAAAGCCAATTGCTGCGGTATTTATTTTTATGACGGTATCTTGAGAAGGAGATGGGATTTCAGAGAAGGGAAATCAAGAGATGATGTGCTTTTTACTGCTCAGGTGTTTGTTTCTTACAGCTTTGCAATTGTACAAAATTGTGCTGTTCTGAATTTGTTGCTAGCTGTAGTGCAGGAAATCACATTTTTACATTAGATGTTGGAGTAGCTTTGCTACGTCCAATTTGTTCTTTCTTGTAGATTTTTGTTCATTTTTTTGTTGTTGTTTTGCACGTTTGAATAATTATTCATTCTGATTTTGGATGCTGTGCAGCTGGCAGGATTTTTTTTTTGTTTTCACCTTTGGACAATTAGCATTATGCGTAACCATGGCAACAAGGTGTCTTCAGTTTTGCTGTTTGGAGGCGATTGTCATCTCAAAAGCTCAATACCGTTGTCATCCAGGACATGTTACTGGAGAATATAATTATTGCTGCCCAGATATTGAGCTGTAGGCAAGTCACCGCAGTCATTATGGGGTCACATAGCAACAGCGTCTTCAGTCAGGGGCCTCTTTAGAACTGTTGCAAGGCTGACTGCTACTGCTTCCTGCTCACAGATTTAGCAGGAAATCTGTGAGCTGTTAAAGATATTTTAAACTTTAGCTACATCTCCCATTGTCTACCACTAATTTGATTAACCTAACCATTTGATATTTAACTGTGTTTGTTTAAAAAACACAAAAATGTAATCACAATAGGAAAGAAAGATAATTTATTTTAGCTTGTTTTCAGTATTTCATTATTTTACTTTTAAAGGTATAGTTTCCTAGTCAGGTGGGTTTTCTTTGTTTGTTTGTTTTTTGACCAGGGATTCACCTTATTTTTCCAAGTTGAAGATTGTTATTCTGTTCTAAATTTGTTTTTGACCTTCAGTTTTTTATTTTTCCCAGTGTCGTGAATTTATTTCAGATGCAAATCCCCTAGCACTGATCTGGCATGAATGATTAGCAAAACATGATGGAGGGAATAATAATGAACAGAATGAATGGCAGCGGAAGACGTAGGAACACAAAGTACATTTCTAAAAGCCAAACAAATGGGTCCAAACCTTTCCTATCTTTGTCCAACAGTCGGCAAATTTGCTGCACTTTATTATATATTCACATATATATATATATATATATATATATATATATATATATATATATATATATATTCACATATATATATATATATAACTGTAATTTTTATGTGCAGTATTGCTAAAATTGACACTATTCAAATTTTCTGAGACTGAATTTTGGGTTTTCACTATGGGAGCCACAATCATCAAAATAAAAGCTTGAAATATTTCACTGTATTTGTAGTAAATCCTAATGATACACTGATCTCACTTTTTAAAAATATTCAACTGGTTCATGATGCACAATATTTTCTTAAATGTAACTGTTCCAGGGAAGCTTGCTGAAGTAATGACAGCTGACTGCTTCTGAAAGACGCTGGTTAACTAAGATACACATTCAAAGTAATTGCATTTAAATACTGACATTGTAGCAACAGAGCTGCCATAAAAGGCGGCACTTTATAAAGCCGTCCGCTCGTTGTGGGTGAGGCGTGACGCGGCTTTCTGCTGTGTGAAGATAATGCTGGATGGCAGCATTTCGGGGCTAAGCCGCTCGAACAGCAGCCGCTCTCCCTCACGCTTTTGTACATAAACAACGGCATGACGGAGGAGCACGATGGAATAACACAGCTGCTTAAGAACTCAGCGGCTTAATGTGTGACAGGACTCCCATCAGGCATCCTGCTTCCACAGGTTGTGATGCCGCCGCTCGCCATCGGAGTGCAGGTGTCAGAGACACTCCATCAGTTAGCGGTAATATGTGATCACACCACACTGACCTCTGGGAAATTGAGTCTTTAATCACGACCACTCGAGATCCAGCCTCCCAGTGAATTAGCATTCCTGACATGCGATCTCGTCTGTCTGCTTCGACTGCCAATTCGTTCAGCGAGGGGACAACTGTTTGACTTTGCGGCACGTAATGTCGATGTGATTCTGATTGATGGAAACGGGCGCCGGAGGCTGACTGACGTCTCTGTTGTCAATGCGGAAATAGAAAGCAACGTCATTTAAAGGGAAGCTAAAGCTAACGGCGAGTCTGAGACAAACCCCATAATAAACTGAACTTTGAGCTCCAACTGTAAAACTTAAATAACACCACTGTGGGTATTTTATGGACACAAACTAGTCCTTTTTGGACAGGATGATTATTTACACAGGAAATGAAGGTAGGAGGCGGTGCGCCACCCATGATCTTCCTGTGAGAAACATCGTCTCTGGTGAATGTACCTAGATTCAGTAAAGATCTTCTAGTACAGCTACAATGCTTTAGATTAGATACTTCAGATTAATATGCATGTCATTTCCTGTTGCCACTGCAAGAGAAATATGGAAATAAGTTACACACCACTTTTATGTCAGCTTTTAGTTAAAAATGAACAAAAGCTGTCTTGGCTGCTTGCTCATGTTATAGCAATGTAATGAGTAAAAGTGGTGTGCTCAAGGTTCAACGGCTGCAAATGAACCTTGGAATAATTTAAACTCAGAGTAGTATTGAACCACACAAACCTCTACACCTGGACAAAACAATTATGTACATTGTGACTATGTAGACTTAAACAGAATCAGCTTTATTTGTTGAGTTTGTGTCCACAGAAATAGAATTAGACTTCTGTTTGACTTTTCTTTCAATGAAAACATTTTAAATGTAAATATCTAAAAAGAAAAAGAAAAGGTTTTGTGAAAACACTGCATACAGACAGTGTTTTTACAAGAAGGAAGACATGGATAATAGAGTAAAAAATGCATGTATGGCATTTGGTTGTTGCAAATAGCACTGTGTAGCACAGACCTGGAGGTAAAAGTCCAAACAGTTTGTGTCCAGGATGTGTGGGGTCTGCAGGGATCTTAGCTGCCCTTTCCTCAGACTCTAAAACCTGTACATGAGAAAGTTAACGGAAACAGCAAAAATTTAAATAACTTCCTTAATTTCACCAAAAAAACAAAAGGGTTTACATTAGCTTAAGGTTTTTTATGTCTGAAAAAAATTAGGGTGAAAACACAACCCTATGGGACACCAGTGCTAATGGATCTAATGCAGGAGAAAATACTACAGGTGCTCAATGGACCTCATGACCGCAGATCTCATAATGGTGCGTTTGAAATAGGGGCTTCCTTTATTTCAAAATAAGAGTCTAAACATAGTCAGAGGGTGTAAAACACTTTCCTTCCTATCTAATTCCTATAATAATAGCTTAAACTTCACCAGATAAATTCAAATGCTGATGGTGATTGGACAATGAGTCATGAGACAGATTTGTGAACACCAACTACCTTCTTATTGTCCTGAATTCTTTTATAGATAATTAGTTTTGTCTATTCTCTCCTGCAGAACATGAGTGACCATTAAAGCCCCACTAATGAGAGCAAACTAATTGGCTCATGGGAGCATTAAATCATGTTTCAATCTGGTCAGAAATGTTCCCTTACAGATGAGACTTTCTTTGAGCGTTCAAACGTCCTGGTTGGTCGGCAGGAGAAAAGATACATCTCATGTTTGATCTGTGGATGAGCCTCGGTTCAATCCGACTAAATGATTTTATTGTTGTCGACCGATCTGTACAAGTGTCCACTTCACTGGCGAAAATAAATCATTTCTGAAATTACAATCCTGACCTTTGGGGGAAACAGAATGCCCGGCGCAGTGACAGGAAAGGAATCAAACATGGCTGCAACCAAAAACGACGTTTGCTTCAGATTAGCTTTGCGTTTAATCTTTCTGTGCGTTTCGTTCCACTCAGCATGTGCATCAAGAACAAGGTTAAAAAGTGTAGAGGTCGCCCTCATTTTCACTGCATGGCACTCAAACATGCACTGACACAAAGAACCAAAGTAACAGGATTTCTTTGCCTTAGACTGGAAAGTGGACATTAGCTCCAAAAGAACATCATTTTTCAATGACATACTAATGGCTTTTATTACAGCAATCATTGTTATTGCCGCTGTAACTAAGTAATTGTTGCCACAGCGACGATGAGAACCTGACATTCTGAATGTAAGTTAGATATTGATTTAAACTGATAAACGGTGACGATCTAAGAAAGTAGTTCCTCAGCTTTCCTATGGAGGTGGGACTCCTGAAACTGTTAGTACCACTGAGAAAACGATCAGTCATGTTTCTCTAAGACACCACAGACTTTGTATCTCTTTCAGGATTGGTTTAATGTGCCTTTTGGTTCTAAATATTTCTGATGTGGTAGGTCCTGAAGATGCAGTCTGTACAACAATAATCTCACCACAAAAAATTTAAGGTAAATAGAAGTGGATTTCTTTTGCACTCAAAATAATCTTTGCTTGAGGATTAACAATACGACTGGAGGCAGCAACCCAAAGCTGAGGAGAAGAGGTCACGACGAAGGTCATGCTAATACAGCAACAGATGGCTCTGGTGGAGTTAGCAACTTAATCTTCAAGGTGACCCCAGGTGATGTTGGTGAATGTAATTTTTTTTAAGTAAGAAAATATATTGTTTCTTCTTTGTTTTTATTTTTTTGTGTTCTCTGTCTATATAAAACATCTGCTAGCATCCCTTAAGCTTATTATATTACATTTAGAACTAATTTTCATGATAAGTAGCTACAATAGCAATTTGTATTTCCGCAGTGTTTAAGCCAACTGAATGATGGGTTGGGAAAATAAATATTTTAACTTCCATACCAACATTAGCATTAGCTTAAACAAATTTTTAGGGCTTATCTTCTCAAAATAGCATTCTAACAAGTTCTCTCCCTCACGAGTGAAATAACAGCACCTACTATGTTTGGAAGTGAGACTTTTAGCTACTTCCATTCACTAGCGACATGTTTTACTCTACCGTAAGATGGCTTGTTGATAGAAAAATATTTTGGTAATACACTTAAAATAGAGCAAAGAATAGGAAACACTTCAATGTACCAATGCTAATCTAAACTGGAGCAGAAATCACATGCTAGAGCTAGTGAGCTCTTAAATCTCTGTGTAGGGTGCCAAATGGCTAGATCTCAGACAACATTTCTCCTGACTTCCACTTCCTCATCTGACACATTTGAATTGGTGTTAAAAACGTTGCTATCTCTACTGTTATTTTTGATGGCCATTGTATTTGATTAGGGTTAGTTAGGGTAAATCCTGATCATAAATGCGGCTCATAGACGATTACCACCGGGTTTTCTTGTTAAGATTCTTATTGAATGTGTGACCCTGGGTCTATTCTACCAGATTCAAGTGCTAATTTAAAAGTCAGCAGGCGAATTGTTCCTCAGCTTCAATCAAGCACACTAAAGACATCTACAATGGCAGCTGACGGGGTGTAATTCCTTAAAAAAAACCGATTATTTTCAGTGAACTGTTTCTTCGGTATGTCATTGTTTTAGGAAAGAAAGGACCTTGCTGATATTACTCCATAGGGCGGAAAAAAATAACCGTGGTCTGATCGGGTGTAAATATGTCAGGTGAGACGAGCGAATCATGAATGTTAGGGTTTGTTTTCAACAACCGCAGGTGATTTTACTGATCTACATCACAGCTGATTTCCCAATTCAGATCAAAAATTTGCTTTCAAATAAATCAAGACAGCAGCCCAAAAAAAGAAATCTATACCCGGACTGTGTTTGTAGCCCTCCCTTTATTGAGTGTACGTTCTACATGACCCATTCTCAGTTGTTGAAGGAAATTATTTCAAGGTTCTGTGGTTTGTTGCTGGAGTTCTGCTGTTGGTCAGTTTTAACCTTTTGCTTTGTATCTCGGTGTGGCAGCCTCACAAAACAGCAAAAAATAAATAAACTCCAAGTGTAGTCAATACAGCCAGTAAGATAACTGGCTCAGAGAAAGTGTGTGTGTGTTTTTATATTTTATTTTGTTTTATTTTATTTTTTGGCAAACTGTGAGGCAGGTAAGGTCACTTTTAAGGAGGTAATTGTTTCCTCTCCGTTCTGGTAAGTGGTACAAGGCTCCGAGGGCAAAGTGCGATAGATTTTTTCTGTTTTGCACTCAACCTGCCAAATCCTCCGCCGCAGATGTAAGGGCTGACTTCATCCACTTCCTGTCAACGCTTCATGGGGGGAAGCGAGAGAAAAGCCCCAGATCTTAAGGTGTGTACTTTGAAGGTCTTTAGCTGGACTAGCTAGCTATTTTCTTCAAAGAATAGTTTAAAAATGTACATGCATCAGACACCCGATGTAGAGAATGGAGACAAGCAAACTATTTGTAAGGATAACCTTTATACGGTGTCCTAGAAGGGTCAACAAAAAGCAAAAGTCAACCGAATGTCATCAGTTTTCTCTGTCCAAAATTGTTTTCTTCTCTGGTTTTATGCTCATGTATAAACGGCCGTGTTTGCAGGTTAAAAATCAATAACGCGCATCAGGGTGTTGCACTTCTTTCCAAACCAATTTCTTCTCCCCCACTGCTCTCAGTGAAAGAGAAAATCATGAGAATATTTGTGCTGATTCTCCCCTCACTGCACCTGTCCGAACCACGCAGCCCAAATAAAAAAAGTTCACGCCCGTCCTCGCTCCCCTCAGCTTCACCGCTTTCTGAAAAAAAAATGAGCCAACAGAAGTCATGAGAGAAAGGTGAAATATGTTGAGCTGGAACAAAAGAAATTGTTTTATTAAAGACTAAGTTCTTGTAATTGGCTGATAACGACAAATTGTCTTATAAGTAAAGGTCATTATGGACGTTTGCACATTTACGGTCCAGTATGGCAAACTAGAAATAATTTAAAAGATAAATTAGATGAATGAAGCTACCATTTTTCTTTATGTATCAACATTTTTCTAAGACATTAAGTCCGATCGGATCTCTATGAGTCACCACTGTCTGGTTTTGCTGTTGCCTAGCTACATAAGTTGTTAGCATCATTGTGAACAAAAACTATTAAAGTCAGGTCTAGCTTGACTTTTTGAAAGAATTTTTATTCAAATACTTTTTAATTAAGTAGTTTTCATTTTCATAATGTGCGCCTATACTTTTTAGTCTGTCGGGTTTTCAGTTTAAGACTTTAGCCGTTTTAAACTTGCTCAAAATTTTCCCTCATTTTGAGCAAATTTATGGCGACATCACTGCAAGTAAGGCGTCGTATTACTGAGAACCACCTGCAAATCTCCCTTCAAATAAATCCAATTGTTGATTTTTAATTCCAGGTTTGCCAAGCTGAATTTGATTTCTTGATAGAAGTGTAGCCGAGGAGGTTTGGAAGATAATCTACTAAAAAATGAATTTTTATCTGTTTGTAGAAAAAATGAATGAAAAAAAGCTGGAAGCCTTTTACCATCTTTTTATTCTGTATAATAACAGAGCTTGATAGAAGCACGGTGTGTGTGTTTTACGGGGGTATAATTGCTTTGCCGGGCCGATTTGCATAGGTAATTAGTGCTGACAGACATTGGTCTTTTTCTGTTTTTAATCAGCCGCCTGAATGGCAACGAGGGAAGGAAATTGCTGAGAGTGATTGTGGGCTATCCTCTTAATTTGTCACAAACATCCTGAAAAGAGTAAATACACAGAAAATGTATAAAAAGAAAACCCCAAAAAACATTTAAATTCAATCTCGCACAAATTATGCGACTAAAACGCTTTGCAGCTTCTGTGTCGGCCAGAAAGTCGAAGGAAAAAATGAGATGAAAACAAGAGGAGCTTTTTTTTCTTAGAGGGATTTTTGTAGAAACTTAACTCACAACAACATGAACATGTTTTATAAGAGTTTCATCTGTTTATATAGGAGAAAATAATGAGGAAGTGGAATTAAAAGGATTAAATAACTACCTGGATAGTGTTGGTAGTTTCCTTGGTAAAAGTACAAAGAATAAATAGTTGTTTGATAGTTGTGTCAACACAGATACAATCTGATACTGTGAGTTTAAGCTTCAATGTTTGAGTTTGGTTTGTTCAACATAAAACAGGAAATGAAATAATTGTGACAGTTCTTCATAACTGCAGTGACATTTGTGAATAATGCATTTCATGGATGGAAAAGGGCCTGAATACAAACGCAAGTCACAGTTTTCGGACTTTTCCATAATCACTATAAAATAACGCTCGTAGCATGACTGATTTGGAAAAAAAAACTAAACAGATACGAACGGTTTTGCAAGGAGTCGAAAGAGTTTTAGAGAAATTGGATGTAGAATCTATTGGGTCTTCAGTAGTCCAACAAAATGTTCCCGGCAGCGGTTTTTAACCGTGCTTTAAGGTGTTAGATAAGTGTGTTGTCATTGGGGCCATAAAGATGGCC
Source organism: Gambusia affinis (assembly GCF_019740435.1). Lineage (NCBI taxonomy): Eukaryota > Metazoa > Chordata > Actinopteri > Cyprinodontiformes > Poeciliidae > Gambusia > Gambusia affinis. Next base: position 13,367,155 of record NC_057891.1, on the reverse strand, counting down.
AGGGTCGCTCATTTGACTGGGTTTATCGCGCCCTGTGATTATCTCCCTCTAAGACCTCGGCCGTCATATTGTCCACATTGGCCCGTCGCCACTAACATTCATTGTCTTTATACCACAGGCGAGGAAGAGCAACTGCCCTCCCGCCTTGGATAAAATACACTCCAAAGACAAAAGAAGGATTCTGACTTTTAACAGCCGCCCACCAGGGTTATGAGCTTTCCTCCTATACTTCCCAAAGTTCCTGGCGTTTGACTGCCTTTAAATAAAACCACACCATCTCTGCAGAGAGAATAATATGATCTATTTTCCCCCACATTCACTCACCGGCCCCTTCGCGTCTAGTCTAAATAACAGCAGCTATTAATCTCGCCGACACTTGAGGCCTGATTGGATTTTCCACGCAGCTCGTCTTGACACACCGCAGGATTTCTCATCTATTCAGGCGTCACCTTGTCAGATATTTATTTATTTGCTCGCTGCATACCTGCATTCAGCACCTGGGAGCTGCATGATGAATGGAGAGAAAGGGCTATAAGACCTCGCTTATCAGTCGCCGGATGGTCTGGGGAGAGAGATGGGAGAGGGAAATGAGACAATTGCAGGAGGTCAGGCAGAACAACACCTGGACGGAAATGTGGAGCTAAAGCTGATTTCAGTTGCAGTGTTTAATATTATTACAAGTTAAACTCTGTTACATTTCATTTTGAAAAGTCTAATTCATACAGGTTTAGCTTTTCTTTAAATCTTCTCTAAATCACAGTTCGTATATTTATTTGGAGACATGGGTCTTATTGAGTTAATAAACTGAATTTGGACATTGTTTTGAGACTGAAAGCAATAAAATGAGCTCATTTTATTAATCTGTTTTGATAATCGGCTGATTATAAGTGGTTTATACAGATATATTAAATACAATCAGATTTTCGATAGTACTTTATGTGAGTAAATTATATCCCGACGCCAAACAGCTCCCCCTTCTGGCTGGAGGGTTAATGTGTTCTTTAGAAATCAGACTAATGCATTGTTCATGCCATTAAAAGCGTCTCTAAATACACATTTTAAGAGTTTGGGCTGGAATTTAAACAAACTGCAGATCCTGACATTAAAAGACAGGAAAAAATACAAGTTCAGATCAGGATTACAGTCATTTACTTTAATGTAGTAAGATTTTCATAAACAGATCCATTGCATTCTGGACCATTTCATAAGCAGCCTGTGGGAAAGGAGATCATCAGTTCGATGTCCTGGAGCACGATACTGACGTGTTTATGTCTATACGTGAAGAAGAATGAGCAAGGTCAGCTTTTGTGTGCTGCACCACTTCATAATGATAAGCTATTTGCTAGTCTCAAGTTATGAAACATTAGTATAATACATCAGATCGTAGCTGTAAACTGACAAAATATGGAGGCATTTTCCCCTGAAACAATCTTGTGATTGCATTTGAAAATGAAAACCCTTGTGTTTGTTGTCGACAAGTTCACAGACATGTCAGACAAGGACAAAGGTAACATCATGCTGTCTCTCTTGTTTTTTTTTTGTATTCAGCGCCGCGTTTCCTTGTCAGCAACACGGAAGCTGCCAAAACAATCTGTCCTTCATCTGCCGAGGCTTTCCTAAGCCGCGCTGAGCAAACCGAACCGAAGCGGCAACACAGTAGTCGGAGGCTTAAGCCTGCCTCAGATTTTCAGGGACGCGGCGGCGACACGTCGGGAGCTTCTGGGAGACGGATTTAGAGCCGGGATATAAAAACAAAACACAGAGGGGAAAGAGACGAAATGCAAACAAGTCATGAGAAAAATGGAGTCGGAAAGTATCTTAGTAGAAATGTGCACAGCTTGATGCGCAATGTGAGTTTCCCACAACACCTTACAGTGGCTAATGACACGAGGCCTTTCTCATCTTTATTGCAGAGGTCAACTTGTGACAAAGCAGAAACGAGCAATAAAACTCCTGCTGGAAGCTAATCAGAGCCGGTCAGGCGCTAAAAAGATGCTTCTTTTTCTACTGGCCAGGAAAGGAGAAGTTTGGCGGCGGCAGCTGGATCTCTCTTGGTTCGGCGTTTTAAAAATGGGGCTTATTCAGCTCATGCTGGGAATTAAACGAGAACGTTCACACTGCTGCCTTATCTGCCAGTTCAGCGTTCCCACAGGAAACGCACGAAAATGCTGGAGCCTGCCGTGAAAAGTTTAAAGGAGGGAAATGGATAACTTTGAAATAAAGAGAATAGTCTCCCAGCGACTCCACTGATTACTAATTATAGTGAGAGTAATTGTGTTTGTTGATTCCAAAGATCTACTCAATTATTACAAAGTGTGATGGATGTAGAGGAAAAAGCAGGTTCATTATTCCATATCAGGAAGTTTATTCTTAGCCTTTAGTTACCAAATTCAAAAGAGTTTTGTTTTTCACCAATATTTCTTTCAGAACATTGTTTCGCTTTTGGTGGTGGCAGGATCATACTGTAGGAACAACCCAGGAACAAAATCTGTTGGAGGCTTGAGAAAAAAAAAATAGCTTCAGCCGATTTTTGTGTTGATTCATCATGTAAAGACACTGGAATTTGTGCTCAAAGTAAAACCTAGTTGTGCACCAATAAATCGGCCGTGATTTCCTTAAGTTTGGGAGATCGGCCGATACTTGCATGTGAAATCAATATTCATTTACAGCTCGTTTTATGAGACTGTAAGAGGGCGGACTCCCTCGCCCCTCCTGACGGGTCGAGCGAGCGTTGCTGGTTTGCAGGAAGCAAAAGAAAACCCAGACGACAGGGCGACCTTTACAACGATGTTTGACACGTTTAGCAGAAATAAGGAGCTTTAGCTGAGAATGTTGACATGAGGAACTCAAGCAGGCTGCTCCAGCTACCTGAGCTCCACACTCTGAGCCCATGAGCTATTTATGAGTCTCAGCTCTGAAATATGCAAATATTAATAAGCTCGCAGCTGGTCATAAATATGAGGCTGCGGCGCTCACGGGAAGGTGAGGCCGAGCTCTGCACCTCCTCCGGTTTCAGGGGAGCGGCTTTCATCCCAGGACATTAAGAGTTAATTTATAGCCGCCGCCAAGCAGATTCAGGCCGGCTGTCACGCTCGTCTCCGTCAGGCGCTTCCTGATGTACGCGTCCAATTTAAATCCCATCCATCTGTTCCGGGTGACGGGAAATAATTCATGCCGTGAAGCTGCGTCAGCGACTGGACCGTTTCGTCCCGCTAGATGTCAGTTTTCGTGTCGGAACGTTTTGGGTTTGTTCCACGCGTCTCGGTTTGACGCTCCTCGCCTCACGAGGCTCTGCAGAGGAATCTGAAAACAAACGCACCCTTCGTCGATTTGTTTCGCACAAGTCCGACTGTTCGATTGAATCGACTTTTGCTGCTGTGCGCATCTAAACAGTGAAAGCTTTCTGCTGTTCTAATATTTCTAAATCACATGAGATTCAAGACTTTGGAAAAAAAAATAAAAGCAGAATCTTTAGAGTATTTGTGAGCAGAAAGCAAATTTCACTGAAAGCAACATGACGAATGACCTCCATCTGCTCTTGATGGAGAATTTGTGCCCTGTAGGTTTCAGAAGGGGCTACAGTTTTCTCCCTACACACCACATGGTCCAACACACACACACACACACACACACACACGCAGCCTACAATCAGCTTCCATCAGTTCTGAACCCAACATGCCCTCTGAAACCTACACAAACCAGACAGACCTCCAGTAATATTCTTGCTTTTAGGCGGCAACAACAACAACAACAACAACAACAAAAAACCATCCAGCACTTCCTAAAATAACCTCCAGTCACCAAGGCTGCACTGACCAGGAAATGTTTCAGCCAGGCACGCATGGAGCAGCTCGGTGTCAGGCCAGCCCGGTTCTCTCACCTTGGTGGAGAAGTGAGAATGCAGATGGTGAATTATTCCAGAGATTCTCGTAAAGCCTCAAGAGTTCAAGTGACACGGAGGTCATGTGAACTGGAAGGACAATTAGAGTAAAAAGAAAGTTAAAAAATGATCAGAAGAATCAGAAAAGGGCTTAAAGAAAGTAACATTTTCTGCAGCCGGTTAATCCGCTTTGAGAAAATGGCCCCCAGAGTCTGAACCAGCCAACGAAACTGAGATCTCTGAGCTCCAAACTCCAGACGTGTTCACATCCATCCACCTTCTTCCAGTTCGTCCTGTTACACCCACCAACCTCGTTATTTCTGGTATATAATGACAAACACTGAGAAGTTATTAGGCGGCAGGAAATTTATGAGACAGTAAACAGGTTTTGCCGGTGTAGGTCTGAAAAGTGCGGCGTGTTTATATAAACGCAGTGGAAACACATTTTGCTGCAGTTAGACATTTTCAGGCTTTCTTTGCTAAACAGCTCAAACTCAGATTGGATAAAGAGTTTGTGTGAACATATATTTTCAAGTACGCCACAAATCTTCAACTGGACTTGGCTTTGGACTTTGACTAGGCCGTCCTCTTACATTAACATGCGTTGATCCAAATATGGATTGATCTTCCAGAATCGCGTTTTATTAACCTCCATTAATTCTGACTCACTTCCACCTAGCATGATGCTGCCTCTACCAAGTCTAATTTTAGAACAAAGGCTTATATTTAGACACATCAGTTGTTCTGCTTTAAACCTCTTTATCCCTAACTTGTCTGCTGCTGTTTCTTGGTCACTAATGTTTATTTCCAAGTAAAAGAGGCTAAAAACAAAATGTTGGTTTTAAAACCAACAGTTTGTTGCTGTAAAGAGGGAAGACGCATAAGAAACATCAAAGGATGCGTCTTTGTTCAGAAATGGAAGCACTGCTGATGGTCCAGCTCCCCCCCTCGCTCCTCGTTACGAGCCCCATTTACCACCAACCTCAAACTAATCATACGCCTTTCATTTTCCCCTCATCTTAGCTGGTTTTAAACGCTCCACCACTGGGTTGCTCGGCTTATTGCAGGGTGTACCACCATTACTCAGCATATTACATCCAATTGCCACAGGGGCGAGGCGAGGGGGATCATAGAGATGCAAAACGCACCACTGAGCCCCATAGAAGCTGTGAATACCAATTATTTCATGTGCGTACTTGGCGGCAGACTGTTCCTGGAAACTTTCTGGAAGAAAATAAAGTTATTAACTGATAACGGCGTGGCAGCCGGAGGATGAGCGGCGGTCGTTTCCACACGATAAAAAAACAACATGCGCTTTGTGAAGTTGCGCACTGGAGTAAAGCTCCCAGGTTGCGTCGTAGTTTTGCTGGAGTTGTCGGAGGAAGTCATCAAACAGGAGCGTTTGACGCCGACACGTCAGCCAGGAATATTTCCATTATGAGGAAGTCAGTAAAGCCACTGCGCGTTTTCCGCCGACAGAAAACCCGAAAGGTTCCCACGGTGGAACCGTTTGAGTGCGGCGCCTCATCGACAGAGTTCTGTTCATCTGCGAGTGCAGAATGGAGGAGGCCATTTTATTTCTCCTGCATGGAGTCCCACAGGACCGCCGCCGCTCCCAGACACGCTGACGGAGCTCAGTGTCATCCGTGTTGCATCCCACACACACCTGGTACAACACTTGACAAGTGTCAGGCTGAAGCTGCAAAGTGGGTGACCTTTGAAGAAAGCCAGTCAATATGTTTTTCCTTCAATTGCTTTCTTCTTCAAAAAGGGGAAAAAAAAAAAAAAAAAAAAGTTTTCAGACGCAACAGAAAGAAAAAATTTTTTTTTTCACCTTTCCTCATTTGTGGGCTTCTGTGAAAAACAGTTGCCAGGCGCTAATGATTTCAGATAATTATGTTCACGCGCGTTAAGTGGTGACACACAGGGGCCACCACCAACACAAGGACACTTACCAGATACGTCTTTGTTGGCCTTATGTAATAATATTCAATTTATTATTCAAACTGATACAGATTAAAACACCCCAACCAATACAGAGCCTTCAGGGAAGCGTTTGAATGATTATAGCGTTATAAGTTTGTGAGTATTTCTCCTGTGTCAATGAGTAAACAACATTCCTTCAAATGTTTGGTTTCATGTCAGAGAAAAAGTGTGACGCAGTAAATTCCTAATAGCACTATAAATTTCAAAGCAATCTTTATCCTAATCTATGTGATTTGTGACAAGCAGTGGTCAAAGGGGGCTGATTTTTTGCTCAACATTTCTGCTAACTTTAAAAATATTTAGGACAGCCATCTTCCCCAATATACATCTTTTTTGATAAACTCTACAGCGCTAATTTACAAGGTTGTTTAGTAAACTTTCAGTTGAATAAAGTTCAACACTTGTTTCCTCAGACAGAATCATGTAGGTGAGTGTTCAGTTACAAATCTAATCTAGGTATGATATAAAATGTGTCACTGACGCATAGAGGCTATCAACATGGTTAGATTTAGCATTAGCTAAAGATCATACCGGTTTAGTTTGTGAGTATTTCTCCTGTGTAATTAAACTAGTTTGTGAGAAAACTGGCGTTGTCTGACGTTGTCCTGAACAATATGGCTTATATTGCTTTAAATATTAATTATTTAACTTCCCAACCACATTGTGCTGCTTTCATTTTTATCCAAAAGCTTCAGTTTGGTTTAATGAACTCAAGATCAGTTGAATGGTTTATAAAAGTTATTCTGTTTAGAGGTTGATTATTTGATTGTCAGGTCAGAAATCAGTAGATTCCAACCATCTGATCAGATAATTGGTCGCAGGGATGGGGATTGATTTTTTATTTTATTTATCAGAATATTGATTACTGGTGGCTTTCCACATGCGTGTGTGTGTGTGTGTGTGTGATGGGTTAATTGTTTTCACAGAAAGACGCCAATCAGCATAAGGTTTGTTTTACGGTTTGGCTGGTTAAAAGTAACTAATGGATTATGTTCTCATCACGCCACAGTTAATCTACAGAAGAATGGCCTAAAACAACGTAATTAATACAAATAACAGTGGTTCACTCAAACCAAACCTTAATGTGACTGAAATAGCAAACAAAAACCCAAGCTAGCATCAAGTTTTAAATTATTACACTTGACCTTACCAGAACATTTTGCAGTGTGTCACTCTGTTTTGTGAGAAACTCGCTGACAGATTTCCCTGTAAGCCACAACTCGCCTGATGAGAGATTTAAAAAAACATTATTCCTGACTAATGCACAAAATGGACAGAAAAAATGGGATTCATGTAGTTTGGGAAAAAAATGTCACATCCTTCTATTCTACTGTGAAACAACTTATTTTTGCAGGACCTGAAGTATCTTGTAAAAGTGTTTTTTGTCATTCATAATGTATTTAATTCAGATTTTATGTGATAGACGAACACATTTGGGATAGTAAATGTAATACAACAGCCAATATTTTCACTTTACAACATTGTGTTGCTGCCACATAAAATCCCAGTGAACTACATAAAGGTTTGTGGTTGTAACAAGGTGTGTGAATACTTTTGCACTGCCACTGTAATTGCTGAGAGGCATTTTCCAGATCACAGTTGGACAGACTTTGATTTAATCACACGATGGCGTCTGCCTGATTTGTCCACCACCTGCACAGACAGCGGGAATTCTTCCAGAGGCAACAGGAAGGTTTGGCGGCACTTGCTGTGAAGAGTGCAGCTGCTGAAGAGAGCGGCCGCCGTAATTAGATGCTTTCGCTCCTACGGAGAAATTAAATGTATATTAACTTCCAGGTTACATGCATTAAAAGTGTGCAGAACAAATCAGACGTAAAACCGTAAGAAACAAGTTTATTTAATCTCAAGTAATGGAAAAAGAACGAAAAAGCACTCAAAAACAGTAAGATCTGTTCTCAGTATATACTTCTCCTGCTCTCTTTGTTCAAGTAATAGAAAATGCCGCTGTTTGCAGCCTGCTCACAGCTCTGCCAGAGACAAAATACTGCACTGCACACATCAGAGGTTAACGTTCACCTGGGAATGCTAGCAGCCATGTTTTCACTCTGATCTGATACTCTTTAAATCTTTTAGAAAACAAAACGTCTGTGCAAAACATTGATGTTCTCTCAAACACTACTGCGTTCAACATCGACTCATCACATTGTAGATCCACAATAGTCCTCACAATGACTGCTGTAGAATCGGATATCCAGAGTAACACCTTGATCAGAAAATACAACAAATACATGAGGAACATTCAAAAATCAGGGCTTGCGACTGAGCCGAGCAGAGCGTCTGTCAGCCTCTCTCATCTGCACTCCTGGTAATTGGGGACAGTCTGTGCCTTGTATAAATGAGAAGCTAAACACATGTTTATGCTTCCCAGTCATGTAAAAATCCTTCCACTGCTGGCGTGGACAAGTATCCACAGGAGGGTTCTGCACGTTCCTCTCTCGGTCCCTTGAAGTTTGAATGAACGGGTTAATCCAGAGGAGTTTGCTTTGGTCTTGGACAGGAAAGCAGAACAAAGCCCCTGAAAGCATCTCTGGAGGACGCGTCAGTCTGCTAACATTTCAGGTGTTTCTTGCTGGTCATGTCGTTCCAGATGCGGTGCATCTCTTCCGGGGAGATCTGGTGGACGGTGACTACCCGGCGGTAGCGGCAGAGACTGTACGCCATCTTCCAGTGGTTGAAGCCGCTGTTCTGGAAAGGGTGGATGCCTAACTTGCGGAGGCACACGCCAACGTAGACGTCCTCCAGGTGCAGTAGCCTGGTGTGTAAGGAGGTCTTGTATATGAGCTCGGCTACGTCTGCAGAGAAGACGTATCCTGTGCCAGAGCAGAACGGTGGGTACTTGCTTTCTGGGTAGAGATCCCTTGGCATGTACCACTTGCTGCGCATGTCTCTGATTGGCCCACCGTTGATGACATAGCCTGTAAAATACCTCCGCCTTGGCTTGGTGGTGGGCTTAAGGAGGTTATAGATGAGGTTCTCCATGTTGACAAAGATATCGCTGTCTGTTTTGAGAACATATTGAGACTTAGGGCAGAATGTGGCCACCCAGCGCATGCCCATCAGCGTTTTAAGTGTCAGGTTGTGGTACGAGTCGATAAAATCCTCCACGACTATGTCATGAAATATCTGACTCTCCTGCTCCACCATCTGGTTGAGGACGGTGTCTATGCTCCGGCCCAGTAGGAAGAGCGTGACCACGCGCACATCCGGAAAGGTTGTCTCGTCGCCCCATGTCTCCCTGATGGCCTGCCGAGCGTTGAACTCCTTGTGGGTGGTGCTGATCAGGATGACAAGGAAAGGCGGCTCAGCCTCGCACTTCTTGGCCTCGTTGATGAGGTAGCCGAAGTCGTGCGGGTTGAGCGAGCGCGTGCGGATGTTGCTGAACGTGGAGTTCTTGCTCACTTTGGGGGCCTTGCGCATCGGGATAGAAACTTGGCCCACGTAGGAAGAGGAAGGGCGGGAGCCGCTCAGGTACCACAGAGCGCTGGCCCAGCATACCACCGTCAGCAAGTACAAGCAGGAGACCTTAGAAGGCATCACTGTTCCCTGGGCTGGCATTATCAGCAGTGGCGGTAGTGTTGGAAAAGTTGAGGCCACACCTCCATGGGTAGCGTTAGAGCTGGCGGCGCAGCGTCTGGCTGCCTCCGCAACACCGCTGACATTAATTTCAGATAATGGGTCCTCTACCGACTACTGCTGGTGTTGTGATTGAGAAGGAGACGCCTTAAATCTGTAGCTTCACAGACTCCCATTGCAGCTCGGAGAAAGCTCCTCAATTCTCTGTTGTTGCATCTGGCAAAACAAAAACGGAAAGACAAATCAAAGCCATGTAATATAACAGCAGCAAAACCAGCGTGTTAACTAGTGGAACAGATTTTATATTCTGGACGAGGCATTTATAGAGGCACAGCACATTTTTTTCCCTCCCCATTTCATTACAGCCTATAAAATCAGCAGCTGTGCAGGCTTATCCTGTCACTGTGAAGAGAGAACTGTAGTTTGGAGAAAGAGAATATCGGAAGGAACACTGGGGCCCGCTCCGTCTTCAGTCCCACCACTCTCTGTTTGCAAATGCTGTTTATCTCGCTCTCATCCTCTTTGGACCAAGGCTGACAAATCAGAGCCACAGCAGCAACAGAGAGGAGGAGGAAGAGACGGATGGAGGCAGAGGAGGTGAAACGGTCTCACGAGATCAGATTAATATCCACTTCCTCTTCTCACTCTCCCACCTCTTCACTCTGCCGCCTCTCGCCTCATGTAGACTTTACATATTATTTTGTGAGCTGCACAGAACCTTGTTGCTAACCAAACACCTACAGCGTCTACATGCGCGCGCCATAAACTTTTATACATTTTGTCAAAACCTCAGTGTATGCTAGTAGAATTAAATGCAACAGAAAAAATAAAAAAATAACAATGGTCAAATGCAACAAGAAAATAAAACAAAGTGCCCCAAAAGGAGAAGGTTGTAGTAAAAAACTTGTTCTCAAGTATATGCCAATGTGAAACAATAATCAGTAAGTACACATATTTATTTACATCATATATATATACATCAAATATATATATATTTGATGTAGTTCAGATTTCATAAACACTTTAGCTTCACCAATATATAAACTGATTTCTTTAATTATCAACTATCATTAGCAATAACCAAAACTTCAACCCGGATGCCAAACGTTGTTCAGCTGAATATTTAACAAAACTGTCAAGTAAATTAGCATTTTAGAATTTATCTGGAAAAATGGAGAAGCTGGGTGAGCTAAACAAAAAAGAATTAGCTCTGCTATTATTGCATTACATGATTAATAAGTATGCCAATTAGCTGCATGTATATGAATTCTTCTGGAGAAAAATGCAGCTCTGGTGGTGGCAGTATCATTCTGGGGTTGATGCTACGCCCAAGCAGAGAGAGGGAAGCCGGTCAGAGCTGAACAGAGGCGATTTAGGAGGATCACCAGCTGACAATATTTATCACATTTGAGTGGATTTGGGAGATGATAGATGTGCGGCTAAGAGTCTGTTTGCTGTCAGAACGTCAAAGTAAATTAAATCCCATCTTTTCAAAGACTCTTATTCGCTCCAGATATGCTGTAATCTCCTGTGATGTGACAGCAGCTCTGCATACCACAAGCGACGAAAGAAAAAAAAAAAAAATCAGATTAGAGATGGCACATTCTGCAGAGATGCCTCTGGTGTTGTGTTCTAAGATAGACGGGCTGGAGATGCGAGCGGCTCGTTCCTTTATCAAGCCGTGGATTCGGTTGTGTCTTGCGGGACCGCGATTGGTCTTTTCATCAAGGCGTTTGTTCCTCCTCCCTCCACTATCTCTTCCCTCTCCCTCTGAAGCAGATTCATCAATCTCATGGTCCAGTAGAAGCCATCTCATCACGGCTGCTTTCCCACACCCCCTTCCCTCGGCGTGCCCTCAATCACACCCTCCGTCTCTGCTTCACTGAATGCTTGATCCATCTTTATATGTCTCGCTGCCTTCCTCCTCCGCCTCTCCTCAGCCTTTTATTGTTTTTGTCTAGTTTTAGGCCTCCTACACCATCATCTTCCTTTGCTCACATCACTTGAAACTCTATTTACCCTCTCTGCCATGCTCTATTTTTTTCTTCTAGGGAGGAGTTAACAATCCTTTTTATTCTTATTTTTTTCTAACTTCTTGACAGCTCCTACCTGCTACCTAAGCTTCTTTAAAAGAAAAAACCCTCACCAAATTATCATATTCACCCTATATTGTCGACCTTACTCCCAATCTTCCTGTTAGAGCGTCACCTTGCTTTGCCTCAGGGAAGGTTTATTGGATTCATAAACCCGCAAAAAATATTTTACACTCACTTTTCCAGCAACCGGAACAAGCAATATCCTCCAGAGTGATGCACCTCACAGGATTCTGAGACTTTGCTTCCACGTGTAGTAAACTGAGAGATGGATGTACAGTGTCATGCTGCTCTGTGGCTTTGAAATGCATTAGCAGTCGGCAGATGACCTCTTTGCTACATGTTTTGCTTTTAGGAAATTCTACAAGGCGAAACAGTTTTCCAACTTTGTGCGACTTGAAGTAGGGATGTGCTGAGAGGTTAACTGCACACATTTCTAGAGAAGTGTCTAAAATTCAAAAAGCATTTTGCTTGGTTATGAGTAACTATTAAGTGTCCAAGGCAAATATTACCAAGCTGTAGCACATCTGATTTTCAGAAAATAATAGGCGAGTAGTTTACAGTCTCTGTTATTGCCTAAGTAGTGTTAGGTATTAAGAATGAAAGCTAATAAAACTACTAAAACATGAAAACAAATTAAAAAGCTGATATAAATTTCAATAATCTTTAAGATTTTTAATGTATTAAGTATCAGTCTTAATCAGGTATTAAATTAAATGGCATCTAAAATGGTTTGTGGACAGTTTTGGGAATTTGCGACTCAACTTGTCAACAGAGAAAGTAGCACTGCTGCGTTATTTTATGTCCCAGTGTACTTTTAGCACTGTTAATACCGATATGCTAATGAGCGCAAGCTGCTTGCTACAGCAGATTGTGAAAAACCCGTTTTGGAAACTGCAGCATGGTGGCTACATTTTAGCATTAGAGAGTTTAGCTTTGCTAGCAGCTGAGATAAGGAACAAACAAGATCGACCCTCTAATTTATTGTTAACTTTGGCATGATTTTTTTGTTGTTGTTGTTTTCTGGTTCATTCAGGAGGTAATTGTTTGGACCTGTTACACTTTCCAGATTTGTAAAAGCCATGAATCATTTTACTTTCACTTCAGCATAATGTGTTACGTGACAAAATGTAGAAGAAGAAGAAAAATAAAGGGCTTTGAGTAGTTTAGCACGGTGCTGCATATAGAGCCATAAAAGGCTAGCAAGGTTACGTGGTGACTAAGTGCTACTTTTATGTAGCTCCATAATGAATGCCTTGCTTATAAAACCAAGCTAATAGTTAAAAACCACCTCACTGCAGTGTAAACATACATTAGCATGAAAATAAAGCAGAAAGAAATCACAGTTATTTTCGACAGCCAGTCGCAAGACTCGGTACTGGCAGCGGGACCTGTTGTCATGACAGCACGGCGACGAGCCACAGGAGAACCGAGTGAAAGAAAATGATGAGAAATAAAGCAGGCTTTCAACTATATGCTGGTGTTAAGTGTTGGGGTTGAATGCCGCCCCCTCCCCGTCACATGGGAGAGGATTTTAGGCCTGAACTGAGCTTTTCTGCACTAGTTATTGCTCCATTACTCCTCACGTTATGATCGCCTGCACGTGGCACAAAAGTCAGCTGGTAAAACAGAATACTAAATTCAGTGCAGTAATGAAACATTCATGCACTTCTTAAGCATTAGCCCTTTCCAGTGATTTTTTTTTTTTTAACAGTTAAAACTAAAATTAAATTGAAAAAAACCTCACTTGTACTAACTTTATTTCGAGACTCTCAAGTAATTTGGAAACATCTTTTTATGCCTGATTGTATCATATGGGGAGAATTTTATTCTCATTGCAGACTTATTTCAACAGAATACCAGTTTAGAAACTTCAGCGCTGTGGAACAGCTGCTATAAAAAGTCAGGATCATAACAACCTAACATCTGTCCAGACCTTGTATTCGGCCGTATCTTTGGAATTCACTCATTTTGACCACGAGGAACACAGTTAGGACACTTAGCCTACATGCTGCTCTGCATCCTCTCTGGATGTCCTGGTGCAGAACTAAAAACATAAAATATTAATAATGATTAAAGTTGCAGCAGAAGACTGCTCTGAAACTGACCCGATGACAGGAATCCCTCAGAGATGTCCTACCTTTCAGCTTCGTAAGTTGGTGGACACTTTTTGTCTCTGCATTAGTTTTTTTGCTTGTTTTTTTTCGGTGATTATCACATTTTGTAACATTAGAGCTGCAAACTTCAACGCATTTTACTGAGACCTTAAGCAATAAAAAACAAAGATCCAAATGTCTTTCTTCCAGTCAATTCCATAAAGGCCTTAAATTCATGCAAAATATAAGTTAGCCTTAAATATGTTAATCATAGGTCTTAAATTTTGTCAGTATTATGTGATCTTGTATGTGTAGATTTTTTGTCTTCTCTCGCTGGATTTTTTTTTTTTTAATCAGACAAAAGTTTGGAACATTTTTGCATTTTATGACTTGAGGTAGTTGAGGCTACTGCTAACTAGCTGCTAATAAGCCCCTGCTAGCTAGATTTAAAAAAAAAATCTATCATGGGTAAGTACGAATTTATCACCAGTTTATTTAAGAGCAGTGTTTGTTTCCAAACAGACTCTAGAATGTTCCTCTATTTTTATAGTTTTTTCAGTCTTAAATTTAATCCAAGACTTTTTGAGACTTTAACAAGGTCTTTTTAAGACCTTTAAAGGTCTTAAAACGTCTTAAATTCGACCTGTTACAGACCACGGTATCATTTTTCTTCCACTTATTGGTTTGTCTTGGTCTGTCAGACAAAAATTTCCATTAAACATTTTAACGTTTGCAGTGAAATCAAACAAATTAGTAATAAATTAAACATAAATAAATACTTAAGCAAATCACTGTGTGCTGCTCCCTGAATCAGCTCTTAGTGCTGAGAGAATCGTTACATAAGCTGTGGAAAGAAGCTCTGCCTCCAGATCTAAAGACTTAAACACCCTAGAAATCTATTAGAAGTTTATGACACAAACAGTATTCCACTGGGAGATCCTAAAACACTCTTAAGGTTGTTTTCCTTTAAGAACACAAACTTCTCCAACTGTGAGACTTGAGATCTGTGAGAGCATGGAGAGAAAAGCTAAAACATACTATATCTTTACGTCACAGGACATTCATCAGGCAAGCTGCAGCATAAAAGGAGGTTTAACTGATTTTACTTCTAGTTTATGACTCATTGCTTTAAGTCAGGGGTCTCAAACTCCAGTCCTCGAGGACCGCAGTCCTGCAACTTTTAGTTGTGCCTCTGCTGCACCACACCTGAATAGAATAATTAAGGCTCTGGAGAACTGATCTACACAAGGTGGAGGTAATTAAGCCATTTCATTCCAGGGTTTTGTACCTGTGGCACATCTAAAAACTGCAGGACTGTGGCCCTCCAGGACTGGAGTTTGAGACCCCTGAATTAAGTTATCAAATAAATTTGTAATTCAATAAATATGTCTTCTTTTAATGCTTTAATTCATCTCTGTTTTTCTGTTTCACATTCAGCTGATACTAAACCTCAGATATCGGTATTGGAAGTGCACAAAGTGGATCGGTCCATCCCCAGGTTACAAGAATGGCCGTTTACCACAATCAGAATGATTTTTGCACAGTGATTTTTGATCTGATGAGTCTAATATGAGTCAGACATTCAAATAGATGTGATGTTGCGTTTCTCCTGGGGCGAGAGAGGAATCAGCTGCATCATCTTTGACCTCCATGCTTCGGTTCAAAAAGCTGGAAGGCCATAGAGGAGTGGGAGTTGTGATATCAATCGTTTGATGTTGCGCCCGATAATTGATTACAGTCATTAGTGGCGCGTGGCGTGACCTTGCTGGCAGGGTGGGGGGAGGGGCTGACTCTGGAGCGTGAGTCAGCGAGGGAAAACAAAGAGGTCGGTGTAACAGACTGCACTGCGCCGCGCGCGTTTGGGGCGGAGGGACGGGGGCCGACGCATCTGAAGGTAAATAAATCATACTCTGATGTCGGTGCTGACATCTTACATCCTCGCTGCCTGCTTCCATATTACAGATCTAACGACTGGCAGGGGGGAAGAAATAGCGAGCCGCCTCCATCAATTCTGCTTTTTCATGACTGCTGATTTAAGGAATGCTGTCAAAAATGTTCAGTTCTTTACAGTGCTGTATAATGATGTGGTAATAGTATCTGAACGTGAGGCATGACCTGCGAATATCACTCACTGGCAAAAATATAAAGTGAGTGGATAATACATACAGAGAAAAAAAAACAACAACAACTCCAGAGAGTGGAGTGTGTATTGTATTAGAATGAGTGTGTACGCTCTATGATTACAGAGCGAGCAGGTCGCCTGAGGGAAGAAACTCAAACACTTTCCCTTCAAAACCAAACAGACTTGATGGTCTGAGGGCTGCAAGATGAGAGGAATGGACTGCTGTCTTCGTATATTTGGGTTTTTTTGACACTTCTCTAAACCCATAAAATCAACTGTTGGAGTTTCATCTACAAAACCAGTTTTAGATTTTCATATATTGAAGAAATAATGCAAGTTGCGTAGTGAAAAGGCAAATTTTTATTAGAAATCACCAACTTTTTACAGTGTACGAAACGGATCGAGTTAAATTCTAAATATTAGTTAACATTATTTGAGTTATTTATGTAAATTTATTGTAAATTAGTTTTTAATTGACTTAAATATGTGCACTATAAAAAAATCAGTTTTTGATTCAGCCATAAAACATTTAAAATGTCCAACGAGTCCTGGATAAAGAATTTAGCATTGCACAGTTAGCATGTTCAGCATTAAGCAGAGAAGTAAGGCTAAAACATTTATGGCATGTATTATATATACAAATATTTCCTCAGCAAAAGTGGTAAACTCATAAATGGTTGGTAAAGTGTTATGCTGGAACAAGTGTCCAGATTTAGCTAGCTTAGCAACAACACTAATACTGGGAAAATGTATCATAATCACCCAGATGGACTTGATATGATTTAAAAGTATAAACATCCCATTTTGGACTGAGGAATTTGTAACATAATATTATGCATCAACAAACAATAAAATATTACTAAAATAGTAAGAAATATAGAGCGAGAGCTAGTATGTAGACTTTATTCCTAAAATCCGCAACAATAGCAGGTTATTAGCATTAGCATTGTAGCTAAACATTAAACCTGGATGCCACTTTTTGAAATCTCTCGTGTAGTTTCCCAGCTGATATGTGCCTTTCATTGGCAACATGTTGACTTCTTTACGATTTGTCAAAAACATATTTCCAAATGACGATTAAAATGAAAATTTTTTTAAATGGCCATTATTAAACGCCCAACATTCTTTTTTTATAGTGTGGCGTTAACTGAACTGCACAAAACGCAGCCAGTGTTTCCATCTGCAACCCAAGCTCAACATCTTGTCTCCAGCTACTGCATGTGAACGCTCATCAGACTGTCGAATCGTCACAGAGAGAGAAAACTAAAAGCTGTCTGCGCTTTTGATCCTCTTTCACTCCAATCTTCTGTAAAGTCTGCCAGCTTTAAAACTCCGAAAAAAGGGATAATTAATGAGACAAATTTAAAAGCAGCGGCCAGATTGGTTCGCATCCCACCTAATATGGAAGAGGCTCAATTAAAACGTCAGGGCTGGACAGCTTCCAGCGCCTGCAACTCTGCTGCGGCTGCTCACATAATAAAAGGCTGGATAATCGCCGAAGAGCAGCACAAGCAGCTGGATAATCAGTATTAGCGGCCACAGGCAGGACACTCTGGCCTGCTGCGGAGCCTCTGAATGCAAAGCAGCTTTGGAGTGACAGAGGAAATGGGATATCAATAGCAGCCAACAGATTTGGCTGCGCTCTATCCCCACTCCAGAGCCAGACTTGAGCCCAAACTGTGCCGGGGCGGAGCGCTCCGTGGCCAAACAAAGTTCCCACAAGACTGACGAGGCTAAAAAGGACATTGTGATTACTCAAACTTCTGCTGAGGCGGTTTAGTTGTCTCCAAATCATTATGAAGCCCGAAGAAAATGATTTATTTGACAAATAAGATTCCAAAAGATGCAGCAGACATTTACTTTCTCCCCCTAAACGCAGTGCGCCGGTACCTTCCTGAGCAAACTCATTAGTGATGCGATCTCAGGATAAATCCAGCTGTTCTGGGATGTGGAGGCCTCAGGGGTCGGTTAGTAAACAAGCAGCATCGTGGAGACCAAGGAACGCAGCAGACGGGTCAGGGCTGAAGGTACAGAGAGGTTTAAAGAAGAATTACCTTAACAAAAATAAAATCAGATACAACTGAAAACTACAGGTGCACCGATTAAAGTCTCGGGGCCGATTATTGATCTTTAAAAAGCCTGACTTGCCAGTTTTGACTGATACCAATTTTTTTTGTCTGAAAAGTTGCCAAGTTGATAATAATGGGATCACTGTTGTTAACGGCAACCTTTGTGGAGACAGAAAAATCAGTCATGTTTTCTTGGCCGATTACTAAACTTGTCTCAATTAGCAGTTAATCGCATAAGGGATGATTAATTAATGAGTTCATTGACCGGATAACGACTAACTGATAAGTGGCCATTTTCCTAATAAACTAGACTTTTCTCATACCAATATCAACCATGTTCTTTCCAAAACAAAAAACAAAAAAAACAGTTTTTTATGGTTTCAGTTGTGTTTTATTTTGAATCCTGACAACATCCTTCAGTTCCAGTGTCAAAAATAAAGCTTACTGGTCTTTGAGAGAGTGAACTTACATTTTGATCAAAATATTACTTAAAAATAGACTCAAAGCAACAATATTATCGCTTATTGCAATCATTTCAGGGACAATTTATTGGCGTAAGATTTATTGTGACATCGTTAAAAATTGGACATCTCAGCTTGATTCATGGCGGCGATACATTTGACTGGCCGTCTGGGTGACACTGCAATTCTGCAGCAGGTGAACTCAACGCTGCATCAGGCAGAGCGGGGGCAACGCCCCGACATGACACATGAATTATGTTAATCACACTGAGGCGTTCTCAGAGTAAAAACGGCCTGCGACGCCAGCTGGGCGCGACGCCGAGGCAAACCCAGACGGCTCAGTTAAAGTAAAAGCATTTAAGGAGTGGTATGGATCAGCGAGGTGGGAATAAAGCTCAAAGATCTGGCGGCAGCAGTCAGGATTAATGGCGGTGATGAAACGTAACAGCTGGAGTCACGGGAGAGCCGGAGAGCCGGAGCAGCCCGGGGCCAGATGCTGCTCGCCTTTTAAAACTTCTGCATTATCCGGGGCCAACTTCTGATGAGCGCTCGTCTTCTGCGGCGGCCTTCAACACGATCAGGGGCTCGTACTTTAAAAGCTGCTTTGCCGGCCACTGCCAGCTTTGTTTCTGCAGCGTCAGGAATCTGCAGTGGGACAACGCCACACAATGCTCCAAGAACACATTTTGAGGCCCATTCTAAGCCAACATCCCTTGGAGGTTTCTTTGCTAAATGCATTAGCCATCTATAAATTTAAGAGGCATTAAACTTCAATGACTTTCTCAATAAGAGGGCTTATATTTTTTGTAACAAATTTCATTTTTCCAAACATAATGCAACAAAAGGTATTTTCAGTGGTCAGTTACTATGCAAAACTGGCAACCTGGCAACTATTGCTAAGACAATTCCATTTTCTAATAGACATGTGATGTGCCACTTCTGGGAACTTTGTAGCTGGCAGCCATCTTGGTAGGTATCCGTAACCAACTGTCATGACAGTTGCTATGGAGTTGCTATGACAGCAATCAACAAGCCTCAGGCTTAGAAGTTGCGCTCACATTGTTCCTATCTAATTTATAAATAACTGTTACTCTAAAACCTTTGTGGTTTGTCTATGCTTTGCCTACCAAGATGGCGGTTCAGTGGTGCCGATCTCTTCCGGTTCAGACTTGTAGGAACTAAGTCTGAACCGGTAATGGACAGGTAATGAAGATATGTGAGAAGGTTCATGCTTGTGTTTCAAAAAGTGAACACATTTTGAATTTAGCATCCTAAAAAGTGTGAACGAAAGTAAATTGTGTTTTTGCAGCATTTCATTAATATTACAGAGAAAGGATGAGCATTCTGTTTACTTGCTATGATGCGAGCTGAAATCCTGTTTTCTATCCCTGCCTAAAGATTCAGTGCCGTTCATCCTGAACTTATTGATTCGGGGTTCAAAGGTCAGAGCTAATCTCACCTCAGAAAGAGTTCATTCTCAGTCATATCAGGTAATCTGCGGATCACACAGCTCGACACGCGCTTGCTTTCGGACTCAAAAACAAATCCAAGAAGGCGATCGATACATCAGCCTGCATTGGAACACACACACCAACCTCCAAGATGTCCCTTTGGTCAACATTTTACCTTTTAAACAGTCAATCTCCATCTCTTATGATGATATCTGAACCACCTACCTGGATAATCTCACTGGGTTTTTCTCTGCTGCTGTCAGTAAAGCAATAAATTGGTGTTACATACTATTGGGGGAGTATCATATCCTGGAGGAAACCTTTTATTAAAATATCCACAAAGTAATAATAGTAGAGTGACAGGCGGCTCCGAGTGATTCGAAAAGAGAGGCAGAAATATTCACATCAGTTTCTGAGGACAAAACGTGAACCCGAGCGAGGTGAACGGCATGCCAATGATTCATGCTAAAGTGTTTCGCTCTGAAAAATGAGGCATCCACCAAATGGAGGGAAAAAAAAAATAAAAAAAAAGAAAGAAAGAGTGCCACTTCACCTGATTATGGAACGGAGGAAAAATTTGGATAAGTGATCTTCCATTCTGGGCTCAAATTGGCAATTTAGACACTTGGTTGATAAAATTAGATCCCTCCTAAGTACACCCTGCTCTCCACTGAAAGAATAATGAACGGCGATTTGAGCTGGAGACTATTTCCCGAAAAAGAACAACGGATGCGGTGCAGCCGTCAGCCTGCAGCGGTTTTACTCTGGTTTCCTACATGGCTGTTTTTAGGTCAAAAGTCCAGACTTTCCATCCCCTATGTTTAATCAGACATGGGGTCAGTTTTTCTTCCATTGCTTTAAAGTCCTTTTGACAAGACGCCAGAGGAAATCGCACAGTAAATCATCTAGTACACACTCCTCACATTGGAATAATAAAATCACCATTACCAACGTCCATATTTAAATGCTTATTATCCACTCTAGAGGAAACTTTAATGCATACGCTTCTGTAGAAGACAGGAAGGTTGAATCCATCACAGACAAATTGCTGCATTTCATCACACTTAATGATTAGCATATTAGCATTTTGCAAAATGTTCCATCCGTAAGGCTGAGTTGAGAAAACACAGAGACCAACGAACCAGGAGTGTTTAATGTGGTTTTAAATATTAACAACCCTCAAGCTTTTTCTCATGTGTGATCTTACTCTTACTAACGGGGGTTTAATGGACAGATCAACACGAAGTAGAACCGAAATGGAAACTGGAACGTGGGGTGGGAGATCAAATTTATATCATTTTTAGAATACTGATATAAGTTTCTGAGCTTATAAACTCTCATTAATATCTTCTAAACAAAAGCAGCACCAATGAAAGTTTTTACAAGACAAGTGTAGCCTAATGTGTTTGATTTCTTAAATGTGGGAGAACATGGTTCACCTATGACTTCTGGAAACTTTTATTAATATCTTAAAAACGATAGCAGCACAAGGTCAAATCTTTGCAGACCAAACAAAATTTTTGCCGAACAAATGAATATTTTTGCCACACCAAGGTGGTGGGAGGTAATTTCACTCAGGTTCTCTCCACGTCTCTGAGATTTGTCATCAATTTTGCACCAACTGCAGAAGTTATGAAGCATAATCAGAATTATGTCTCTCCGGTTGGCAAAAGGCAGTCATGTTAACATCTGGGGAGCCAGGAAGTGTGAAGGACGCTGTCATGTCTGGACTTCTTTTCATACCCAATATTCACACTTATTAATTTAACCTGGTAAACATCTGGAAAGAGGCTGTTGGGGGGCGGAAGATTAGCTCCACTGCAAACATTCAAGCAAAGCATGTACAGCGTCGCAATCTGCTCACTGAATGCCACCGCTGTGCTTCACCCTGCCTCTTCAAGGGAGTTTGGGGGAGGAATGGGTTGGAGGGGGACTAGGAGTTATCAGTGAACACCATCTCAGTGCTGCCAGACAGACAGAGCATGGAACAGGCTGCACACATCCCCATTATACAGCAGGGTGCAGACAACTGCACCTGTCGAGATAACACGTAGCACTCTGGGCTATAACGGAGGAGGACACACACGATGCAGCGCAGGCAGAACATTCACAGAATTTTATCCAACTTGTCCTCACTTGCAGATGTCCCTTTGTGTTAAAAAAAAAAAGAATAAAGTCTTTTTTTTATGGTATTGTGTGCACACAGGTAGCCGTGCTCACACCTGCCTGGTGCCGTGATTTGGAGCTGACGGAGCTCCTCTTAGTGGCTCTGTTGAGACTGAAGAGGTGAGCGGATGCTGGATGAAGGGTCCAGTGGTAATTACCCTGTCTACTATCTCGTTCACCACACACACACACACACACACACTGCTGATGGCAGCATAGGATGAGGACATGCAGCTTCAGCACTCCTCACTGTAAATAACAGTCCCCTACTGAGGGGGCACAGGGAGCAGCACTCATCCTGCAGAGTCTCCAGAGCCAAGGTCTGGCAGGGTAGGTGTACAGTCTGCAGGATGCAGAAAACTATACACACCATCGGTTTATATTTGGGCCTAAAGATTTCATTTTGGTGAACATTGTTTTGCACAAAATTATTGTTAGATAACCAAAGTTATTCTGCTCAGTTTTCATTTCTGGGCCTCTTGTTACTTTAAATCCATAAAGTGCTGTTGGCCACGCCCCCTAACAACGTTTACACTCACATGTGAAAAAGGCTGCAGACAGTTGTTCAATTATACAACTGTACATCTTTGAAAAGCAGAAGTGGGGCCTCCTGTGCAACCAACAATAATGCACCAAGTGGTTTCCTGAATGGTAAGTCAACAACAAAACACTCCCAGCAGCCATTGTACAGCGCAGGCACCAGTAAAACCAGCAAACCAACTGTGCTGGAGACCTGATTTGGTTGCTTTGGTGACGAGCTAGGCTTTGCTACGGTTACAAGGTGAAGAGCAGATCCTGTTGATTTGTGACTTCACATTCTTAAGGATTTAAAAAAAGAAAAAAAAAAACTTGGGCTGTTTTTAGAAGCAGGAGAAACTAGAAGTATAAAAATATGCAAAATGTTAATTTTGCATAATAAGTCCCCTTTAATCAATTCTGAAAAGAATTGGCTTGTGATTAATAAAAATAATCCTCATGAATAAGACTTTCCTAATAATTTTGCAGTTGTTTGGTTGCAACCTTGGAGCATATGAAATGCTTTAGCGGTATCTATGCTAGCATAAAGCGCTACCTAAAATAAATGTCTGGATTGTTTGGGCTCTTTGTTTCAAGAAATGAAAACAACAAATTTTCCCAAGGCAATAATGAGAAATTAATCCTGACAAAAGTGCTCCATGTTTGTATACAAACCTAAATCCACTGAAATCCCAGGTGGAATCAAATACTGTTCTGTGTTTCAGGCATTGATGCAACTTATAATTAACTAGTAAAACAATTAAACTGAGATCTGTAATCAGCTTATGTTGCCTGCTAAGGCTGCATTTTCATGGAGAGCCTCATTGAGTTCGAATCCCAGAAACGATGAGCTGAATTTGAATTAAACTAACGGGTACGTGACACACAGTGTATGTTTAAAGACTGGCAATAAATCCTTCATCATGTTTGAACTTAGATTTAGAATCTAGAATCTGTTCTATAGCATATATTTTATTGCTGTTTTAGATGTTAATGATCATGACAGGCACTGATCAATGTCTGAAGAATATTGTTATTTTTTTTTACTGTATAAGGTCTTAAATGTACAGTTTACATCATAAATATATCTAAAGTGTTTCCTCATTTAATCTGCATTTATATTAGTTTATATAAGAGTTGATGAAAACATAAAATCTGATGTTTAGAACCTAAGTACTTATTGTTTTATTAGCAATAATTTCTTGTTTTATCCGCCTGTTACTGTTTAATTGTGTGGCTCCACTGGTTAAATGTCAGTCTTATCTCTGTAAAACACTTTGTGTTCCACTTGACTCTGTAAAGCCTCCATAAATAATGTCTGATTGATTGAATATTTGCTTAGCAGTGTACGCCAGACAGTGGAGAAGTGGACCGAAAATCTTTGGGGAAAAACTTATGGAAGTCCAATCCTGCAAAAATGCTACCAACTATAGAAATAAATGGCTTGGTGAAGTAATTAATATGCCAAATATTACATTCAAAAAATAAAAAGCACTTTCCCATGTTATTTGTTTATACAGTAACAAATTTATGTTTATCCTTTTCAGGAGTATTAATTTAACAATATCACTACTATTTAATTGGAAGTTTTCTAGCCATTCTTAATATAAATTAAAAATCCTGTTAAGAGTAAGAGTGTAATGGTGCAGCTTAGTGAATGCTTCCAACACTGAAATGAAATTCTTTGTGGTGTCTATTGCCCTATAAAGACATTCCCAAAGTCAAAACAAACCAATCCCCTTCATTATCGCAGAATTGAGCTGGTGGACTGAATGAGTGGCGTGATAACCCGCGGTTCGGCTGACCACAGCTGCCTAGGGGTCTCTGCTGAGGCCGTTATCTCCAGCCAGCATGCGGTCCGGTCAGAGGCCACGCCGCCCAGCGCGCCCCTGGTAAATAAATGATTTCACCCGTCAGAGCTGCTCAGCTTCAGCTGCACTAGACAGTTTGAGTCGGCATGTGAGTGAGGATGATGAGCAGCAGAGGTTGGGGGAAAAGTGTGGCCACGTCGCCTTTGATCTCAGTTTAAAACAAAGAACATGAACCCTAAGACTTCAGGTCTTTCCATCTGTTCTGTAGTGGACTCATCAGCATTAGTGGCTTTATACCAAACTGTGACCCCCCAAAAAATTACAATGGCAAACCCTGAAAATAAAATAGAGGAATTTACCAAACTGTGAGCCCAAAAACAAACTCACTCCAAAACTGACACAGATACCAAATGAACTGACATCTTATTGTGACGTACGTTTTATTATATAGACTCTTTGCAGTTAAAACCACTTGATATCTTCCAGGAGGGATACAAGCAAGGTTCAGGAATGTCTTTGTGAGAATGTTTGAACATTCCTCTTCACTAAACGAAAAGTTTAAAAACAAAAAAACAGCTTGAAATGTGTTGCAGAATTAAGGGATCCTTTAACTGTAAGAAATGAACCAAGCCCAACAAAAAAACCTCATCAAACGTAACACCTGTCAACACAAACAGGCATGATTCTTCTCCTAGTCACTGGGAAACCAAAACTCGTCCACTGGAGTCCAGAAACTAGAGTCCAGGCACAATTTGCCCTTCTACATTCAACTCCTGTTAAATTAAGGCTTGAATACGGTTGGTTGGACATAAAAACCAAAACCGTGACTGTTCTCAAGTTGAAGCAAGGACACTTAAAGTTTGGACGTCTATCGTTATTAACTCTGCCAACAGTTGGCACGGGATGGTTGTCAGTCTGCAGTCAGAGTAGGTGTATTTATGCATTTGTCTGCCTTACTGGGTGCATTAAACATTACTTAACCTTGTTAATAAAATGGATTATATCCTGGCAATATCGTCCGAACAAAAAGTGCTCGAAGAAGCAAAACATTGTCAGGATCTACAGTTAGGCTATGAAATGACTGATCTCTGAACAAGGTTAACTGGTGTGTATGCGCTAATGTATGATTGTACCTCAAGCTGCCTGTCTAGATCGTTGACTGGCTCTTTAATGAGACCTTTTCAAACATTCCAGCCTCCAGGCCAGACTTTGACAGAGCCTGTTGTTACAAATAACAAACAGGGTAGATGAAGGGGGCAGGCAAGTGCAAAAGAAATCTAGCGAGAACGACAGAGTGGGAGGATCAAAAATGTCGCAATGAAAAAATAGGGAGTGGCTGAAGGGACAGAGTAATGAGATGGCTCTAAACCCCTGGACTGGGATTTTTACTGTCCAAAGACCCAAACGACCACAATATATCTGCAGTGGCCTAATGGCATCGCCGTTAATCAATACAAGTGACTGATTTTTCTGCCTAGTGCTGAGGCATCAAGTTTTCGACCTTGTAAATAAAAACACCCATTAGGTGCCTCAACACCCCTTTAAAGTATTTCTCTAATTAGGATTAAGGAGACGTGAACCGTGGGAAGGTGAATCAAATCAGTTTACAGGCAGCATGCTCCTCTTTAACACTGGGCTTCCCAGATGACTTACTGACTGAACCTCTGACTGGCTTTACTGTCCCACAGTCTGACCATCGACCAGAGATCTGGGAGGCTTAACTCTTCTTTACTGCATGCAGCGAGAGAGCAGCAGAGAAAGGAGAAAAGAGAACCAGCTGCATCCATTGATACAGTAGCTGCAAAGTGTCTGTATTTGTGACACCTTCTGGGAGAACCCATTAGACCCAAAATTTCAGCAGTTAACTTAAATCTGCTTCACTAAAACACTTTTAGATGCTTTACATCTTGCCTCGTCTCTTTATACCCCTCTTCCAAGGAGAAGAGGTTCCCTCAAAGCCGTCTAAGCGATAAGCCTCCAGGCTTGTTGAAGTTCTATGGAGTCTTGCAGCTTTCATTGATTTTCAGCAGAGTTGGGACTGACTTAATAGGCTCAGACGCGTATCAAACACTTTGAATTTCCTTTTTGAGCCTTTTATATCTGTGACCTTGTCTTATCTTACCTGATCTCAAACATGCCTATACCTAACAACACTCTGCAGCTTCTAATGATAGGGTTCTGTAAAAGAAGGGAAACATGCTCTCCAGTAAGTTCTAGCTCAAACCCACCAGTGGGAAAAGTCCAAAAACAGGCGTCCTGATTCGACTCCTGAACTAAGTCAGGAAATAGAGGTAGGGTCTGATCGACAGACCTCATCTCTATGGCCAAAGCCTCCAGCATTCTTCATCTGAAGCCAAACAGTCAAAGTATGGTCACTTGGTTATAGGACGATTGTGTTCTCACAGACCTTTCATAAATCCAACAATTACTAACGATCAAAACACCAAGGTCCATTTAAATCTAAGCAATCCTTCACAACTATTATTGGATATATATTGAAAGCCATGGTCTTGGATGTAGAGGAGCTATAGGATGTTTCATGCCACATAGTTGAGTCGTCTCTATTTGACTGGATAGTGAATGCTGAGAAATTTGTCGTGGGATTTCTGGGACCTACGTTTTCAGGCAGATCCTACCAGGGCCTGGATGAGCTTTTAAAACCATCCAAACAAAGCAGTCTCTCTGAGGGAACAAACTCTTGTCTACTGGAAACAAAAACAAATGGCTTTAGTGTGAAACAACCTTTAACTTGATAGTCAAGACATTATGAAGTGCTCTTTTAAAATGTTGTAAGCAGTTATTGCAAAAAGGACCTCCATCTTGATGACATTAATGTCAGCACTGAGGTGTCCAACATGGAGTCAAAACAAGATTGATACGACTTTACGCCAGACAACTCATCTTTCTTTCTTCAGATAAAAACATCTACAGGAATGATGCCTCACAACTTTAATGAAGCCAACTCATTGTAACCACATCATTTGATTAAAAACACATTCATTGACATCATCACCACAACATAACTTCATTACTCGGTTGTGCCGTATTTGGTAGAGCGATGGTGAGACTGACATCTGTTTAGTAGATAGCGGTGTTCACCCAGTGCATGAGGCGCTACGTTATCGGTGACAGGAAGTGATCCGGCACTGATCTCATCATTTATGACAGCTGTGCGGCGGGGGATGTGAGTGATTAGCTGCAGTGCACGCCGACTGAGACAGATCGATTTGGTGTGAGTTGGGTTGGGAAATGACCAGAAACATAAAAAACTGACTTTGTTTCAATTAAAAATAATGCCTTTAACACACGATGATGTCCACAGTGAAACACGGTAGTGGCAGCAGCATGTTGAGCGGATGTTTTATCTGTGGTTTATTACAAAAACTGTATTCAGAAACCTAAAATCCAGCCCCAAATATCTACTTTTTACTGGATAAAGAAGAAAAAGAACTTAGGTTGTAAATTTTAACCAGTTTCATTTTGTCCTGTTGTTCCTTCAACACCCTGCTCCTATTTTCCAATCTGTCCTTGACTGATTCAGCTGCAGGTCATTGCAATTTGGGCTCCGTTAAAAAGATTCGAAGAAGAAGAAAAAAAAAAAGTCCCTTTCAATTCTGATGACCACAGATCCAAAATGAAAATTAAATGAAGCTTCTTTTTCCAACTTTAAAATTATCTTTTTACATTACAAAGAGTGCCAAACAAAGCCACCGCTGAGGTTACCCTGACAACAATTTGGCTACCCATACTGAATTGAAAGAGCCTTAATAAAGCTGTAGTATGTTGTGTCTCGAGTCTTTGAAATACATATTAGCATGCTTCCAAGAATATGTAAGAAATGAAGTGAAAACAACTGTTATCCTTAAATAGGTGGGTGCAGCCTAAACTAGCCAACTTTATGTTTACCACCCTGTGAACTCAATCATGTTCAGAAATACATGTTAAGGACAACCAAATCATTTTTTCTGGCCCTAAAAAAATATGTAAAATACATGAAGAAATCCTGAAATGATGTTTTTGTAAGTGCCGCTAACAGCTACGCTTTTATTTGAGGAACTTTTGCTAAACACTGCTAACTCAAACAATTTGTTTTACACACTTCAAAGAGAGCAAAGTTTAGTAACAAAAGAGCCATGCCTCACCACTAGGGCTGAAAGCAGAAGTGAGGTTGTGCGTCCATGTCTGGTTCTGCTTGAAACCTCCAAGAATATTTTAGTCCAGTTTGCAAAGAGAGATCATCTGTGGAGAAAAGAAGAAGCATTAAGTGATTGTTCAACTTCTAGCTTCTTTCCTTACACAATCACACGTGATAATATATCTTCATTAGTAGTGAAAATACCCTTAATACCACAACTGACAATGATCCAAAATGACAAAGATTTTCCACAAGTTGCTCAAAGTGCTTTGCAACTATTTCTAGAGACTTAAAGCAGATCAAGTTTAAGAGCTTTTCTGCAAGAGCAGAAAAATTAAGATTAATTTGGGAGGGAAGCAACAGAGGAGTGAAGATGAGTTCAATGAAAGATGGAAATAAACGACTTCAGAAAAGTTGATCTGGGAGCAGGGAAACTATGAACAATAATCAGTTTTAATCTGCGTGAATCAGACAGAAATATTGACAGACTTGAGTCTTGGACCAGTTGCTCAAAAAAAGGCTTTCGACTTAAACTGGGGACCTGAATTAAACTCGACTCTCACGGACGACCTTTGCGTCATCAAGCAGCATTTACAGCGACTCTTGGCAGATAACTCGCATTCCTCTGTTAAAAAGTTCACTTCACTTATTCATCAAGGACTTTCGCAGACTGCAGGCTTTTGATGGTTCACAACAACAAATCCATGTTTTACCACCAGAACAACAACCACATCTATGTCTCTACAACTGCGACACTGCACTCACTTTGGGTTGTTTTCAAAAACTAAACTGGCAAACAGTACTAAGATGGATTCAGGTTTTCAAAATAGAAGCACTTCCTGTATAATTCATTCTAAAATGTAACCTTAAGAGGAGTTACTTTCCTCTGAAAATCAAATTTAAGACTTTTTAAGCCCCGTAGTGCCAAACTTAAGCCTGTTTGTTTGGTTTTTTTGCACAGAATGTATCTAAACTCAGTCAGTACCCAAAATTAACGTCGTCCAGCCAAAAGGCAATATACACTGTGTTCCAAATTATGATGCAAATTGGATTTAAGTGTCATAAAGATACAATTTTTTGCTGTGCTATTAAATTTATAGATGGTATTGTGTGTCAGGGCTCTTTGAATCACTATAATTAATTTCAGAGAGCTCAACCTTATTGAGAACCTTTGCAGTTTCCTCAAGCAGAAGATCTGAGGATCTAATGCAGTTCATATCAAACCAGCAGCTCTGGGAAGATTTTCTGACATCCTGCATAGAAATTCAAGCAGAAACTTTCCACAAACTCACAAGTTCGATGGATGCAAGAATTGTCCAAAGGAGGTTCCTATGTTAACAAGTAACTCAGTCTGTTAAGATGTTTTTGATTGAAATAGCTTTTGATTTTAGTGCATGTGACAACTTAATGCTGCACATTCAAAGAATGACCGTTTGCAGTTCTTAATAATCCATAAAATGTTTAGGAAACCTGCTGTTCACAATCATTTGGAACCGTGCACTTTGAGTTTTTTATTTGTGAAACAAATATTGTTCTCACGGGGAGCTTTGTTCAGTAAAATTTTATTTATACTGTAATAGTTCATGACTTTACAATTATACTGACCATCATTTGCATTGACCATTTAGGAAAATCAGATAAAATATCACTTGCACAATAATTTTGAACACGGTGTATTCCGCTTAACGACGATGGACGCAAAAACTTAGCTAGCTAGTGGTAGCTTCAACCACTTTGAGTCACAGGACAGAATACAGAAAGTCTTTGCATGACTCAAATTTCTGTCTGACGGAAAAGTTTGTTGAGAAAAAAATCCCAACATGGAATATTTGACATTAAACAATCACGCAACAACAAAATCTAAGATCTGCGATTAATGTATTTAAGGCTAACTCACATTTCAAAAATGCATATTTAGAACTTGAAACATCTTACATGTAGATTTTTCTTAAAACGTACCACCTTAGTTTTTACATGCTTTATATATTCTGTAAAATATAGTTTTATATGTTTATGTGATAAATTAGGTTCAAGATAATAACCTCGATTCAAAACCAAGAAGGTAAATTTGATGTATTATTCTTATTATTACAAAAAACTGAATATTCTGAGTTGACTTAAACTTGGGGTGAAAGAGTTGAGACTCAGGTATGAAGTGAATGTAGAACTAATTCATATGAAGGGACGAATTCCACAACGCCGCTGACAGGAAATTAAACCAGGTTTTATACCTCATGACAAATATTACAGTCTCAAAATATATGCATGTGTACATTTAATCAGGTTCCGCTCAGAGATATTTAACTTTCTATTCTTGCACTCCAACCAGAGAGACATCAGTGAGTAATGCTTTACACTCCAAGCTTTTGTTTCCACTATTCAGTGAGCAGGTCCGCATTGTAACTTTCATTAAATCACTAATTAAAAACACCCATAATCAATGCTCCGAGTCTCCAGATCATCTCAGCATCGGCTTAATTACAGCTGATTGCGGTTTTGTAGCAGAGCTCATTGCAACTTCATTTTAATTAACACAAGAATTGATAGATAAACTCACTGCAAGCACGTCAAGATCGAGAGGAAGCCATCTTGCCGTTCAGGCCCGCCGGTTCGGAGTGTGACAGCGGTTGTATTTTATGCTTTTTAAATGAATTACTTGAACGGAGACGGGATTCATAATGCGTACAAACTGGAGGACTCGGTTGCAAGAGATGAAATGTTTGAATTCCTCCTAAAGGTTTGATCAGAAGATTAATCACACAAACACGAAGTAGGGCATTGCTCAAAAATTTAAATAGTAGTTTAAAAGTCTTAAACTCTAGTGGAGGTCTTTGCCTCCACTTTGTCCTCAAGCTAAAGCCTAATAATCAGACTGTGTAATTTGTTCTTAGTATAAATACAGCTGTTCTGGAAAAGCAAAATGTTCTTTACTCAAGTAAGACCACTGACCCAGCAATGATTGCTTCCTGATTGTTGGTGAAGATTCAGTTATAAGCAATTTACTACTAGACTGTCTAGGTGTGATTATGCATCAGAATCTCTTTATACAAGTTAAATATAGCAGTGATGGTTTTGTAAAGCTGAAATAACCTGACCGATATGACCTCAAGAGTGAACCTCAAACAATATTGCATTTCCAGCTTCAACATACAAGTTCCCAAATTAGTATTCTTATTAATGTCCTGAGTTGAATATGAACCGGTTCAATAACTGGTTCATATTCAACCGGTTCATATTCAGCCAGAATCACACTACCGTGTGATTCTGGCAACACGCAACACATTTTTCACAGGAAATGCAACAACTATGACACATGAAACTGAGTGCTGGTACGGCTGGTAGGGAAATCGTTCCTCGTGAAAGGTAGCGGCGAGAGTTTCATTGTATCACTTTAATGAGTCATGCTGTCATGCTCGAGGAAGTGATGGGCTGGATGCTGCGTTCGCTCGCAGCTTTTACGGCCAGGCGTTAAGAATCTGCTGTTTAAAGTCAACACCGTTGCGATGCACATTTGTATCACACATCCTGAAACCCCTGTTGTTTTAGTGCTTTCAAAAAAAACCTTTATGATCCATAAATCTGATGTATCGGCTGATATATGCAGCAGATGCTACAGAACTTGCAGTTATCCATCTCCTAAATGCCAAATAGAGCTTTCCGTAATCGGGTGCAGAGAGGAGTGTACCGACTAGTTCCCCCTCTATTCTCACAGAAATACCTTACATGTGAATTACATAATGTTTTACAAATCCACTCCACGTCAAACAATGAGGGAAATTTCATTAAATATTATAGGACTGGGAGAAACGGCACGTCTCAATATCTTCTAACACTCGTAATCCAATAAGTTCACTGTATGGCTATCAGTTTTCATAAAGGAGCGAGCCGCTGAGTGAGAACATCTTCCACTCACCGGATTAGTGATGCATATAAAAGAAGCACCCTCTTTCACAGTCATTAATTAGTGAAATGACTTTCCAAATATGCCTTTTGTTAAAGATCCCATCTGAAGCTATAATTCAGCCTGTTGCTTTATTGACTGAGTTCTTGGGTTTTTGTTGGCATTGAGGGGATTATTTGTGCAAAGAGCTAATTTGAATTATTCTATTCAAGCAGTGTGTACATTTTATTATTCAGTACCAGGCCTCCTCTGGGTAATGGGACCTTTAGAGATAATTGTTTTTGAAGTTTTGACATTTTACATGTGGTTTGAATTATGTAGTTTTAATCCTCCCACTGCTCTGGTAGCTGCTTCGTTTGGACATCTATATCCTGATTTTTACGTACACGGCCCAAAAAATTCAAGTGTCTCATGTTTTAGGTGCTCATTTTCCACACAGCTCATCGTGCATGTCACTTTGGATTTCCTCTATGAACTCTGTGTTGAATTTATTTAACTGTCAACCTTTAGTATCACGTCTCGTTGCATGATTTTGCACATCCAGCCAATAATTCCACTCTTGACCGTCGTCAGAGTCCTGCCCTAATATGGCCTACAGAAGTTCCTCCCTAATTGGGTTGAAAGAAGAGCTTGTTTATGGATTTAGAGAATTTCCTTCAAAGTTTGGCATTAATAACTTTTAATATTAAAAAAGCCACGTCTATATGTTGAGCTTCACCTCCAAAAGAGTAGCCGACGCCAGAGCTCTCCAAAGCCATCGATCAAATCTACTAGACCTATTAGACTCTCAGAGTAAGGACAGGAAGAACGTCAATAGGACAGCCTTGGGAAAATGCCAATGACCTAAAGCGAAATAAAGATTTTCTTTAGTCACTAAGTTTACATAAGTCTGCATTGACCACCCCCTTAATATCGAGTGTCTAAGTTTTACTGGAAAAACTGAAGATTTCTTTCCATTTCCTGGAGAAAATTAGGTTATTGTTGGGGCAACAGCTGCATTAGGATCGAATGTTTTGATGAGAAACAGACTGCATCTGATGAAAAACCTTGGATCCAAACTAAAGTGTGTTCTGCTGTTTCCATATCTGCTGAGCGTACCATGACCTAAAACTGCATGTATGAATATAACTCTGCATTGTTAAGCCCAGCTGCTAATGCTAAAACTCAGCTAATGCTGATGCTAACTGCAGCTGCCATTAGTTCTGCGGTGCTTATAAGATAATTTGTTCTGTCTGGATCATGATTGCCTGTATCCGGGTGTCACAGTTCAAACACACTTTAGTATTTGTGTTAGGTGAACTAAAGGTGTATTTAGATCAAAATAAGGTGCATTTGGAACTTATTTTGATGATTCAGTTGCTATTTTCTTTAGTGGCTGAGCTGTTAATTCTGGATTACGCCAAATTGTGTATTTCACCGCCAGAAATTTTAATATTATTACATTGCTTGCTAAAATGATTCTTGAGACATTATTTTATTAAAATGTTCTGTTTTTGCCTCATATTCCCAATTTCTCGTAACAAACTTTGCTTCTTAAATATACATTAGTATATATATCTTCAACCTGAACTGTGATATCACTGCAATATTTTTAGCTAGTGTTTGTTGTAAGTTATTAGTTTTCATATTGTTCAAGTTAGCCTAGTCAAATAGTGTTTTAGCCAAGATATTTTAACTGCATGGCAGTAATTTTATTAATCCTTATTGTAAAGAGCAGTTTATGTTTATGCTGTGTTTGTGTTCAACTAAAGGGGCCAAAGACAAGTACGTGTCACATTTCTGGATTTATTTTTATTTGTACACAATGTGGAAAAAGTTCCAGGGGTTTGAAAGCATGTGGCAGAAAGTGAAAACGGACCCGGCTAACGGCTGGGACAACAGGAGGAGATGGAGGCCGTGAGCCACTCCTCGCTTTTTAAATCTTTTACTCGGTTTTGTTGGCTCTCTCCTCTCTGTTGTTTACAGACTTCAAGATGAAACTTTAATGCTGTCCATGCGAGGAGTTGAAAGAGAATACAAGAAGTAAACATGCGGGAACAGGAAGCTACATCTTGGCGGTTCTTGGGAGACGGAAAACATTAAATTAATATTATTTATGTGTGTTTTTATTTCAAAAAAGAATTCTATTGAAGGTCAGTTTGGACCAAAATTATTATTTTTAACCTGTCTTTAGTTGCTGTAAATCCTCCAGCTTCTCCTTTAGCAATCTTTTGGAGTTTGGTCAATTGTTTCTTCATAATAGTAATCGCAGTTTTTTGAGCAGGAGACTGAAAACATCTGGTTCTAGATTCACATGAATACTTGAAACATTCAACATGGCAGACGTGAAGCGAACACAGTCGATCTGGACACTCACCTCACTGCACAGCGAACGCCGCAGCCCATAACGTTCAATACTTTTACAGCCTGAAATAATCAGCAGAGACAATGCAGAGCCCATTTTCCAGAAGCTGCGCTGCTGATTATGGTTTCTAAAGCAAGACCAATTAGCAAGACCCATCAAGCTGTGCTGCTGAGAGTCCTCGTTTAGATTTAATTACATGATAGAAGTACGGCTGCCAGCGAGAGAGGGTGAGCAAAAAATAACTGTTTATCAAACACTGTCCTGGTTCTGAATGCCTTGGTTAATGTGTCACTTTCCCTACTCTGCCACTGGAAAGAAAAAAAAAAAAAGACTATTATTTTAAAAGCTGAAAGCAAATTAGTTTCTAATTTGCATAAAAAGTTATTTGATTCATTTTAACGCCACACAGACACGGAACTTGGTAGAAAGTTTGTCCTCTTTCTTTGCTTTGACGCTGCCACTAGTTTGGCTAGTTTGCATATCAACTGGGGTTGTCAACGTTAACGCACTGCAGATTAAACACACTCCACATTTTATTTCTAAAAGCCGAGATCTTGTACTGCGCTCAAAAAAACGTTTTGATAAAAACCAACGCAGAGGTCATTACTTCAATTCTACAAGCTGTTAAATCGTTATAACTTTTTTTCTTCTTCTTGCCTTTACCAAATTTTAAGACGTTTCCCCACCGCCCCCAATATAGGCTTCATGTCATTTTGAGAGCAGAAAACTCAAAGATACAGAGCATCTGTGTTGGTTTTAGTCGAGTGTTTTTGAAACATGCCAGCATCAACACCTCAGCGAAACGTTCTGCTGGAAATCCCAGCCTGCAAGTGGAATCAGCCTGGGGTTCGATTCCACTTCCCAGTTAATGAAAGCCGTCAGCTGTGCTTTATTGTCGCTTCAAAGGAACTGATGTAGCACAAAGTAAAACAAGTTAGTGCCCTTCAGTCAGTCGGCAAGCCACTAAACAGCCCAATCGACAAAAATAATACAAATTGTTGTGTGCTTTGAAAATAAGCAACAACCTGCCCTTTAGATATGCATGAGAATAGAAAAAAAAACTGTAAAAATACCGTTTTTCAGATTTTATTCCATTTACTGTGATTGCTTCCAGAATGATCTGGGATTTAATGGAGTCCATTCTTCTCCCTGTGATCGTTTCACATTCTACTGGCTGCACCGAAACCCAAAACCCTAATCAATTCCCACATGTGGAACTCTTAAAGGCTTTTTATTAACTCGACCTTTTGTCCACTAAACGGTGTTCCCATTGTAATTTTTTTTTTACTTAAAAAAATCTTAAACACTCATAAAATACATTTAAATAGCATTTTATTAATGCACACTACAAAATTAAATGTTACTGTGATTAAAATTAAGTTGGCAAATAAGCCAACTTAACACTGGGAGTGCTACATTACCAATATGCTATAATTTAGGATAATTAATACTTCTGCTTTGCCTCCATAATTAAGCAAATTTTTAAAGATTAAATCTTATTCTGGAATGTTTGAACATAAAAAGATAAAAGGCATTTTGGTGCTTGTATATTTTTCTTAAAATTGGTTAGCTTTCTGCTGGGACTAGCTTGTATGGATAAAATGTAAACACAATTTAATTCCAACTTTTACCTTGTTTACTTCTTGCAGTTTGACCTGAGTGCCATTTAAAGGTTTATTCCTTTTAATGAGATTTGTTATGCTGATTCTTCATCCACGGCACATACCGTTAAACTGAAGTCATTTGAACTTGAGCAAATCAGGCCTGGATCTGAACTGAGACACCGTAATGAGCCTTGGTTTGTGGCCTCCACTGCAGGAGAGCGCCAAGCCTCGCCACTAACCTGCTGTGTGCTAATGACTGTACAGATCACCCTGTACTGCCACCTCCTACATATATACACAAGCACACATATGAACACCAATATGTAGACATGCACTGCTGTCGTTATGTGTTCCTAGACCCTACTAATGGCCAATTATTCCAGATATCTGTCCATTGGTAAATCTAACGAGCGCATTTGCTGAATATACCCAACTAACTTTATCCTGTGATAGAAGTTTCTTCTCAAAGAGGTTTTACCACTCATATGGCTCGTCGGTCAGCATAACAGAGTGAGACAGGATTTGAGATGCAAGGAGGGATTCCAGAAACCAGAACGGAACAACGAGAACCTGAAGCACAACAAGAAGATCGCTCCCTATAATCCTTTCTGCATTGTCAAGCCTAACTCTAGCCTTGATAATGCACTAGCCTAGCCTCACTCAATCAGACTCACTCAGCCAAATTCCTTGCGGCTTTGCCTGACTTGTACTACCCCTGAACTGATTACAAAAAACAGTGAGGAATCGCTTATAGTCTGAAAATGGAGAAGAATCTGGCTGGGGCTGACTGAGGAAGAAGTAACCCCGTGTAGAAGGGGCTCATGATCCCCTACCTTCACAGCCCAATGTGAAAGTAGAGGACCAAGAAGAACCATTATGGGTAGATAAGCCCCTGTGTGACATGTATCAAAGGCAAATTAAAGAAAAGCTACCAATGGGTGGAGAAGGATAGACTGAATCAGAGTACAGAGGCAGTAGAGGTGCCCAGCTCAAGAACAATAGAGGATGGGTTCTATCGCACCAAACATGAACCAAAACGCCCATCAATCAGTCAAATCCACACAAAGTGATACCAAGAAACAAAGAAAAAGGACCATAAGACAGAGAAATACCAAAGGCTCAAAGTTGTGGAGAGTCGAGGCCCAATGATGATATCACCTAGAAGTGAAGCTGGCTGAAGTGTAAAAAGTTTTCTTCATTAATTTATTTTGACTCATCCAACTGTAATCAGAAACCAACTGGGAAGGGGAAATATTATGGGCGATTAAAACAGAACAATTTTCTCCTAATCATGGCAGCCATCTGGATAATTTCCTGCTTTTTATCATTTCTTGCTCAACATGTTTTTCAGGGAAAGTGCCTGTGTGACTCATTCCATCTCTACAGAATACCAATACACCACCACCTTCCAATGAAACTCCCTTTATCTGGTGATTGAGTTCACTTTCACTTTCATCAATACTTCAACATGAACTGAGGAACAGGTGAAGAGCAGGTGAATAAAAACCAAAGGGCACACCAAGTGTACATGTGGAAAGACGCTCAGCTCATTAGCTGCTGCTCATGATGTTTGACTGCTCTTTGAACGCACGGCTGTGTCGCAGTCTGGACTGCCGTTGACATATTGGTGACATCAAAGAGAATATTTGAGGGGCTGAGCAGTACGCCACATCACACTGAGGTGACGAAGCCGCACACCCCACTGCCATCAAAGCGTTTTTTTGTGTGTATGAAAGGAAGAGCTGTGAGCAGAGGAGAAAAGAGGATTTGTGGCGTTATGCATATGCTAATTAGATGTCGCTTTATGTCAAAGCTTTTTGCTCTGCATACCTAAATGAGAATTGTGAAAAACACTCTGTGTCCCACTGAGTTCAAGACAACCAGAGACTTTGAGGTCTCAATCAGGGTTTTTCCACGAGAGCTAACCAGAGCTGGTGCTGGGTTCAGTTCTACTGGTCCTATAGAGCCAGAGTGGTTTTCTACACCTGAGACCCAACTTCCTCTCATCGACGTGTGACTAAAATATCGATTGACGCACTTGATCTTGCACAGGTAATGTGACTGAAGAAAGCTGAAAAATGTTGACATTTTTTTGCCGTTATTGCTTCCTGTGTGTTGGGTTTCACCGCAGACGGCGGAGACTTTCGCCTGTCGCCGTCGTTTGTTGCTCCCCACATGTTCAGTGTGTCTCAACTGCAATAATTCTGCAAAGAGTGAGCTAAAATTCAAACGTTTAGAGTCACAAAGTGGGGCAAAGTATTTGTATTTGCCACAAAAAGACCATTACATGAGCTAAACTTGTTAAAGGCCAACAGCAGCTTAGTTAGGTAAAGAAACATCGTTTCGAGGTTCTTCATTTGTTTCTAAGTTCAACTCATACAGCTAGTCTTTAGGACACCACCGTTTTCTGCTGACAATATTTCAATCTAGTGCAGTTTGCTAAAGTGCTAGTCTAATGTTAGCATGTTTACTCTGTTGTGATATGGCTCCTTATTAGTTAAGCTTCTAACATTATTCAGTTGATGACGTGTGGAAAAATTCACTGAAAAAGTTGCACTCCAACTTCATTAACTTTTTGAAGGTCGTAAAATTCGATCACTCGTGTTTCAGCTGCTCTCCATTGAGATTACAAATATGTTTCTAACAAGTCAGAGGAAAAACAAAAAACAAGTGTGTGGAAAATGAGAAACAGGCTTGATTCTTGTCTACGTTTGAGCTGCAAAGAGAGCAGAGGGAAAATAAACACAGAGTGTGTGACCTCAGCCAATAAAAATTCATTTTGTAAGCCTAATGGTCCCCTGTGATTCCCCCATCGCATAAGTTTGTGATCTCCTTTGCTGAGCAGCAGCGCCTTTATTCCCCATGCTGCCTGTTTACCTGAACGTAGTGGGGAGAAAAACTGAATCCAGCAGCAGGAGGGAGTCTAAGCTCTGAGCGATGGCTGCACCCTTGAACTCCTCTTCTGGCTCACCGTTTCGCTCAGACAAAAAGGCAATTATCGCACATTGGCTCTCTGCCTCGTCTGCGGATCCCCAGCAAATGTGGAAGAGGAAAAAGTTTTAGGGAAAAACGTCTTAAAAAAAAAAAAAAAAAAAAAAAAAAAAAGCATTTCTTGCGTTGCCACGGACACAAGTGCAAATCTTCACCAGCAACTCACAACGCTGTGGGAGCAAAATACCAAAAGCAAAAAGCCTGTTGTGTAGGTGTGCGCGTGGGTGGAACATTGTTATGCACCCGATGTGTGTGTGTGTGTGTGTGTGTGTGTGTGACAGAGTTTCTCACCAATTAGCAAGCCACTGCTGAACTCCTGTGCTCAGGTTTGTGAACAGTTGTGCAAAATATTGGCACCGATGATAGATTTAACAACGCTCATAGCCAAGAAATAATCCTGGAAAAAAAACCAACAAAAAAACGTGCAGCGTGACCCTCATCGTCTTGTTCTGCTGCTTGGATGACAATGGAGACCCTGAGCTTTCAGTGCAATGAGACAGAAAATGAACAGAGCTCGCCCAGAAAACGTTTTAATGACTCCTAATTATCTTTGACATGGTGCCAAGTGATACGGTAGTCATGCAGGACAGACTAATCCTTTTAACTACTTTAACTACATATTATCAAGACATGACGACTGAAAAATGCATTGTAAGGATCATTTGAAATCTGCTGCAGGTGCAAAGTGCTTAAAGTGCAACGTTAACACCCCCATATGCTCTGTTTCTTTGCGCTTATGTGAAAGAAATGACTTTTGCTCGACATAGAAAAGTTTTTAACGTCCAAGGGAATGGCATTTAATTGTCTCTTACAACAGATCGCATTTTGTTATAAATGTTTCAGCTCAAAGACATTTTAATACCAAGCACAGATAACATGAGTAAAAGCAAAAAGCTGTTTTTAAACGAGGCAATGCAAAACTGCCAGTGAAAAATGAACTCCACGTTTGTACATTAATTGTTTATTCACTTTTTTTCTGTTCAATCTCACCAACCACAGCAAGAAACACACCAAGAATATCCGATATACTAAAACTGATTTGGCCAATAACCAATACCGATATTTTTTCCCCCCACACCTACTTACTGAAACTATATGGCTTTCACTATTGTGGAATTAAAATGCTGCATGATTTCTGTCAATTTAGCCTGCTACCAAATGCAAAATGCTAAAGAGGAGGATGAAAAAGATGCCACACTTTCAACTTGTGTAAATCTTCACAAAACTAAACTTAACCGGTGAAAAGCACACCAGTACATTTATACTTAACAGTTTATGACGTTGTGCTGTGCTGCAGGCATCGTTGTCACTGGTTTATCATAAAAACACTTTTTATATCAGTGAATTATTCTGACGGAATGGCTGATACCGATACAATGCCAATAATACTGTGCATCCCTGCTAGCCAGTTCAACAAATGTCTCCAACGCTGGTATGAATGCTCATTTTTATACCCACAAAGTTAAATGTAAGCACCTCACTGATACAGAAAATAGCTAACCTCATCTCTTCTCCCCACAGAAACAACTTCCACACAGAAGAGTGTGGAAGTTGCATATCAACTGCTGGTTCCTCGGAGCGGCTGAAGTTAAAAGAGCATCAGTGTGTAGCTAGCATCCAGGAATACAACCCTGAGACTAAAGAGGACGGGTGGCCTTTTGACAGAGGGCTTCTCCTAGGAGAGGACTTTATTACTTTTCAAGGCCTCATCAGTGCTTCTCTCATTAACGGCTTACATGACCCTCCATGTAAAGCACCATATATTACACAACCACCAAGTGTGACCTGCAAAGCCAGCATTAAATTACACAGGCGTAGGAAGGCAGGTCATTACGCTGCGTGGCAGATAATTTTCTGTTCAATTCTGCCAGCCTTGTTTTTACTCGCTCCTCTCATTCCATGCACAATAACCCCACTCTCTGATGAAGGGCTTATGGCAGCAGAGATACCACGCATGGACTATTACTGAATATTTCATAGCGATACTGCATTAAATTTTTAATTAGATTTTAAACAGCCTGATATGAAAGGATTGTTCCGAGCCACTTCTGGAGATTCTAATACGATCGGCGATGTGAATTTAGCAGAGCTATTTCTGTGCAAATATGTTCAAGCGGAGCCTCGCGGCGCTTGAACATGACACAGATTTAAACACGTGTTTACACGGCTCCAGGGCCGCTTTCTGATTGCAAAGATGTGGCGGATTTTCTTCAGCGCGTTCGTTCGTTACGGGGAAACCAATAACCAAAGTGCTTTTTCTAATTATAATTAATTCCTGTTTTATTTTAGAGAACCGAGTCAACATAAAGAAGTCTTTTGTTAAACCCCAAGCATGATAAAAGTTTTATTAGTTTATTAAATTCTACCAGAATAATTTGAATTCAGCTTCCTGTTTATGGTCTTATCAGTATAATGTCTCATAAACTGATTAAACTTTGTTAGGATGTCAGTAATAATAATGATAATAAACCTTGACGTCTTTCAAGGATTATTATCCTTGATTATTATCATAATCATTATTATTATCATCATAATAATGATAATAATCCTTGACGTCTTTCAAATGTATTACGACCACAAATTGTGTTTTATGGGGACTTTATGTGACGATGCACAAAGTGCTGCATATACTTGTGAAGTGGAAGGAAAATGATGCATAGTTTAAAATGTTTGAAAAGTCAGAAAAATGTGACCTCCATGTTTATGCATCTCCCAGGATTCGACATTTTATGGACTAAACCTTCACCGCAATTACAGCTGCGAGGTTTTTTGGAGTCTGTCAGATTAAATTTCACACTGGTGGAGTCTGCAAATTAGAGGAGTTCCAAAGTAAAACTTGGTTTTACTGTATAGGGGTCTCAATATATATGCACCACATGCTTTTTTTTTGCATTTTTTAAAGTACAGCTTCCTCACACGTTGCAGTTATGAAAGCCATGTTGATCTATCACATAAAATCCTAATTAAATAAGCTGAACTTGAAAGTTCTGCTTTGGTTTACCAGGCAGCAGATTTATCCCCACATTCCTGAAGCTCTGTATACAGATGCCCTATTTCTATTCATTATTTAGAAGCAATTTTGTATCAGTAATTTGCCTTGAAACAAGTTTCAACATTTAAAAATCCCATTTTCGTTTTTATGGACTAATTTAATTACCTTCTGAGCCGTCTGTCCTGACCACATCTATCATTCACAGACAAGTACTAAATCATAATCTCTTGATAAATGTAACGCACCATTAGTATTAGTCTTAACCGACTGTTTTATTTTGCTGCACAATCTGACCCTCAAACTTCCATTTTAACACAGGTAACCAACCAAACTGGAAGATGCTTTACTTGCCCCTTAAATAAACATTATAACCCAATAAATTTAACGCATATTTGTCTCTGAGCAGCACTGTGAATGAGTTTTTATCGGGAAGCATATTTAGAAATCAAGGTAGTTGCTCACACACAGGAAAAAAACAACAACTGTTCAAACATGAACCAGAAAAGCCACATTTCATGCTGAAATTTTTATGAAAACTGCTTGTTTATATAAGAGATAAGATGAGCAAGTGAGAATAGTTACATTCCTAAAACTTCCTGACGTTCTGGTTTGCAGAGTAAACGATGCCATCTTGCAGCAGGCTTAAACACAATGCTCATGACTTAAATGGTCTTTGAAAGGTTAAAATAATGCTCACGTAAATAGAAGCGATTTCAAAAGAAACGCCGGGCGAAAATCCTGAAAACTGTTTTGTTCTGCGGAGCAGCAAACTAAATCCCATGGACAATGGAAATGTGTAGGAGACGTACAGTAAGCTCTTCTACTGTAGGCTTTAAAGTTGACGTCTATAGAAGCTCAAATACCTTCAGCAACAATCCCAGCTGAAGACATTTGTTTGATGTTATGGGTACAGCTCATGGGAGTTATGTGAAAACACTGTACAGAGAACAATCTAATTAGCAAACCTATACAGATCTACATTAATGGATGCATTAAATTGTGCAGTGATAATACTGTTTTGGTGCAATCTGGCATTACTCTGGACATCAGCCTAGTCCTCTTTGGCAGAACAGATAGAAAACATTGAAACCGGTTGTTTTCCTTTATGGCTGAGTTTGGGGCCATAAACAGGCTATTTATGAAACATAATGTCAGCCTGTAGGAACCATCAAGCCTCCAATGAACCAAAAACTGTCGAAACATCAGAAATTAGCAGAGTCAGGGTGAAGCTTTACACCACGAAGAACATCATTCAGTTTAAGAATTTAACTTCTTAACTAACGAAACTGCTGGATGAACCAACATAAAAACATCATACGATTAAGAACGCACGATATTGGGATTGCCCCAATCATATTTACCATTTGTAAATTGTGCTCAATGGAAATCTACCAATTTGTTAAGTATCCTCCAAGAAATACGCCAAATTCTTGTTGAACACAAAAACCCTGCAAGTTATTTTGTTTGGGAAATTATTCATATTTGTGCAGATCATTGGAAAACTTATGTGGTTCTTTGTAATGTAAATTTCTAGAGATAGACATTCCTATGGAGCAGAGCTCTTTTTTTTTTTTGCGCTTTAGCATTTTTGCTAAATGTGAAAACACCTAGCTTGCCCTGAATTAATTTTTCTACATAAACTTTGAAGTTCTAATTTTGTTGGCCGTTTTGTTAACATTCAGTTGGATAAAGTTCGACGTGTGTGTTGGAGTTTTGGTTATCGGGAGAGTGAGCAGTACTCAACAAAACATCTAAAACCAGGAGTGAAAGAATCACTTCCTGAGCCCAAGCCGTACAGGTACGTGTGTAATGACAAAACTGACCCTATTGAGGGCGATTTATTATGTTGCAGAACTAATGTTTGTAATTAGTACTTTACGGTTATGGGCTACAAACTTTTTAGCACGGGTACTTATCAACTAAATACAATTTTTGTCATCTAAAGGTGCTTTAGGGTGAGGGTTTGCAGCTGTGGTGCTGCTTTCAGACTAAGACTCGATATAAGCAGGTTTTCTACCGTTCCCATGACTCGGATTAACATCAGAGACAGAAAAAGTCTTACTTCACTCCAGCAAAGGCTCCAATACCATCGACTGCTGGAAATCAGAGGAATTTCAAAGAGCAACTCCAGTATATAGAAGGAATAGTAAAAAAGGAGATTTAAGCTGACCCTGTCGTTGAACTGACTAGGCTTTTATTCCACTGCTCACACCCACCTGCTGCTTGTAATGCTGCCACCCACACACACCTTCAAAAATTCAGTCGCTCTGATCTCTCTAATCTCTTGATGAAGCACATCACTCTTCCTCCTGCTGGTTTATATCAAAGCTGAACATCTGACTCTCCTAATTAATATAGAGGAGACAGTCTGTACAACGTCTCTCTGAAGAAGGTAGGACAACGCTGGTTGAATCTGCTCTGCTGATTATGGGCGCGCGCCAAAACTCGCCTTTTGTTTCCA
Organism: Gambusia affinis; assembly: GCF_019740435.1. Taxonomy (NCBI): domain Eukaryota; kingdom Metazoa; phylum Chordata; class Actinopteri; order Cyprinodontiformes; family Poeciliidae; genus Gambusia; species Gambusia affinis. The sequence continues at coordinate 13,322,482 of NC_057891.1, read as the reverse complement.
CATTGTTAGGTTCAACAAACTGTTGCTAAGCCACACACTTGCTACACGGCGTATCCAGAGTGGTTTGATTGAGAGTTGTGAAGGTGAAATCCTCTTACATGCTCGAGTCCGCTCCCATGTGGAAACTTTATGTTTCTAAGACGTCAAGCTTTCTTTACTCTGTCCAGCCTTGAGCATTACAATAAGCCAAAAGATTGGATAAACACTCCAGCCAGTCGCAATGTGAATGTTTCAGCTGAAAACAGCTGTGTTTTTAATCATTCTCACATTTACTGTCTATAAATTATTCACAACCCTTTGCCACAATCAGTCAGACTAAAAGGAGGTTGATGTGATAGGCCAACACAAACCAGGCTGTAATCCTAAAATGGAAGGGCAATGACGCATGGTAAAATCCAATGCAACCAACTGTATTCAGAAGTGTCTGATCAGTAAATAAGGTCTAAATTCTGTCATTCATTTTCAGTGTAATCCATCATCTTGTCAAATTTTTAAAAAGTTTGTTTAATTAACAGTCAGGTCGTAGTTTTATACTTCAAATGACGTCAAGACATTTCCTGCCGTACATCGATACATAGCATGTAATCTGTACCATGACATAATTGGTCGGTGTTTTAAATGTATATTTCATTGACTCTTCATTATCAATTTTAATTGTTTGGACAGTGGAAGGAAATGACCTGAAACTTGCAGCTGGAGTTCTAATACTGTGATTTGTGTTACAATGGTCCAGTCAAAGTTCAGACCTAGATGTAATTGAAAATCTGAGGCAAGATTTGAAAATGTTTGGCCATTGGTGTTTTACATCCAATCTAGATGGTCGGAAAGAGTCAAAGCCCATGTGAGTTATAGCTTCTACATTGATGCCTCTACAAAGTTTTGACTCAGGAAGGTTGACACCGTTTGTTTGGTCATAAATTATAAAAGCCAGAGATGGGTTTGATTCTTGGCTGGGCCCCAAATGCAGGGAGTTTGTATGTTGTTCCCTTGCATGGTTGGGTTCTCTCCAGGTACTCTAGTTTCCTCTGACATAACACCTATGCTAGATTATCAGAACGTCTACATCAGTAATGTAGCTCTTGTCCATTAACCATCAGAAACGGGGACTAGATCTGATCCTGTCCTTGCAATGATGTCAGAGATTAATTTTTACTTCAAGTTCAATTGGACACTATTTTGTGATAAATCCAGATAAAGTACATTAATATTTGGACTGTCAAAATTTGAAAAGACTCAAGAAGTGTGCATATTTTTAAAGCACTGTAAGGTTTAGAACTAACCGATGCATATCCAGCCAAAACAGTATGTATTCAAGTTCAGCTGCATTTCTTTTGACGGTGACTTCTGCCTGTCAGATTTGCTCCCTTCAAGGTGAGGAGAAATCTCCTCCTCACGTAGTTTATCCTCTAGAGACTTGGCTGCTTTTCTCCCTGAGCTCTTTCCTTCCTGGCAGCTGGGGCTCCACAGTCCCGTTTGTCATTTCCACTTCAATTTCTACTGCCTCCACGACGGGGGCTCCCACTGCACTGCGCATTTTCAAGCGTCCCTTGAAAGACAAGACAAGGGTGCATAGGGCAGTTTAAACCAAGAGCAATGCCTGCGAACCCTCGACTATCTGATTGTCGTGTACTTTCCGAGACAAACTGTAAGTAATGAATAACGGGACCCTAATCCAGCCTGCAATGACATTCATCGTGTAGTTGGGGTCATGAACAAAATCCGGAGCAACCACTGGGGGAAAACCGAAGCAAGGGGAGGTGCTAATTGGTCCCGCTTTAAGGGCAAGGGTAGGGGTTACAGTGCTGCCGTTTGCCGATGGAGCGGCTGATTCACACACTTATTATTCTAAAGGTGTGATGGTCAGGGAGGTGGAGGAAAAGAGCTGACGAGAGGTTATGTTGACTGCTGGACCTTGTGATGATATGAACCCCCCGAGGGGAGGACACAGGACCTAAAAACAGCACTCCACTGCAGATGTACTCCCCAACACGTGACGGAGCAAGTGTGGATGCGCTGTAGCTGAGCGCCAAGCAGTTAGGTGCACATTTGCAAGTTGCTGCAAGGTCAGAGCAGCCCTCATTTCTCAGTGTCATACCGGAGGACAAGAAAGAGGTGGGCAGGTGGAAGGAGGAGCCGTCATTGTCTCTGTGTGAGGATATAAGCGAGGGGAAAGCGGGGGTTTCAAGTATCCGAGTCCTTGCAGAGTCCTTGAACTCCTGTCTTCTGTTGCTGCCCATAAGCAGAAAAGAAATGCCTTTCTGGCATGGAGGATTGCAGAGGAGGAAACGATGATTTTATGAGTCCTTCTCCATCAATAACTCTGACAAGTGAGCTTCATTTATAGATGAATGAGGGGAGATTATACAGCCTGATCCATAAGATTTAGTTTACAAATTTAAACAAACTATGTAAATAAACTGAATCAAATCCTCCAGTATTATGCAGCACAAGGCTGTGCAGAAACTAAATCAAATATTAACGCTTCAACAATATTAATCTGCTGCAGACTTTTAGAATATTGACGTTTGTTTGTCCAAGTGAGTCGTCAGTTTGAACCAACTTCAAATCTCAGTCCAGTATGGAAATATCACAAGTTGGTTTATAGAAATAAACAGCCGCAGGCTCGACTTCCTGACCCTCCCGTGACCTTCTTACTGCAAGTAAACAGCAAACCAAACATACAACTAAATAAAATTTAAATGCTTGGAACAGAACAAAAAAAATTTAGAAATTGTTTCAAATAGCTACTTTGTAGAACATAACAACCTCCCACAAGTCACAACACAGCCACAGTTGGAATAGATAGCCAGATTTAGTGATTTTAATTCAATCTCTACTTCTGTTGCAAACGCAAAATTTTTTATTTTATTTTTTTGTCAATCATTAACAGAACAACTTCAAAGTTTTGCGCACGTTTGTATTGGAAACACAGATAATCTAACGCAGACATCTAACAACGTGAGATGTGAGGCAGAAATCACTGCTGCAACAATTGCTGTTTTTCTAATTACCATCCCCACTTCTTCTTCTTCTTCTTCTTCTTCTACCAACAACAAAATCGCCCCTCCCCCTCTGGGGCACGTCTGCTGGGAAAGAATAACTTTTGAATTAATTGTTTCTTTATCAGCTGGCACGCATGAAGCCCGGGTCCGGGGTTCAGATGTCAGATGTCTGTGGCAGCTGCTTTTATTGTGATAATTTTAATGAGCTGAATGCTCCTGTGTAAATTCACTGCGAATAGGAAAATAACTGATTACATCAGCTTATCTTTCATCATCCAAAACTGTCACATTTTTTCCTTTTTTGAATCATCTTGAAAGCTCATGTGTTTTTAAGTAGGCAGTGCGTAAAATTGGACTTTATTTTCCTCTTAATGCATTTTGTAAAATATAGAAGCTCCAGATTTTTTTTATTCCTTGAATGACATTTTTCTAAATCTGTACTTCAGTATTCAGGATGTCACATCTGCTGGTTGGCTTGCTGGTAACAAGTAAGATCCAAACGTCTAACATTCAGCTAAAGTAGCACAGTGACAAATATGACAGAGTAGTAACTCTTGATGTTGTTCTCTGCCCCAATCAATGGACTAACCAGAACATTGTCCGATGGGCCTGCAGGTGAAGAGGTTCCAGGTGGAACTCTCGCTCGGTGGAAACGAGGAGTTTACAGCTACCAGTTTACAGCACTGGGTTTTGTTTCTGGAAATGGATTTACAGCGTCTGGTTTCTGCTGTCGCAGAATTATGTCACATTTAATTGCCGTAAAAGTTGGATTAAATTCGACATGCATGTTCAGACTGCAGAAGCTCTCCAGACTATCGGATATGTTTCAGATATTTTGTGAGGGAGAAAAGATCAGAATTTGTACGTTCAGACTATCGTGAAAAAGTGGGATACGGTTTGGTTTTTCAAAGCATTTTGTTCATTTGGCACAAGTGAACAGCACCAGCTGAAAACGTAACAAAGGTATCAGGTGTGAAAACTTTAGCATTTAAACTGCATCTTTTTCTCATTTTCTGCTCTGGAACTTTATTTGCAGCTAAAACACACATGCCGAGGCTCTGCCATTTGTCTCTCTGCAAAGAGACAAATATTTGACAAAGAGTCAAATATTTGTTTGTGTACATCCACTGCAGCTCGCGAGTGTGTCTGAATTGACCCTTCAGGTTGAAATAAGTCCAACAACTACTTTTACATAACATGCCACCGACACACAGCTCTATCCAACCCACTTGGAGCCACCAGAGATGGCCCCAGAGCCTCCACTCCCACATACAAGAGCGCAAACTAAATGTGTGTGCGGTCCACTTGTGTTGGTCAAAACTTTAGAAACTTTACTGTTTAATTTATTTCTATATTTTCAGCAACTCCATAGAGAAGTACCACAATGAGAGTGAGCCTGTTCAGATGCAGTGTAGCAGAAAACATGAAAATGACTGATGAGCAAAGATGAACACATCCCATCGCTTATTGTGTATTTTTCGCACCACGTTTTCCCCCTGCCTTCATTTTTCTTCTTGCTTTTCCGTTCCTGTCCGCATTCAGACGGCTTAGACAGAACAAAGAGCTAGTTGACAAAACGCCGACGTGATGTATGTGCATCGAAAATACTGGCTTTTGAACCCGTTTCTAATTTTATGCAGCATCAGAACACCATTGTCCCAAAGTCCAAGCCCCCACATTGAAGCCGAGGCAATGTGGAGCCTTATGAAGTGTGCAGTCGATGCGTGGAGGGAGGGGAGGCCTATTCATCTACAGAGTTCAGCTTTATCAAAGTCATGCATGGTTAAGAGTATGCAATTGCTCATTAAATACACAAAAGACTGGAGGATTTGCTGAGGAGAAAGCTTCCCAGGCAGGACTCCTTTGCTCATTTCAGATATCAAGCATCCCAGTTCAAAGAGGTGGGGCGCGCCAGCTGAAAACACCTTCAGGAAATGGAAACTGTGCAGAGTATAGGAAAGACGTGGGGGGTAAACAGTCAGAGCACGAGTGGGGAAAGGAGATTTACCATACAAGAGGAGTGAAGAATCACAAAATGCACCGGCGGAGGCTGCACTGGCACGTCTCTCTCAGGAGCAGTGTTTTCATTTTCATGCGCTTTCACCTTGATAGCTTGCCATCTGTGGTTAAGCTCAAATGTGGGTTTCTACTGCCGTGCACACATGCAGTACCAACAGGGTTTTCTCTTCACTTTAACATTCAAAAGCCAAGTGAATGCTTTCAGCTTCCAGGGGCCATTCACACCCACAAAGCATGAATGAAACAACCGCGATTTATATTCAATTCATATTAGGAGAGATGCAAATCGGAGCAAAACACAACGGTGACTTTTACTGATAATTTCTCCTTCAGAGAGGTCAGAAGACGTTTGTGCAAAATGTATTCAGACTAAAAGGTACACTGACATTCATATCAATCATATTTATATTCTTTTTGTTTTGATACTCATTCTGCTCAGGGGGATCCTAAAATAGGGAGCTAGCTTAATAGGAGTGATTCACCCTTTTGGTTCCCACAACATGGCTCTTCATGTTGCTCGTGGCCGGAAAAATGATTATGCATCATTCTTTTAAGCGATATATGGAAAGGAACAAAGCTAGATAAAATTGGAGGCATCAGTCAATAGAAATGACGACGTTGGAGTCCTTTCAAGGATGCACATAGTGCCATTTTATAGCACAATCAAATAAAGTTGCCTCCAATTGTTCTAAAAATGTTGTATAAATCAAACATGAAAGAAATTTGGCTTCACAATTCAACACCTTGAAAGAGGCCTGTCTTATCATCACAACAATACCTTTTGCTAATTGCTGCTTGCTAGTCTGAAGGAGCTGAGTGACGGCGGTGAGAGAGGGGAAAAATGGTTGCCATGGGAGATTAAAGGTTTCCTAAAACATGCCTGCAGGAATCAAAGCAACACTCCAAAGATGTTTTTGATGAGGGAATAACATAATAAAATATAGCTATTTAAATGTAGCCAAAATTTCTCCACACAACCATTTCTTGCCAACAATGTCATCTGCCACCCTAACACTTCCATCTTTTATTCCTTCAAGGCACTCATTTATGTTCTGATATCAGTCATGCCTACCTGTTATCTGAAGCTGTGAGTGCACAAGAAAATCTCACCTTTGTAAAATATCAAACGGCGAACACCTTCAGACTAAAATCAAAAACTCAGAATAAGAAACACGGATATGAATGGCCATCCAGTGACTGGATATAAAACGAGCACCTGTGCTTGTGTCTGCAGAATGGTTTGCGAGCGAGAGCAGCAGTGTGATGATTTGACACGGGAGAAGCTGTTAAACCTGCAGGCAGCTCCGGCTGGTGACTGAATGTTTATGGACTCCTCTCAAGAATGTGTCAGCCGAAAAACTTTAAATTAGCGGCGAAGTGAAAAACAACTTTAAGGAGAGGATGCGCTCCGCTGATTTCAAAACAAAAACACCTTCCAAGCTTCACTTTAGATGAAACCTTCATTTGTCAAGAGATGCTCCGACTGGCGAGGAAAAGAGCCGTCTGCTCAAGTGAGTACGAGTTACAGCTCACCACAACACAGAGAAGAGGCTCTAATGCTCCGTTTTTTCTTCACAGCTCTTTAAAATGGCAGATTCAATGGTGACACAATTTCTAGTTTTCTAGTTAAGCTGAGGTTGGAGTTCTGGGGGAACATAAAGGAACGCCGAGTTCTCCTGACACTTCTGGTTCACTCTAACACGGCTGTAATCTTTCTTTGGGAGCCATCAAAGATGCACTCAGTTGGTATTGGTATGTGTTTAGTATTGTACTACTCAGTATTTATTAAGACCATCCTTGAGCTTTTAGCTATTTTTCATCTGGAAACCATGAAGCGTTTGCTCAAACTGTCCAAAGGCTAAAACTCCCCTATATGACCTCTTTGATCAGACATTACTGTCAATTTGAGGTTCAAGTTTGTTCTGGACATCCCAACACCAGGTCAAAATCAGGAGACAAGTACTAGACTTCTTTTATTTAACAGAGGTCTCATGATGATGTCCTTTGCATTTAAAGGGGAGAGGTAGACCGGACACCTGGTATTTTCAGGGGTTTGGGATAATAGCATTACTAAAAACTGTGGAAACTTAACAAACCCACTAAGAAAGATTCCTATTTTTAAAGTTCAAACTCCAAATATACCTTAATATCCACTGTTATACACAGTGGAAACACCCTTGGCACTTCCGCAGAAGCTAACGTCTTCCTTAACTCTGCTCTTGGAGGTACGGCTAGCCTGGTATAAATCAGTTTCTTGTTCTACGCGTCGCCCGGTCAGGACCCTCGGCTATAGATAAAGAATTGCTTGCTAGAAGCATGGACTCTGTTTAGGATTTAAATGATTGGATCTGATTTTGCCCAATCACTAACGTTTGACTGGGTCATGTGTAACACACCAGTTCGATGAAGCTTAGCAGAATTTGCGAGTCAAGTGAACAACTCGGTGGGGAGTAGAGCCATGACGTCTGTGCCAGCAAAAAATGTCTTATACATTCCTCTTGATCCTACTAACATTTAGCTGTGGCTCGTATGTCTTGTACCAGCTTTGAAAAAAAATTTATAGATAAAATAAAATAAAAAGTGTTTGCCTGTTTACGCTGAACCACAAACAGGCGGAGATCCACTCAACTCTCTTTCTGACCAAACTTTTGGTGGCTGACTCATCATCAACTACAATATTCAAGGTTTTCCTGTGCGTTTCATTAATCCCCTCAGATTAAACATTCACAGAGGTTAATGTGAAAATAAGCCACTGAACCCTGCAGTCTACTGAGATCTTATGATATTTAAAACTCACAACATCTGGCAGGAAGTCTGTCTAGAAATTACACAGAGGTTCTTGTTAACTCTGCTAATTTCCTCATAAAATGTGTAAAAAAGTTTAAAAATGTTACCATCATGTGTTCTTTTAGATCCACATTTACGCTATCTGTGCTTCTTGTACCAGACAAAACACGTACTCACAGCTTATACCGCTTAGAAAACACATACATTCTTAAATCATGCCACCAAATTACCAAAAAACTCCTGTGGCTTTTGTTTTGAAACCTACTTGTCGATAGAAACTTCACCAGATTCTCATTTAGAGTGGCAGGTCCAATCTTTTAGAATTGGCCTTCCCAGCTGTGATATTTTGGAAGCCTTTGAAGCAGTCGCTTTATTGATCTGACGACACCAAGAGTGTTTATTGTACTTCCTAGGCCACAATCATTAAGGAATCCCTGGAAATGGAATAATGCCAGTCAGTGAGGGCGCCAAACTGTGCAATAAAGGCTCAACAGTTTTATCACTGCCTCTGGGTGTGCAGTCCATCAGCGTGTGCGCGCTGTCACCGTTTTCCTTGCAATAAATCAAGCAGCAGGTCAAGCGGAGATCATTTAGGGGAAGCGCACAAGCTGCACTCGAAACGAGGGACGACCCTTAAGGAAAATACATCTAACACATTCTGTTTGCGGAGATAAATTACCGTTTGCGCTGACAATTAATTATGCAGAGTTCATGCATCCTCACACACGTACTAAATTCTTTTCCACTCAGCTCTCCGCCTCCCATCACGCCAAAATGGATTTTCCCCTGAGGCCAGCATTCAGGGTTTCGCATTTGTAATGACCCGCAATAATTCAGCCATGATTGATCAGCCAAATCGACTAATGGGTTACGACATTCCAAGAAGTGCTTCTCGAAGGTTTTTTGTTTTTTTCCACCCGGTATTGGGCCTGCCTTCATTTTTGCTGCTTGGCCAAGCAACTCTTCACCACTGGCCAATATACTTGAGGGTGGTTGGCTGATGAGGCCGTGCATGACAAACGGCACTGTACGTTTTCAGATTTTAGCTATGACTGCTCAAAAGAAAAACATCTTTGGAAGATGTACGAGTTGGTGGCGTAATGCATTCTTAGAAGAAAAGAGTGAAAAATTGGTCCCGAGACATTATAAAGTGCCCCCTGAGGTACTTTTGAAGGAGTTATGATGAAGTTCTGCAAAGCTGGGATCTGTGGGGCATAACGTTTAATTATTTCACCAACAGGCTGGTGGATGAACACTGAACATCTACACAGACTTACAACATTCATATCAGATTTGGTTGTTTTTTAGAATTTTGACTATTTACAATAACAAATCTACATCCCATGCATATTTTTATTTATGCTAAAATTTGACATTTTTTCTCTTTATAATTGAGCGCTTCATTTTGTTAGTTTATCAAGTAAAATCCCAATAAAATACATTAAAGAAAATGTATGACTGACATTTTAGGGAAGACCCACATCATAATTGAATAGAAGCCTTTTTCTGTTAAGTTGGGATTAAAATCATCTCCTTTGTAGAAGGATCCCAACTATTTAGCTAAACAGGAAGCACATACTTGCATTTGGATGTTTAAATTAATATATTGAGTACTTACAAAGGCTCTCTAGTGTTGATCCAAGAAAACATGGGATGCTGTCTGTTCCTCACCGATCCCAATGACATATTTATTCTTCCACTTAATATTCAGCCATGCATTCAAACTCCACAGGCATTTTATGCAGTACTTGTGTATTTTTTTCCCTTTATTATACGGTGCTTTATTATTATTATTTATGTATTTTTACTTCCTTTCGCTACCATCTCTACCTAAACACACACTGTACTAAAAATACCCAAAAGACTGCAACGGACATCGGACGTTTCGTTTTGCTTCTGCGTTTGTTCACTTCATCTCATTTAATTGATCTGTATTTAGACTCAGGTTTTTGAAAACGACCTTCAACAAAACTGAAACTTTGCCAGGTTTTCCCAGCAATGAACAAAGCAAATTTGGAATACATTCCTAACGCGACACTTTAGAAAGAGGGAATTTCAGCCCAATTAGGCCCTTGAACACAATAACACACATTTTTTCTGGCTCAGGAGCTGCTGCAATTAAAAGTGACATCATGCTAAAATACTCTTCATGGCTAAAATGCAAATTATATGCAGATTAGTAACATGATTCATGTATTAATTTGCCGTGCTGAGTGGTGATTAGATGTGTGGGAGTTAGTGGGAGTCGCAGAAGCTCGCTAATGGCTAAAAACATTATGGTGGGAGGGAGAGCGGAGCTTAGGCCGGCCTTTTTCTTTCATTTAGTGTGAGGGGTGACCTTTTCACAGAGTCCCCGCTGGTGGCTTTGGGGAAGCTCACATATGTAGGGGATTTGAACTTTAGCTCACGCCGAGCATCTGACATATGGAAGATAACCGTTTCCCTCTCTGCAGGCGACCGCATGCACTGAGCAGCAAATAGAAACAGAGTGACAGCTGCTCTTAATGTCTTATTTAAACAGACATTAGCAACAGTTTGCCTCAGTGGCCAAGAGCAAGAATCGCTGCTAGATTTACACCCTATCATTGAAGATAGTAAGGATGATGTGGAGAGACAAGAATTCGGGTAAACTTTAAAATTCACTTGTGGAAGGCTCCTCCTATAGAGCTAATAAAAAGCTTAGCAGTCGTATTTCACATTAAGTGAAAGGCATGGCTGTATGCTAGCTCAAGCCCCATAAAACACACTAATTCTTGCTCATTTTAACTCTTGGGAATGTTAAACCTGCAACATTGCACTGAGCAATGACACAATGTCCAGCCCAGAATAAAGTTGTGATGTCTCCAGCTCTTAATGGAAAATTCAGGTCTATTTATCCAGAGTGGCGACGGAAGCCAAGAGAAATGTCTAAATTTATTAGTTTGGAAATGTAACCACACAGTTAATATAGAAGCATTCACTTCCTGTTCTGACCAGCATTGTTGTGCTGATGTGGACACGAACGAGTCGGTGCATTTCTCCTGACAACGTTACCAGAATAGCCAATTCTTTTCAAGCATGCAGTGATTATGCAGGTCTCACTTTTCTCCACATAAGGGCTCCGTGCTTTAGCTGTGGAACCCTGCAATAATGAAACATTATTTCAAGAAACAGGTCAAGCACTTCGTTTATCCACAACACATTGTTTGATGCTAAAAACTCACTTGAAGGTAATATTACAAAAAGACTAAGTATGACTATTCTTGTAATAAAGATGCTATTCTCATAATATTTCGACTAAGTAATAAGTAATATACAACTTTATTCACATACATATTGATTTTTTTTATTTTTGGAGCATAAAATAAAGCCTTCACCTAACCAGGTCAAAGTAAGATCCATGTGTCCCTTACATATTAATACAACATATATGGGACACATCGACAGAAACCTCCAACTACAAAACTTCTTGCCTCTCACTGCATGTCTGCTGCTTTCCTCTCTCCAGCCCACCAGCGATGACACTCATCACTTTTTGGCATGTTGGGGAGGAAATACTTCTCAGAGGGAAAACTTTGAATGACTGCAGTTGTCTCCACTTTTCCAAAACTGCAGCTTTATTTCGTCTTTCTGCAAAATATTCAACCTTATTCTCCTCTAGTTGCAGAAATGGTTTGCTCCACTCAGGAGGTTCTAATTATCAAACGCCCAGCTGACGCCGATCGACACAAAAAGCACAGCGCAGGAATGCGTTTGGCTGCTCTGTGCTCTCGTACGTTTCTCTCTTTGTCTTCTCTATTTTGAGTTTCATATCACAAAACTTGGAGTAATTAAATCAAAGTGGGCAGCCATCTTGGGTCGATTCTAATTCAATTGAGTTCTTTTGTTACAGTGCCAATCCCCAACAAAAGACATCTCGCGCTGATATACAGAAGAATTAGTGATTTCAGTATTATGAAGGAGAATGAATGCATTGATTGACAAAAGCTGAAATCTAACTGCAAACAGAAGTAATAAAGCATTCGGGGGTCCAACACCACAAACGTCAATATATCATACTGGTACTTTATGTGGTAGACGACACAAAGTACAGAGCACAAAAATGAAATGGAAATGTTGGAAAAATATGACAAATAAAAGCGTGGACGGTATTGAAAGGCAGTGAAATCCAACAGTATCTACCCTTTCGATTCTGATATCCCTGATTAAATCAACCAACAGCCTTCAGAACGAGCATAATTAGTAAAGTCCAGCTGTGCGTAATTTAATGTCATCATAACACAGCTGTTTGGCGAAGCCCTCAGAGGCATTAGTGAACAAACGGCATCAAAGAGACACGGCAGACCGATCCAACAGAGCTCTGTTCAAGCCGTCATCCCAGATTGTAACAAGTACGGCAGAAGCACAAACCAAACAAGACGAAGCTGTCCACAAAACTGACAGGCAGGGGAAGGATGGAGGGAACCAATAAGCCAGGAGTAGAAGATCAAGAAGAAGAAAGACAAAAACACAAATGAGGTTCACCTTCCAACAAGACAATAACTTAGAAAAATACAACCTGAGCTACTATGTAATTGTTTAGATCTAAGTACAGAATAGCCTAGTCAAAGGATATATAGTAAGACTGTACATTATAGGGATTGTTGCAGTAATAAATTATTCTGACAATTAACTGGATAGAAAAAAATAGCACATTCTCCAGATTTTTCTTTAAACCACTTAAGCAAAAAACAAAACAAAACAAACAAAAAAATCAATTACTTTTTTAAATAAGCAAAAATAACAAATCATTACCTCAAATGCAGGAACATACATATGTTTAGTGTATTTGAACGAGTTGGAGGTGAAAAAACAAAACAAGAAAACCTTGATAGAGTTTTGGCTAAAACATAATTGCAGAAAAAGGTGTTTTCTTTTAATATGCAAAATGTATTTTGTAGTTCTGGGTTAGTTTTTACTCTGAATGGGGTTTTTTTTCCAGCAAATGTCCTGTTCTCAGTCTAGACTCTAACGATTAATCGACTACTTAATTAGAGGACGATTATTTTAATAAATGATTCATCACAACTAACCCAATTAATTGCTTCAGTCCTAGTATATTAATGTTCTCAAATGCGCTTCAAACTTATTTCACAATTGTTGAAAAAACACAATTTTGCTTTGCAGCGTTTCCGTTAAATAAGAAGCGCAATTAAAATGACACCTGAACAAGTTTACTCCCGCGATAAAAAACGCCACGCCATCATCCTCCAACTACTTCCTGTCGTCTTATTTGTGGTTTGCACCAGTGGTAACATCTGCTTTCTTGATCATGTGTTTCTTGCGATGCGAAGAAAGTGTCTCCATTGCAGTTTTGCAAATAAACACATTTTGAAAATGCCAAGAAATCACTACATGATAGCAGCAAAACATAAAAAAAACTGGTTATTTTTTTAATTGCCATGTTTCAATTTAGCAAATTCATTTTCAAAACATGAAATTGCGCATTTATATGGTCAATGGAAACTCAGACATTGCTGTACCTTATGACCAAACATGTTGATTTGGTTGACATAAATGACAAAGTTCTCAAAGTCCGTTTTGTTGTGCAGAAGCAGCTTTTCTAGTATTGTAATGTCTAAGCGAAGCAAGTCATACTTGTTCAACTCTTTTCTAAACAGCTGAGCTGTTAAGAGTTTGTTCAGTACTTAAAAAGACTGGCGGGAGCTGTTTCAAATAGTCTGGAGATGGCTTTACAACCTCATGGTAGATTGATGGGCAGCTACAATTGCTTCTCTAAGGTATCATTTAGACATTTTTGCTTTGTTTTGTAACACCAAAACTGTTCTTGGATGGTGTATTTCCATTTCTGTGGATGCAAGAGTGCACCTCAGAGGCAAGAATAACTCCAGCCTTCTTCCCTCTTTTTGGCTTTCTTCCCGTTAAAAGCTCAGTGATGGAGACATCGACTGTGTCAGCCTATTATGAAGAGACTCTTAAAATCAGAAATAGGCTTAACCCCCCGACTACGCAGTGATTTGACAAAGATGGGCAAACTGAGGTCAGTGTAGCATGCCGTACCTGACCCTGCTGGCTGTCATCTGACGCGGCATGTCCGCCGTCTATTCACACCATCACTGGAAGAAAAAAATAAAAACAGCAAGGTCAGAGGATCTGCGGAGAATACAGGAACAGATATGTGAGAGAAACGAGTCTGACACGCTCGGAGTCATAACTTTCTCAACATGTTTTTTCTGAGACCGAAACATCATTGTGCATCTGTAGAAAACAAATCCCTTAAAGATGAATAAATGAATTTCAATTTACTTTAGGTGAACCCATTCTGTCAGGAGATAAAGACAACAGATCAGCGATGGACTGGCAAATTGGACATACGCAAACACAGCCTCTCCGTCATGTGAACTCCAAAACAGCCCGAGCAGACTGAAATGCATCTTGACTGGAGTTTTAAGTGCAATCAAGTCGATGGCTCATCAGTATGCCGAAGCCGCTGCCGCCGCCACCCTCCTGTCTCCACAGACACGATGGGAGACGGAACGATCTTTCACCAGAACTTATCATTCAAGACCCACTTGCGCCTGCAAAAGGTCAAATGAAATTCTGTTCCATCAAACTGTGTTTTTTCTCTTGATTAATAAGCTTCTGGTGCAGACGCTGCTGCGCCTAAAAACACGAGGCTCTCAAGAGTGCTTCAGGTCGTCTCTTACGTTGAGGATGTCACCAGCTGATACGGGTCTGACCGGCAACAACAACATGACTTTCACATTTCAGTGTCTTCCCTGATCTGCTGAGACCTCTCCCAACGCCTGATATGAAAATATTGAGTAAGATATTTTTACTGATGTGTTGTCACTGTCAGAAAAACATGGCCTCTGCAGTACAGACCAACAGGGTTTCCATGCATCCCTCAGTCTTCACACTTTGGGTGGGAGAAGAGTCCAGTACGTGCTTTACGACCTGTCGAATCTTTATGCAAAGTTGTAAAGTCTCTACAGTTAATCAGAGTATCTGCAGGTTTCACCAAGTCAAATTTAAGACTTAAGACCTTTTTAAGACCATTAATAATGAAATTTAAGACCTGTATCGCAACAGAAATGTACAGAAGAACATTTCACACATTATATATGCATATAAGAATGAAAAACTATTGAGGAACAAATGGTAGAGATTAGCTATAGATCTCGTCACACTTACTGTAGTAGACATTAATTACGTCAATCTATGTGAGCTGTATTTCAATCCATAGCAACAACTTTGTTGAAATAAACGTCTTCACTTTGTGATTCTTCTGCAGGTGCAGAGCAGCAGTAAAGTAGGGAACCCCAACAGTAATCCATAAAAATCCTCTAAAGAACGTCCCATGAAAGACTTGGCAAAAGAACCATTAGCAGGGACTTTAATTGGCAAATTGCAGAAGCAAAGAGCAGCTTATGCACCCCGGGGAGAGGTGAGATGAATGGATATAGGAGGGGAATTAGTAACAAGGAACAGGTGATGAATTGATAATAGAAACAGTAAACCATTATCCAGGAGCCAGATCAAAATAAAAGAGCACATGGGTGAACAGCTGTACTTAATTTAAAATAAATGTATGCTTAAATAGTTTCATGACAGACACAAAGTCAAAGTGAAAATGTAAGAAACCAATTACTTAACGCAAGCTAGACCTAGCTTATAGCCAATATAGGAAAGCAATACTTTAACAAGTGTAATATATTAATTATCAATAATAATAACAGATGGTTATGAGGTAAATCTTTCAACCCATCCTTTTGTATAACCAATTAGATTTTTTTTAAAAGTTTGGATTAACTATTTTAGACACAAAGCTAATGCTAACGTCAAACTTGCTAAGTTACTGAGCTGCTCTGATGAGATTGTTGACAATAAACAGCTAACACATCTAAAATAAAAGGTTTACAAGTTTTATTCCTTAACCGCAAAATACTGCGGTTTTTATTTTTCCAATGTGGACGACAACCCAGATGGGCAAAATTAACTTCATTTAAACTTTGAATAATTTATACAGTTTTAAATTGGTGTTAGACTTATCTGGAAAATTTCTAATCTGAAATATTTTTTAAAAATACCACATTAAAACCCAATGCTGCTGGTTATATGTGAAAACCTTTTTTTATTAGTTTAGTTTCATATCTGTCAGACCTAATGGGAATAAAAAATAAAGGTTCCCAAATGAAGTCTGTAAATCAGTTGTCTGAGGAGATTGATGTATTTTGGAACCAAGAGTGGAAATGACTGACATTACTGTAGCGCTTTGCCGAAAGGAAACCCCGAAATAAAAAAATAATTTAAAAAGAGAGATCTGAAGATGAGCCCCAGTGAGGATGGAGTCCGCTCTCTGCTAGCGCTCCCCAGGAAGTCTGCAAGGCGAGCCGAGTAATTGGGAGAAAACTTCCAGCCAGTGGACTCAGACCGTCGTTGCTCGGCAGTCGGCAAACCGATCGCAGCTTCACCCAGCTGTCAGCTCAGATCCGAAGTAATCAAACACCGCCATTAACAAGCTGCTCATGCTCCAAACTGGCTCATGTAGAGAGGGAAATGACCTAACTAAACAGAGGCAGAGGAATACTTATTAGTGCATTACAAACGCAGAGCAGTCCGGCCTCACAGCAGAAGCTAATTCAGACGTCTCTGTCGTGTATTTGGCCTCGCGGTGGAATCATGCCTCTGCTTTCCATTTACATGATTTTTTCCGATGATGGGAGAAATGTGCCATTAGGAATGCATTACGCCTTCCTCCTCGTCACAGTGCTAATCAGCATAATGTGAATTATTGCTATCATTACGGTGGGTGGCTGAGAAATAACAGTAGGTCTTAATTATTCAACAATGAGAAATAATAAAGGGAAAGCAAATGCACCTTTAGTTTGTGCAGCCAGCAGTCATTAGGCTTTGGATCCGTCTCCCCTTTGGGAACAGAACCAGGTCCCGTGTCTGTGTTGTGGGTATCGTTCAGAAGTCTAATGAGCAACGAGCCCCGACCCCACCAGAACCTGACGGCCACCTTGCTGTTTGAGAGAGCAGAGCGAGGGAATCATAGGAACCCAGTGGATGTGGGATTCACAGTAATTGTATCAAGTTACAAAGTCTCAAGCTAATTACCACCGTTTTCATGAGCAATTAAAAAGGAAAACTGGGGGCGTAATTTGCAGAAACTTGTTTTTGATTCATGTTCATCTTCCATTTTCCAAGTTAAAGTAGGTTGGGTTATTACTCAGAACTCTCGACATGATATAATGTCTCATTTATATTTTTAGGTATAATCCACTCCTTGTAGATGGAGCTAAAAAGTATAGACATATTGCAGATTCCCTCTGGAAGGCAAAAAGCTGCTGCCTGGCAATGACTGTCATTGTTTTAGCTGTCAAGTTGTCAACATAATGCGCTAAATTTGGATCAATCCTTCCTTAGTCAAAAATCTGTAGTAGTAAAATATTTCATACTATTACAACTTCGACTACTAATAATGTGATAATCAATTGGCATTAAAACCTATTACAACATAAAGATTTGTGTTTTTTTCTCTCTTTTTTTAGTCTATTAAGCTGCAGCAACACACATTAGGTTTCAGTCAACACATGAAAGGAATCATCACTATGTTGACTTTTTAAAAAGCTTCACGTAATTCAAACCTGCCTGCTATGCTGCATTATTCCTGCGTTTATTGTGTAATTTTTTTATGTTGCAGTTCTGCAGAGCGACAAATTAAAATGGCCTTTTCCCTCCTTTGTCAAGTGAAATTAGAACTGCTGATTTTATCAGGTAAAACCCGTCAATCAGAAAGACGGTTAATCTGAATCCCCGTTCAGTCGGCTCCAACGAGTGACAAGCACAGCCAGAGGAAGAAGCTAAGGACACCACGGCTAGTCTTTAAAATGCAAAAAATAAGAATGACATCCAATCTAATCTCGTCTAATAGCTACAGTAATCAAAGTAAGCCCTGCGATTCCTTCAAAAACGCTTCAGATGCTTTTAATTTCAGGAAAAGTAAAATATGAAGTTATCTAGCTGAGGTTTCAAATGTTTAGACCAACACAACATAGTCCATAATTTAAAATCGTGAAGGAAAGCATAGAATGTATTCCATTTGTATTTTTTATTTTAAAAATGTAGCTTTTTGACACGCATGCGATGTGAACAGAAAAGCACTGAATGTCCTAATCTGTATGGGGACCCAGGGTGGTGGCAGCGTCATGCTGTGGTGACGCTGTTCATCAGAAGGAAGTGGTCTGGAATGGAATTTGAAAAAAGAAAAAAGTGCAGAAGTTCACTTTCCAGCAACACAACGAGCCTGAATGTAAAGCTAATGTCACAACGGAAAATCTTTCTGGATCTTGGAAATCTAGTTTTGAATTTGTGAAAACTGATGTTTACAGACGCTCTCCATCCAATCTGAGTGAGTTTAAGGTAGCTTACTCATTCTTAGGTATGAAAAATTATGCAAAAAAACCAACAAAAAAAAACAAAACATCTTTACTGAGAAGTAAAAATTGGAGCAGGGACTCAAAACAAATGTACACCACACTTTTCAGATTCTTAGTTATCAAAAAATATGCAAAGAAACATCACCTTTACTCCATTTAACAGTAAAATGTCATATTGTATTGACATTTAATACAATGTGACATTTAGGGCTATAAATAGTTTTGCAGATTAAAAGTCCTTTTCCGAGAGATTAATAAGTGTTTGCTGCATTCAGAGATGGCACTGCAGGGCCTCTCTGACCTTTCAGAATCAGCTGCCAATCAAATTAGAGTCAATTTCCTCCTTTGACATGGTGATTACAGCCGACATGATTCACAGCTTTGAACCGGCGCCCTTCAAAAGAAAACCAAGTTTGTGAGCGTGGGAGGAAACGTCGAGTAACTTCGCCGAGAACCGCCTTCCCCTTCGGTCCGGATCCGACGGCCGACAGCCACATCCATCAGATCTGACATTTCGCCGTGACGACCCACTGGCGCTCCGACAATGCCGATCACTGATCTGTACTGCTAACTGTGATGCCGCTGCCTTTGTGTGGTCTGAAAGGTTAACACAGATACGGGTTAGATACCGAACCGAACGGACGGGATAATCAATGTTCATCCCTGAGGCGTCCCAAAGCTTTCCTGTCAGCCGCCGTTACGTTAGCCACATCGACAAACTGAGGAGACAAGGAGCAGGTATGGAAATTAACTTTGATGTTTGTTTTTTTTTCCTTCCGTTTCGTTCGGCCGGCCGACCGGCACTCATTCTTGTGGGTGAGAGTAGCGAAGGAAATGAAATCCAAGGTCACATTTCACTCGCCCCGCGCAGCGGATTCGGTTTCGATTGAAATTCCGCCACGTATCCAGATCCAGATAACCCTAACCCTACCCGTCAAAGCAAAGCTCTACTCCACACCCCGCCGGCTTTGCACAAAAGACAGCTCTCTTCCTTGTGAAGTCTCTCTAAAGCCTTTCAGATCAGCAGAGATGTGAATTATTGGATATATTTTCTGCATTATTAAGCAGACCCTTTCGGGTGAGGGTGTGAAAACCTGACAAAACATTTATGGAGGTTCTAAAGTTGAAACTGCTTACCTTGTGGGGGCGAAAAAACAAAAACAAAAGCAAAAAAAAATACAGGTGAATCAAACTATTGAGTGGTTCCTTGACGAGGAAAAAATGTATTCTTTGAACCAAAAGGTGTTTTGTATAATGTATCAGTGAGAGCGTAGAGATGACGCTACAAATGCACAATCCAGGTTTTCAACCATACAAAACTCGAGTCTGCCTAAAATCCTAAACTTCAGTTCTGTTGAAGTGAACTCTGCCGCGGTTTGAACGCATATGTGAACGGAGACTGCTCTGAAAGCAGGAAGTGGACAATAGCGCAGGGCATTCTGGGTAAGTACAACCAAAACAAATGCACATCTATTGCTGGCAGGAGAAATGGCTCATTGTCTTTTACCAGAGACAAAAGAGAAATCCTACAACCAACTGCTGAAATTTAACACCTCTCCATTTTGGTTTATATTTCTTGAAGGAGGAAATTGCACTCATCTTCTTTGAGTCGTTTCCTTCAGTGTTTCTTGGTGCAGTTCCCTCATAGGCGAGGTGAGGGAACAAGTCAAAAGGTTTGGTTTGTTTGACATCTAGCACTTAGATTAGTACAAGACCATTTCGGTCTGTACCTTTTGCTTCCCACATTGGGTAGGTTCATCCAAAATATCCATTTTTTACCCTATTAATACACCCGTTTTATTTTACCCATCTGTTCGTCTGTTTATACTATTTTAACAAACCCACTTCATTACCATCTTTTTTTTGTGCAGACCGTTTCAACCAGGAAAGCCTCCGAGGTTGGATGCATTCAATAAATAAAATCTTTCAGGCTTCAGACAAAATCTCAATCAATCTTTATTTTTCGGATAACCCACTGCAAGTCCTCTTGTGAATTTAGAATAACATGCTGCTGTCACCATGATTAATGTCAACCTGACTCCGTTTGTCTTTTCTGTGCTCTGTTCCAAACAAATTAATGGTAAAACAGACCTTTTTCACTCCCTCTTTCTCTCTCAGGAAATTCTGCTTCTCAATTTGTTCTGCCTTGTTTAAAGAAATAGACATAAATTGGGTGAAGAAAAGCACATTTTGTCCTTTGCCCATTTAGCCTGGAGTTGCTCCCTCCATCATTTTTCTTTCTCGTTATTCACCCGTCTTGGTTCCTTCTTACTTGGCTGACAGTTTAGAACAAAGTTAGAGGAGCTGAATAACAATTACACATATGTAATGTAGCTTATGTGCAACCCTCTGTTTTACCCGTAGCACTTTCCCCAGATTTTTGAATGTTAATGTCAAGCTGCTGAAAATGAAGAAAAACAGCTTTAATTTCTGTAACTACACACCTAAAGGAGTCAGACACACTTGTCTTAATACACCTGTTTTGTGTTTGTTACATGACTTTTAGCTGTAAATGGCTGACATTTTCAGCAGGCGCCGTGTTATTAAAACCCTAATTATATTTAAATTAGAATCTGAGATTTAGATAATTAAGTCCTTAAACATGAAGATTAAGGGTCTCTCTAAAGCTCTCATTGTTGAGAATTTAGGCTTGGACCTTAAAAAAGGCAGATTATAAATATACATTAAAAAGTCTTAATAATATAAAAGTTCATGTAGAAGCAGGGAGACAAATCACAAGATTTTAGAGCTCAGTGGGGGCTGCATCCAAAAGATACATTTTAAATTTATAATTCACGTTCATACCAATCGTAACCTACTGACTCATAATTGGTTCAAATGACTTTTTCAGTTTTAGATTTGACTGAATAAATGTGGTGTTCCTCAAGGTTCTCTTCTCGGGCCACTTGTATTTAATGTGATCTCACTATGGTGGTGATTCACAGCTTTATAGTCTGTCACCAGTTTTCAACTTTAATTTATATATATAATTGAATTTGGCTGCTTCCTTTATCTATTGGTGCTACAGAAATGTTTTGACACTATAAAACTAGAAAAACAGAAGTTATGTTTTTGTGTGTATTTTCATAAAAACCCCATTGTGTTAATATCTCATCAGTGGTAGTCATGATAAACAGCCTATTTAATACATAAGATAACTTTATCACAGCTACATTCTAATAAAAATATGAATAAAAGTGAGAAAACAAAGAAATGCTGTAAGTTTACATGTAATAATAACCTTTATTCAACTAATTTGAGAAAATTAGACAATTCCTTGCTTCTGTAGAATTAAGACAAACCTAATAAAGATTCAACATTCATTTAATCTGCTCCTAAAAAAACCTGTTTTATGTTTCCATTCACAATGTAAGCCAAATTTAAAACAACCCTCTTTACTGCAAACAGTTTTTTCCCTTGCATAGTGAATTATGGAAATTGCATTACTGATTAGAATCACAATGTAATAAGATGTTTTTTTTCTCTTCCTCTCCTACTTTCAATCAGTGCAGCTGTGCATCACAAGGAGAAATGGGTCATATCGCCCCATTTCACTTCTGTAACCTCTCAGTTCATAATGAACAGTTCTTAATGAGGAGGCTCTCTTCAGGCAATCTTTAACATGAATTGTGTCATCTTCATTGTGCTGCACACTTAGCCGTTCAATAGATAAGTGGCCACCACCTTTCACCTACATGTAGAAGTAGGAGTCTGCTGTATTACTTTGCTAAAAAGGTCCAATCTGGACAACAACCTTAACCCCATTGTGCCAAAGCCTCTTAGGGGATAGCAACAGTGGTGAGCTAGAAATGAATAAACGTCCAACTGGTGATAATTTTGCACATAAAGTTCTTAACATACAGGAAGGGATGTTACTTCATTTCCATTTGTTTCATGTGAAGTTTGTATAAAGAGACGACAATCACCTGCTCTTTTCCAGCCAATCGACAGATGACATCATCATAACCTAAGATAGACACAATAAAGCTACCTAGCAAGGGTATGTTAGCATCTAGCTTACTGGTAGCTGCCTCTAGTCAAAGAACGCTAGATGTCCGTACGCAACCCAAAGCTTTGCCTGATAAAAAAGTCCCATGAGAAAATATAAAACTACATTAACAAGACCATTGTATTTAAGGCCAACTTACACTTTTTAAATAAATTTGAATAATTTTATGGCCTTAAATTTAGATATACAAATTTAAGACTTTTCAAGATGACATAATTCTTAAACATTTCAATCCCAATGCAATATGCTGCTGTTGCAGTCCTGACCAACACCAGAAACATTGACCAAAATTACTGTACTGGTTGCTAGGTTACATTTAAAATCTTGCCTTTGATAGAAAAAAAATACTAACATTTTAACACACATATTGACTTAATTATGTTTCCAGGTTTGAGCTTCAGGCCTAATGCATTTTTCTTATCCCATATTTTATTACATAGAGCACAACACCCTACTAAACAAAAATACATATAACCATGATTTAATCTGAAAATACTTTATCTTAAATCTATTTTAATGTGGATATTAGATGAGATTAGTGGAGTCTGACATATCTGAAGTGACACATGAATAAGCAAACAAATTACGCATCCCAAGTCAAACTTGTGCTGATCTGTGTAGATTATGAAAATAATGTCTGGTAATAAAGCGGCAAGATGTTCCCTCAACCATGAGCAAGTTCTTATAACAGACAGCCGGGTAATTAAGTTTTAGAAATGAAAGCGAGAGACAAAAAAAAACATTACAGAGAGGTTTAGGTTAAACTTATTGTGATGTGTTTTTTTTTTCAGAAGAACAGATTTAGGATTAAAATTGTTGAGACTCTTCAAATAAAACAATCCAGACAAAAGAAATAAAAAAAAAGTTTCTGTGAGAACTAACATTGTTCTAAATAAAGCCCAGATAATTACACTGCCACTCAAATCTCATTCAGGTTAACCTGCAATGTGCACAAAGCATGACCGACATTGTATTAAATTCCTGACAATAACCAGAACAAGTCTTTTCTTCGCAGGTCAATCTCAATTATCAAGCTGAGGAACCTCATGTCTGACTATTTCTTAAAAAATTCATAAATAAATCACATTTTTCTTGACCAGCGTTTCTGTCTGACTCTGCACTCTCTTCCACAGTCTGCAAACATTTTGTTGGGTTAATGCACTTGCGCCACAACACTGAATCCAAATTGGATCCAGAAAGGCTCCATCTCACCGATTCATACATTTTATGTTATTTTTGAGGCTGTTTTGCTGCCAGTGGTGGAAGTGCATTGCATTATCCATTGAAACATAATGAACAAACCAAATTTTTAATTGACACGTATCCTCCAACATTAACTTCAATAAAAAGCTAGACGGTTGAACCTGAGGTAGAGTTGTATCCTCCAATAAGACAATGATCCAGAACACAAATCAAAACTTCATATATATTAGCTAAAGCAGACAGTAAACAGTTTTATACAATAATATTGTAAAGTCAATGAGTGAAGAACTCGAGGGTTGTAACTTTAAATAGCAAATTAGAGAGTCATATATTGGTATAACACTATAAAACTAAAAGTTTGTTATGGACTGTAGCATACTAAAGTATCGTTTTATGTATGTGTGTGTATATATATATATGAATAAATATTTTGCTTTCTTGTTTTACAAATCAGCTGTTTCAAATAATCTGAAATCAGTGTAGAATAATTTACCCCATGCTCAAATCAAAGTAAGCATAAAAGAGAAAATATTTTTCCTTTTGAAAAATACATTTAAAAATAAAATTCTTGAACATTTTATAGATTTGAATTAGAAATAAGGAAATTCAATCCAGGTTTTCGTAAAAAAACCTGCAGCAGTCTTTCAGTTTAGTCCCGATGGGAAACCAGGAATCAGATGCTAACATCAGCATCATTAGCGGCTAGCAGTTAGCTGCTAACGTATGGTGGTATTTTATTAATAATGGTTGGAAGACTGTAAAACTGCATCTATTCTACCTGGTACCCAAAGTGCAGCTACATAAATAAAACGGGGTATTCTTTAATTTTCATGTAACTTTTATATCAAAAGAACCAAACAGACAAAACAAGAAGGCAACTCTACTACTTCCTGTCAAACAGGAAGTAGTGTTTTAACCAGAGCCCATAATAGTAACTTACAATAATGTTAGGAAAAAATCAAACTGACACGACAATTATTTAGTAGGGATGAACCGATCCACTTTCCCACTACTCATACAGCTATCTTCTTACAGAACAATTAAGTTTAAATAGGTTATTTAAACTTAATTTTTTTCTACAACACTTGGAGAAGCTGGAATGTTATGATCATGAGGCTGAAACAATATCTCATACACATCCTGTCTGAAACTTACTTTTCAGTTTAGCTACTAAAGGTTTTCCCAGGCAGCTTTTAGGGTTTTATGCTCCGAGGCACGAATCTGCAGATCTCAGATCAGCTCAGTTTCCTTTTAGTCCAAACTCTCAAGCTCTTGTTGCCCTGTTTTTTTTTGGTTGTTTTTTTTGAGAATCTTAATTCACAAAGCCATTATTTCACCCAGTCACTCACTCTGTTTTATTAATATTAATTCACCCCATTGTCAAATTTACTTGTAAGGCTTTAAAGATGCACACTTTTCATTACATTTCACCGTTTCTTTTCAGTCGTTCACATCACAGCAACCTAATTACCAGGTTGTCACTCACTTCACTTGATTTAAAAAAAGAAGAAGAAGAAGAAGAAGAAAAAAAGAAGTGCCCTGCACATATTGCATTGCAAATTCATGCAGCTTTCAGAGAAAGTGCAAAGCAAATCATGTTATATGGGAGCTTGAGCGAGCCAAGCCTGAAGCCTGTTGAGGCGTACAGAGTGATGGAGCTGCAGGTAAAAGGATTAAGCTCCTGTTATGGATCTACAGCATCTTTCGCTCTTCGTTCTCTTCCCCACCAGTTTAGCCCCGTCAAAGGGAAAGACGAGACAAGTCCTCATTGAGTGCACCTTTGATCTGTGTCAGACACTCACGCTTTCTTCCTCCTGTCATCCTCCTGTCTGAAGGCTCGACCTATCCGCTCCGCTCCCTCACCTTCCCGCCGTTTTATCCTCACTCCCCGCGGTTTGCCGAGGCCCACCGTGTTCCAGAAGGACCTCGGAGTCCTCCTCCCTCCCTTAAGCCTGGTGGCTGATTGGAGTGGGGTTTTTGTGCCACTGGAAGTGCACCTAATAGTCGGCATTGAGGGCTCATTCCTCCCTGTTAACAGCTAGCTGCTGCAATCACTCCACTAAAGCACCAACAACGAAGCGGACGAGTGCAAAGAACAATGAGGTGCTACGTTCAATCCGCCGGCATTGATTCCACTCTCACATTAAATGTGCATAAGAGCTTCGTTAACGCATCCTTTACTTCTCCATTTACTTTGTAAGCCAATATATTCGAGGAGTTTCAATCCAAGCGCAGGCTGTGATTTAGGCTTCTTATTTACACAAAGTTTTGCAAAGGTAACGTGTTGAGCTTTTCTTGAGTTTTATTAGGATTTGGGTGTTTCCGATGAAACAAAATGGGAAGGAATGTTGGTATTCAAATATGGAACAAACTTTGAAATGTATGAAATGGCTGTTCATGTGGCTACCTCTGTATAATTATAGTAGAAATGCTTGTACACGTAAATAATAATCAAAATCTACATTGCTTATGGCATGCAACAAAATCAGGGCTTATTGAAAGGAGGAAAGTGATTGTGGAAAATGTTTTTATGGTTCCTGAGATTATATCTATGTGGTCATAAATATGGCCAGAAGGACCATATTTTTATAGAGGGTCATTGTTACTGACCTGTTAAAATATTAAAATTAACAATGCTACCCTGGTGGAGGGCAAGTAAAGCCTTGTTTCCCACCAGGCTTATAGTACACAAAGGGAAACCATGATTTTATTTGTTAGTTAAAGATGCAAAATTCATTGAAGAAAATGAAATAAGATTTGTGTATTCAAGCTGGAGCTTCAGGCAAAGTAGAATGAGCTGCAGCTTCAGTGTTTAAATGTGCTTAGGGTTGAAAATGTGAAGAAGTGTGGTCTGTTGCAAAGAACTTTAATCCAAACTACTTTTTTTCATATATCATATATATATATATATATATATATATATATATATATATATATATATATATATATATATATATATATATATATATATACATATATAATCATGACAAAGCAGCTTTTGCTCCAGAAGAACAGTCAGACAAGGGATTTGCACGTGGCATCTCTCCAGCCTGGTATTTGTTATCTTCCCACGAAGAGACCCGGTGACTGAGCCATGCCTCAACGAACCAATGAGCCGAGCCCCCTTCACTCTCTCGTGCCGTTACATATTCAATTAAATTCAGAGTCTCCTTGTTGGTAATAGTGATGAATAAGCAGGGTGTTAACTTCTTTGTGTCACAGTCTCAGATGAAGGAGACATTGGGGGGTTGGCAAAGCGTGGAAGTTGATTGGATCCCTTGTCACTCCGGGGCAGACTGGTGGAGGTTAATGTTTCGCGAGGAAGGACAAAATGTTCTGAATGAGACCTTCCTCTGCTCCACGGCGACTGGCACATTTCATAACGCCGCGAATCACAGGCTAATTATGCAAGTCAAGCAGCGATGCCTTTCAAGAAAGGTTCTCCAAGTAATCCTTTAGAAATGCACAAAGATATATAGCAGGCCTGTACGATTTTTTAAATAAAGTTATGAGCTGATGAACTCTAATCCCTGGCCTCCTCTGGTAGTCTTTGAGCGGTATTTCCCAATTTGATACATGGATACAGTCCTGGTCAGTTATTGGTGCCTCAGATAAAGCTACGGAAAGCAACTCGTCACCTTGACTTGCTGTCACACAATAAAATTATTTCTTAAATATCTAGTGTTGATCCATCCTCTACATAACTTCTAAAATCCAGATTAATTGAGGTATGGTGAGTTCTTAGTCCATTTGTGGGTGCAGTATCACTAATGTGCTAATAGCAGAGCTAATTTTTCACATGGTGCTTTAGCTAACTTTGAAAATGTTTAGCGCAGCTAGCTTGTCCTAAATAACCC
The DNA here is from genome assembly GCF_019740435.1 of Gambusia affinis. Taxonomy (NCBI): domain Eukaryota; kingdom Metazoa; phylum Chordata; class Actinopteri; order Cyprinodontiformes; family Poeciliidae; genus Gambusia; species Gambusia affinis. Next base: position 13,295,181 of record NC_057891.1, on the reverse strand, counting down.
TCCAGAATAACTTTATTTCAAACATGCAACATAGAGAAATGAAACGCACGTAGAGAACATAAATCAGAATTCTGGGACATGTATAACTATTTAGAAATTAAATTAGTCCTTGAGTATTGTATTCTTTTAAAGGCAGATGCAATTTGAAGTGAAGTTAGCGCTTTAGCATTAGCTTCCACTAAATACCACAGCGGCCTACTGTTAGCGTTGGCTACATCCACAATCTAGCATTTGCAGAAAATCCTTGAGTCGGTGAACGCTTTGAAAAGCTAAATTCAGCTCTACATGCAAGCTAATTGCTTATATATTTACGGTAAAGCTTTACATCTGACTGTAGCAGCAAATTTGAGTGGAACATATCCAAAAGACGACTGCAAAAATAGTCTGAAAAGTAAAGTAGCCAACAGAAAGCACACAAAACTAAGAAAATAAAAGAATTGTTTAAATCCGTCATCATATTTAATGTATTTAAAACTTACACAGTCCTTCTTTACAATGTTTATTTCTTTTTGTATTCTATGTATGCAGGTAAAATAACTGGACAAACATGACTCCTACTTTATATAAAAGGGTCAGGCAGCAGTTGCCTTAGGAACCCTGAGCTTGAACACTACATGAAAGGCATTTGTTCATCATTAAACCAAAGACATCATTCGCCTGAAGGGAAAAGCCAGTATAAGTCTTAATGGCTCCTGATTTGAGCAAAACTTGAAGTCATGTGCAATTAACGAGCCAAAAATTGTTTCCACTCAAACAAGAGTCAGGTCTCCAAACTTTGGAGAAATTAGTTGGTTTTAAATAATATTTCTAAATCACCACGAAGATCTTTGATGAGTAGAAACAGATCATCTGGATGCAAGTAGGGAACTGCTGTTAAGGTACAGATGCTTCAAAGTCAGTTTCAAACCTGTTAAAATTATTCACCACTTCATTTCACCAGTTAAAAACAAGATTCCTGAAATGCTTCAAGATATTTTTGTCCCTTTAAAGTACAAAATAGTACAGCACTAGCACGTGTGCATGGCTAGTCCTGAAAGAAGACTAAAAAATGTAGCTCAACGTGACATATTGGCATTAGCTAGTCATCATTTAGCCAACATCTGTATTGAACAGTTTTACTCAACTCAGTTGGTTAGATGGGGGAAAAACTGTGCAAAGTTCTTCTAACATACACCTGAGTAGCTCTGCACATCAGCAGCAGGTCTCCTTCGCTGCTGCACAGGTGTAAAACAGAGCGAGCATCTTGGTGCTCATGCTGCTTTTAAAGGCGGCTCGGAAAAACAGGTTACGATATGTTAGCAATGGATCACGTAGCTGTAGCGACTGAAAAAAGTGAGGGAGGCAGAGGGCTTTGATGTGAGAAGTGCGGCAAATTGAGATAGGACTATCAGAAATTGGACCACTCTGAAGTAAAAATGAAAGAAATTGCTGTCAGACAAACAAACAAACTTCTTGAAGTAGTTTTAGATGGCTGTTGATACTATGTAGTATAGTGGCATTTCCCTTGTTTTTATTGTTGTTTTGTGTTTTCTTTTTTGATGTCATTTTTACCGTAAAGTGTTCGATCACCTTAGGTGGCTGCTATTAAGCACTATATAAATCAATCAGGATAAAAGAGAAGGAAAAAAAGCATTGTCTATAAAGAATAACAGGAAAAAAATAATTTCCAGCGCTCAAACTTGTTTAAATTTTGTCACCCTGTTAGGATTTATTGCGATTATAAAGAAAAATGACTGAAATGAAAAATTAAACACCATCCAAATAGTGGAGTCCATCACATAAAATCTTCCCAAAATACATTAAAGTTTGGTTGCTACATAAACAGTGAATAATCTTTTTGTCATTGGGCTAACATGTTGGTGGAAGGTAACTGAACTCTGTGTGTGTGTGAGGAGAAATCTCCAGAGGTTCACGGGGATAATAAAACATTTCATTTGGCTCCAGCGCCTGCGTTTCCGCCTGTGGGCATCGTCACCTCATCCTTTTATGATCCCGCTGAACGAGGCTGTTAGCTGGTGTGAGGATGGAAAGCTTTAATTTTTCCGATTATTAGAGTCATTCCCATTCTTCCGACTTCTCCAAAGATGCCTGTATTAAAACACGGAGCGGTAAGAAACACAAGCTGTTTTGACTTCAGTAATCAGCTCAGTATGGGGAGGCTTTCCTAACAAAGCCCTTCTCTCCTCTTCATGACTACTTTGACGGCTCTGCCAAATATATCTAGTTTATCTCCTGGATTTCCAAACCCTCTCTCCCCCTCTTCTGTCACAACATCCGCCGAGGAAATCGATGATGGTGACAGAGCGTGGGAGGCAGAGGCTGCCAGAACAGTATCATCCCCGAGTCGCTGATGTCACCTCCAATGCTCCCTGCCAACGGGAGCGCTGCCAAAGTCAGACTTTTTCCCGCTGATTCAGCCGGCAGCCGGGCCTGATGTGCATCTTGGGATCCCTGGAAGTGTCATTAACTGGCATGGAGGAGTGTTGGTCCTGGCAGGGCACTGCCACGTGCTTCTGGCTTCACACAGCCGAGCGCCGCCGCAACGCTCGGGGGACGGAGGAGAGGCAGAAACAGGAGGACAAAAAGGATAGTTGAGAAGTTTAAGGAGGAATAAGTGGAGGGATGTAAGTAAACCCGAGAGGGACGGCGCGTTCTAGCCGACAAAACAAAACGAGGTGAGACGGAGAGAGAGTCTGGCAGGCTCAGTTCCCCCAGGCTCAACTAGAAAATCCTCCGTTTCTGTTCTCCGTCAGACAGACACCAACCCTACACTTCCTCACACTAGCATTTCACCGATCTTCTGACGTGTTTTTTAATCTACTAACAAGAACGATCAGGAGGACTGATGGCAGATGTTTCAACATGGAGCAAAAACCCAAAAAAAAAACATGAAAGAATGATGGGGGAGAAGAGAAGGATGCAGAGGAAAGGGGAGAAGGGAGGAACAAAATCGCAAAGAAAGAGAACAAATGAAAAAGAAAGAAGTGAGGGAAAGAAGAAGAAATGCAACGGAAGGAAGGAATAAAGTATGGAAGAAAATGAAAGGCTGAAGGAAAAAATGGGAGGGTAGAAAAACAGAAGGAAAGAATGAGGGGAAAGACAGTAAGGAGGTAAGGAAGAATGAAAGAAGGGAAAGAAAATTAATGGAAGGAAGTTAGGAAGGAAATTGAGAGAAGAGAGCGGAATATTAGGATGAAACAAAGGATGGAACAACGGAGGAAAAGAAGGGTGGAGAAAATGATGAAGAAAAAAACAACTCAGAAAAGGAAAATTATAAAGCTGTAATTATTTTTTTTTAATAATTACAGGAACAACATGGGATATATTAAAGCTGCTATCATCAATGCAAAGCTAATTATGTATAGAACCATCTATTAATGGATTGTAATTTGCATTAACAAAAGAAGTTTTCTTTAGTAGACAAGTCATGAACTTGTTTCCAGCCCACCTTCTTCTAAATCAGGCCGTCTGTGAGACCAGGATACATTTTATTGGCTTCTACAATCATCAAAAATTGCAGCAGAATTACCAATTAATATAATATTAGCAAATAATTTTTCTCAAAACTGATACTCCTGTTTGAAGAGGTGACTGACTACATGTAATATCCAAACATCCTGGTTGAATGGAAAAAACTTTCAATCTACCAGCTGTTTAGATCATTTAAAGTCTTAACTGCACTTGGAGAAAATTGACACTTGCCTTATTTATGAGATTTCTTAAAGTTTGCCAACATTTCTAAATTCAGCATGTTTAAGTTAGACACTTAAAACAATAAAACTGAGCAAGTTTGCACTACAGAAAGACTTGCTCTCTCTCGCTCTGTCACAGCACGAAGGAAGGTTTCTCGCTTTCTCTTCCAATAAGAAAATTGCCTAGTGATATTTTAAAATTTTTAACTCAAAAAACACTCAAACGTCTTTGTTCCACAACTTGTGCAAGTATGTTCCCCGAGACTAGGTGCAGTAAGTCCTCAGAGAGCAGAAGAAATAAAAACTTAATCTGAAAGAGGAAAGCATTCTATCCCAGGTGTATTTTCCAGCATTTGATGTCTGTGCGTGAGCGTTCTTCCCATCCGTCCCTCACCTCAAGCAGCACCAGATGGATCCTCTGGAAATAGCCAGGGAGAAAATTAAGAACAACAGCTGTCAAATCAGGGAGTGAGGTGTGCAGCGGCGAAAGAGGAAGGAAGGAAATGTGGGAAGAGGTAGGGGGCAAGACAACAACAACAAAAAAATCCCACAGTCACACCTCATGCAGGTAAAGTCAGATTGACATTTGGGGGGTAGCTTATTAGAAAATTTCATAGCAGTGTTGAAGTGATTATCCTGAAGCTGTCAGCTGGAAACAGCGTGTCAAAGTGCCACCCAGGCATCCCCGCTACCCCCTACCTCCAGGTGCTTGATGTGCTGCTGCAAAGAAAACTGAACATATGCTGGAAGAATGATGTCTGACAAGGAGGAGGAGAGGCAGGAGGCTTATGGGTACACCAGATTGTGGCCAAACAGCACATTTATGTCGCTCAACACGAGCACGCCGTCGTGGGTTTGTGTGTGCTGATTTGAAGCGGAGAGCTGCTAATAAGGGGTGTGAATGGATGAAAGTGTGTCATCCGGTTTCCTGTCTGCACTTCCAGCCTGCTGCGCTGTTCAATCGTCACAAATGACCCATAACGCAGTTCAGTCCACGTTTGCAAGATGCAGCGGAAGCATCTTGCAAACAAAAATTCATTCCACAAATTACCAGGAAACCTTTTCTTACTGATACAGCAGCCAAAACGCTGAAAACTCAAATATTTATCAGATTACTACGAAGATATTCCACTATCATTTAAAAGTGAGAACAAATAATACATCTGAGAGATTATTCAATCTGAGAATTATTCTCTGTAAGACCATTACTAATGTCTTCAATCTAAAATTACTAATTAGCAAGTCATTGTATAACATCTTAAATTTTTATTATCTGGAGCCTTAAGCAAGTTGTTGAATCAGAAATAATTGAGATATTTTTGTTTGAACAACCAAGAGGAAGTGAATTTCAAAAGTATCTCAAAAATCAATGCTGTTGTAGCTTCTTGCATTAAATATCAGCCTAAAAACCATCATTACATGAATGCTTCTCATTTAAAGGAAAGACCACAATTGCAAAATTGTGTTTCTTTTTTTTTCTAAAAACGGAATATAGACAACGTTTTGCACACATTTGCAATAGAAACACAGCTACTGTCTCCATGCTTAAAATTAAGAATTGGTCTGAGACACTTGATTCTGTCTGGATCTAAAAATCATGGTTCGACTACCCACTGTTTTGCTGATAAACACTTTACTTTCTTCCTTTTTCCGACTTTGTGCTCAGCTCCCTGATGGCGCTGGCTGATGGCGTCTCCGTAGGACGCAGAAGAAAAACAGGTAAACAGCAGAGCATGAGCAGTGTGTGCTTGTTGCAGCAACAGCAGGAGAAAATATTGGCAAATGGGAAGGAATGCAGCAGGGTGAACATATCCACAGTTGCACACCAAGTAATTTTCCTTTATAACATTTTCTGTTAGGTGTAAAATAATCAAGTCGCGGTGAAATCATTCCTTACTGGTATGAAAGTCTAAATCAAATCCTAAATCCTTTGTGACAAATAACAGAGTCTAAAGTCCTTCATTTCCTCCACTGTTTGTTCAAAGAAAGCATTGCATCCCTAACAAACATGCAGTACGATAAGCTGGTCCATCACAATAAATCTCAATAAAATACATTCAAGTTTGAGGTTGTAACTTAACACAATGGGAAACAGCGAGGCAGACACGCTTGCACCAAACAAGCTGACACAGAGTCATGCATCCGGTGCACAGCATTGTAGAAGGAATAATCATGACCCGATTCCTCAAAGTCTGAATTATTCAGGTAATTAGGTATTTCCTAATGACCTCATTCCCTTTGTTCTGCCAATCTTTTGTGTGACACATCAGCAGTGCATTTTTAAAGGAATAAAAGATATGTGGTTCATTAAAGTCTTATCAGTCTGTATTTTTCTTTTGGTTCCAAAAGATCTAAAGAAAAAATGAAGAACAGAAGAAAACCAGGGTGAGGCAGCGCAGTGGAAATGAAGTCATTTTACAGAGCTTGGAGGTCAACAGGTAGAACAGTCTGCTGACCGAGCAAGAGTCTGGGATGAGTCGAGGGTAAAAACAGGCGGTGGAGAAATTGTTTTACCATTTTCATTTGTAGTTTCACAATGATGGATCAAGCTATCGGGTAGAAGGACTCGTGTCTATGGCTAAGAATCTCTTGAAGGGACCATCTCATCTCCAAAGCCCTCCACCCAAACACACACATCACTTCCACAGAGCGCTTATCACAACATAGCATCCCCCCCCACACTTATTGCCAATGCTTTTTTTCTTCTAGGTAACCAATCATACTGGCAGAACCCGGCTCTTGGGGGAGAATAAAATGTAACACCAAGCCCACTCTAAAAAGTGTGACTGATATAACCCCAACTTTTCACACGGTCTAAAAACAATTTTCAGTCATTTGTTGTCAGACTCTTAAACTCTATGGTTAACTTTTCTTGTCCCTCTACATGGAAAACTATTGTGTGATTGGTCAGAATGTTGTGAGTGTGTTTGTTTTTGTGGGAAAACAGGCGATTTTTCAGCCAAAAAGCAGAATGGACAGTTTTGAGGTGCAATTGGCCGAAGTCGTGAGAAAGTACGTACCGTTGGACCATAACATTAACTTCCTCCTGATTCTGATCAGATGAAGCAGGCAAATTTGACATTGGTTCACCATGCTGGGCCCTTACATGTCAAACATCCATCCATTGTCTCTTTAGAGGGTCAAGGAGAGGTTGGTGCTAATCTCCAAGAGGTGGGGTACGACCTGGACAAGTCATAAGTCCATCACAGACATGCAAACAAGTCCAATCAGACAATTCAGGGCAAGTCAAGGTGACCAATTAGCACAACTTGAACGGTGTTGGTACTGGGAGAACATGGAAACTCCATGCAGAAAGCTTGCCATGCAAATTACGCACTATGCTAAGGTATTCAAATTCAGCAGGTTTGCATTTGTCAAATCTTCCTGTGGCTCTTTTTCCAACAGTATTAGAAACGGTCATTACTCCCCACAGCGATGTATTCGACCAAGTTTGTAAATGTATACAGATGATCAATCACAATAGCGCCACCATCCTGGAGTATGAGGCAGTGGAAGGACTCCTTAAAAATCAGCAAATAATGATTAATAATGAGTACTCTTTAGTTTTTATTTCTTGTTCCAATCTGCTGCACTCCTACAACCAAAGAGTGCACTCAGAGATTTAAGATTTTCTAAATACCTACAGAACTGTTCTGTTTAAAAAAATAAAAATAAAAATCTGAGGGACAAAACAAGAGCTGAGTTTCAGTATCTGGAGCCGACGTCTCCTCCACAAGGTTTGAGCAGCAGGTTTATTCATGGGTCATCACACCTGATGGTGACTCAAGCTCAACTGAAGCACCGGCAAGATGAAGTAAGTGACAAGGCCGGTGGAAGGAAGGTCTGCCTTTATGGGTCGGAGTGTGTCAGCTCTTAGGGTTTCCAATTAAGGATAGCAACAGCTGACAAGGGGGAGACATCTTACAATTAGAAGCCGTTTTTCACCTGGAATCCAAGCCAAGGATCGGTTATAAATAGTCTGAAGCAATGGTGTAGGAAGTGTGGATTCAAAAACATCCAGGGAGTTTTACTCAAGAGCCAATTTGGGCTCAAATTCAAGAAAGTGCACTCAATAAGCAATATTTTCAAATAAATAGTGACCCATATCCTGTTACTTCTGAGAACAGGAAAAATTCAACATTAAAAATCTACTTACATTTCCTGTTAAGGTCATTTTAGCTGCATTTCCATCACAAAATTGGGTGATATTTATAATCGTCGCTATTCTGCTAATGTAAAAAAAAAAAAGAACATAATTTCGCAATCACTGGGTTTCAATTAAATAAACACAATTAAAATCATGCGTGAAAAGTTTGTTCATGCAATAAGTCGTTGAGAAACGTCATCTTCCTGCCATCCAGCGTCGTCTTCAGCTCTTCCGCCAGTAGTAACATCTGGATGTTGATCACATTTCCATTCAAACGAAAAACCACCTTATATAGAAGCAACCACTTTTTAAAAAAAAAAAAAACACATTCGGCAAATTTATTTTTGCAATTTCAATTTCAGCAATTACATGGCCGATAGAAACACAACTACTTAGACACAATTTCGTGTTTTAGAGTTCTCTTTTAAATGGAAAAAATCATTACTTTGCTTTTGTCATTAAAATACAGCTTGGTTCATCTTTGAGCATGTCAAATCAAAAATATTTCCAGAATTATTTTTGACTGACAAAAACTAAATGAACACCACATACACAAGAGTGATTGACAGCGCTAAGACCCTCCTCCTGGCTCAGAGTGGCTGTTTCTGACTGGACCACTGAAAGGAGGCAGAGGAACCCAATTTTTTTTCTGTCTCATACTCTACTGTCACCACATAGTGGCAGTTTTAAAAAATACTTTAAAAAATATTCACTTCTTAAATTGAAGCTACATATTGCAGATTTAAGGTTTTACATTTTAAAACATTTTAAATTAGGGCAAGCGATTAATAAGAACAACTGATTCATCTTATTTGTTAAACAAGTCTGACTTTTCTCAGCCTATTTTGGCATCAGTGTTAAATTAAACACAGTGGGTTGAAATTTCTTAGAAATATAGTGCTAGTGTAAAGTTAGAACAATCAGTGGAAAGGCTCATTACTAGTTGTTCCAGACCTCATCTAGAACCAGATTGTGACCTCTGAGCATGTGGGTGTGAAAGTGTTTTAACTGCAATAATCAATATGTTGCATTACCGTAGAAAGATTGCTTTTCTTTCAAATGTTTGCTATACGGTAGAAGCTCATGCCTCGCGCTTCTGCTTTTTTCCCCCCCTTTTTGTTTTATTGATTCCATGTTTTCATCCACTTTATTAATAGATGAAACTGCAGTTTGCTTTAAAACGAGCATAAACAACTTTGAGAGACGCTCCATTTGGACGTTTATGGTGTTATTTTATTTATTGGCCTTTTTAAAGCATACCTACGCTCCTAAACCTGCTTTCACTTTGTGCCGGCTTGACAATTTACAAGTGGGGGTCGGGGGAGGAATATTGTTATCCACGGGAAATTCCCCGGAGTGCTCTCCGCTGCCTTTATTGCCCTTCCTAAAACATTCTCTCAGGAGTCGGCCCGGATCTTTCATACTGATACGGCGACAGATTTAGAGTTTGTTGACAGAGCGTCTCATAACAACATGTTGGAGTAAAAGAGTCGAATTTAAAAGTACAGTTAATTCCTGACAGATGAGATCGCAGCATAAAACATTAGGGAACAATAACGCTAAGCCGGGGCCTGTCAATATGCAAAACGAAATCTAGTGTCTGCGCTGTGTAATAAACATATTTCCATTTGGAATTGTGTGGGCGATGAATGAATAGTGAAAAGCAATTGCAGGGGGAAATATCAGGCGAAAAGATTGTTTGGGGGTAAAGGAGGGACAGAGGGATGTGTGTGAGGTTGGTTTGCATGCAGCGTTGGACGGTGGCTGAGGGAACTGATTAGCGGCAACATCTTGTGCCAAACTACTTCTTAGCCGCACTGATTTCACACTGCTCTCTGTATTCATGTATGCATGGAGCCGTAGCGGAGGATGAGTGGAGTGCAAAGCAGCATCTCTTCCCCCCCCCTCCTTTCAGCATGCACCCCTCTCAAGTTTTTATTCCTTCGGATGTTCCCCTTCAATATTGTCAAAGGAAACATTTCAGGATTCTTACTTTGAGTTTGGATAGTAGACTGAAGAAACATCATGTGTTTTATTTTATGTTTTAGATTTTTGATTCCACTCCGAGTCCTCCTGCTGAGGAGGAACAGTCTTAATGGAAATAATAACGAAATGACTTTGAGAGGGAGCAAAACATCTGAGTGGAAGCGGACTGCTGCGCATCATCATCAGGCTTCCAGCCTCCTCTCTGCTCAATTATTGGCCTTGTTTTTTATGGTTGTTAGAAAAAGATGAACAATGAACATCTCTGTGCTCTGCAGTACTGAATGATTTCATTGTTGGGGCCTGCTGCTGCTATTCTAGAACTGAACAAACAAATAATCTGACTTGCCTGCTTTTCTTTTCTTTTTTAATCCATCATTTTTCATATTTTAAATCTTTGTCTCCTATGGTGCTAAATAATACTGGATCAAAGATGACAAAAAAAATTATAAGGCAGAACTCACAATTTTGCAATTATTTAGAGTACTGACATCCCAGAAATAAATTACTAGCTTACATAATTTAAAAAAATAATAAATTTTAAATCCCTCTTGTTATTATGTTGTAAAATGTAATTTTGGCAATACAGGACAGATCTTACTTAGTTTTCCATCAATCTGAAGTCTGAATAAGGGTAGTCGAATTAAAAAAAGTTGGATTTTCGTTAAATATGTATTTTTAGTGCATGATAGAGAATTTCACAAGTTTTTGGAGTTTGATCTGATGGTTAGAAAACAAGCTCAAATTTTTTTGCCAAGTTAAATCGAAAGTCAATTTTAAAGTCTTTTTGGGGGCAAAATCCAAGTCCGGTTTCAAGCATTTTGCCAAGTCCAATTCTCTAAAGATAAGTCCCATGTCTTCTGAGAGCAAAGTTCATGTTGAGAACAATCCCAGATTAAATCTAAAGTCTTAAGTCTCAGGTCTTCTGTCAAGTCTGACACTGGATGCATGCAGCATTCTTCTAAAAATTCAACTCAACGTGTAAAAAACATAACTGTTATAAAATAATAACAGTCCTTTGCAAAGCTATAAAGATACATTTATGCTAAGAGCAAAGTGGATGATATAGCATAGCACCTATTCACGGCTTCTCCCACAAACCTGGCGGGCTGCCAGGCTTTCATTGGCCCCCGCCAGGCTGAAGTTAGGTTAATAGATGAAGCATTGAACTGTGAGCAAGTCAGTCACACCGTCTCACGAACTGACAGCACCAGCTTTCGCATCTCAGTGTGGATCGTTTGCGCCACGTTTTGCTCAAAGTGGATAATTTAGAAGTGGCTCTTTCAGCGCAGGTTCGCTTCATTTTGTTAAAATCATTTGCTAAAACATTCAACAAGAATATCTTTTAAAATCAATAGTGTTTTAAGTCACTTATTGCAACAATGAAGTAATTTAAAACACATATATTCACACAAAACCTGTGATCCCTTTAAACAACATCACAGGCAATTTTTGACACTTCTGGCAACAATTAGAGAAGAGGGGACTTAGAGCAGCTGCTGGTTTCTGGAGGGCTTAAAAAAAGCTCACACATGGAAAACTCCACTCTGAGCCCTACACCACTACATTCAGCACCAACAGTAATGATGGCCTTGGCACAAACCCTAATGCTCGCTCACTTCCACATTTGGTAACATGGGGACATCGACAGCTGAGCCGGTCACACAATATGTTTGTACAGAAACACACTGTAAATATGAAACTATTTTATTCAAGCATGATGTATCAAAGTTGCTACCAGACTGAACACAGCAAAATAAATAATGCTTAAAACAAAAACAGACACCCTCTCCTCTCTTTCCTACCGTATTAATTCATATCCAAGTATCCAGCTGCCTTTCTATTTCATTTGGCATTCATAGTGAAGAGTAATCTGCACACACAACTCTTCAATAGCTGCAGGTCATCTGAGAAGCTTCCTGTTTTCACACACACACACACACACACACACACACACACACACGCACACGCACACGCACACCCCTGAAACGCCTCTCTGCTGCATCACAGGAAATCAATACATCAATAATTCTAAACACACCAACTTAGCCGCTTTTCTCTTGCTGAGCTTACATGAGAACCGTTCTCTCTCTCTCTTTTTTGGATCCAGTAACAACATTTTGTCTTCCATGTTTAAATCTCTAAATGAAAGCTCTCTGGGAGAATTTTAGAAAACAACTATGTTAGCTGCTTACTATGAAGCCTACATCTTTTACTTTTTTCTATCCCAAGTTGCCCTGGCAACAACTGTTTAACTGGGTAGAAACATTGATCACTACTTTCACACTCAACCGTTCCTTTCATAAACCCCCAGTAACTGTAGTGCGTGTAGTTTTCAGTCGCACGCTGCCTTTGAAACATCACAAAATAAGATTAAATTACAAGAGACATTTTAAGCACACATGTAGCTTTGTGCACTTCAGAAGTCCAGAAATATTATTACTTTGTACATTTTTGCAATATCCTATGAAACTTTGCTGGCTGCGCGGACAGGTCCAAACTGCGCAAGCAATGTACGGCTAAAAAATAACGTTTGTAGATAGTTAATCAAAGAACATGTAGTGATATTGTCGTTCGCACAGAAGCAAAATCAAAATCTCTTGGGAAGAAGAATGTTTTCTTACTGACATCCATCTTATTCGCAATCAGTCCACTGTCGTTCTAAAGGAGTCCAATATTCATGGTCACTATTCAGCTTTCTCACGTCACAAAGGTAATCTCTGAAAGACAAAAACAACTGAAGCTCTGCCTAAACTCTGCTCTCAACAAAGCACCTTGGTAGACCAGCACAACGCCACACAGGCTGGTTTTTTAGATTTCTTCACTAATTGCCCAGCCTGGGAAATCCTGTTTGTTAAGTTGAGTCTGTCCACAGCGGCGGCGTTCATGTGCCTGTCGCAAGCAAGAGCTTCCTCAAAAATCACTCTCTCAAGAAACGAAGCATTGAGAGTATGTCTCTGAAAACTGAAGCTTGGGAATGTGTTGCCTATTATCCTGTGCCACAAACATTTTTGATAACTTTTGGTCTCCATTTTGGGACTACAAAAAAGGAAAAAAAAAAAAAAAGCAGATAAATGTAATACTTATGTTGGAAAATTTGTCACAGGTATTAAGTCTTAGCACTTATTCTCAGGAATTCATGCACACCACAATAAAATGACTTAAGTTTAAGAAGCGTTTGCATTTCGATCGCTATATTAATGTGTTTGGCTTCCAGATTTTAATTTTCAAAACGTCTGGCCACCTCTTGTTACTTATTCGCATGACGTAGCTTTCAGCTGCAAAGAGGCTGGCGACTCCTGGAGAAAAGAAAATGTTGCACTTTTCTAACAACCTGTTTATCATTTTCACTTCTGAGTGGGGAAAAAACCTGGTTTGCAACACAGACTCTAACCCCGTCTCTCTAGACACTTAATGGCTCATTAGGAGTAATCGTGTTTTCCCATTCCTAGAAAATGAGATCTTTAGAAACCCAGTGGTGAGAAAAAAATATAAAAATTAACAGATCCATCCATCGGTTCAGCGCATGCCCACAGGGACATGCAACAAGCAACAGGGTAACTACCCCTGGCTTCGTATTCACAGCTGAACATGAAGTATCTGCTTCAAACTCTGCATCCAAACAGAGCAACAAGCAACACATGGGGCCATTATGGAGTGAGCCGTAACACCACCCTTCCCTGGCACACGAACCTCTTGATTTATCATCAGGCTGTGCTCCACACTGTACGGAGAAGGAGCCGTGCTGATGTGTCCCTAGAGTCGCATTGCGATAAAATGAACTGCCATTGTTTTCTTTCAGAACTATACAAATTGCCTCATCAAAGCCACAACATGGGTCCTCCACCTCTAGCCATTAATCTATGAGAGAGACGTAGGCGAATGTGCTTCCCGTAAAAGAGCATCAGGCAGAAATTCAAGGTTTCCATGTTTTATTTAAATAAACGACCAAGTGGTGTTGACAAGGCTGAGACGTGTTAATGCACCCACACCACTTGAGGATCATGTTTTATTCAAACTGTACATTTTTCCCTCTAGCTTCTGAAAAACAAAGTTTGCATGTGTCCGTGTGTCGGAGACAAATATCTGCCGTTGCTCCAAATGACATTCAATGTGATGGAAGTCTCGGCGGCTCCTTGCTCCGAAATATGGAGGAGATCCATAAATGAACGGCAGCGCTTTGGGAATAAATTAGAGCCGCTGCGGGCTGAATTCAAATGACCGGGTTAACCTTTGCTAACAAAGTTCCCACTGACGTTTTGAAGCGGAGCAAGAGCAAGAGGGCTCACTGTAGTTTTCCATTTGCACTCAACTGTTCTTTTAATCATTTTCCACTTGTGTGTTCACAGTTTTTAAGTTCCTAATTAGGAAGAGGCTTGTGAGGACAAGGCGGATGAATTTTATTCAGTTAGCAAAGAGTGGTTTAATTTCATGTGCAGTGTGGCAAGTCCCTGTGTTTTTTATTTTTAACCAGAACCAGAAAACATAAACCTTTGTTTCCGTTTTACATTTTGAAAATCAGGATCCTGCGATGGAGATGATGGTACACACACTGTTGACTGGGACAGAATCAACTTTACTCACAGAATAATACGGCAAAATATGTGGGGATCTCTAGGTGTATAAAGGAGGATTTTATTTAAAGCAAGCCCTTATAAAATGTTACAGATCTGTCCACTGATCAGGAGGAATCAAAAGCCATTTGTAAAAAGCATCAACAGGAAAGCTGGTCAGAGATGATGGAACCATAAATGGAGCTGAATACAAAAACCTGTAAAAGTACAAAGACTTGAAACTGAGTTGAAGGTGCAGATCTAAATATCGTAACCAAAAACACACACCTAAAATGCAATGATTTAGCTCAAAGCATAGTCGTTTTAATTCAGAGTATATCCAATTAAATGATCCGTGGCAAGACTTTACATTACCATTCACAGATGAGATGGAAGCCGAAAGAGGAAAAGACTCAAACTCAGTCAGATCAGATGGACGGTTTGTACAAAGTGATGCAAAGACTCTGTGACAACAGAATCTGAGCTCCCAGCAAACAAGCAATTCCCCTGAGTTAAATCTTTGTGGTCACTCAACATAAACATACAATATATAAAGAGGTAAACAAAGAGACTCTGTGTAAGCAAGAGCACGCGGACATTTAGAGTGAAATTATGTGAGAATACATACATCACTTTGACTGTTCATACAAATCCTTACTTTCTTTCCGTTTGAAAAATGATTACAGAAAAATGATTAAAATCCATTTCAAAGGCCTTTTGGCTAGAATCATGTTGTGAATTAATTATTATTAATCTAGTAATTTCTTTAAAAAAACATTTTAAACCAACTGAATAAATGTACTCAAATTAAAAGCATTTTTTCCCCCAGTGTGAAATTATGCTGCTGGATTTATCTTGAGGTTTTTTGTTTTTTTTCTTTTATATAAATTTTTCCCAGCAGATCCAATAAATACAGTCAACACTGTGAAATCTAAATCTTATACTCTACTTGCTTGTAGAATCCAGACTTGTTGCTATTTACGGGAGAACCTCCACCAGGTTATCCGTTTCCAGTACGTAGGAACATTTCCTCTCATCTGTCGCTCATTTGTGAAGCTACAAAACGGAGCCCAGTGGACGAATTGCAATCCAGTCGCAATCCACTGATTTATTGAAACAATTTTTCAGGACGGACACTGATTAATTGAGACGCAGTTTCTATGATTTATGGGAACGTGCCACAGAGGAGCGGTCTATGTGATGGTGAGTGAGTGTGCACAGAGCTCCCTGCTTCCAAGTGCTGCTGGCAAACGTCCGAGTTTGGGGAAGCAGACGCACAAAGCCAGAGAGGAAATTATTCCTGACACAGCCAGCGGACGTCACACAGAACAACCGCAGCAGGAACAGTTCCAGATCATCATGGCTATGTTGACATCCTGTCAATGTTCTCGGCGCAAGAATACCTTCAATACTAAACCTGTAAATGCCAGAGTGTGAAAGGATGAAGGGATGAACTAAGAAACAAGGGAACAAGGATACTGAATGTAGTGTGAAGCACTGGGACTTGATAGAGAGCTATACAAGTACAAGCAATTTACAATTTTACAACTTCTAGACATTTTCCACATCCCATATTCACCCACTTTCACTTAAGTACATACATTTGTAGGGAACTTAAGGTTAAGTCCTCTTCCAAAGGGCACATCAACATGCAACTAGAGGAATCTAGGTTTGAACCTGACCACGCTTCTCACTAGCTTGACCATAAAAATTCACAAATTGGAATTTCAAAAATAAATCTGCCTAAAGGAAACAATCGCAAATGTCCTGCAACCAGATGACTGCGTGTTGACCGTTTGTGGTCTGAAGGAGGGGGGTTCCAATAACTGCTGCGAGAACAAGTACTTCACATTAGGTACTTGCCAATTCCAAGTACATATACCAAATAGTTAACGAAATGGTGCTTGTTCATCACACAATAACTTTTGAAAACATTTTTTGAAAGTCCAGCAGAAACATGGAATCGGTTTGGAGTATCTGCATGCTTTTACAAATACTTATCGCTAGTAATCTGTATTTGTCCAGACCTTTCTATACTGTAGAAATCCTGATTTATAGGAATACTACAACTGTAGCTTCACCTTATAAACTGCTGAATTCAGGTGCTGCCAAGAACAGAGCCCAAAAACATGTGGGACTGACTGACTAGGCAGCTTCTTACTCCCTCCCAAGGAGCTCCAACAGAGGAATAAGATGTACCTTTTCCACAACTCACACGCTGCTTTCAACTGAAGCTCAAGCCAAACTTTGTTTTCAACCTGATTTCATCCTCGTCTCAACATCACAAAGACTTCGTCTGTGAGCCCCAGATTCCGGCTGCTGCTCGCCAACCCAGAGACAACCTCTCTCTCTCTTTCACAGCTTTGCACATGAAAGAGTCGCTTCCCACCCGTCCAATTAATATAAATTGTGATGTCACACAGCGCGAATATGAAGACTTTGCGTCCAGGCCTGGCTGCTGCCTGTTTCCAGTAATTACCACGTCACACTGGTTGCACACGGTGTTCAGATAATGTTCCAGAGGGGCTGTCGGGAAACGGCTGAAAACCCAGTCAGGGACGGGGGGGTGGGAAATGGCTGGGATTGCACGGCAGCATTTCATCCCTCACTAAGCAGGGAAAAAGGCATTGTTCTGGCATGATTACGACAGATGGTGACCTGCCTCCAAAACAACCAGAGAGATCAGAGGAGGCAGAATTAAAATGTTTGGATGCACCTCTACTCTTCAGAATAATTCCTCTCATCCTCCTTCCACACACACACACATGCACACACACACACACACTCCTTTTTCTTCTAAAACTTTGCTGTCAAATTAGCTTTTTTATCAGCTTGATCCAAATGTCAAGTTCCTCCAAAAACGTCACTTCAAAAATAGCATCAAAGATGAGATTCCTCAAAGCAAGCGGCCCCAACACCAAGGGGTTGGAAATGAACTCCATGATTCCGGTCGATGGAAACCAATACGGTGACAGGCATTAGCTGCAGGCGCCAAGCCTCGGCTTTTTTATTGCTTCTGAGTGTAACCGTGTAAAGAGCTCTATAAAGGCATACAGTGGAGATTAAGCTGCTAATCTGTTCTGACAACCACACACGTATCGATTATTAAAAGGCCAAATCTGTAATCCAGAGGCACACAGCGGAGACGCCTTGCTGCAGAAAATCTAAAACGTTTGCTCTACTGTCAAGAAATCTCGATAGGAAAACATTAAAGCTGAAGGGCTTGGTAAAAACTTCCTCTTGAACAAAAATCTGCAGCATCCCTTTGATGCTTTGGTTAATAAAAAGCTTGCAATAGTTTTAAAACAATTGCAGCTATTGGTGTCATCAACAAGGTGGAGTTGATAGGAGCATTTGTTTCAACACTGTGACTGATCTCTTTATTTTTTGTCAATTCAGAAAAGTTCGACTGAAACATAGCA
Source organism: Gambusia affinis (assembly GCF_019740435.1). Lineage (NCBI taxonomy): Eukaryota > Metazoa > Chordata > Actinopteri > Cyprinodontiformes > Poeciliidae > Gambusia > Gambusia affinis. The sequence continues at coordinate 13,277,384 of NC_057891.1, read as the reverse complement.
GGCACTAAAAAAACTTGGTTAGGACTTCTTCTGCAAGAAGTACGTGGTGTGACAGAGATCAAAATCAATTTGCCCACCTCTAAACACAGACTAATGCTACACATCGACTTTTTCAAGGTCATGCCTTTAATAAGAAATAAATAGAAATTGATTGTTGCTTGGTGGTTCAAAGTGATCTTTTCAGATGAGAGCAAAGCTTGGATTTCACTTGAAAAACAAAACTTCAGTCTGAAAGAAGAGTGGAGAGCCACACAATCCACACCGAGTGACCTCAGCAGAACCAAAGGACGTTACTACTGGTGGAAAATACAAAGACGACGACAGGAAGTGGTAGGAGGATGATGACCTAGAGTGATTTCAAATGACCTATCACGTGAACAAACTAATTCATGTGTGATTTTAATTGCATTTTGTATTTATTGGAAACGCTGCAATTACAAAATTGTTTTTTCGACATAAGCGGAATATTGACGTTTTGCACATATTTGTGAAGGAGTAATTCATGCAAAACGAGCTCCACTCAAGTATTGAGTGCTCAGGCATTGACAATTTTCAGATGCTTAACATTTGTTTTAGAAAACCAAAAAAAAAATAAATAAAATAGTTGCAACATTCCACTTTTCTGACATGGTGAATTTTGTGTTTTTTCTTTCTCTCTAAGTCATGATCCAAACATTTGAAATGTAAAATGCTGATAAATTACACGTTAACAGAAAAAGCAGCAACACAACATCACTGTAGAGATATTCCACTGTCAAGAACAGACAAAGCATACAATGGTTGCATACTGAAGCTTTTCTTTATTCCTGCTAAACTGAGAGGAAAATGAAACCCGTCAGGAATGGATTCCCCTTGTTAGATGTTTGTGCTTTCAGTGGTGGCAGATGAAAGAGGAGGGCATGCCTGTCACAATTAATATCCCGCCTTTTCACCACAGCCTGTTGTATTGTGACAAAGGCCTATCATTTGTTGGCACACATGCCACTTCTGGGTGCCAAAGTCTGGAGATCAGCATCCGTCTTTCTTCCCTAGACACCTGTAACGCTGCAGTCTCTGTACAGTACGTCGCATTGTTTCTCAGCCTTCCGAATTAATCTCTCGATTCAGGAATCACGTTTTGATTCGTCTTTCATCCCAGACGATCTTCACGCCACGTTGTTTTCGGTCTTCTTTCACAGATGGGGAAGCCAGGGGACAGATTAGACCGAGCACATTTACAGCAGAAACAGCTAACGGGAGGATTGTCTCCATTTGTCGGGGACCTCGGCTCGCCCCTCGACTAGCATCCCTGCACCTGCTCCCGCCCTCCTGGGTTTACGTGCTTCGCTGGATTGGAAGCAATCCTTTGCAGCACCTGTGCCTCCCTTTCACCCTTCCTCTGTATGGCCTATCCCTTACAGAGGAAGACGAACAGCCAACGGCATGGGGAAGGCAATGCTTTTATCACCGTTACCGCGGTTTCATCTGTAAACAGCTATCAAAAAATAGATCCCATCTTCATGATTCTTGTAGCACAAAGAAAAACAGGATATGAGGTCAGTATGGGTTGAAAGCTGTCAGAAAGATACGGAGCAATCATTTTGTTACTGTAATCTTTAAGAGACGTTTCTGAATCTCTCATTGCAGTGCCTGGAAAACAGATTTGTACTGTCACGTTACAACAGCTAGCAGGTACTTTATTGTCTCTATGGAATGTTAGGAGGAACAAAGATAAATCAATGCATATGCAACTAATTTATTTACTAAATGTATCATGAAATAAATAGCCTTTAAGTGATTTATCTGGCAATAAAAGGGCCATTATGATTTTTTAAAGAATCGGGCAAAAGTATCCGTGTTAGCTGCTTGCGACAGGTCATCCCAATAATCTGAGCTTCCTAAAATTTGTCAGAAGAGGAAAACTGGGACAAAAATCGGCATAAAAGTAAAACAAGGCATAAACCAACGAGTGAAATGAAAATATAAAACATGGTTCTAATTATTTACAGCATGAAATAGAGCATAATCTCTGCAGGATGTTTCTGCAGCAGCCATGTTTAAAATAAGAAACCTGCAAATCTCAGAGGCAAACTTTTGAATGACAAAAAATAATTTTTCCATCGTTTTCCAGACAGTCCCAATCCTGTGGGTTGCAATGTGACAAAATGGACAAGTTTTAGATGACTCCTCACAATATGAACTGCTGAGGAAAGAGTTGCTCCACACTGTGAATCAAACAGTACGGCGGCCTTTCAAAATAAGCTGGCCTCAAGGAACCAACTCCGACTCTTTATCATCAAACACAAGCCCCCATGAAATTGAAGAAAACACAAAGTACAGATAACGCAAGCGGAGCGTGTAAATTCACCGCGCGGCCCGCAGCAGAAAGCCGGGAGGGATTTTATGCACAAGGGAGATGACTTGCAGCTACACTATACAATGTTTAATCCCCTTTGTGTTGGCCACAGAAAGAAAATGTGCACCCGCGGTTTGTTTTGTGCCGAGTTTGTGTTCGGCCAGTCTTTTGTTAAAGCCTTAATATCTGATAAAAAGGTAAAAACGGAGAACAGCTGGTTGGATCGAGGCAGCAGCTGGTTGTGGGTATTTTTTATCAAAATCTCTACGCATGGAGGATAAATATGATACCTTGGAGAAGCATTCATAGTCCTTGAAATTTCACATTTATCTCCTCTATAAGGATAATTTCATGGGCTTTAGACCAACTTGTCTGTAGTTATTATTTGAGTTCAATATAAATTCCTATCTTTACTTGTAAATGAATTATTTTATTTTATATTTTATTCATCCATGGAGAAGCAGCATTCACTTTCTGTGTGCCACAAATCTGGAGCAAACTTCCAGAAAACTGCAAAACTGCTGAAACACTGAGTTTCTTTAGATCAAGACTCAAAGCTTATAACTGATTAGTAGAAATTTGATCAACATATTTGATGCGTATTTGCTTGATGATTAATATGATTTATATTTATGGTTTCAGTTATGTGTGTTTTTTCTTAGTTGTGTTTTATCTTTAACATTTAACATATCTTCCAGTTCCAGAGTTATTTACAAACTTTTGTGCTTTTAGTCACTGAGAACTTGTGTTAGGATGCCATTATCAATATATTACTTGAAAATAGTCTGAAAATGACATCGTTTGTGATCATTTATCACCCAGCAAGATTGTGACAAGTCTACCTCCACTATGGTCATAGAGGAACCTAAAATCAAACAAATAAGATAAAAGTTTGTGACTAAATGCATGTAAACACTAATGTAAGACACTGGAAGATGACTGAGGACATGTTTAAAATTGCAACATCATTAAAAATGGAAAAAAACCCAAAAAAACAAAACTAGTTTTGCGTTTGTTGTCTTTTGACTCGTAGCACAGCTCTGAGATGACCCAACTCTTGGAGGCGGCTTGATGTTGGTAAACAGTGCCTGGCCTGGCATTATGGACTCCTGGCTGTTCTCATCAGCATTCCCTCCGGGGAGCACCTGCTGCTGAGCTGGATGCTCCACGAGTTATTGGATTGCTAATCTCTTCCTGGGAGGCCTTTTCAGCCCGGCCGACAGATGAGGGCAGGAGAGGCAATAAGTCATTTTAGCAGGGAAGCTGATGATAAACTTGAGTAGGGAGGCAAGCACAGAAGAAGGGCAGATTGAAAGAGGGTGAAGGGGGGAGAGGGGAATGAGAAACGTATGTCCATATACACAGCTGAGGCGGAGAAGGATGGCTGTCTGGCTTGCTGGGACATGCCTGCCTCTTGATTTCATCCTCCACAGGCGGAGCGTTATTGCTTTTATTTGAAGACGGCTCCGGCTTTCTCCCTCAATAGATCACGGCGCTCGATAAAGTGTTGGCGAGGAGGCGGGGGCTGAATCGGAGGGTGGAGGGGCTCAAGGTGATTGAGGATGAGCGGGTGAATCTGGAGCCGCCGTCTACACTGTGAGCTCCGGCTCTGCTGATTGCCTTCTTAATGGTGATGAATGCGGGGGAAACGGCGAGCCTACTGCCGCAGATGCAGTGATGGAAGGGAGCAATAACTCCACATCATGAGAGCCGTCCAGCCACTGCACACTGTCATTACAACACTGAGATGAGGAATATTAGGGGCCCGGCTCATGCTTTTTACCTGATGAGATGAACTGTAGTGCTTGGACATAAATGCTATTTGAAACTGATTTACTTCATCAGGGTCGCATTTTTTATGCTGTAAATAAGGGGATGTATTTTGCGCTTACAAAGTGATCCAATCAGAAGGGAGTGTGACACGGTTTAGCAGAGATATTCCTTTTCTATACTTCTCTGCTGTGACAACTAGTAGATGCAACGCTGTGCAAAATTATTCAGACAACTTTTTGTCGCAGTAGAAACAAACTCATATGTATTTTACCCTACAGATCAACACAACGTAGCTCACAGTTGAGACTGAAGCAAAAGTATATCTGAACTAGGGCTGAATAACCACAATTAATTGGACTGACCACGATTAATCAGATTAGTCTGATTAATCGATTATTGAAATAATCGTCAACTAATTTGGTAATTGATTAGTTGTTAACTGGAGTACACAGACTCTTAAATGGGAATTTGTTGAAAAAAAATCATAATAAGCTAAAACTTTGCCTGTAAATGGGTTTTACCCAACACTTCTCAAGTGGTACACAATAATCAAATGATTAATCAATTACTACAGCAGTTTTGTTTGTTTCGTTTTCCTTCAGCTTTATAAATTCATTCTTGTGTTGCCAATAATATTGTCATTTTTTTCCCCACTAATATAATGACGGTGTACTGTATAAATATGTAAGTACACCATGTCAAAGATCAATAAATTATTTTCTAAAAGGACATTTAACACTGGAACTGGAAGACATTTTAAAATATAGAAATAAAATAAATAAACCAAAGATGAATATAATTGATTTTGAGGTCTCTAAACAAACTTGCCCTTCTAAATATATCAATCTTTAGACTCTAAATAGGAAACAGGCAGTCATGGCAATCAGGATTTTAGTGGGGAAAAACAGCGTAAACTTATTAATGTGTACTGGGTATCAAATGTTTGAAGCATCTCTGTAGAAACTGAGCAAATTGTTTTAGTGTGTTGCGCTGGCCTTTTTGTATTTTGTCGTTTACACATCGTAGTGATGGTGGACCGACAGCAAACCAGAGACAGCCCATCGGTTGATCATGTTTTAGATGCAGATACTGGTTTGTTGTTTTTGCAATGTTCATGTAATTAAATGTTTCACAGCTGGGATTTAAAAACAGACATTTACAGAGGAAAAATAAAACGACATGCGTCTTCTTGGTCATCAGAGGTAAACATCCATTTAACTCAAAATTATGTCCCGTCCTCCATGGTTAGAAAACCCCGGAAAAACTCAACTTCAATAATCAATCCAGCAACGTTCAGTGAAGTCCAAAGAACTTCCTTCATCTGAGAAAGCAACACACAATAAGCCAGTAAATTTATTCTACAATAACAGAACTGCAAGGCCTGGCTTCATTTCCTCTGTAGTTCAGTTATGCTGAAATCACACTGCGTTTCCCTTCGCTACGCCGCTGCACTGATTTATTGGACTGCTACCTAGCGGCTAGCGCACACAGCTGTGCGAGTCCACAATGTGCTCCACAGACCCAGGAAGCCTCACTTGAGCTTGTGTTCTGAGTTAAACACCCTCAATGCGTTTCATGCTGTGCTGCTCGCTACATGCTGCTGTGCAGCAGTCGTGTGCAGACTGCCACGCACAAGGCAGAGTGGGTTCTCCTTGGTTTGCATGTAGGTACAAACTGTACATGACAAACACATGAGATCTGACTTTTCACATACTTCCAGCAGGAATCTGGTCATATTAAAGACCTTGCTGCTGATGTCAAATGATTTATAATGATCTTAATGCCGGTTGAGATTAGATGTGGAAAACTGACTGATGGATTTAAAACGAGGAGCTAAACTACTGCTATGTTATCTTGAGTTAAAATGATGCAACCGTTTCCCATAAAATACGACAAAAGTTTCACTTTGGTCAGCCGAGATCAAGATTATGACCGAAACCTGGTTAAAGACATTTTGCTTACAGTCTGAACTGTCATGTTTATTTTTGTTTTGTTTTCTCTTATGAAATTATATCAAAATGTTACATTATTCACTAATAAACCCTCCTATATTTGCTTTGTAGCACATGCAGACAAAGTTGTGCGTTTCACTTTGAAGCCGCAGGACTTCCTTACACGTCACAGCTCATCAAACGCCACCGCTCACCGTGAGAGGAGGTAAAGCTGCAGCTCTACAAACCACAAAGCTGCACTGTCATCTTGCGCTTCGTTTCACGTGGGCTGGGTTGTGTTGTAAACATGGAGACCTGACATCAGCAGAACAGACTATGGGTTTTGTGGTTGACGTGAGATTTCTGTTTGTCCTCTTTAAGATGACGGCAGCTAAAGCTACGTGGTCGGGGTGATCCGCCGTGGTGAGCGTCTTAATTCCTCCTGAAGAAGATTATTGCTTGAAAGGTCAGCAGGTGTACACTGGGGAGCCAACTGTGCCTCTTCCTTCAGGGAAAATGGATGACGACAGTGATGAATGAATAAAAAAATTACCCCAATATCTTCACCGCCGTGCTGACAAGCAGAACGACATATAATCACTGAGCAACGACATTATTTCAAGGATTTATTTTCTGCTGATAATGCCGATTCATGCCGGGATGATCAGGGTTTCTGCAGGTTTTGCAAATTCACATTTATAGCTTTTTAAGACAGCTACGAATAAGTTTTAAGACCTATATCATGATTATAATGTGGGGAAAAAAAGGCAGTTTTTTTTTTTACACATAATAATAATATGACAACTGGACAAACATTGTCCAGTTGTCAATAAATTTACATATAACGAAGATGTAAGCAAAAAAAAAAAGCTAACAGAACCAAGGAAGTGGTGAAGACATGTACTGTCCAATTGTTCAAAAATGTACATGCATGCCAAGATGGACAAAAAAAAAAGCTAGCCAGCAGAAGCAAGCCAGTGCTGTCCAGGTAACTGTTGAAAAGTTTACATATACAGAAACTAGCTAGCAGCGGACGCGAGGAAGTTGTGAAGACGTAAACTGTCTGGTCAATTGCTGCTAAATTTGCACATGGATGTGAAAAAGCTAAATAGCTTGCTACATAGAAAATGTGGTGCTGAATTTGAAACCTGTGAGTAAAGTATGTAAGGCCAACTTACATTTTCATAGCGAAATTAAGACATTTTAAGGAAGCAGAGAAAATGGACAATTTATCAGCACTGAGTCTCATGTGCCACAGAAACATACAGAATATTCTTACAGGGTTCTGCCACAACTTTTGTTAGCTAACCAGTAACCTCCACCTTTTTCTGAGTAAATATGAAAAAAAAAACGTAACCAAGTGTATTTTGGAGAAAGCCTAGATGTCCTCTCAACAAAGCATCCAGTCTGGATCCATTTCTTTTCCATTTCCTTACCGCCGAGAAGATAAGACAGACATTCCTGAAGTAATCTGGGAAGATAAAAGAATTCCTAGAGCTATAGCTCCATAGAAGCCATTTATCATCTGCACTTCATGGTATTCATGTTGTGAAGCCTGTATGCAGTCTAAACTCTCAGGCTAATGGAGTGCAACAAACAGTATTCAAATCTATCCACAACACATTTAGAAAACCTCTCTGGAAAAATCCGTCTGCCTGGAGAGAAGCAACAACAACAACAACAACAAAAAGCTCCCTGAACGCCTGAGACTAAACAGCCCCCAAGAAATGATTATTCCAAACAAACCTTAAATGCACTTTGTCTCTATCCCCGCAGTTTCTCGGGTGCTCAAGGGGAAGGATTTGTTTTTCCATCGTGACGGGAAAAAAAAACAAAAAACCCCCGAAAAGAACGGCATGCATGGTGGAGAGGAAAATGAAGCATTCCTGCTGCAGCAAATAAAAAAGAAAGGACTGTGTACACCTGCTTGGATAAACTCCCAACGTTGTTCCTCATTTGTCAATATTTCAAACAGCTCAGCTTCGGTGGCCTACGTGATCCAAACACAACTATTTGGTGCTTTTCATTTTCTTGTCATGACCACAAGGGCGGCCAGCCAGTCATTAATCAAATTGATTATTTCAATCAATATTACTTTGCTCTAAACCATAGACCTTGGTAGAGAAAGACATCATGATAGCTGCCTAGAAGCTGGTGGAGTAAGTGATCAACAAGGCTCTCCTAATGATGGTTAACTTCTTTTGTCTTTCATTACAAGTACAGCGTGGTGTCATTTAGCACAGTTCAGTGATGCTTTATCGGCTCATTTTCACAAATTTGAAGACGACGAGCTGTTAAACCAGTGACTGCACTTCAGATGTTCAACTCCCACTTCCTTCATATCAGACAGAAACCGTCACAGCTTCAGGAGACGTTTCTTTAAACGCGATACATTTAGATGAGAAGAAAACCAGACTGCGAAAAGTTTTCACTCACTTACAGATCGTCTGGTTTTACTTTGTCACACTTGAATCTTTCTGATTACATCAAATTAATTATGAGACTATTTGAGCCAAAAATACAAAATCCACTTTTCAAAATAGTTTTTATGTGTAATAAACGGTAACTTCCTTTTTGCCATGTTTTGTGGTAAACCTGTAGATTAATTTTTAAAAAATATCGTAGAACCTTTCAAACTTTAAGTACGCAAACGGATCTAATCAAGTAACCAATTGCCCTGACCTACAGGGATTCAGGAACAGATGCTAGAGAAATATGGTGCATTCATTGTTTTTATACATCTATTATGAGTATTTATGAAATAATATTTAAATTAGAGTCCAGACTTGCTGAATTAGGTTAGGTCTTTCCTTTCATTTGACTGTTGAAGCAGATTTCTGTAGAGAGCACAGTTTTCCTCTGATGAGCTTTTTTTCACCTTTCTGCAAGGTCATTTATAAACACCTCAGTAATCTTAAAAAGAAAAAAAAAAGCTAAATTTGAGTCATCTTCTCAGTAAAACCCTCCACATAAGAGTATTTTCAGTCCTTATGTGGTAAAAAAAAAAAAAGAAGAAGACTTTTGAGATTTGGGAGAAAATTGTCTCTGTTGGCAACCAGCCAATCTTTAAGACAGAGTTGAACAGAAATTAAAAATTCTTGAAGTAAATCCATGTCCAAAACCAAAAGAAATCTCCAAGGGTCCAAGTGGATTAACTCTGTGCTCTCTGATCTGTTGAAGTTGTTTCCAAGGAAGAAAAGGAATCAATGAGAAACACTGGCAAAAAAACAAAACAGCACATAACTCCAACTCTGTCTCTTTGTGCATGAAAGCTTTACCTCCATGTTTGGAGCGCAGAGCATCAATCTATTCACTCCTCAATAGGCTTCCACTTTGCAGCTACAGTGAACCTGTACAATGGAGCAGCTCAGCTGAGAGCGTTCGCCACACTTTTCTGGAACATGTCAGTCATTTAGAGCACAAAGACATATTGTTACTGCAACACCAGTGAGTGGTGTGGTTTCTTTTCTTTGGCTGCAAGCCTTCTGGCTTAAAAGGGAAAAAAATGACCGATGAAGAAAATAAATAAATAAATAAAACCCAAGGAAAATCCTGGCGGTGACAATGGCAGCTAGATCGAGCTAAAAAATATACATTATAGATCAATGGTTAATGTTTTAAATCATTTATGTCCCATAAAGCAGGGTAAAAAAAACCCAACAATCTCCAGTTTGACACTATTAGTATCATAAAAAATGAGTTATGTTTCATAGAGCAACAAGGTAAGAAGTTATAATTCAATGAATCACTGACGTTATGGTTGCATCATGCTTATTAGGGTAAGTAGTTCACTTTTTAACAATTTGTTTTGGTTCTATAGAAAGGAATACAGAACAGTCTGGAATCATGGATTTCCACTGGAAGATTATCATTTTTTTATCTTTTCATTTGTTTATTTTTTTATAGACACTGGAGGAACCCCGGCTGTTGCTATGATAAAAGTCTTCAGATTTATTCTGCAGTTAATCTGTGAATTCAGCTTTTGAAAAGATCTACAGGCTCCTGATTCACACCTCAGGCTTCTGCTGAAAACAGAACCTCAGATCTGTGGGAAACAGCAGCGCTCCTCTGATCCCTTCTCTTTAAATAACTCTTCCTTTTTAGCAGTCATTAATATGCGTGAATACACAGCTGCACATTTCGACCAAACGTTAGCGCTGACTAGCGGTGGCAGTGTTCTTGAGAGCGCCTGTAAACATGTTGTGCAGTACCTCTTACAAACATTTTAAGTTTTATTTTCCACTTGCAAAAAAAACAGCTTTTCATTTATTTATAAGTGCTGCATGTAAGAATGTTAATCTTACTTATTACAGTTGATGCGAGGAGCGGCCATATTGGAAACAGGTCTTGCTTTTCTTTGGCTCCGACGTAAATCACCTCCGACGTCGGAGGTGATTTTTCCAACATTTAATTTCCATTTGGGATAAATTGAACCAAACCAAATACGATCTGTTTGGGATCAGGATACATAACTTGCTTTCCTACTCTTGAAAAAGTAACTCTGCCACCGCAAGGCAATCAGAATTGAGATGCGAATCTTTTCATGTCTAGTGACACAATTCGATACAGAAACTATTTTTAGTCCAGAAACCAATTTTTCCATCCAAACAGTCTAGAGGTTCAGATTAAATTATGTGACTGGCAAGAGGAAGAGACAGTGCACATTTAAAACAACTCTACAAGGTTTCACATTGAATCAGATAACATCAGTACGCTTAAACAGACGCCCCACCTTCTTCCAAATCCCCTGCCGCTCTGGGCAGCTGCCAAGAGCAAAAACCGCTTCTAGTACCAAACAACACCAACAAAAAACAAGAAGTGAAGGATGAAGTTTAAAATGATGACTTCATGTGTGGCATTTAATCTGGCAGCGCTGATAATGATGTAAACCTGCTGCTGCTTCTGTGTGAGAAGACGCAGCAGGTTTGGAGTTCGACGGTGATTGGAATCACCTCGCTGAAAGGTCAGCCGAGATAAAGTTCATTATCTCATCCAGTAAAGACCATGTAAATATTTTCCTCGTCTTTCTGCGGAGCCCGTTGACAAGACCGACAGGGAGGGATACGATGATGATGATGATGATGCACAGATTGCTCTGCGTTACGTCTGCTTTCCCTCAAAATTAATTTGGCAGACACCATTTTAAGAAGCAAATGTCAGATTTAAACATCAGCCTCAGAGGATAAAGACGCTTTAACGTGGATCGAGGGGGACGAACGAATCAGAGAATTGTTGCTGCATCTGGTAAACAAAAGATTATTGATGTTCTGTTAGTGAACGCGCTATAAGTAGGGCTACAAGTCACACATATGCCACCGAAATGGGACAGAGGGGCCCACTGAGAGCAGATGCTGACAGATTTCAACCATGCACATTGACGGATATTAATATTACCAACCGGATTACGCCAAAGGCAGCAGAAAATGTAAGAGACACAGGCTCCAAAAAGAAAAATTATGGAGTTTTTTTTTTCCTTTTTCTTCGGTGGCAACAGAGGGCCAAGCTGCTCCCTGAATTTAATTAATGAACTCAAAGAACTGAAAACAGACAGACTTTTACTTCTCATTCCCTCCCCTCTGGTAAACCCCCCGCCGCATACAAATATCAGCATGAGCCCGTGTGGGGCTTTTAGAAAGAGGATTAGAGAGAGGAGGTGGGGGAATGGAACAAAAATGCTTTTACTTAGAGTCTGGCATCTGTCCGCAAAATGGAAATGGATAACAGCAGAGGGCCGCTGCTCAATGTGTCCGTCATAATCGTAGAACACGGCCGTCTTATCGGTGGAGGGATGCAGAAAAATGTGTGTTTTCAAAGCCTTGAAAATTTGAAATCAAATCACAACTCAAACTTCAGAGCTGGGATGACGATGTAGCAGAAATGATGGAGGAGGAAAAGGTAACAGGATTATGACGAGCAGGAGAGCGAGCGGATCAGGTTGATTGGATTGGACGTTATGTAGACTTCAACATAGTTTTTTTTTGTGATACCTCTAAATAAAAGCCTGGTGAAAGCAAATGCCCTCAAAAGTCAATCAACTGACAGATCAGACACGTTTCATTTTCTAGTTCTTGGAGGCTCCACCCCTTTCTGATGCCGCCCTGGGTAACTGCCCATATCAAAAACCACCTTTTCGCAAAATGTTAGAGTCAATATTTCTTCTGCTACTGTTACAGTCCGTGATCAAGATGGAGAGTATGTTCTTTAAGTCTCTTAAAGAATAAAAATGTTTGTGTCCAATGTGCTATGTCTTTCCATCATCTTTTTTCTTCTATATGTAGATTTTGAAAGAGCTTGTAGCCATTTCCAAAGTGGCACCCAAACAAAATCTGCGATTTTGATTGCAAAAGTAAGAAAATATGGCACAAAAATCTACTGTGAAATCCTAGAGAAACTGATTATGGCAACAGAAATGAGAGTTTCAGGCGTAAAATAATAAAATCATGCACTTGGTTAAATTTTGGCATAATTTCTAACTTTATTCCCTGATGAAATTCTGTCAGCCTACAGTTATAAATATGGAACTGTTCATAATCTGTCTAAATAAAAAGGTTCGATAAAATATTTTTTATTAAATAAATAAGTGACGCAAATGTTTAGACAGCTGTGAGTGGGTTTAAAATAATGTCACTGCATGAATGGACGTGTGAATAATTGCTGACAGTTTGGACAGGCCGTTCAATAGCACAAGATCATGAGCAGAATGTAAGGAGCTTTAAACAGTCTGCTGGTCTCTATGTACCTGAGCGCTTAGTTCCCAGGAACAGACTGACTTTTTAATGCACAAGGTTCAGCGGCTGTTCAGATCTTTTTAAATCGCTTTTAAACTGTGTGCTTTAAGGCCGTAGCGGTGCAGGTGCTCTTCACTGGAGGAGGTCCGGAATGGAAACATTCAGACGCCGGCCTCTCAGCGTGACGAACACGGCTAAAAACGTCTGACATTTTGATCAGAGTTATTCCCCGGACAGCTGGGTTTGATCTCGCCCTTTCAAAGTGCGACTTAAATTCTTGTTTCTGGCAATTAAAAGCAACAAGAAATTGCATTTGAGAGCTTTACTTGTGTGGGGAACTACGTTTCGTTTTATCGTTTTCTGTTTCCGGATTTATCAACTCACATTTTTACAAGGCGCTGTGGGGGAATGTGAGCCTGGCAAGGCAGCAAAATCCCACCATCACACGGAGGCTTAAAAAATAAATAAAATAAAACTAAACCATTACCAGGGGATCCTCTGCTCGTCCCGTGCCAGAGTGCAGCGGAGGAAGGAGATCAGCAGACTTTGTGGCAGGAGCTCTCAAGTGGAAACAGGAAGGCGAAGGCAGCCAGGCTGCAACGACTACAGCTGCTGGAGGAGGAGATAATAGGAGCTGCCGGAAGCGAACACAGCCATGATTCTCCAACTACCATCAGGAGCAAAAGCTAATGTGACCCACAAAGAGAATATACATTTAATTCATTCACTTCCTTCCTACTTTTTTTTTTAAACACCTTCCTTGCTGCAAAATGAGTTTCCGTGCAAATAAGATTAACTGAATTTGAATTAAACGCCAAGCTGGATGTGTGATGTTTTCCATTTCCATCAGACTGGACTGTAAATTACATGCAGCCCTTACAAAAGTCACACTTTTTTCATTATAATTTAGATTAGTAGCAGCCGTCTCAAAGGTTAGTTTGCCCAACTTCCTTTTCTGGAATCTATCCAATGCACAGATAAATCGTCTGCCACTGCCTTAAATTTGGGAGACTGGAGATCAGTTGATATTTTCCTGTGAAGCCGATCTTATCCACTGATCTTATCTTCCACCGCAGAGGTCTGAAGTGACAGAGGACTGACTGACTGACCAGCCCTCTAGTCACAGCAGGACATACGTATGACATAAGTATTATTGCTGTACTTGGTGATTTTCAGACAAAAAATAAATAAATCTGGTATTACCCAAAATCGGAATCGTCACTTCAGAAGATTGGCCAGAAAACTGCAATCGGTGCACCTCTAATCAATCGCATTTGATATTTGGATAACATTTTTTTTTAAACTAAAATGTCTTTTTTTTCTTCTTCCCCAAAATGTTTCTATTTTTGTTGTATAATACATCATGACACAGTGAAATCTGTGTTTAATATAACTTGGAGTCACAGCTGGATATGTTTAGAACCTGGTAAAGACTACACTGGTGTCATTAAGCACTAGTGCTGTAAAGAAAATATCACATATAATACTCTATGCTTAAGGTTGAAATGCAAAAACAAGCGTTTTCAAAGAATGTTTCATTGTCTCACGTCAAATATCCCAGCACTACAAACTGCCTGTGCTTCCCCAGTGTATTACAAGCCTGGTGGGCCGCCAGGCTTTACTTGGCCTCCTGTCCGCCAAGTTATGTGTTTGTTTCTGTTTTCATAAAAAAATTTAAAACCGCAGTGCAAGACCGCGTAACATCTCCATCGGAGAGAGGCTTTTTGGTCAAAATAGGCGAAGGATTTCATAATAATGTAATAAAGCGAGAAACTTTTCATGCGTTAACATTGACAGCCCTGATGTCTAAATAGTAATCATTAATATTGGTATAATAAACAACAAGTAATAACGAGGACTGGAGATGGTGGCTGTGGTTCGAATGCCGCAGAGTCAGATTTGGTAAGAACATGTGAAAGTGAAAACAAACAGTTTACAGTTTCATTCATGTCCAGTTGAAAGGATTGGTGGGTAGAGAAAACTGTGTGTGATCCCAGCGTGGTGCTGCTGGATACGAATCTATCATCTGCAGAGGCGAGGGACGCGTGTGGCTCGGCTCCAGCCAACGAGATTATCAGATGATCCAATAAAGTTTGGACGACGGTCACAGACGCAGAGCCAGATGAAAAACCCGGCGCCGCTTTCTGATGCTGGCTGGCTGCAGAGACGATCCCAGAGAGAGAGAGAGAGAGAGAGGGCGAGCGTGAACTGTACAGGTCAGAACGCGTTGCCGTGAAAACCAGTGGAATCAGAGATGCATTAAGACAGTTTCCTGTTCTCAGTAACAGAAACCCAATCAGACAGAGTGCAGCTTCTTGTTGGGCTGCTTTTGGAAAGTAATTAATAGATTTTTAACTAATACAATGATTTGAATTGCAGATGACCTAATTAAAATGCAGGACTGCCTTTGCAGATGAATCCTTTGAAGACAAAAGCAAACGGCCAAATTGGATCTTTACGCAGCATCTCTTAAATCTTCCTCACCGTTTCCAGCAGGTACTGAGAAGACCAGGTTAAGCTACTTACGAATGAGTGAATATTTAGATTTCTTTTTGGGCTTCATCATTCTCTTTATTTTTATGTAGATCCATCAATCAAAAAAAACTGTCATCTACCTGACTTTGTTTTGACTTTGAGGTTTCTATATACCAATACTAACAACTTGATTTCTCAGCCCGTCCCCATTTAATACCCCTAATACATCCACATGTTGTTCTAATGAAGTCTCATGTGGAGTACCCCAAGGTTCAATCCTCAGACCACCCCCATTTCAATATCTGCATGCTTCCACTAGCTCAGGTTATTACAAGAAATACGATTAGTTACCATAGCTGCACAGACGATGCACATATGCCACCGGGTGACTGACGATATCCAAGCACTGAACAGATTTTGATGATGGCATTTGACAAAATGTAATGTATCCAGCTTGTTAAACAATTGGTGAATTTATAATCCATCATGTAAAGCAGTTTGAAATGTGCGATACAAATAAACTTAATGCTAAGAGGGTTCCAGACTGCCATCCCTGATTCACATTTCACAACCAAGTGAGGACCAGAGGGGTCAGTTCTCCCTCCCCCACTTCAAACTTGATGCCTCACCCCCACTGGCACCGAACGGACAGACTTTACCATATGATTTAAGGAACTGAGGCTAAGTTTAATGAGTTGCAGCATTTATTGATTTGACGTCTTCTTTGTCCTTCATAGCATGCCAATTGTAAATGTCCACTCACTCACTCCTTCCCTAGCCTGCACAACAATATCACACACTCCAGACGTTTGGAAGCTGTCCCCATCAGAGGCTCTTTAAGAACTTTTCTTAAGCACTTCTGCATTATGCGATAATGGTTTCCAAGAGGAAATTTTCAAACCAAACACCAGCACACCCAAGAAATATGTCCCCTAATCGTCTTTGCTGGTGTAACAGAACCAGAAATCCACAGTCCTTAAAGCTAAACAAGCTGCTCTCTGCATCATTAAACATTTACAAAGTTTCCACAGTAGAAAGAACCCAACCATTGATGTTAAACCTGGCTTTCTGTTAGCGTGTTAGCATTAGCTTCTGCTGAATAATGTCTTCAGCATTAGTGGAACTAACGTTTATGATTAGAGTTTTAGGGTTAGCGCAACTAACATTTTAGTTAGCCGTCTATCATCACCGATTCCTAAACTCTAACACATTGCCTTTAAAATGTTCTAGATTGGTTCAAGAACATCTGCAAACCATGTTACATTCTGGATTTTCTATTTAATATGACTGGAATATTCTTACAAGTGAATAAGTAGACAAATAATTTGTAGAAATAGCTAAAAAAAAAATGTCAATAACATCTTTGTGTTTGGTATAACAGCTGTCAGTTCACCAAGGAGGAAACCATGACTATTGTCTGAGACAGCAGCTTCAAATTGGCATTTAAGGCACCTCATATTTTGGCACCTCTACCTTACCGCTTAATGGTGACTGACACTAATTCCAAGCGTGATTGTGAAGCCAATGCCGGTGAAAGGAAAATGGGCCCAAATTCAAACTGATAGTCTTTATAAAGTGGCAATTTCCAAAGCAGACTAAAGAAACACAGCTGACATTTGACAAGCCATGCCGTACTGTTCCCCGAGGGCACCCAAATGCCATCACGCTAACCGCAACCAACAGCAATCTGCGGGCTGACGGATTTTCCCATTAAACCGAGCTGACAAGAAAAGCAGCATCAAAAGCATAAGTACATTGAAAGTATGAAACGAGTTAATAAGCCTGCCGGTAATCCACTTTTCTTTTGTGGTCTTTACAAACACCATTCATCAATGTCACATACAGTTTATCTCATCTTGGAGGGCCGCACGTTGGGCCATAAATCGAAATCCAATCATTCCCAGCACTGAAATATGATGTAATTAAAAAGAATCTGGTTGTGGCCTGAGGGGCCTTTCTTTTTTTTTTGCCCCCCGTTTCCAACCCAGCCAAAAATACACCTTCAATTTTCTAGCCGTGTGACAACTGCATGAAGTGATTTAATGTAGAATATGTGAAAAAGATCGATGCTTTTAGTCTCTGCGTAACTCAGACAGGCAGGATGCCATCACGAGTAGAAAGCCCTGGTGTGAAGGGCTGAATGAGTGAAACCCGGGCGGATTATGCGTGTGCCCCGCAGCTGGCTTCCTCTCACAGGATGTCAATAAGATTTAGCTTACAACACAGCAGCCGTAAACAGAGCTTTTACAGATATAAGGACTGTGATCACAGGAGGAAGTGTTTAATAGTAACTTTTCGCTACGACTTTTTTTTTTTTAAAGGCGGATGGAAACTATTAATTTTGGAGGAGATGCCACACGGAAAAAAAAAAAAAAATCATAACTCTTTCTGACGGCGCATTAGTGATTTATTGATCTGCGGCGGTTGTCACTTTTTGAAAGATTCCAGAGGTTTGCGCTGGCAAACGGGATGAATCAGAACATTTGTTGGAGTTTGGGTTCAACAGGAAAGAAAAAAAAATAGAAAAAGTTAAATAATAAAAACATTTGCACTTTACATCACAAAAAAAGACTTTGGCCAAATGTATAACATTTTCCTAAGATCACTGTGAAGCTTTGCAGGAACAAAACATTAACATTTTTGTCCAGTCTTGCATAACAACGCAACCCCAGTATAATTAAATAGAGAGCAAACAATTATATAAGGATTTTCATTTTGATTTAAGTCTGAGCTTTGACTAGGCCACTGATCTGTAACCTGTACCTGAGTAGGTCTTTAATAAGTTTAACCAAGATTGTCAAGAACTACAAAAGGATTTAAATATCCAATTTAAATGTGTTGTCAATATAGACCAGAATTACATAAGTTTAATGCACTTTTTAGAATTAGGTTGCAAACAGTTTTTTTCCCAAACATTTCCCATAAATAAGGATTTTGAGAGAGTGTAGTCATTGTCTCTCTGTAAAACTATTGTTATTCTTTTTATAAAAGCTAGAAATAGAAGTATTTTTGCTAATAGGTGTTCATAAATACTACAAGAGTCATTTAGTGTTTGCAGCTCCAGGAGGCTAAACAACTGTTTAGATTGATCAAGTTCCAGATTAATCTAATTTAATCCATGAACATGCTTCAGTTTAAACCAATCACATTGCAGCTCTGGCTGTATGTTTAAGGTTGCTGTCTCTGTTTCAGTCTAGGTTCTTTTGCAGCTTCCAGTGCTGCCCTGGTTCTGCATCTCCACAGGATGCTGCTGCCTTCAGGTGTGTTCAGCGTAACACGACTCCTGGAGTCACATTTTGCATGCTGGCCAAAAAGTTACACTCTGGTCTCATCTGAGTGCTTACAGTGTCTCCAAACGGCTTGTGCGACTTTATTTGGGGGTATCAAAGTAAAAGGGGTTAAACGGGAATAGGTGTCACATTATGTCATATTTGTTTGTAAAAAGCTTTCAAAACTACTCTGCATTATTTTTGCACAAAGTATGAAGAAGTTAATCTAATTTCAGCTTTGTAGTCTGAATTTCCCCTGAGGGTTTATTTGGATCGTCTGTTTCTTCCATTCTGTGTCTAAGTATTTAAGTCAAACAGACACCTGGTGTTAGTTTATCAAAGTCCCCACAAAATGCATTAGAGTTTGTGATTGCTAAGCAGAAATGTGAACCGTTCCAAGCGGTTTTAAAGCTTCCAGGGTTTCTTTATGTTTTCGTCCTCGGTAGTGACTCAGGGCTGCCAGTGTTAACTACCCAGGCTGCCTCTTTAAGGTTGAAAGCCAACAGTTGCTTAAAAGAAGAGATGAGCTCTGCTGCTCTGGTGTAACCCCAGGACTGGAGAGGTATTGATGTAACCACATCAAGGAGCGCTGTAATTCCAAATAACAGACGGAAAAAAAAAAAAAAAAGAAGACGAAGACGGAGGAGGATTGGACCTGTAGGAGGGAGATCCACGGCGTTCGGGTTTCAAAGCTAGGTGTCAGAATAAATCTCTGGAAAGGGATTTTTTTTTCTCCCCTCGGCTCGCAGCATGAATTACTCTGACCCTTTGACTGGCGTGTCACTAAAGGTCGTATCCAGAGGTTTCCATTTTCAGCGTTAAACTGGAGCGGACTGTGGTGAAAATGTGGGGTGGATAAATCACTTACACTCATATTAAGCAACAGCATAAAAAGGCAGATTGCTCCCATCTACTTCTATAGATTTATTCCCTTACTGGTTTGTTTTATCTACCTGACATGCATATAAATGCCAATAAGCCCAGCATCAGTGATCCTTCCTCTTGTTTAAACAATAGCATGCACTTAGAACGACAGATTAAGTACAGCTGTGATCCCAGACTTAACTATATTACTCCAATAGGCAGCAGCTTATGGTAGTTATCATTAAAATGACAGGTTAAATGCAGAAAGGTAAACATTTAGCATAAGTAACTATTTTTCTAACAACTATAGTGCAGCTACAGATCAAAAAATAAATAAATCAGCGAAGGTCGTGTTCTTAAACAAAGCAGCAAGCCATTTAACTCAGTTTCACTCCCACAGGCAGCGTCCCTCCAGCAGCTGACAGCCCGAGGTGACCGTTTTCATCGCCAGAAAACACACACGCTCACCTCAAACACACACCCAGTGGTCCGCTCTTCTCCAAACACATACCCGCGCCAGCGCTCCCGGCTTCCTCTGTTCCAATAACTTGTCCCGGGTCTCTCTCGGCTCGGTCCTCTCCGCTTCTATCCGCGCCGCGCGGCGTCTCTCGCGCCGCACGCCGCTCTCATGCTGCCGGTGCCGCGGAGGGAGAGGAAGGAAACGGTGGGGGGGAGCCGTCCGCCCAATCAGCAGAGGACTGACGGGGAGGAGGAACTGTAGCCAATAGGGACCTGGCCGTGGCCGACAGCGGGCGCGAGCGCAGCGACGTCGGGGTTTCTGTTCCAGCGCGAGATAAGACTTCGATGGCATCTGATCCGAACTGCACCCACGTCCCGTTTAGACTGCAAGGGAGGCTTCAGTACAAAGCCCGACTCTCCTGATCCAACACATTAAAGGAAGTAGAGAAAGTATCCACACAAAAACATATTTATAGATGTTTTCTTGCTGATATTTTGCGTAAAATCTGTTGCTGAAAATACCAAAATATCTACAATGCATTTCAGAAAATGATCTTCAAGAAAGTGATTAAGCAAATTACGGTTTTTCCAAGTTAAGACATAAGCTTTGAAGTTGTAAAAATGTTTTGTTTTCACTTGGGAAATTTAGTTGTTTTGAGTTCAAATGCATTTACTATGAAATAAAACGAAAACCATTCATTCATCTGTAATCTATCAACCTCCTCTTACTGAACACACACTGAAATTGTTCAAAGTACAATCTGGGAAATAAAATCCTAATGAACAATTCCACAATCCAAGACTCTTTCAGTATGAAAAGCTAAGGTTTTCCTTTTTAGTTTCTTTCAGATCCCTTTTTAATTAGAACACATTTTTATTTTTGAATTGTAAAAGAGTGCCGAGAAAAACAAATCATGTTCAAATCAAATTAAGTGGAGCCTTGGAGAAAGTAATGAGCCGCCATATTGCGGCCACATTTTCTCAGCATGTAGTTGGTCTGTCATTTTTGAAAACAATGCTCCAGCTGGCCAAGGCCTCACCTTGGACGCAGCTCTTCAAATGCCTTCTGCTGATTTGTCGACTGGCTCTGGTAGCTTTTCATTACTGTGAGAAGTACAGTTATAGTCAATGTGCCCAAATGCCTCTTGAATGGTCCTTAAAAAAAAATCATGTCATGATCATAAAAAATAATTATTTCATTTGGGTTTTGAAGACATTTTTCAGATGTAATAACATCTAACAGAACTGTACGATGCCGTACGAACAATGGGAGTGTGGTAAGAGATTTAGGTTTGTTATTTTAGATGTAGCTACTGTTAGCCTGAAGCTGCTGGCAGGCAGCAATGAGAAGCGGACTGGAGGTGGTAAGATCATTTCTGTCTTTTTCTACACCCCCAGATCTAACTTTAAGCCTTCAAACTCACATTTATCAGCATTTCTAAAGCTCCACAAAGACAAAGCAGAGGAACTGTTTAAAATCCATTTAATTTCTGCTTCCTTGGTACTAAAATGTGGTCTGAATCACATCTGAACTACAAAACAGGTCACAGCCTCTAGTGACCCATTAGTGTTTTACCAACCTTTCCTTTCCAATAAACGCAAATTACTCTGCACTACTATCAACTAAAAACCATTTAAACATCAAAAATACTAAAACACCCTGAAATCTGAATTTTAGATTAATTGTGTTTCATTTGTTTTCTCATCCAGCTATTAAAAGATACTGTATTATTTAGGACTCCAGTGACTCTGACCAAAATGTTGAGAACAGGACAGAACAAATAGGATATAAAGAAACTGATGTCATGTACACTATAAAACAAGATCTACTGGCAAACTATGTAGAAATTATATATCAATGGCACACACTAGTAATTTAATGTTCATATTTTCTACTAAAATAAAAAACTATATAATTAGGGAGTGAAATACTATTTCCGGTCGCTACCGGAAGTAAGACCCATGATCGTTTCCACACCCTACAAGGAGGATAGAAATACATTGACAGAACCAGCTACTGAGCAGTTTTATATCTACTTTGTCTTTAATTAAGCTAAAACACAAGTACTGTAGTTTACTGAAGTTACATGTAGACAAGTAGACAATGGAACAAGTTCAGGTAAATTTTAAAACGTGAGAAGGACGCAATTGCGTCACTGGCCTTCATCCCAACAAAACAATTTCTGTTGCTCAAAAAAGCCACAATAAGCACCGACATGACCTTAAAAATTAGCACCACAGCTTCAACACAAACGACACCGCCAACAAACGTGTCCTTACCTTGAATACGGCTTCATTTCCGGGTGCGTGCAGTCTTCGACAAAGCCCAGTCAGATGTAGAACTCCATCCAATTTAACTTACCTACAGCAGTGTGAGCTGGGTCCTGCTGGGTTTTTTCCTGTCGGAGAAATGGTTCCAGTTTGTTAAAACTTTATTTCTTCAAAATTTCGAGTTAATGGTAAAAGTTGTCAAAAGTCAAAGGCCGAAATTGGCTAACCTGTACATCCCCGCCACGAGCTTGGTTTAATAGGAAACAGTCGTGTCTGCTGACAACCAATCAAAACCCAGGAAACTCTCAGGTGTGGCGCAGGGAATACGGTGCACTTTCCGAACACGAGGGGGCGCCAAATCCTCACTACACTGAACCTTAGAGTAAATAATTACTCTTATTCATTAATACCAGAAGGCAAATGCAGATGCACCATATTTTTTAGATTATTTGTAAATATTCCCGAAACTTTAAATTGGTCTTTTACATAAAAATAAAATACAATTAAGTTTGTGGTTGTAACATGACAAAAATAAAATAAAAATTAAAAAATTAAAAAAATTAGAAAGAAATGAAAAGCAGAAAAAGTTCAAATGATATGAATACTGAGATCCAATACATGGAGAAGACTGGGCTGTTTCAGCTGCAAATGTGAATCTACTCACCACTAGGAGTCTGGTCATGATGGTTTGGCAAATATGTCGTGATTAAAATGTGCAATTATAGTTATTTTTGTTATGTATCTCCAGATATATTGTTCCTTCCTCTGATTCTACATTTTCTACAGCAACATGTAATCCCCCTCCCCTACTACCTTTGACTGTCAAGGAAATCACTGCTGGGGAAAAAGGTCCAATTAAAAAGATGCCAAGCGGCAAATCAGAACAGGATGCTGAATTGTTCAACGGGCAACCGAGGATAAATCCGCAAGACTCACAGAAAGTGTGAAGTCATCACTTTCATGGCACTCCTTAGCTGCTGTAATTAACACAGGCGTATATTGTCTTCAAAGCCAATTACCCCACGTGGTAAACCTGTAACTGAGAGGAGTGGAAAAATCTGTAAGGCTTGACAAAAGCCACCTAATGGGAAAATCTGTAAGTTCTACAGCGGGCTGTTATCAAGGAAAATCAATACGTCTTTTTCCAGAGACCTCAGGTGGACCAAGTTTTCAAGGTGGCATATTTAAAGCTACAGTAACACTGGTCCATGAGGAAAAACACTGCTGACTAATATGTGTATTCATAAATTTCAGTTAGTTTGTAATGGACTCCTCATTACAAAAAATAAAATAAAAAGAATAACTTTGTAAAATCTGCCTACTTGAAGGGAGTACTGTTGAGAAAAAGATATGAGCCAATTAAGTTACATATTGTTTCATAAAAGTATTGGGTGCATATATAACAAAAAAGTATAATCATTGCTTTGTAACTCTAGATAAAATATCTTCCACATTAAGCCATAAATAGTTGTAGTTTCATAGCAGGCGGATTGCTCTTTTGATGGTTTCTCTTTCCAGCTTGACCACTAGATGGCAGTGGTGCATACACACTGCTTCTTTAATTTGCATGTGCAAATTACACCTGTTAAATTATCTTTAAGCTAGAAATTCTAACTTAGATTCTACTTATGTATGGAAAACTTTTTATGAATTTCATCTCAAATTCTGAGAAAGAAAAAGTCAGAAATCTATTTTTTTTGTGGTCTTTATCCTCCTTTGTGCTTATATGAGTTACACAGTAGATTATAGTCAACTCTATTTTGGAGTGACGGAGTAAAAGAGGATCACTCTTCAAACTTCATTGTGAAAATAAAAATGTGAAATTGATGCTATTCTGATTCACAAATGTGTGCTACTTTCTGTTGGTTCATCATATAAAATCTCAACGGGAATACATGTAACTTGATCCTTTTTGTTAATGTGAGAAACCTGAATGAATCTTAAACTGTTGGAATACTTCTGCAGCTGCATGTCACAAACTTGATGTGAAAGAAGAAAGAAAACATTCAGAGAGGGTACTCCAACATGACTGCCCACAGAAATGTTTTACGAAGCTGACAGGTGTAAGAATCAATAACAGGAGGTTTGGTGCTGGCTGTCATGCAAGTAAAAAAGGCCTGGAAATAATACTGGGTCTGATAGCAGTGGGTAGCATGTTGCGTCTATGTTGCCTGAACCAATACGTCAATCCAGGAAACTGTTTTCTTTATCTTGTAAGGTTATCCAGTCAGATTTAAGACTCTCAAAATCAGACACAAGAAAGAAACAAAAATGAAAAGAGGGGAAACTTTTTATTCAGACACAAAGAAAGCTAATGAAGAAGCTACGCAACATTCAAGGTGCACACCAGGTGCATTCAGTCAGCATCAAACAAAGCTAGATAATGAATAAAGGAGCAGATTTCAAACGGAGTACAAAACACAACGATTTCAGAGCAGTTCGTCTCTCCATGGACACAGATGTGAAATTACATATTGTCGAGCACTGCCTGATTGTTAGCTGAATCGGCCAAACTCAAGCGCCATCGCTGTCCTCGCTGTCGTACCATCTGTTCCGCTTGATTATCTCTTCAACTGTCAGGCCTTCTCCCCCCTCAGTCCAGGCAGACGTGTCACACCTGTCTGTGCGCTGCTCTGCTACAGAGCCAACGCCGCTCTCCGTCTCTCCATCCTTCCCCCTCTCATCTCTCCTCTCTATCCCGAAATCCAAAAGGTCATCTAGCGACGACTCCGCTGGCCTCCCCCTGGCAGGCTGACTGAAAACGTCGGAACCAAAATCAGATTGCAAACCGGAGCTGCCGCCGGCGCTCAGGCCTGCGAAAATATCCTCCAGGAAGCTTGATGTGCCAATCTTTTGCTCCGCGGCTGGGTGTTTGAAAGCGAGCTCGCCCTCGGCTGCCTCGGTGAGGAAAAGCGCGTCTGAATCGCAGTTTGTGGCTTCGGAACGTTTGGCATCTGCTGGCACAAAAGCGTCATCCCTCTGTGCCAAAAGTAGCAGTTCACTTGGCATCCAGTCCTGGTCAGTTTGAACAGAACCTGTCGTGTCTTTCTCAAAAGGAGACAGCTCTTCCTCGTTAAGGCGGTGACCCAGGGTTTCCAGGTCATGGAAGGTCTGACTATTATTAGTATTATTGTTATTATTGGAATTTCCATTTAGCTCCTGTGCTACTGCTGTCTTGTCATCTATTAGCGTGACCATTACTGCCTCCCCGTTGTTCAAGTTGTCATTATTTCCCTTATCCGCCTCCTCTCTGTCCTCCTTTTTAAAAGCCATGTCTTCCACCTGCCCGTCATGACCATTCACTCTCACTTCCTCTATCTTCTCTGCACTTTTCTCTTCGTTTGCCTCCAGCACCTCTACGCCGCCCCCACCTTCGCTGACATTCTCTTTGTTTTCTTCTTTCTTCTCCGCACCAACAGGCACTTCAGAGTCCATTTCTGAGCCCACTTGAGCCACAGCATCCGAGACGCCGTTTGATTCCTCACTCTCTGGAGTGTGAGCATTAGGCACTGGTTCCACGGGGGAGCCGACGGTAGAGCTCGGAACGTCTAAAACTGGAGGAGACTCTACTTTTGCACTGTCACCTTTGGCTTCCTGACATCCATTTTGTTCTTGAACAGCAGTCGTGTTTAATGAAGGCTTTGTAGGTTGATTTGAGAGGGAGTTTTCTTGGTGTGACGCGTCGGGAGGGGGCCATGACGGCTTAACTAACTTCAGCTCCTCCTCGACAGCGAAGGATTTCTTTGGCGAGTCCACCTGTGGAGGCCAAACCACAGAAATTTTGCTGGTGGGCCTTTTGTTTTCTTCCTCTAATTTGTTGATGGAGGGATTCGTGGAGTCTATGACTTTCTTCTCAGGTGTTGGTGATTTAATGGGTGAATTCTTCTGGTTCTTATTATTCCAAAGTTCTCTGTGTGGCTTTTGTCCAAATCCTTCGTCATAATTTCCTTTGGACTTGAACAGTTGCTTGTAGTGTGGCTTGCAGTACATTCGTCCATGGAGAGAGGCGTAGTTGCCGAGGCTATCAGAAAGAAAGAATTAGAAAAAATTAGAAACATAAAAGTATGGTAAAAACTTTTGCAATGCGAGTGTATTCTACCTTAGTTTGCCTTTGCAGTGTTCACAGCAAAAACAGTTTTTATGGAAGTTTTGTTTGTCTGCGATCAGAGACTCCATGGGGTACACTCTCTTCCGACACACCTTGCAGAGTTCGGACTCTGGAACTCGAATTTTCTGCGAAGAAAAGCGTAACATTTCTTATCCAGGCATGGAAATTTCTTACAAAATCATGGGTAATATTCTGGGTAGAATTTTGTAAACTTGAACCGCAAAATAAAAAAAATAAAAAAAACATTTTTCCGAACTGAAAATGATTTTCCAAATTAAAAAAGTGGCCTTGATTACAAACCCAGCTCACCTCTGAGTTTGTAATTAGAGGTGAACAATTCGCAGAGTTCAGATTCGTCAGGAGGTGGTAAGTTAATTTTGTCATGATGTCACATTCTCTTCTTTTCCTTCAAAACCTGACAAAGCTCTGATCGTGAGTGCCCCCCAGTGGTCAACTAATTCATCAGCAGAGACAGATAAAAGCTGTTGAGCATAAATAACCTTTGCAATTGTGCATATTCATGTGAATTCTCACTTCAATTAAATTTCTTTTGAGAATTCAAAATTCCACTGATAAGGCAAAAAAAACCAATTTAATGTTGCCCAGAATATTTCCCATTTTGGTTTTAGATTAGTTTAAATTAAAATGGAAAAAAACCCACATTTTGTCAAAGCAAAGCAATTTGATTAACTAGTTGTAATTATTTTAGTTTAAGTCCCGCCTGGAGCCACACAAATATATTAGTATCTGAGTTGCAAAACATTTTATCCGGTTTCTTTCATTTCCTGAAAATTTCCAGAAGTGCTATTACTCAATTCTGAATAAAGCTAAACAAAAAATGTTTTCATCATGCAGTTTTCTCTTTCTCTCAGAGAAATCAGCTTTGCACACTCAGGAAAGAAAAATATTAGCTGGATATGTCGGCTTCGTTGCCAGCTTCACACTTCGGAGGCATGAATAAACAGACAGAAGTGCAAACGGCGAATAAAAAAAGCTGTGAAACTGCCAGTTGCCAAACCGTGAGCTACTCCAAAAAAAAAAAAAGAATAAGAAAAACAGGTGGCACAAGCAACAATTATTTCAAACCAATGTAACACATCCAGTTCTTTCACACAGTGTAAGTAATGTCTCACAGGAAGTTAAACACACCAGGCCTTTTTAGTATCCTCATGCTACACAGTTAAGATTACCCGCCACAAAGGTCTCCTGCTGGTGTGTTATAGTTTGGGAAGTCCTCTGCTCAGTGACGCTGAAGCCCAGGTTCTGGAAAACTCCTTGGCTCTCGGCCCATGATTGCTGGAAGTTTTTCAGCATTTCCTCCGTGGAGGCTTCGGGCGGTACAGAGACAGTTGGAACATTACCCCTCACTACATCAGCATAGGATGGAGGGTTACCGCGAGTCAGCAGGCTCCCAGAATGCGTCTCACTCCTCGTCTCCCTTGACACGTTACCGAAGTCGTCAACACTGCAGAACTGCTCAGAGACTGAAGTTGTTTCGGTGTGACCGACTGGCTCATGTTCCCGCCGTTCTATTTGTTCTCTAAGCTCTCGGGCTGCTTGAGAACTGTGCTCTCCGGTCTCAAAGACGTCCTTTATTGCTTTGACATTGAAAGTAGGGATTTCTTCAGATTTTGGAGTGTGCGCATCAGGGTCTGTATCTTCAGTATCACTCCCCAGTCTCTCTGATATTACAATAGGATCTTTTCTTGCATAGATTTTTGGTTTGGGAGACTCAAATCGGTTCACTAGTCTTGATAAATCAACCCTTGGGAGATCTTCTTTCATAAGGTCTATAGTCACGGGGTCCGTGGTTTCCTCAGTATCCGGTCCCAAACGTTCAGGAATGTCAATGGGATCCTTCCTGGTATACATTTTGTGCACTTCAGCCTTCTGCGCCTCCTCAAAGAAATACTTTTTGTCCTTCACTGTCATCATGGAATCCACCATCTCCGTAACATCCACCACTCCACGCTCGCTTCCGTCAACATCGGTCGCCGTGCCACTGAAGGAGGATGTGCGCTCTCTTTCAGAGACAAAGTACTCTGGTACTGGCATGGGAGGGGGTGGAGTCATCCCACGTGAAAGTTTTGAGGTAGTATCCCTCAGCTTCATGAGGTTTTCAGAGCGGCTGAGAGTGGGAGATGGCGTGGCTCTGCTGAAAGTAGATGTAGGGGTGTAAGTTCTGCGAGGAGGGGGTGGTGGTGTCCCAACTGACTTGTACAGGGGAGGTGAAGGGGTTACTCTGAGTGGGGAGTCTACTCTCCTTGATTCAATTGTAATAAAAGTAGGTGATGGTGTTCGAATGCTTGCTAAGGGGGAAGAAATTCTCTGATCAGTCACTTCCTGATGGACTTTGCTCTCCTGAACAGAACTTTTCTGTTTCACCACCCTTTCTATTTTGAAGGAGCTGCCGATAGGCCTCGCATTTTTCTCAGCTGTCCCACAAATGATGTTCCTGTCTGGTTCAGGTGGAGATGAGGAGACTGGCGGAAGCATGGGGGACTCTTTTTCTTCTTTAACTTCCTTTTCCACTGTTGTCAGGTTTTTCTCCAAAACTGTGAGTTTTGTCTGAATAATGTGCTTCACGTAAACTATCATCTCTTTCAGCTTTTTCTTGGTCTGCTGTTTAGCAAGTTCACAGAAGTTCTTTTTCTCGACTGAGCCCATTACCCATTCAGGGACTTCATCTATAAGTATCCCGATAGAGTTGGAATCTACTTTGCTTGGTGCATCCTCAAGTTCTTTTATTCTGGCAACCAGCTTCTGGATCACAATACATTTCTCTGAATCTGTAATGTCTTCAGTGTGCGCTTCATCTTTACAAGATAATTTACTTATATTTTTCACCAACACTTCTTTTGACGCATCTTTTGACTTCCCTGCCTTTACCTGCTTTTTAGTTGTTTGTGTTGCTTGTAGCTTAGCTTGTAGCTTAGCTACCTCTTGCTTCTGAAGGTCCTGCTGTACCACTCTCTCAGTCACGACAACCTCCTTGTGTGTCTGAATGTGCTCTGTCTTCATGCTCTGCTGACTATGGGAGACAGACACAAGGTTTTGTCCTTGATGGGTTGGCACAGATGTTACCATAGCCACCACATTTGATGGAACAGTAACCGATGGAGACGACTTCACTTCGGTTTCACTTTTTGCCAGCTGCTTTCCCTTCTTTGTGTGAGCCTTCACTTCAACCTTCACGGGTGGCGGCACTTGATTTTTATTCTCTTTAACTTCTGTTTTCATCTCAGTTCTTGCTGAGGTAAGCTGGTTGCTTTCTAGATGCACTTTTGATTCAACTCTTTCTGACACCTGACATTTCTCTCTTTGTGAATGAGTTTCACTTTTCATTATTTCATTTTGCCCCATACTATCAGACTTCTCATCTGTCTTCTCTGTTGGCATTTTAAATGTTTTTACTTTGAAACTTGGAGTTACCTTTGGAATTTTAGTTGGGAGAGAAGGACTCATTTTTCCCTCCAGTGTCAGAGCCACATTAGTATTCTTTACATCCTCTGTTTTCAATGTGACCGCAGCCCGGTTGTGAAGATTTACATTATCCTGGACAGTGTTCTGTGAGGCAGTGATAGACTTGGTGCTGGATTTCTTAATAAACTGCTGCTGCTCTGTGACTGAGACAGCGACCACGTTCGAGCGGCACTGGATTTCTTTTTCTGAGGCCTCGTGATGAGACTGAGACACATCAGATGAGGTGAGGGCTTTTTCAGAGACTTCAGTGCTGGATACTTGCTTTTTATCTAAGGACACATTTGAAGATCCAAGGGTTGACTTTTTATTTATTACTGAGACTGACGCTTTGCTCAAAGGGATTTGGGAAGGTGTTTTCTTGACAGGTGAATCTTGTGCCTTTATTTCCTCCTCATTCTGAGCTTTTGTTATATCCAAAGCCGCTTCTCTTTTACTGCTCTCTGCTGCAGAGAGTTCTGCACTGGTTGCTGAGGATTGTATATTCATTTGTGGTGAAGTTGGAGTCAAGAGTTTAATCTTTTCTTCTTCCTCTTTCTCTTTTTGCAGGCGGTATCTTTCCTCTGCAAGCATGAGAGGGGTTTTAAATTTTCGAGCACATGGTCGGCCCTTTGGGGCTGGAGCAGGGTCTGGAGGTGGAGGAAGCTTGAGGGGAGGGACAAACACTTTTTTGCGTGGTTGTGGACTTTGCTTTTGATCTGGTTTTACAACTGGAATGTTTGAAATTCTTGTCGATGACACCTCAGCTATTTTAGACTTATTCCATGCCTCAGTCTGTTGGATTGCTTCCTGATTCACTTGTTGAGCTTTAACCTCCTCTTTATGAACAGTCGACATTGCTGTTTCTTGACCAGGAGGAAGCTGGGGGGAAGGTGGAGGAGGCATTGGCTGTTGTTTCTGCCACTTGGGTTTGAGCTGTGTGGGCTGCTTTGGTGGTTCTGGCTGCTTGGGCATTTTAAATAAAGGCCTTCCAATTGGCTTCCCTTGTTTTCCGGGAGGAAGTTGAGGCATTGCATTAAGCTCTTTCTGTGATGGAGGAGGAGGAAGAAAATCTTGGCCTCCTACAGAGGATGGTGCTGGTGGAGGGGGAGGTGGTGGGAAAAATTCAGGCTCAGACTTCATGCATTCCACAGGAGGTGGAGGCGGTGGGGGCGGAGGTGGCAGGTCACTGTCTTGCCTCATGATATGAGGCCTAGAACTGGACAATGTTGGGCTCTCCATCACTGGTGATGGTGGTGGAGGGAGGGAAAGCTCAGACTCTGATGGTGGTGGTGGAGATGTGGGAGGTGGGGGGAAGTGAATCTCTGGTTTTGACTTTTTAATGACACCCTTCCCTTTCATGTCCAGGTTTCGGTGATCACTCTTCAGATTTCTGATATTCTGCTTTTGTCCTAGAGCCTTGTTCTCCATTTGCCTTTGTGATGTTTGCTCTGACACCGTTATGTCTTGTTTATGTACGACAGTCTTCTCAGACACCGTAGTCTGCACCTGTTTGATTGTTTTTGTCTCACACATTTGTTTGTTTGAAATATTCATCTGTGTTGTGTTTTGCACCTCTTTCATCACAGTCACATCCACAGCTTTATCCTCTGTTTGATCATTAATAGTCTTCTGCGTATTCTTTATCATAATAGGCTTAGGAGCTTGTATTTTGTGTGGGGGCAGCACTTTGTCTTTCTGTTCTTTTGTGCTCTTCTGATGAGAGGCCCCAGCAGGATTGTCTGTTTTGACTACAGCAACAGAGTGGTCCTCTTGGGTTATTACCTGCGTTTTCAGCGATTTGCTTTCATGGTGCCTCTGTGACTCACTGCACTGAGAGAGGTTTTTCACAGTGGGGGTTGGAGTGAGAGCTACATTCTCACTCATGGCTTCATGTGAGCTTTCATGCTCCACTTGCTTTACACTTGATAGATTTTTCACGGGCCCTTTCACTTTCTTGGCAGGATGCATACGCTTCTTGTTTGAATACTGTTTCCTCTGCATCAGGGACTTTATTGCCCCTTGAACATCACCTTTAACCACTTCTTCTTTTTCCATATGTGTCGCCTCCTGGCCTTCATAAAGAGATTTTATGGATGTTTTTACGTCTCCTTCAATGCTTCCTCTACGTTGCATTTTTGGAGAGGTGGTTGGCTCAAGCAGAAGCTGAATGGTGGCTTTGATGTCTCCTTGTTCGCTCACTTGATGCTGGTAGGTCTTTTTTTCACTTGATGCCCCATGCAAATTTTGCATAGCGGTAAAAATGTCTCCTTTAACTATCTCCTCTTTCTCCACCTCTTTAACAGTTTGCTTAGCCTCCTCTAAGGACTTGAGGGTTCCTTTGATGTTGCCAGGAACTAAATCATCAACTGTTGCTTCTGTTTTTGAGGTTGCAGATTTCTCCAGTGATTCAAGAGCACCTCTTATGTCACCTTTGATGATTTCAGGCTTTTCCAGTTCTTTGGCTTGACTCTTGGCCTCCTCAAGAGATTTCAAAGTGTTGGGAATATCTCCCTTAACCACCTCCTCTTTCTCTACAACTACTTTCTGATTGATGGCTTGGGTCAATAAATCGAGGGTTGCAGTAAGATCACCTTTAACAATGTCCTTACTCTCTAGGTTTTTGTAGGCAACAGTGGGCTCTGTCATGAATACCTTAACAATGCTATGAACGTCACCTGGCACTATGTCATCTTCTGCCACAGTGCGGCCAATCTGCTGCTGATTCTTCCGCAACAAGAGTTTGGTCTCTTCGATATCGCCACCAATGATACTCTCCTTCTGCACCTCTTCGCGAATCTCATCAGACTCAGATTTAAGCTGCTTGAGGTAGTCCAAGGCTCCAGACTCAATGCATGTTGTGTAAAAGCTAACATTACCCCTTTCAGTGTCCCCAATCCTTATCCTTTTAGAATCCTCTTCTCCTGAGTTGGACAGAAGACGCTGAAGGGCTCTGCTGACATTACCTTGAATTATATCCTCTTTCTCCATACTAGATTCCTCCACTTTATTTAGTAGAGAATAAATTGTCATCTTAACATCTCCTTTTTCATCTTCTTGAATCAGAATTCCATGCTTAGAGGAGCCTTCATTCTTCAGTAGGTTGCTTATCGCCTCTTGGATGTCACCTCGAATAACTGCCTCTTTCTGAACACTCGTTCCCCTCTCTTGGTTGAACAGCTGTTTCACTGTGGTGTTGATGTCTCCTCGCTCCTCTTTATCAATAGTTATGACCCTTTCAGTCGTGTCTGTGCGATTCAGTAGGTTCATCATTATATTGCTTAGATCTCCTTTAATGATCTCCTCCTTTTGGATTTGAGGAACCTCCTGGTTCATGAGTTTATACTTGGCCATACGGACATCTCCGATTTCATCTGCCTCAATGAGGATCCCCTGGGAGTTCACCATTTTCTGACAGTAAAGTTCTTCAAGTGTCTCCTTTATGCTCTTACCAATTATTTCTGTCTTTTCCATGCTACTTTCGTTGAATTCATGAAATGGAGTCGTTTCGAACAGCCATGTAGTCGTCTTCACATCTGCCTGTGGAATTTCCTCCTTTATCACAGCAGCCTCTGTGCCATCAGTTTCTTTGATTCTGTCTAGGGGTTGCCTCTCAAAGAGCCAAACAGACTGTTTAACATCCCCTTTCATCACTTCCTCTTTTGTCACCCTCTCCATTGCATCGTACTCTTCACTATCACCACGGATCTCGTCGATTGTGCGGGTTTCAAACATCCATGTTGCAGATCTGACATCGCCTTTCTGAATTTCACTCACACTAACAGTTCTAATGTACTTTTGAGACATCTCATCGGTCTCAAATCGCTGCTTGTTTGTCTTAACATCACCCCCTTGGATATCTGCCACTGTTTTTGATCTTACTTTTATCTCCTCAGTAATTTCATCCAGGGGTTGTGTTTCAAATTTCCACCTAGCAGAGCTAACATCTCCCTTATTAATGCCTTCCTCAGTCACTGCTTTAATAACATATACCTCCTCCGAATCTCTAATTGAATCCAAGGGTTTCGTCTCAAACAGCCATCGAGCCCCCACCACATCTCCTCTTATGATTTCCTCTTTAGTTACAGTCGTCACCTCGTGATAATGGCCCTCCTTGTCACGAATGGCATACAGCGGCTGGCTTTCAAACATCATAGTGTAATTTTTCACGTCTCCTTTTTTAATTTCATCTCCAAAGATACTAGTGAGTTTTGAAATATTTGTCTCTGCAGACTCATCTTTGATTTGATCCAGAGAGTACGTCTCAAAAATGAAGCGGCCCTTGTCGACATCACCTCCCTGAACATCAGTTACGGTGCGGATCTCCCTCGCCTTTGTGCTGTCGTCACATAGAGCATCCATTGGCTGGTTCTCAAACTTCCAGGTGCAGTTGACCACGTTTCCTCTTTGGATGTCCTCAGCCTGCTGCTTCTTCAGCTTCAGCATCATTTCCTCTGACGTAGAGCTCATAATGTCAGAGGAACGATTCTCAAAGATGTATTTCATTCTGGAGACATCACCAGACTGGATGTTGATTTCTGTGACCCTCCTGAAAGAACTGCTGTCCTCACCCGTGATGTTTTTCAGGTTCTCGGTTTCAAAGAGGAAGCGAGCCATTTGGACATCTTTACCTTGAATGTCCTCCTGCTTTACAGTGCAGGTTTTCAGAATCGTCTCGGTTTCTGATTCTGAGTGATCACGAATGTTGTCAAGCGTCTGGGTCTCAAAGAGCCATGTGCATGTTTTCACATCTCCTTTTTGCACTTCCTCCACTCCTGCCTCACTTTTTTCCACCTTTTCATACAGAACATCCATCGGCTGGGTCTCAAAGAGCCACCTGCACGTTTTTACATCCCCTTTCTCAATTTTAATATCTTCCTTAGTCTTATGTTCTTGGTCCTCAAAATTACTAAAAAATTTTATAGCATCGAGTGGCTGAGTTTCAAACAACCATTTGGCTGTTTTGACATCCCCAGATTCAATCTCCTGCTTAGAAATCCCTTTTATTATCTGGAACTTATTGATACTTTCATCAAATTCATCAATTGGACGTGTTTCAAACATCCACCTGCAGCTGCGCACATCTCCTTTCACAATTTCCTCGCGCCTTATGGTCCTCACCTCATGGTAATGACCCGAACTGTCCTGCATTGCATACATTGGAGTGGATTCAAACAGCACTCTGTTGGACTTAACTGACCCACTTGGAACACCTTCTACCTGGATTTTCTGTGCCCCTTCACATTTACTTAAATCTAAGGTTTCAAATCTCTCTTTGTAGTTTGTTACATCTCCTTTGTCAAGGGCTTCAATGTTCACAGTTTTTGTAATCTCTTTCTTTTCCTCCCGTATGCTCTCCAGTGGCTGGCTTTCAAAGACCCACTTCTGATGTCTCACATCACCCTTCTCCTCCTCGGAGGCAGTCACCTTATTAAGTTTTCCGACTTCAGGTAGTTCTTTCAGGTTTTCCATGGGTACTGTTTCAAATCGATGTTTGGTTGATTGAACATCTCCTCCTACAATCTCCTCTGGGGTCAAAGGTCGAGCGTTGGCATTATCTTTCAGTGTATCCATAGGCTGAGTCTCAAAAACAAGACAGTGTCTCTTAACATCCGCTCCAATTATTTCTTCCTTCTGAGTTCTTGAAGTTTCCCATTCCTCATCCTTAATAGTGTCAAGAGTCTTTGTCTCAAAAAGCCACCTGCCTTTGTTCACGCCACCTTGCGTATTTTCCTCCATGGAAATACCACATATCAGTTTAACTTTTGCAGGATCTTTGTTGATCATATCCAGAGGCTGGGTTTCAAACATCCACCGCGACGTCGTAACATCTCCTTTTTCAGTCTCCTCCCGCCGGATGGTAGTAATTTCCAACATTTCACCAGAATCCCCCCTGATGACGCACATGGGGTGCGTCTCAAACATACGAGTGGTTGTCTTCACGTCCCCCTTTACCTCTTCCAGCTCAGACTTCAGGTTCAAAAAGTGACTCTCCTCAATTGTTTCTGTTTTACCCAGAGAATCCAGATGCTGAGTCTCAAAGAGGTATCTGGCAGTTTTCACATCTCCGCCAGTGATGTCTTTGGTGACCACACACTCGTTCTCCTGCTCTTCCTGGTAGATCCTATTCAGGCAGTCCAGGGGCTGAGTTTCGAAAAGCCAGGTTGCAGTACGGACGTCTCCTCGTGCGAGTTCTGCCTGCTTCTGCGACTCTTGGGTTGCATCTGCAGTCTCTGCCCCTAGAGCATCCATGGGTTGAGTCTCAAACATCCAAGCTGTGTATCTGACATCTTTGCCTGCAATAATTTCCTGCTGGGCAATATTTCTTCCCTCACTTTCATCTGGGGAGTCATCTTTGATCGTATCAAGAGGCTTGTTTTCGAACATCCACCGCATTGATTGCACTTCCCCTTTGAGGATTTCTTCCCACTCCAGGTATTCTCTATCGGGGCTTGAGCATTCACTGGAGTTGCTGCCATCATTTTCAAACATATAGCACGTCTGCTGAACATCACCTACTGTTTCCTTGCTTTCCAAAGCTGCCTTTTCTGCCTCCGTAAGCTGACTCATGAAGTCTTCCTCAAGGTTCTTACGTACTTCTGGATGTATGTGCTTGTAGAGGCGTTTCAGCTCAGCCATGCTTTTGTGTTTGAAGTACTGCTTCTTGTCAAGGGTAAACTTTTGTTGGGATCCTTTTTCCTGGAACTGAGAGGAGATGCTATGTTCTTGTGCTACCTGCATTAAGTTTGCAGGCGGGGGAGGAAATTGTTCTGTTGCCTCATATGTCACCGATGAGGTCGATGCAACCGCAGAAGCAGTTTTTGCAGTAGAAGTTGAGTCATAAGTAGTTACAGTTGACATTTTGGATGACTGGTGTACTGGTTCCCACAGAAACTGGTTGAAATCAACATCAACCTGTGGTTCATAAGTCATTTTATTTATAGGGAGAGGGACAGTAGAAAGATAAGAAAGTGGTTAGGGAAGACTTCTTTTGTCTTTAAGTGATATAAAACACAGAAAAAAATGACAAACGATTAAAAACTATTTGATACAACTATCAAATAAGCAAGCAGACATCAAATGATATATTTGATTTAAGTATGAATAAATACAGTACTCACTTAACTTTTAATTTTACACAATTTGTCATGTTAAAGCCTAAAATTTCAATGTATTTTACTGGGGGTTTATGTGATACACTACAATAAAGTAGAGGATAACTGCAAGGAAAATGATAAATTGTTCTTAAAACTGTTCACAAATTAAAACCTGAAAAGTGGTTTCACTTCCAGCAGGAGAATACAACCAGAGAGAACTACAGTGGTCGGTTCAAAATGAAAAAAAATGAAACTTTGCAATTTTTTTATTAAAATCTTTTTGAATATATTAATATTATTAACATTATTAGTAGTAATATTTCAATATTAAAAATAATATACACCTATATTCATAGCAATATACTGCATGTGTAATGTTGCTATTACATCTGTAGAATTTAAGAAATGTTAAATACGCATAGCGTAAACTGTATTATAATGAATTTTTTAAAATTAAAATCTCGTAATCCCTCATATTTACTCTTCACAATGAGAGCAAGAGGCCGATACGTTGTGATTAAACTGGAGAGAAAAGTTATATGTGAGAACATAATCTCTGCATGTTTGAAACATAGTTTGAACACGATTTAGCTGAAGTTAAGTCTGGAATTGCTGAGTTTACACAGCATTTGCTTCTGAAGGAACTGTGGTGCTAAAACAATAAGTCGCCCCATGCGATCAACTCGGAAATGTTCGGGCTTGTTTAGAGAGGGGAAATCATTTCCAGAGAGGCCTCAACGGAACGAGGCGCTGTGAGGATCATTGTGACAATAACAGTAAATCTATGCAAGCTGTTCAATTCTGAAATCTGAACCCTGCCCAGACGTATGAAAGAACGAGGCAGAAGTTAGTTCAATTACTGTTTAACAAATGACTACGCAACGTTTTTGCTTTGGGGCACAGCATTCTGATTGGGGCAAAAATATGTTGGAAATCAGTGGTCTAGATCAATACATAGTCGTGTTAGAATGAATACAGTGAGGTATAGATGTGAAATTAAGTGGAAATCTGTTGTGAGAATTAATATTCATACTTCCTTCGCCTCACAGTTATGCCCTTTTTTATGTTGATCATATAAAATCCCAATAAAATACACTGACATTAAAAAGTGTAAACATCCAAGAGGTGTGACTATGTTTGCTAAACACTTTAAATTCACCTACTTTCAATCTGTCATGTTTAGTGATACTAAAATAATTACCAAACTGAAAACCTTAACAAAAATGACTGTTTTAACAGGGGAAGAAAATGTTCAGAGTTTCCACCAGAAATCATTCATTCACTCTAATTATTTTCCCCGGTATGTACAATTTCCATTTGGATGATTTAGTAATGCCACTTCATCTTCACGTGGATTCTCCATTAAAACAAGAAACTATCATCGGTTTAAATAAACAGACAGGATCATTACCTTAATTTCCTTCGCTGGTGCCGCTTCCTCAATCGTTTTTTCGTACTGTTGCTTCAAAGCCTGGGTGGAAACCTTTGGTAGGTCCTCTCCGCCGACAAGCATAACTGAATTAGACATAAGAAGAAGGCTGCCTCATTAAGTCATTCCAAGTGAGGAGGCTCAGGGGAGCGGGAAAGAGAAATAAATCATTTCATTAAAAACCTGAGTAGTTTTCATTTTCTGAAACCATGCGGCAGTGATTGCCCAATTTCCACTTTCCAATATTTTACCTTCCCGACTTTGCCCTGATTAGATTTGCCGCCATGCGCTGAATGCAGAATCATCTGCTTTGAGAGCTCATCCCTTATTCAGCCTGGAGTGCCGAACAATCATTAACATACAGGACCATATGCAGCGCTGTGATATTGATATATATATATATATAAAATATTAATAAAAATGGCCCAAATTACAATACAAAAGGCATGAGCAGAATAACCTGTTTCATCATAATGGTTCCCATAACCCGCGGCCACGTTGTTATGGTGGACTCCTTGATCGCGGATCACCTGGGAAGGAGCGACATCAAACTATTAGCGCTCCGACGTATTTGACTAGAGATGACATTCATGTCATAATACACTATTAAGGACTGCAGGTTTTAGTGATCTTGTAACAAATACCTCTTGTCGCGAAATGCTTGTTGCTGGAATCGTCTCTCTGGCGCTGCTTTTCACCGTCACCTCGGAGGAACTTGACACTTCCTGTCAAATGTAGAACAATGGTGTCATTGACATGGAACCACTGGCACAAGAAAGAAAGTAAATAACATTTAGCTGTGCAGCGCTTTTCACGGATAAAATCCCAAAGCGCTTCACGGTCTAAACATTTTCACAATAATTTAACTGAAAACACCTCACAAAGCTCTTAAAAAGTTTTTTTTTTGTTGTTTTTTAAGAAAAGTTCAACACTCAAAATGTTTTTTTTTTGTGGCTAAAGGATTTTTGAGAACTTCGAGACAAATTTAAGAAGAGAATTTACTCTTTCATTTAGGGCCAAATTAACTCAGATAGTTTCTCCTCCAGAAAATAAGTCCTCTTTGAAAAATGTGTTTTTAACGTTTCAAGTATGTATAATGACTAAAAGAGAAAAATGAAATACAATAAAATACAAGAAGCATTTAAGTTTTGCATCTAACTTGAGTTCTTTTGTAATATTAATGAGAAATTGCATTTTAATTGGTTGGTACCACTGATTTGAGAAATTGTAACCACAGTTTGAATGATTAAGACCATTAGCAACCCCTGGACTGAAGAGTAACAGGAAGAAAATTTAAGTTCGCCACACATATTTTGGGGTACATGTATATTTTCTGATGCCCTTAAGTTACAATTTAAGTTTTAAAAGGAATTTTTACATTTAAAAATAATAGGATTGAAGTTGGCTCATTAATTTGTTCAACTATAACCCATTTTGGATCACCTTAACTCTACTGAATTTCATGGTAGTCACCTTCAGTTCAGGTTTTGATACCAGCAGAAGTTACACATATTCCATGAAGGGATGAAAACAATTTCAAATTAGCTGTTTAGAGTTATGCTCAAGTGATTAGTGAAACAAATCCTTAGCTGGATTGTAACAGTCCTTAACATAATGCCATATATTCTGTAAAAGTTTCAATATGAAAAATGAACAGGGCTGACTGGACAGCCTTGAGGAACCCCACGAGACAGAAATGCTCTTTATTTTCTGATGCGACCTGATTTAGACGATGAAAACAGACAAGACAGGTTTCATTTGACCAATCAGCAGAAATAACTTCCTTTAAAGTAGCAGGAGCAAAAAAACCCCACATAAATAAATAAAGCAAAAGCGGTGAGAATGAACACAAAGCTGCACACACAGAAGCGCCCAACACTACTTTATCACCTCCTGACTGCGAGCTGTAAGAAACAGTGGGCGGGTAAGTAATATTGTGGAGAAGCTTAATAAAATCCCCTTCTGCGGCTGGTAACAAATGTTTTTCCATTACCACGCTGCTTCCAAAGGGAGCTGCTAAGTTTGAATTCTGCCTAAGGAGGATTGCAGCGATGGGGAGAAACGGCAGTGGGTTACGAAAAAACAGCACAGAACCGAATCAGGCGTTTGCTCCTTTGAGAGTCATGCAATTTGAAGGAGATGGAAGAGAAATGTATTTCCCCTTTCATGATCGCTGTTAACATGAAAGATACATGGAGGGTGTGTCTTGTTCTCCTCAAACCACTGGCACCGCATTTCGCTTCCGTCCTGCTGTAAAACAGAGGCTGGATGTCACACCTGTGGAAAGGCGCTTCCAGTTGCTGCGAAAGGAGCAGCGAGTTGATCAAACGAGTTCTGACGGTTCACCTCGTGGACCCTGATGTAAAATTCACGATTCAGCGAAGGTTCTTTTGCCCTCGACGAATCAGGTCTGCCTCTTCGCTTGAATAAGCAAATGGGGGGAACTGGCCTTACTTCACTAAAAAAATAAAATAAAATTATCTGGCTGCAGCCCAGCGCTGCTGCTAACGCGTTCTGGCATGTTCCTCACGCACAGGATGACAGATGAGCTATGATCAAGGTGCCCTCTTTGAGTTGATTCTCTGGAAAGGCCTTCACCACACCAGCCAAGGTTTGTTAATAAAGAGCTGAATGTATATCATTCATATCACTCATTTTTAAACAGAAAAAGGACAGCAGTAATCTGTCTTTCTTGTTTTCTTCACGGGAGAAAAAATGCCCCACTTTCGCCTGCAATCATCAAAACACAATTTGCTGTTTATGGAAATGCTGGAGGCTCTGCATCATGTAATAAAATCACATATTCAGGATCTCAAAGTCAATCCGTCACTGTTAGAATGTCAGGTTCTCATAAAATATGAGGCCAACTTTGATGTGATCAGATTTTTGCGCATGAGAAAATCTGACCAGTTCTCACGCGCAAAACTTCTCGTGTTCCCTGAAACTTCTTTGTGTTACATTTTGATTTCAATTTCGCATGCAGTCCTTTTGTGTGTTTACACTTGCCTTCACTTATAGAAAATCTGAAATAAAATTGCTGCCCTCAATGAGGCCTTTGGAAATTTTTCTATGTGCATTCAAAAGTATCAGTCAGGATCAGTCACAAGGCACTTCCTATCTGTACTTCCATTGACAACTTAATAGAATAACTTGACATCGGCCTGATGAAACTAAACAAAAATTTCGGGACAAAATTCCAGAAGGTAGATTTGTAAAAGTGGCAATTTCATACAAAGTGGTTATATTTCTATTGATGACTTTCTGAACATTTGTAAATATCAAATGTCTACTAGAAAGCTGAATGTGGAGATGAATTTTATATCCGATCGTCTTAGTTCGTCCAAGTAAACACACTAAGTGTAAGTGTTTACCATTTTGGTAAAATGTTACATAAAGACGACTGCAGACGACAGATATCTTTTTAAATTTTAAGATTTCATAAAACGCAAACTGTTTTTAAGGGGTAATAAAACTCAGAAAGGTCTGAAGCAGATGTCTGCTGTAGGTTGGCTAGTCATGGGAATCACACAATGCTTACAAATCACTTCCATCCTGCCTGTCACTTTGTCATCTTGTCTTCTTTATTCCCCACAGTGTAACCAAAATGTTGCCTCAAATGTTTTCAAAGTGGTGGAGCCTCCTTTAATCTATATGTAAAGTTTCACTCACTCTGTTTCCTGCTGTGGAATGTACGGTAACGTATCTAGAAACACATTTTACAAGGGTCTAAACATGAACAAATGAACCACATTTTATTCATAGTGTGACGTAAAGGAGGAATAATAACTGTTTTGTATAGTAATGCATGCATTTTGGGATGAGGGGTTCACCAGCGTGAACTCTGTGCAATGTTTAGTGTCGAAGTTGTGAGTGGCAGTAATTTCTGATCAATGGAACGAGAAGACCTCGTCGAAACAAAGCCGTTCTAGGATTACGAAACACAAACACAGAGACGGAAGATGGTTCGAATCTCACCTGGACCGTTCTCTTCTGAACATGGTGCTGGGTGACGGTGGACTGGGAGGACGAAGAGCTGAACTCATGGCTCTCAAACTGCCTCTTCACAGTGGCCAGACCACCGGGCAGTGAGCAGGCCTCGGACTCGTCCATCGCCTATCAGCAGACACACAAAAACAGAGTCACAACCAACAGTCCAAGATACCTTCAGGTGTTTTCTTGTTTTCCATTTCTCGTCCCACTTTAATGTTTCAGATCAGAGCTAAATGAGAACGTAGATTTTATTTAGTGGAAGTAAAAAGCTATCCTAACAAACCTGGCTTCATGTGAAAAAGTAACTCCCCTCAAAACACAGTAGCTGGTTGAGTCACTTCTCGGTGAAAACAGCTGCAATGAAGCGTTGCAACAACTGATAAAGTGGATTTCATGTTGCTGTGGAAGAATTCTGACCCACTTCTCGATGCAGAATTGTTTCTCCAGCCACACTGGACGATTGTCAAAGTGTCTCAATGGGGTTTCAGTCTGAACTTTAACACTTTCATTTGTGGCCAGTGAGATATTAGAGTTCTTTGGATCATTGTCCAGCTGCATAACCCAAATATTTTTAAGCCTAAGCTCACAACTGCTTAACAAGTGTTACTCACAAGAGAGTTTATAGCTTGTGCGCACAGGGACAGGTTGATTTGGATAGCTTTTCCCCCTTGACAAATTGTTAAAGTGTTTTGTAGTTACATTGGTAACGACAATGCAAAGTTGTGAGGAGGTAAACACGTTCTGTTGATTAGATGATATAAAACATTTACCTTATTTCATCACCGCCTGGAATGCATATTATCATAGTGCAAAGTCTTCATCTAACAAACTGCGGGCTTTCATTTTTAATAGATTTACTTTATCGGCATTATTTCCGAACCAGAGGAACACAGGGGAATCACCTTTGCTAAATTATTCATTTTACAGC
Source organism: Gambusia affinis (assembly GCF_019740435.1). Taxonomy (NCBI): domain Eukaryota; kingdom Metazoa; phylum Chordata; class Actinopteri; order Cyprinodontiformes; family Poeciliidae; genus Gambusia; species Gambusia affinis. Next base: position 13,234,268 of record NC_057891.1, on the reverse strand, counting down.
ACTAAGATTCTTTCAAACGCCTCCTTTTAGTTTATTATAACATATCATATGCAGAATAAAGCCAGGAAATGTGAAAACTTTGTAAGGACAGCATTAGAGGCAAAGAGCAGAAGACGACTTTGGTATGGAAGGAATCCTTTCCCCGTGTGACTTGGGCAATAATGCACTCTATTTGATACAATAATCTCCTTTTGGTATAGTCAATTAGAGCCCTAATAAAAGATTTATGTGCAAGCTTCTGCATATGGCTTCAAGGAAAGTGCAATATACATGAGACTTTCTATGAAACTTCTCACCTCTTTATGAATATATCTGTGAATTAATTCACTGTTTATATGTTGTTGTTTTTTTACGTCTTTCGTGTCGTTTTTTTTTATACCAAGAAACAAAAGCAACTTCTTTATTTGCAGCAGAGTAGAGGTGTTACAAAGCAGGGTGTCCGTGTTATTAATGGGGGATGCTTCAGAGGAGATTACTGTCGTGTACGTAAAAGTAGACAACCACTAAAAGAAAACTTGAAGTGAGTCCCAGTGGAAACCTGACCCAGTTCCAGCCGTTTTGTCAAGAGGAATGGGCCAAAAATTCCAGCAAACTAACCTGAGAGACAAAATGTTTGGCCCAAATTGTACAAGGTAATTTTAGAAAACTTGCTAAGGAAATTCTCTCAATTCTTACTGTGGTGTTTAGCAAAGTAAATAATTATTTTGCTAGTCCTGACTGACCTAAATCAGGGAACGTTTAGTCCAACTTAATGTCACCTTGTGACAAAAGAATTAAAAGTTTATTTTAACACAGATGCTGAAGTAAAGAATAAAAGCCCTAAATATGGTAGAACTTTTTGTGCAGAATGTTGTATATATTTCTGCCAGCTGACTGGATAATAAATAACAGTAATAAATATTGACATATTTGACCTTTTAAAAGTTCATTGTCGTTTCACGGAACCCCACTTTAAAAATCTTGAACTACTCCTTTAATGGGAAATTCATAAATGTGTTTAATAACCCAACTTTTTTTTCCCCCTTACTCATTCAATTAACAGAAACATTAGATTAGTATTAGTATGATCATGTCACCTCCTGCACGTTAATATAAACATGTTAATCAACAGCGCTGCCTTATTTAGAGGCTGAATATTAAACTCAGATGTACAGACAGCAGCTGTTTTCGGTAGAAAGCATAAACCCAAAGACATTCTACTTTCCCCACTAGTATTCACATGTACCCCCCACCTGCACTCAGACTCATATAGATTACCAACATCAACACTCAGCTGTCTGTAGGCACCACATGCTTTAAAGTGAGGCTCAGCTGAGGCTGTGGAGGTAGCAGCGCCGCCACGCTAACTTCACCTACCAGCAATTCAGAGAGCATTTATCAACGAGTCCTTCCCGAAGATGCTTTCCCAGAAGGGCAGAGCTCATCTGCTCAGTTTAAATTTACAAGTGCATTGGATTTCTGGCTGTTATTTAAAATAACCCGTTTGCGCAACAGGCGTTTTAAAAACAGCAACAAGTCACTCGAGGAGGAAGTTTTAGATGATACTTGGTGTGCCGTGGCTGGAGTTGCTTTTTAAACCGTGTCTTCTATTTGCAGTCCTAGCATTAGCAGAAATAGCTCTCACAAGACACCTGCGCATCACTGAGGAGGAGTTTTCAGCCTAGCAGCGGTGCTAACTAAAATGTTAGCTGTGCTAGCCCTAAAGCCGTAAACATTAGCACACTACATTAGCACGATATTTAGCAGAAGTTAATACTTAAGTTCAAATTATATGTGCTCTTGAAAGACTGCTGTCCTCACTCATCAATTTAATGTTAACATTATCATTTACATGTTCTATAATGCCCTTAAATATTATATATCTATTTTGTACTCTAGTGTCCATGTTTTGTTGTGTTCTGGTATGTTTCATGTTCGAAATAAAGCTAAAAAGAAATTCAGAGCGAGAGAACATGGGGACAGGAAATAGAACCCACTTCAAAATAAAAGCATGAATATAAACATCAAACTTATTGAAGAATTGTAGGCAGTCCATCACCAAAACTTCAACACAGATGTCAAACTCAAAGTTTACAACCCAAAAAGATTTATTTAGGTACGTATACAAAGAGTTTTCAAAGTTAGCAAATGCGCTAAAGAGCTAAATGAAAAACTAGCTCTGATATTGGCACATTAGCAGATTAGCAGCAACCCACTTTTCTTTACAATGTCTAAGTTCATTTTGAATATTCAGAACATGTTTTATTTTGAAAGTTCCGAAAATTCAAATTTATTTACATCTCTACATTTTAAAATCCTAATCAACAAGTAAAATACTTTAGAGGTATTTTATAGTTCACAAGTCCAGGAAACATGGCAGCTGCCTCCAAAAAGGTGGAAGGTCGACATCTATAAACACACCTGTGAGGTCAGATGACACTTTATGATCATCAGCTCAACAGACGCAGGAAGTATTGATGGGGAACTAGATGCTTCCTTTTACATGTTGCTGAAGCTAATGCAACGGCAAGGCAAAAACATTTAAATTGGGTTATAAAACCAAAAGCAGAAGTTTTCTTCAAAGTAAAACTCAAATTCAGAAAAGTGCGGCCTTATTTGGCCTGACCTTGACGGCTCATGCTGTTGAATTATTACGGGTTTAGAGCATGGAATTATTTTCTCATCCTTGACGCTAAATAATGACTTCGGTAGTCAGAATTTTATTTTCCACTCTTAGTGCGCTCAGATGGAGGGGAAATAAAGTGTGAAGTTCTGCTTTTATTGAAAAGGGGGGGAAGAGTGTCTTTCAAAATTCCTCAGAAATAAGAGACAGAATAAAGTGGTTTGACAGCATGGACTGCCAATTTACAGTTCAGATGTGCGTTTATCCACTTTCTCCTTAAAATACTGGACATCTGGTCCCTTACAGGCTGTTATCTTGCTAAGAGTGGACTCCATGTTTCCAACTAAAACCATGTACTTGAAACTTCTACCCTCGCCCATCGGGGGGTTTAAAATGAACCGGTGAGGGGAGCTGGGAAGGCAAAAACATACATAAAATCCCTGCTCTGTTGAGAAATATGCATTTTACTCCAAGTAATTTGTTTGTAGTGAGCACCAATTAAATTCCCTGCAACAAGTTGTGTTTTGAAAATGCTTCATTATGCTTTGGCGCCACTGGATCAATATTCATTGTGTGAGTCTGTGCATTTTCCTTCGTGGAGATGAAATGCAGCGAGGCAGCGTTTCTCTAAATTCCCTCACGTCGTTAAGGGTTCAGATTTTTAAAAGCCGCTCCGAGTGTTTGTGAGCAGCCAGCAGCGCATGGAGAGGAGACGGCAGTCGACGTTATCCTGGTTTAGAAAATCGGGGCAGCAAAGTCTCACGAGGGAGTGAAGCTGAGAGCCACTCACAAGACGCCATCTTTAAACACCCCAAGCCTCAAACCTTCAACTCACTCCTCTAGAAATACTCAATATTGTAAATTTATAACCACAAATTTCACCAGATTTTCATGGGATTTTATTGGATAAACAGACACCAATGATACCCCATAATAAAAATTTGTCACATGATTCCTTCCAGCATTGCCTTGAAACTGGAAGTTGGTGATATGGACTCAGTTTTATAAGGATATTTTGTGGTATTATTATGAGAAGAACTATTTATTGCTTCTTTCTGAGGTAATAACTGAATGGCTGTGACTGCATGACATCACTTCTAGCTCCACAAACACAAACATGTGTTCTTGGAAAATATTCCCATTATATGCATCTTTATGACACCAGTCACAATTTGTTTCCTTAAAATGAACACTGTAGCTGCATTTAACCATATTTTCTTTTCGTTTTTGTTAACAAACAGTGGAGAAAACAGTAAAAATATTTTCTACAATACAGGTAGCTATATGATAAATCAAAATATGGTAAGAAATGTATCACGATAAAGGCCAACCCTGACCTAAAAGCCATACAACAATTAAATATGGGGCCCGTATGGGGAGGAAATGGTGCCGAAAAACTGGATTTATAAAGGACAACTCTTGGCAGAAAAATTTTACTTTTGTGTCCGACGTGTGTTGACCAGCTTGAACTGATTTTCTTTGATCCCATTTCAGACAAAGTTGGGTGTCCAACTTGTTTTATTTGGGTAAAACCATAAAAGAAGGCCAGGTGAGTGAAGCCGCGTACACAAGTTGACTTGGATTTATCTCCCTTCATTTCTATAATTTTATCTAACAAACACTCCCATTAGGATGAGACACTGAGCCGGTGTGCCGCTGGCCCGGCGGCTCTCTCCATCCACACCTCCATCTCCAGTTACATACAAGAGGAAGTTCTCGTCTTACCGCCGCAGAGGAAGCGCCGCCGCTCTCCTTGCTGGACACGGCCGCCTGATACATCGCCAGCCGCTCTTTCACCGACACCGGCTCGGCCTCCTGGTTCTCGGCCCTCTCCCCTGAAGACCCGGCTCTACCTGCGGCTACACAAACATGCAAAACATTTTTTTTAAATACCTCTAGACTAATATATGTCCTTCATAGGGCAATCAAAGGGAAGTTAGACTGCTGGATACCTCTCCTCAAAGGGTTTGCTGATATTTGCTACCTACTCTTTACTCTTTTGGCACATCAGGGAAAGCTGTGGAGGAGCTTGCCATTTAGTAATCTGGTCTTCGGGGACAATTTTGTGCAAAAAGGCCTTTTTTATAATAAACTACGACAAGCTGAATCGATGGAATAGATTTTTTTTTTTTTTTTACTTAAAAAAAGAGCAGCGTCCTTACAAAATCATCAAGATTTCTAAAACTCCATGTGAAGGGAAGAAAAGAAAAAAAAAGTATTTGCCTTTTGTTTGAAACCTGAATTCGATGAAGACGTCCTCTAACTTTCAATGCTGCACATTCAACAAACAGAGCAAGAGACATGGAGAGGAAAGCGGAGAAAAAAAACAACAGTCCGCGTTTCTTTTTGCGGTTCCGAACATCCCCGCGGACAGCCAATTAGACAAAAGTGTTGATTCTACATTTGACTTTTTGAGCTACAAAGCATCATTAGGCGCCGGAGAAGCCTCTGTTAAGGCTCAGCCTCCACCCACACCCAACCTTTTAGCTCCTGGCATGTTATCTCGCTCTGAGCAGCAGCTTCCCCGGGATGAAGGACGACCCTAAATAGAAACGATTCGTCTTCTCCCGTAACCTTTTGACTCGCTGAAATCCTCCTCCTCGTTTTCTTTTGAGGTTTTACATGTTGTCTTTTTCCACACGCATGTATGTTTTCTGGTTGAAGAAAAATAGAAAGGAAAAAGGAAGGAGTTTTACGTCTTGCGGAAGCAGGAACATCCCCAAAGACGGGAAGATCTCGAAGAGCAAGCAGAATCCTTCTTCGCTTTTTCAGTAATAGATAGAGGAGGAAAAATATCAAAACAATGAAGAAGAGGTCGCCCTGTTCAGATTTAATGAAACTTTTTGATCTACGCTGAATTGATTGATGTACAGTGTCTGACCATTACAGTGATGCTGCTTGTTAGATGTATGCAGACGACCCATGCATATTTCAATGGAAAAACCAGCAAATACACACAAAACACAATAATAAGTTTCATATAGACCTCACCCTGTGTCCAAGTTTATATTTTACTAATAAGTTTTTTCGAGTAAAAATCTTAAACTGTGTGGGTTTTATACATAGTTATCTTCTTGGGCCAAAACTTTTTAAATAACCACATTGCGATGCAATCATAGGTCCAAATCCATCAGCTTTGCACATCAGGAGACTAAAATGTAAATCCTCTCTTCTTTAGGCGAAAACATTACTTGTGAATTTTCCTCAGCAGCATTCTTTCATCTTTACAGATATTCTCCAACAAACGTCAGAGGCCAGCTGGTCACACCGAGATTAAATTACAAGAATAAAGTTTCCTTGTTTTGCTAAAATTGCAGTCTGTTGGCAAAATGTAGAGGTACGAAAATCTCTGCAAGGAGAGACATTAGAAGACTTCAAGGTGCCTCGCGGTTTCCCCGATTAAAAAACATCCCATCACACCACTTATAGCTTTTTTGATACTGTTGGCAAAGTAGTTGAGGGAAACAGGGGTCAAACAGACTGTTGAAGATAGGATCCGCTAAATCCTATAAATATGAGTCAGAAATTCGACACCTGAGGCTGTGGCACATCCTAATAACGGCTTGATGACAGAAGCACAAGGATGATTCCCTCATTTATCACCTGGGATGAATGTTTGCGTCATGGTCTGCGGCTCTAAAGCATGGGTCAGCCACGTGAAGGTTTAAAAGTCTGCATGCGATGACAACAGCCCTTCGGTTATCTCCGGCTTTTCAGAATGATAAGTCATAGGCAGAGCCGCCATACCACAGAGGTGAGGCAAGCAGGCTTTCGGGGGCTGGGGGAGAAAAATAAACCCAGCCTTTTTATAAACCGGCTCTGTCTGCAGCGTCATGTTCCCCCGTAACAGGCAGCTTCATGGGGAGGAGGCGTGTGTAGGAGTACATAAGTGGAGAAGAAGAAGTGAACGCAAAGATTAGGAATATCTTCCGTTAGGATTTTAAGCTATTCACCATATCCAATGGGAGAACTAATTGGTTCTGGCGCCGGCCCATGCTTCGTTATCCGTAACACAGGCTGCGTTATGCTTAATGTACCTCAGGATAATGAGGGCAAAGTCTCTGGGTTCAATTTTTGCAGGATTTGTCTTTGAATTTCTTTTTTATTTTGCATACTATTGGACTGTAACCAATTAAATCGGGTTGACAATTTAAATACAGTTTCTTTAGTGTAGATTTTAATCAATGATTTTGAGTGAAAATGGTTTAAGTTTAAGACGGTTAAAACAACTACCAAATACTTCCAAACCGGTTAGATGATTTTGGTTATGGGGTTATGTTAAAACGAATGTGAAAGCATGAAAAAGTATTTGAACTCTTACTCATTTCCTCTATTTTTGCTTTTTCAAATAATTTTTGTACATGTCTAACATATCCTGCGGGTTTTTACTGAAGATTTCATTCATTAAGCAATCAAAACCAAATAGGCCTTAATGTACGACAAAAAGTCAATGCTTCCCTTGGTAAACCATAAAATACGGTAAATACATTTATTTTTAAGTTTTATTTTGCAAACTCAGTAGAGAACAGTATCGGACCTGAAGAATCACTGAAATACAACTTTGCTAACAGGATGAAGTAGGCTAAAAGGTCTGAGAAAGCAACTGAACAAAATCCAAGAACATGGAAGGTCATATCTGAGACTTTGTGGCTGTAGTGAGAACTGTGAGCCAACAACAGAGGAAACAAGGACGAGTGTCCGACTTCTTAAAATGACTCCAAGAGGTCACTTTGACGAATCATCCAAGAGGTCTAAAATCACCAAGAACAACTCCTAAAGCACATGAGAGCTCACAATATTTAGGGCAAGGTATTTTCATCACTCAACAATGTTCATGGGGGAGTTCCAGGGCTAAAAACTACAGCTGACCAAAGGTAACAAAGACCTGTCTCACATTTGCCAAAAAACATCTTGATTATCCCCAAGACTTCTGGGACAATAATCTGTGGACGGCTAATGAAGCGCTTCCATTAGCCGTAAAAATATCATATGAAGCTGGACACAAAAAAATGCCTCTACTGAATTCTAATGGTAGCTATTTTGTACATTTACACTAAATTTAGTTTTTACCGTGTAAATTCACTTGCTTTTAGGAGCAAACAGACTCAGAGTAGGTTTTTCTTTTTAGCTTTATATCCCCTCAGACCAAGCACCACAACAAAAGTAATGACACTGGCTGAGAGGGTAATGAAAGCAGGGGAAGGCCATGACGAGTCAACAAGGGAGGCCTCGCTGCTGACAGCGTACATGACTCGACGGCTATATTGAGCTTAGCTAAGGCCCGCCGACCTCTAGGCCCTGCCTCCACGCAGACGGCTCCTCTAAAGGGACCTATTGAGAGTCGCCCCACTCTCGACTGGCTACTGTTGAGGCAAAAGGTGAGGAGTGAAAGATGGGATCCACCAGACTCGAAATGTGATAGTGGTTTCAGTGTTTAAGGACCTGAGAGGCAGCATGACTTGGCAGCACAAAGAAAGTTCAAGGACCATAGATCTGCAACAGGCAGAGGCCATACACAAATGACAGAGGCGTTCCCACCCCCTCCTCTCATGTGCCCTAGCCTTACAATAAAATCATCTGGCAATGCAATTTTCTGTTCAGCACTTACTGGCCAAACCTTTTGCCTGGTGAGGTTTGACAGGAAAGCAAAGAGAGCTACACTAATTGAAATGTCAGCCTACAGAGGGTGATTTCTATCTCACCGGCAAAGTAAAACAGGCACAATAATTAAGCTGTCAAATTTATCAAATAACTTCTTCACTAGGAGAGTGAATTGTCCTCAAGCACTTCCTCGTGCCGGCTTGGGACTTTGTCTCCGATTAGATGTGCTTTCAGAACATTCCGGATCAGAGCTGCTGCTGGGAATTGCTCACGGAAGGGAACACGAAAAGACCCATGTATGTTTTATGATAACACGCAAGCCCTTGTGGCACCATGGACACGAACTAAAAAAAATAAATAAATAAAATTTTTTAAAGAATTCATTTTGAACACGGGCAGTACATCAGATTCTTCATTCAACCACAGAGGCTGTTCAAGTCACTTACCTTCTAGATGTTCTTTAAGGGAAATAGTTATAGAGTCCAATAGAGTAGAAGTTGTTGTACAGAAAAAAACCAAATGGGATATGTTAGCACCCTTCACCCAAACCCAAAAACAAAGGAAAGAAAGAAAGAAAGAAAGTGTGTATTGGAGACCAGCTCCAACAGCGCAGCTCAGTGAGTGGGACCCGGGCGTCTGGTGACAGCTGACTTTATTTTAGAAGCTCCCCTCTTAAATAAAAAAAAAAATGGGATGGACTTCTGGGAGAGGGTCAGTCAAGTGGAGGTGGGCTTGCTTTTTTAGTGCCAACCCTAGAGGTACCCTACATTCCTTTGACCTTATGTCATGGTAGTCTTATAGATATGAATCTCCCACTAGATGAGCTAGAAAAACACTCACACTTAGTGTAGCTCCTATTTACACATGAAAACACTCCGAGGTTCGACATTAGAAACGTCTTCCTGTTAGTCGGCTGGAAATCAGAACTGAGCGTATCACACTGCCCAGCTGAAAGTACTCATGGTCAGCGGTACTTCGAAGCATTTTATGTGATTGACCACACACAGTGTAGTTTATTTAAAGACCATTTAAAGACAGAGCAAATATTTTTGACACAATGCTACTTGATTGGCTACACTACTGACTAGTGTGTAGCCTTTCAATTTTCATCACAAATTAAAAAACTGTATATATTAGATTTTGCGGGCGGGTTCCATCATGGATATTAAGGTAAATTGGATGTTTGGTTACCATTAAAATTGACAGCTACAAAAGTTTTTAAAAAAGGGTCTCAACTATTTGCATATTTCACCTTTTGTGGGCAAATACCTGCTTCCTTTCAATCATGTATCTATAGACCTTATTTAGGTGACTGGGTTATGCTGAATTTAATTTAGGGGTATTAAGGATATTACACCTACTACCACACTATAAAGCTGACTGAACCCTTTTCTCAAAAGTAAAATAAAAGCTGCAGACAACCCAACTTAACAATAAGGTCAGAATAACTCCTGTATGATCCAGTTTGCCATAAGCAGAACTGTCTGTTCTTGCAGCCAAGCATTATGATTTGTCAACAACAGGGACTTCTAGTGCTTGTCTAGAATAGGTTTCTGTCTACAAATCACTGTAAAACTCTTACAGGACAAATATATGAAAGCTGTAGTGTTTCTAAGTACCAGACTGAATGTTTTTATTCTTTTTACTTTGCTACAGTAGGCTCATTTGCAGTTATCATGCAGATGAAGGACTGGTATTGATCCTATGCTATTGAACTCTTAGTTGGAGAATCTAATTATAAGTATGTGATTGCAAGATTTGCCGGGAAAAGAATCGGTTGGGAATGTCGGACACAGTAGCTGTTAGCGGATTGGGAGGTAAATGTTTTAAAGTCAGCTCTGAGCGACTGATT